>NW_027362768.1:233889400-234523199 GCF_046119375.1 Phyllobates terribilis | reverse complement strand
TAACCACTCTGGAACTGAAATCGGAACGTTCACTGACATTTGCCCTATCTGAAAGTCTGATAAACGCTGGAAAAATGACTAAGTGAAAAAAAATGTTTTTTTCAATTTTACCCCCGTGGTATATATATTTTACCAACACACATTGGGAACTCTCCAGGGGTACCCTCACACATATTATTCCCTCATTTAGTGGATATTTTCACAAAAAAGTGAAATTTTCAAAAATCCAGAAAATTGGCTGAAAACGACTAAATATCAAGGACTCATTGGGCAAATCGCTCTGGAACTGAAATCGAAACGCTCACTGACATTTGCCCTATCTGAAAGTCAGATAAATGCCGGAAAAATTACTAAGTCAAAAAAAAAAATTTTTTAAACTTTTTTCAATTTTACCCCCGTGGGATATATATTCTACCCACACACATTTGGAACTCTCCTGGGGTACCCTCACACATATTATTCCCTCATTTAGTGGATATTTTCACAAAAAAGTAAAATTTTCAAAAATCCAGAAAATTGGCTGAAAACGACTATATATCAAGGACTCATTGGGCGAATCGCTCTGGAACTGAAATACGAATGCTCACTGACATTTTCCCTATCTGAAAGTCTGATAAACGTCGGAAAATTGACTAAGTCCCAAAAAAATATTTTTTTCAACTTTTTTGAATTTTACCCCCGTGGGATATATATTCTACCCACACACATTTGGAACTCTCCTGGGGTACACTCTCACATATTATTCCCTCATTTAGTGGATATTTTCACAAAAAAGTGAAATTTTCAAAAATACAAAATATTGGCTGAAAACGACTAAATGGCAAGGACTCATTGGCGAATCACTCTGGAACTGAAATCGGAACGCTCACTGACATTTGCCCTATCTGAAAGTCTGATAAACGCCGGAAAAATGACTAAGTCTAAAAAAAATTTTTTTTCAACTTTTTTTAATTTTACCCCCGTGGGATATATATTCTACCCACACACATTTGGAACTCTCTTGGGGTACCCTCACACATATTATTCCCTCATTTAGTGGATATTTTTACAAAAAAGTTAAATTTTCAAAAATCCAGAAAATTGGCTGAAAATGACTAAATATTAAGGACTCATTGGGCGAATCGCTCTGGAACTGAAATCGGAACGCTCGCTGACATTTGCCCTATCTGAAAGTCTGATAAACGCCGGAAAAATGACTAAGTCAAAAAAAAAAAAAAATTTCAACTTTTTTCAATTTTACCCCCGTGGGATATATTTTCTACCCACACACATTTGGAACTCTCCTGGGGTACTATTCCCTCATTTAGTGGATATTTTAGCAAAAAAGTGAAATTTTCAAAAATCCAAAATATTGGCTAAAAACGACTTAATATCAAGGACTCCTTGGGCGAATCGCTCTGGAACTGAAATAGGAACGCTTACTGACATTTCCCCTATCAGAAAGTCTGATAAACGTCGGAAAAATGACTAAGTCCAAAAAAAAATTTTTTTCAACTTTTTTAAATTTTACCCCCGTGGGATATATATTCTACCCACACACATTTGGAACTCTCCTCGGGTACCCTCACACATATTATTCCCTCATTTAGTGGATATTTTCACAAAAAAGTGAAATTTTCAAAAATCCAGAAAATTGGCTGAAAACGACTAAATATCAAGGACTCATTGGGCGAATCGCTCTGGAACTGAAATCGGAATGCTCACTGACATTTTCCCTATCTGAAAGTCTGATAAACGTCAGAAAAATGACTAAGTCTAAAAAAAAAAAATTTTCAACTTTTTCAATTTTACCCCCGTGGGATATATATTCTACCCACACACATTTGGAACTCTCCTGGGGTACCCTCACACATATCATTCCCTCATTTAGTGGATATTTTCACAAAAAAGTGAAATTTTCAAAAATCCAGAAAATTGGATGAAATTGACTAAATATCAAGGACTCATTGGGCAAATCGCTCTGGAACTGAAATGAGAATGCTCACTGACATTTCCCCTATCTGAAAGTCTGATAAACGTCGGAAAAAAGACTAAGTCCAAAAAAAATTTTTTTTCAACTTTTTTCAATTTTACCCCCGTGGGATATATATTCTACCCACACACATTTGGAACTCTCCTGGGGTACCCTCACACATATTATTCCCTCATTTAGTGGATATTTTCACAAAAAAGTGAAATTTTCAAAAATCCAGAAAATTGGATAAAAACGACTAAAGTTCAAGGACTCATTGGGCGAATCGCTCTGGAGCTGAAATAGGAACGCTCACTGACATTTCCCCTATCTGAAAGTCTGATAAACGTCGGAAAAATTACTAAGTCCAAAAAAAAATTTTTTTTAACTTTTTTCAATTTTACCCTCGTGGGATATATATTCGACCCACACACATTTGGAACTCTCGTGGGGTACCCTCACACATATTATTCCCTCATTTAGTGGATATTTTCACAAAAAAGCGAAATTTTCAAAAATCCAAAATATTGGCTGAAAACGACTAAATATCAAGAAACTCATTGGGCGAATCACTCTGGAACTGAAATCGGACCGCTCACTGACATTTGCCCTATCTGAAAGTCTGATAAATGCTGGAAAAATGACTAAGTCCAAAAAAATATATTTTCAACTTTTTTCAATTTTACCCCCGTGGGATATATATTCTACCCACACACTTTTGGAACTCTCCTGGAGTACCCTCACACATATTAGTCCCTCATTTAGTGGATATTTTCACAAAAAAGTGAAATTTTGAAAAATACAGAAAATTGGCTGAAAACGATTAAATATCAAGGACTCATAGGGCGAATCGCCCTGGAACTGAAATAGGAATGCTCACTAACATTTCCCCTATCTGAAAGTCTGATAAACGTCGGAAAAATTACCAAGTCCAAAAAAAATTTTTTTCAACTTTTTTCAATTTTACCCCCGTGGGATATATATTCTACCCACACACATTTGGAACTTTCCTGGGGTACCCTCACACATATTATTCCCTCATTTAGTGGATATTTTCACAAAAAAGTGAAATTTTCAAAAATCCAGAAAATTGCCTGAAAACGACTAAATATCTAGGACTCATTGGGCGAATCGCTCTGAAACTGAAATAGGAATGCTCACACACATTCGCCCTATCTGAAAGTCTGATAAACGCCGGAAAAATGACTAAGTCCAAAAAAATATTTTTTTCAATCTTACCCCCGTGGGATATATATTCTACCCACACACATTTGGAACTCTCGTGGGGTACCCTCACACATATTATTCCCTCATTTAGTGGATATTTTCACAAAAAAGTGAAATTTTGAAAAATACAGAAAATTGGCTGAAAACGGCTAAATATCAAGGACTCATTGGGCGAATCGCTCTGGAACTGAAATAGAAATGCTCACTAACATTTCCCCTATCTGAAAGTCTGATAAACGTCGGAAAAATGACCAAGTCCAAAAAAAAATTTTTTTAAACTTTTTTCAATTTTACCCCCGTGGTATATATATTCTACCCACACACATTTGGAACTCTCCTGGAGTACCCTCACACATATTAGTCCCTCATTTAGTGGATATTTTCACAAAAAAGTGAAATTTTCAAAAATCCAAAATATTGGCTGAAAATGAATAAATATCAAGGACTCATTGGGCGAATCAATCTGGAACTGAAATCGGAACGCTCACTGACATTTGCCCTATCTGAAAGTCTGATAAACGCCGGGAAAATGACAGTCCAAAAAAAATATTTTTTCAACTTTTTTCAATTTTACCCCCGTGAGATATATATTCTACCCAAACACATTTGGAACTCTCCTGGGGTACCCTCACACATATTATTCCCTCATTTAGTGGATATTTTCACAAAAAAGTGAAATTTTCAAAAATCCAGAAAATTGGATAAAAGCGACTAAAGTTCAAGGACTCATTGGGCGAATCGCTCTGGAGCTGAAATAGGAACGCTCACTGACATTTCCCCTATCTGAAAGTCTGATAAACGTCGGAAAAATTACTAAGTCCAAAAAAAAATTTTTTTTAACTTTTTTCAATTTTACCCTCGTGGGATATATATTCGACCCACACACATTTGGAACTCTCGTGGGGTACCCTCACACATATTATTCCCTCATTTAGTGGATATTTTCACAAAAAAGCGAAATTTTCAAAAATCCAAAATATTGGCTGAAAACGACTAAATATCAAGAAACTCATTGGGCGAATCACTCTGGAACTGAAATCGGACCGCTCACTGACATTTGCCCTATCTGAAAGTCTGATAAATGCTGGAAAAATGACTAAGTCCAAAAAAAAATATTTTCAACTTTTTTCAATTTTACCCCCGTGGGATATATATTCTACCCACACACTTTTGGAACTCTCCTGGGGTACCCTCACACATATTATTCCCTCATTTAGTGGATATTTTCACAAAAAAGTGAAATTTTGAAAAATACAGAAAATTGGCTGAAAACGGCTAAATATCAAGGACTCATTGGGCGAATCGCTCTGGAACTGAAATAGAAATGCTCACTAACATTTCCCCTATCTGAAAGTCTGATAAACGTCGGAAAAATGACCAAGTCCAAAAAAAAATTTTTTTAAACTTTTTTCAATTTTACCCCCGTGGTATATATATTCTACCCACACACATTTGGAACTCTCCTGGAGTACCCTCACACATATTAGTCCCTCATTTAGTGGATATTTTCACAAAAAAGTGAAATTTTGAAAAATACAGAAAATTGGCTGAAAACGATTAAATATCAAGGACTCATAGGGCGAATCGCCCTGGAACTGAAATAGGAATGCTCACTAACATTTCCCCTATCTGAAAGTCTGATAAACGTCGGAAAAATTACCAAGTCCAAAAAAAATTTTTTTCAACTTTTTTCAATTTTACCCCCGTGGGATATATATTCTACCCACACACATTTGGAACTTTCCTGGGGTACCCTCACACATATTATTCCCTCATTTAGTGGATATTTTCACAAAAAAGTGAAATTTTCAAAAATCCAGAAAATTGCCTGAAAACGACTAAATATCTAGGACTCATTGGGCGAATCGCTCTGAAACTGAAATAGGAATGCTCACACACATTCGCCATATCTGAAAGTCTGATAAACGCCGGAAAAATGACTAAGTCCAAAAAAATATTTTTTTCAATCTTACCCCCGTGGGATATATATTCTACCCACACACATTTGGAACTCTCGTGGGGTACCCTCACACATATTATTCCCTCATTTAGTGGATATTTTCACAAAAAAGTGAAATTTTGAAAAATACAGAAAATTGGCTGAAAACGCCTAAATATCAAGGACTCATTGGGCGAATCGCTCTGGAACTGAAATAGAAATGCTCACTAACATTTCCCCTATCTGAAAGTCTGATAAACGTCGGAAAAATGACCAAGTCCAAAAAAAAATTTTTTTCAACTTTTTTCAATTTTACCCCCGTGGTATATATATTCTACCCAAACACATTTGGAACTCTCCTGGGGTACCCTCACACATATTATTCCCTCATTTAGTGGATATTTTCACAAAAAAGTGAAATTTTCAAAAATCCAGAAAATTGCCTGAAAACAACTAAATATCAAGGACTCATTGGGCAAACGCTCTGGAACTGAAATCGGAACGCTCACTGACAATTGCCCTATCTGAAAGTCTGATAAACGCCGGGAAAATGACTAAGTCCAAAAAAAAAATTTTTTAAACTTTTTTCAATTTTACTCCCGTGGGATATATATTCTACCCACACACATTTGGAACTCTCCTGGGGTACCCTCACACATATTATTCCCTCATTTAGTGGATATTTTCACAAAAAAGTGAAATTTTCAAAAATCCAAAATATTGGCTGAAAACGACTTAATATCAAGGACTCATTGGGTGAATCACTCTGGAACTGAAATCGGAACGCTCACTCACATTTGCCCTATCTGAAAGTCTGATAAACGTCGGAAAAATGACTAAGTCCAAAAAAATATTTTTTTCAACATTTTTCAATTTTACCCCCGTGGGATATGTATTCTACCCACACACATTTGGAACACTCCTGGAGTACCCTCACACATATTATTCCCTCATTTAGTGGATATTTTCACAAAAAGTGAAATTTTCAAAAATCCAAAATATTGGCTGAAACCGACTAAATATCAAGGACTCATTGGGCGAATCACTCTGGTACTGAAATCGGAACGCTCACTCACATTTGCCCTATCTGAAAGTCTGATAAACGTCGGAAAAATGACTAAGTCCAAAAAAATATTTTTTTCAACATTTTTCAATTTTACCCCCGTGGGATATGTATTCTACCCACACACATTTGGAACACTCCTGGGGTACCCTCACACATATTATTCCCTCATTTAGTGGATATTTTCACAAAAAGTGAAATTTTCAAAAATCCAAAATATTGGCTGAAACCGACTAAATATCAAGGACTCATTGGGCGAATCACTCTGGTGCTGAAATCGGAACGCTCACTGACATTTGCCCTATCTGAAAGTCTGATAAACGCCGGGAAAATGACTAAGTCCAAAAAAAAAATTTTTTCAACTTTTTTCAATTTTACCCCCGTGGGATATATATTCTACCCACACACATTTGGAACTCTCCTGGGGTACCCTCACACATATTATTCCCTCATTTAGTGGATATTTTCACAAAAAAGTGAAATTTTCAAAAATCCAGAAAATTGCCTAAAAACGACTAAATATCAAGGACTCATTGGGCAAACGCTCTGGAACTGAAATCGGAATGCTCACTGACGTGTCCCCTATCTGAAACTCTGATAAACGCCGGAAAAATGACTAAGTCCAAAAAAATATTTTTTTCAACATTTTTCAATTTTACCCCCGTGGGATATGTATTCTACCCACACACATTTGGAACACTCCTGGGGTACCCTCACACATATTATTCCCTCATTTAGTGGATATTTTCACAAAAAAGTGAAATTTTCAAAAATCCAAAATATTGGCTGAAACCGACTAAATATCAAGGACTCATTGGGCGAATCACTCTGGAACTGAAATCGGAACGCTCATTGACATTTGCCCTGTCTGAAAGTCTGATAAACGCCGGGAAAATGACTAAGTCCAAAAAAAATTTTTTTTCAACTTTTTTCAATTTTACCCCCGTGGGATATATATATTCGACCCACACACATTTGGAACTCTCGTGGGGTACCCTCACACATATTATTCCCTCATTTAGTGGATATTTTCACAAAAAAGTGAAATTTTGAAAAATACAGAAAATTGGCTGAAAACGGCTAAATATCAAGGACTCATTGGGCGAATCGCTCTGGAACTGAAATAGAAATGCTCACTAACATTTCCCCTATCTGAAAGTCTGATAAACGTCGGAAAAATGACCAAGTCCAAAAAAAAATTTTATTAAACTTTTTTCAATTTTACTTCCGTGGTATATATATTCTACCCACACACATTTGGAACTCTCCTGGAGTACCCTCACACATATTAGTCCCTCATTTAGTGGATATTTTCACAAAAAAGTGAAATTTTCAAAAATCCAAAATATTGGCTGAAAATGAATAAATATCAAGGACTCATTGGGCGAATCAATCTGGAACTGAAATCGGAACGCTCACTGACATTTGCCCTATCTGAAAGTCTGATAAACGCCGGGAAAATGACAGTCCAAAAAAAATATTTTTTCAACTTTTTTCAATTTTACCCCCGTGAGATATATATTCTACCCAAACACATTTGGAACTCTCCTGGGGTACCCTCACACATATTATTCCCTCATTTAGTGGATATTTTCACAAAAAAGTGAAATTTTCAAAAATCCAAAATATTGGCTGAAACCGAATAAATATCAAGGACTCATTGGGCGAGTCACTCTGGAACTGAAATCGGAACGCTCACTCACATTTGCCCTATCTGAAAGTCTGATAAACGTCGGAAAAATGACTAAGTCCAAAAAAATATTTTTTTCAACATTTTTCAATTTTACCCCCGTGGGATATGTATTCTACCCACACACATTTGGAACACTCCTGGGGTACCCTCACACATATTATTCCCTCATTTAGTGGATATTTTCACAAAAAGTGAAATTTTCAAAAATCCAAAATATTGGCTGAAACCGACTAAATATCAAGGACTCATTGGGCGAATCACTCTGGTACTGAAATCGGAACGCTCACTCACATTTGCCCTATCTGAAAGTCTGATAAACGCCGGGAAAATGACTAAGTCCAAAAAAAAAATTTTTTCAACTTTTTTCAATTTTACCCCCGTGGGATATATATTCTACCCACACACATTTGGAACTCTCCTGGGGTACCCTCACACATATTATTCCCTCATTTAGTGGATATTTTCACAAAAAAGTGAAATTTTCAAAAATCCAGAAAATTGCCTAAAAACGACTAAATATCAAGGACTCATTGGGCAAACGCTCTGGAACTGAAATCGGAATGCTCACTGACATGTCCCCTATCTGAAAGTCTGATAAACGCCGGAAAAATGACTAAGTCCAAAAAAATATTTTTTTCAACATTTTTCAATTTTACCCCCGTGGGATATGTATTCTACCCACACACATTTGGAACACTCCTGGGGTACCCTCACACATATTATTCCCTCATTTAGTGGATATTTTCACAAAAAATTGAAATTTTCAAAAATCAAGAAAATTGGCTGAAACCGACTAAATATCAAGGACTCATTGGGCGAATCACTCTGGAACTGAAATCGGAATGCTCACTGACATTTGCCCTATCTGAAAGTCTGATAAACGCCTGGAAAATGACTAAATCCAAAAAAAAATTTTTTCAACTTTTTTCAATTTTACCCCCGTGGGATATATATTCTACCCACACACATTTGGAACTCTCCTGGGGTACCCTCAGACATATTATTCCCTCATTTAGTGGATATTTTCACAAAAAAGTGAAATTTTCAAAAATCTAGAAAATTGCCTGAAAACGACTAAATATCAAGGACTCATTGGGCAAACGCTCTGGAACTGAAATCGGAATGCTCACTGACATTTCCCCTATCTGAAAGTCTGATAAACGCCGGGAAAATGACTGAGTCCAAAAAAAAAATGTTTTCAACTTTTTTCAATTTTAGCCCCGTGGGATATATATTCTACCCTCACACATTTGGAACTCTCCTGGGGTACCCTCACACATATTATTCCCTCATTTAGTGGATATTTTCACAAAAAAGTGAAATTTTCAAAAATCCAAAATATTGGCTGAAACCGACTAAATATCAAGGACTCATTGGGCGAATCACTCTGGAACTGAAATCGGAACGCTCACTGACATTTGCCCTGTCTGAAAGTCTGATAAACGCCGGGAAAATGACTAAGTCCCAAAAAAATTTTTTTTCAACTTTTTTCAATTTTACCCCCGTGGGATATATATTCTACCCACACAAATTTGGAACTCTCCTGGGGTACCCTCACACATATTATTCCCTCATTTAGTGGATATTTTCACAAAAAAGTGAAATTTTCAAAAATCCAAAATATTGGCTGAAACCGACTAAATATCAAGGACTCATTGGGCGAATCGCTCTGGAACTGAAATCAGAATGCTCACTGACATTTCCCCTATCTGAAAGTCTGATAAACGCCGTAAAAATGACTAAGTCCAAAAAAAATTTTTTTTAAACTTTTTTCAATTTTACCCCCGTGAGATATATATTCTACCCACACACATTTGAAACACTCCTGGGGTACCCTCACACATATTATTCCCTCATTTAGTGGATATTTTCACAAAAAAGTGAAATTTTCAAAAATCCAAAATATTGGCTGAAAATGACTAAATATCAAGGACTCATTGGGCGAATCACTCTGGAACTGAAATTGGTACGCTCACCCACATTTGCCCTATCTGAAAGTCTGATAAACGCCGGGAAAATGACTAAGTCCAAAAAAAATTTTTTTTAAACTTTTTTCAATTTTACCCCCGTGGGATATATATTCTACCCACACACATTTGGAACTCTCCTGGGGTACCCTCACACATATTATTCCCTCATTTAGTGGATATTTTCACAAAAAAGTGAAATTTTCAAAAATCCAAAATATTGGCTGAAAACGACTAAATATAATGGACTCATTGGGCGAATCACTCTGGAACTGAAATCGGAACGCTCACTGACATTTGCCCTATCTGAAAGTCTGATAAACGCCGGGAAAATGACTAAGACCAAAAAAAAATTTTTTTTCAACTTTTTTCAATTTTACCCCCGTGGGATATATATTCTACCCACACACATTTGGAACTCTCCTGGGGTACCCTCACACATATTATTCCCTCATTTAGTGGATATTTTCACAAAAAAGTGAACTTTTCAAAAATCCAAAATATTGGCTGAAACCGACTAAATATCAAGGACTCATTGGGCGAGTCACTCTGGAACTGAAATCGGAATGCTCACAGAAATTTGACCTATCTGAAAGTCTGATAAAAGCCGGGAAAATGACAAAGTCCAAAAAAAATTTTTTTTCAACTTTTTTCAATTTTACCCCAGTGGGATATATATTCTACCCACACACATTTGGAACTCTCCTGGGGTACCCTCACACATATTATTCCCTAATTTAAGGGATATTTTTACAAAAAAGTGAAATTTTCAAATATCCAGAAAATTCGCTGAAAACAACTAAATATCAAGGACTCATTGGGCGAAACGCTCTGGAACTGAAATCGGAATGCTCACTGACATTTCCCCTATCTGAAAGTCTGATAAACGCCGGAAAAATGACTAAGTCCAAAAAAAAATTTTTTTCAACTTTTTTAAATTTTACCCCTGGGATATATATTCTACCCACACACATTTGGAACTCTCCTGGGGTACCCTCACACATATTATTCCCTCATTTAGTGGATATTTTCACAAAAAAGTGAAATTTTCAAAAATCCAAAATATTGGCTGAAAACGACTAAATATCAAGGACTCATTGGGCGAATCACTCTGGAACTGAAATCGGAACGCTCACTGAAATTTGCCCTATCTGAAAGTCTGATAAAAGCCGGGAAAATGACAAAGTCCAAAAAAAATTTTTTTAAAACTTTTTTCAATTTTACCCCCGTGGGATATATATTCTATTCACACACATTTGGAACTCTCCTGGCGTACCCTCACACATATTATTCCCTCATTTAGTGGATATTTTCACAAAAAAGTGAAATTTTCAAAAATCCAAAATATTGGCTGAAAACGACTAAATATCAAGGACTTATTGGGCGAATCACTCTGGAACTGAAATCAGAATGCTCACTGACATTTCCCCTATCTGAAAGTCTGATAAACGCCGGAAAAATGACTAAGTCCAAAAAAAATTTTTTTTCAACTTTTTTCAATTTTACCCCCGTGAGATATATATTCTACCCACACACATTTGAAACTCTCCTGGGGTACCCTCACACATATTATTCCCTCATTTAGTGGATATTTTCACAAAAAAGTGAAATTTTCAAAAATCCAAAATATTGGCTGAAAACGATTAAATATCAAGGACTCATTGGGCGAGTCACTCTGGAACTGAAATCGGAACGCTCACTGAAATTTGCCCTATCTGAAAGTCTGATAAAAGCCGGGAAAATGACAAAGTCCAAAAAAAAATTTTTTAAAACTTATTTCAATTTTACCCCCGTGGTATATATATTCTATTCACAAACATTTGGAACTCTCCTGGGGTACCCTCACACATATTATTCCCTCATTTAGTGGATATTTTCACAAAAAAGTGAAATTTTCAAAAATCCAAAATATTTGCTGAAAACGACTAAATATCAAGGACTCATTGGGCGAATCACTCTGGAACTGAAATTGGTACGCTCACCCACATTTGCCCTATCTGAAAGTCTGATAAACGCCGGGAAAATGACTAAGTCCAAAAAAAATTTTTTTTCAACTTTTTTCAATTTTACCCCCGTGAGATATATATTCTACCCACACACATTTGAAACACTCCTGGGGTACCCTCACACATATTATTCCCTCATTTAGTGGATATTTTCACAAAAAAGTGAAATTTTCAAAAATCCAAAATATTTGCTGAAACCGACTAAATATCAAGGACTCATTGGGCGAGTCACTCTGGAACTGAAATCGGAACGCTCACTGAAATTTGCCCTATCTGAAAGTCTGATAAAAGCCGGGAAAATGACAAAGTCCAAAAAAAATTTTTTTTCAACTTTTTTCAATTTTACCCCCGTGGGATATATATTCTACCCACACACATTTGGAACTCTCCTGGGGTACCCTCACACATATTATTCCCTCATTTAGTGGATATTTTCACAAAAAAGTGAAATTTTCAAAAATCTAGAAAATTGCCTGAAAACGACTAAATATCAAGGACTCATTGGGCAAACGCTCTGGAACTGAAATCGGAATGCTCACTGACATTTCCCCTATCTGAAAGTCTGATAAACGCCGGGAAAATGACTGAGTCCAAAAAAAAAATGTTTTCAACTTTTTTCAATTTTAGCCCCGTGGGATATATATTCTACCCTCACACATTTGGAACTCTCCTGGGGTACCCTCACACATATTATTCCCTCATTTAGTGGATATTTTCACAAAAAAGTGAAATTTTCAAAAATCCAAAATATTGGCTGAAACCGACTAAATATCAAGGACTCATTGGGCGAATCACTCTGGAACTGAAATCGGAACGCTCACTGACATTTGCCCTGTCTGAAAGTCTGATAAACGCCGGGAAAATGACTAAGTCCCAAAAAAATTTTTTTTCAACTTTTTTCAATTTTACCCCCGTGGGATATATATTCTACCCACACACATTTGAAACACTCCTGGGGTACCCTCACACATATTATTCCCTCATTTAGTGGATATTTTCACAAAAAAGTGAAATTTTCAAAAATCCAAAATATTGGCTGAAAATGACTAAATATCAAGGACTCATTGGGCGAATCACTCTGGAACTGAAATTGGTACGCTCACCCACATTTGCCCTATCTGAAAGTCTGATAAACGCCGGGAAAATGACTAAGTCCAAAAAAAATTTTTTTTAAACTTTTTTCAATTTTACCCCCGTGGGATATATATTCTACCCACACACATTTGGAACTCTCCTGGGGTACCCTCACACATATTATTCCCTCATTTAGTGGATATTTTCACAAAAAAGTGAAATTTTCAAAAATCCAAAATATTGGCTGAAAACGACTAAATATAATGGACTCATTGGGCGAATCACTCTGGAACTGAAATCGGAACGCTCACTGACATTTGCCCTATCTGAAAGTCTGATAAACGCCGGGAAAATGACTAAGACCAAAAAAAAATTTTTTTTCAACTTTTTTCAATTTTACCCCCGTGGGATATATATTCTACCCACACACATTTGGAACTCTCCTGGGGTACCCTCACACATATTATTCCCTCATTTAGTGGATATTTTCACAAAAAAGTGAAATTTTCAAAAATCCAAAATATTGGCTGAAACCGACTAAATATCAAGGACTCATTGGGCGAGTCACTCTGGAACTGAAATCGGAACGCTCACTGAAATTTGACCTATCTGAAAGTCTGATAAAAGCCGGGAAAATGACAAAGTCCAAAAAAAATTTTTTTTCAACTTTTTTCAATTTTACCCCCGTGGGATATATATTCTACCCACACACATTTGGAACTCTCCTGGGGTACCCTCACACATATTATTCCCTCATTTAGTGGATATTTTCACAAAAAAGTGAAATTTTCAAAAATCTAGAAAATTGCCTGAAAACGACTAAATATCAAGGACTCATTGGGCAAACGCTCTGGAACTGAAATCGGAATGCTCACTGACATTTCCCCTATCTGAAAGTCTGATAAACGCCGGGAAAATGACTGAGTCCAAAAAAAAAATGTTTTCAACTTTTTTCAATTTTAGCCCCGTGGGATATATATTCTACCCTCACACATTTGGAACTCTCCTGGGGTACCCTCACACATATTATTCCCTCATTTAGTGGATATTTTCACAAAAAAGTGAAATTTTCAAAAATCCAAAATATTGGCTGAAACCGACTAAATATCAAGGACTCATTGGGCGAATCACTCTGGAACTGAAATCGGAACGCTCACTGACATTTGCCCTGTCTGAAAGTCTGATAAACGCCGGGAAAATGACTAAGTCCCAAAAAAAATTTTTTTCAACTTTTTTCAATTTTACCCCCGTGGGATATATATTCTACCCACACACATTTGAAACACTCCTGGGGTACCCTCACACATATTATTCCCTCATTTAGTGGATATTTTCACAAAAAAGTGAAATTTTCAAAAATCCAAAATATTGGCTGAAAACGACTAAATATAATGGACTCATTGGGCGAATCACTCTGGAACTGAAATCGGAACGCTCACTGACATTTGCCCTATCTGAAAGTCTGATAAACGCCGGGAAAATGACTAAGACCAGAAAAAAATTTTTTTTCAACTTTTTTCAATTTTACCCCCGTGGGATATATATTCTACCCACACACATTTGGAACTCTCCTGGGGTACCCTCACACATATTATTCCCTCATTTAGTGGATATTTTCACAAAAAAGTGAAATTTTCAAAAATCCAAAATATTGGCTGAAACCGACTAAATATCAAGGACTCATTGGGCGAGTCACTCTGGAACTGAAATCGGAACGCTCACTGAAATTTGACCTATCTGAAAGTCTGATAAAAGCCGGGAAAATGACAAAGTCCAAAAAAAATTTTTTTTCAACTTTTTTCAATTTTACCCCCGTGGGATATATATTCTACCCACACACATTTGGAACTCTCCTGGGGTACCCTCACACATATTATTCCCTAATTTAGGGGATATTTTTACAAAAAAGTGAAATTTTCAAATATCCAGAAAATTCGCTGAAAACAACTAAATATCAAGGACTCATTGGGCGAAACGCTCTGGAACTGAAATCGGAATGCTCACTGACATTTCCCCTATCTGAAAGTCTGATAAACGCCGGAAAAATGACTAAGTCCAAAAAAAAATTTTTTTCAACTTTTTTAAATTTTACCCCCGTGGGATATATATTCTACCCACACACATTTGGAACTCTCCTGGGGTACCCTCACACATATTATTCCCTCATTTAGTGGATATTTTCACAAAAAAGTGAAATTTTCAAAAATCCAAAATATTGGCTGAAAACGACTAAATATCAAGGACTCATTGGGCGAATCACTCTGGAACTGAAATCGGAACGCTCACTGAAATTTCCCCTATCTGAAAGTCTGATAAAAGCCGGGAAAATGACAAAGTCCAAAAAAAAATTTTTTTAAAACTTTTTTCAATTTTACCCCCGTGGGATATATATTCTATTCACACACATTTGGAACTCTCCTGGCGTACCCTCACACATATTATTCCCTCATTTAGTGGATATTTTCACAAAAAAGTGAAATTTTCAAAAATCCAAAATATTGGCTGAAAACGACTAAATATCAAGGACTCATTGGGCGAATCACTCTGGAACTGAAATCAGAATGCTCACTGACATTTCCCCTATCTGAAAGTCTGATAAACGCCGGAAAAATGACTAAGTCCAAAAAAAATTTTTTTTCAACTTTTTTCAATTTTACCCCCGTGAGATATATATTCTACCCACACACATTTGAAACTCTCCTGGGGTACCCTCACACATATTATTCCCTCATTTAGTGGATATTTTCACAAAAAAGTGAAATTTTCAAAAATCCAAAATATTGGCTGAAAACGACTAAATATCAAGGACTCATTGGGCGAGTCACTCTGGAACTGAAATCGGAACGCTCACTGAAATTTGCCCTATCTGAAAGTCTGATAAAAGCCGGGAAAATGACAAAGTCCAAAAAAAAATTTTTTAAAACTTATTTCAATTTTACCCCCGTGGGATATATATTCTATTCACAAACATTTGGAACTCTCCTGGGGTACCCTCACACATATTATTCCCTCATTTAGTGGATATTTTCACAAAAAAGTGAAATTTTCAAAAATCCAAAATATTTGCTGAAAACGACTAAATATCAAGGACTCATTGGGCGAATCACTCTGGAACTGAAATTGGTACGCTCACCCACATTTGCCCTATCTGAAAGTCTGATAAACGCCGGGAAAATGACTAAGTCCAAAAAAAATTTTTTTTCAACTTTTTTCAATTTTACCCCCGTGAGATATATATTCTACCCACACACATTTGAAACTCTCCTGGGGTACCCTTACACATATTATTCCCTCATTTAGTGGATATTTTCACAAAAAAGTGAAATTTTCAAAAATCCAAAATATTGGCTGAAAACGACTAAATATCAAGGACTCATTGGGCGAATCACTCTGGAACTGAAATCGTTACGCTCACCCACATTTGCCCTATCTGAAAGTCTGATAAACGCCGGGAAAATGACTAAGTCCAAAAAAAATTTTTTTTCAACTTTTTTCAATTTTACCCCCGTGGGATATATATTCTACCCACACACATTTGGAACTCTCCTGGGGTACCCTCACACATATTATTCCCTCATTTAGTGGATATTTTCACAAAAAAGTGAAATTTTCAAAAATCCAGAAAATTGGCTGAAAACAACTAAATATCAAGGACTCATTGGGCGAATCGCTCTGGAATTGAAATCGGAATGCTCACTGACATTTCCCCTATCTGAAAGTCTGATAAACGCCGGAAAAATGACTAAGTCCAAAAAAAATTTTTTTTCAACTTTTTTCAATTTTACCCCCGTGAGATATATATTCTACCCACACACATTTGAAACACTCCTGGGGTACCCTCACACATATTATTCCCTCATTTAGTGGATATTTTCACAAAAAAGTGAAATTTTCAAAAATCCAAAATATTGGCTGAAAATGACTAAATTTCAAGGACTCATTGGGCGAATCACTCTGGAACTGAAATTGGTACGCTCACCCACATTTGCCCTATCTGAAAGTCTGATAAACGCCGGGAAAATGACTAAGTCCAAAAAAAATTTTTTTTCAACTTTTTTCAATTTTACCCCCGTGGGATATATATTCTACCCACACACATTTGGAACTCTCCTGGGGTACCCTCACACATATTATTCCCTCATTTAGTGGATATTTTCACAAAAAAGTGAAATTTTCAAAAATCCAAAATATTGGCTGAAAACGACTAAATATCATGGACTCATTGGGCGAATCACTCTGGAACTGAAATCGGAACGCTCACTGACATTTGCCCTATCTGAAAGTCTGATAAACGCCGGGAAAATGACTAAGTCCAAAAAAAATTTTTTTTCAACTTTTTTCAATTTTACCCCCGTGAGATATATATTCTACCCACACGCATTTGAAACTCTCCTGGGGTACCCTTACACATATTATTCCCTCATTTAGTGGATATTTTCACAAAAAAGTGAAATTTTCAAAAATCCAAAATATTGGCTGAAAACGACTAAATATCAAGGACTCATTGGGCGAATCACTCTGGAACTGAAATCGGTACGCTTACCCACATTTGCCCTATCTGAAAGTCTGATAAACGCCGGGAAAATGACTAAGTCCAAAAAAAATTTTTTTTCAACTTTTTTCAATTTTACCCCCGTGGGATATATATTCCACCCACACACATTTGGAACTCTCCTGGGGTACCCTCACACATATTATTCCCTCATTTAGTGGATATTTTCACAAAAAAGTGAAATTTTCAAAAATCCAGAAAATTGGCTGAAAACAACTAGATATCAAGGACTCATTGGGCGAATCGCTCTGGAACTGAAATCGGAATGCTCACTGACATTTCCCCTATCTGAAAGTCTGATAAACGCCGGAAAAATGACTAAGTCCAAAAAAAATTTTTTTTCAACTTTTTTCAATTTTACCCCCGTGAGATATATATTCTACCCACACACATTTGAAACACTCCTGGGGTACCCTCACACATATTATTCCCTCATTTAGTGGATATTTTCACAAAAAAGTGAAATTTTCAAAAATCCAAAATATTGGCTGAAAATGACTAAATTTCAAGGACTCATTGGGTGAATCACTCTGGAACTGAAATTGGTACGCTCACCCACATTTGCCCTATCTGAAAGTCTGATAAACGCCGGGAAAATGACTAAGTCCAAAAAAAATTTTTTTTCAACTTTTTTCAATTTTACCCCCGTGGGATATATATTCTACCCACACACATTTGGAACTCTCCTGGGGTACCCTCACACATATTATTCCCTCATTTAGTGGATATTTTCACAAAAAAGTGAAATTTTCAAAAATCCAGAAAATTGGCTGAAAACAACTAAATATCAAGGACTCATTGGGCGAATCGCTCTGGAACTGAAATCGGAATGCTCACTGACATTTCCCCTATCTGAAAGTCTGATAAACGCCGGAAAAATGACTAAGTCCAAAAAAAATTTTTTTTCAACTTTTTTCAATTTTACCCCCGTGAGATATATATTCTACCCACACACATTTGAAACTCTCCTGGGGTACCCTCACACATATTATTCCCTCATTTAGTGGATATTTTCACAAAAAAGTGAAATTTTCAAAAATCCAAAATATTGGCTGAAAATGACTAAATATCAAGGACTCATTGGGCGAATCACTCTGGAACTGAAATCGGTACGCTCACCCACATTTGCCCTATCTGAAAGTCTGATAAACGCCGGGAAAATGACTAAGTCCAAAAAAAATTTTTTTTCAACTTTTTTCAATTTTACCCCCGTGGGATATATATTCTACCCACACACATTTGGAACTCTCCTGGGGTACCCTCACACATATTATTCCCTCATTTAGTGGATATTTTCACAAAAAAGTGAAATTTTCAAAAATCCAGAAAATTGGCTGAAAACAACTAAATATCAAGGACTCATTGGGCGAATCGCTCTGGAACTGAAATCGGAATGCTCACTGACATTTCCCCTATCTGAAAGTCTGATAAACGCCGGAAAAATGACTAAGTCCAAAAAAAATTTTTTTTCAACTTTTTTCAATTTTACCCCCGTGAGATATATATTCTACCCACACACATTTGAAACACTCCTGGGGTACCCTCAAACATATTATTCCCTCATTTAGTGGATATTTTCACAAAAAAGTGAAATTTTCAAAAATCCAAAATATTGGCTGAAAATGACTAAATTTCAAGGACTCATTGGGCGAATCACTCTGGAACTGAAATTGGTACGCTCACCCACATTTGCCCTATCTGAAAGTCTGATAAACGCCGGGAAAATGACTAAGTCCAAAAAAAATTTTTTTTCAACTTTTTTCAATTTTACCCCCGTGGGATATATATTCTACCCACACACATTTGGAACTCTCCTGGGGTACCCTCACACATATTATTCCCTCATTTAGTGGATATTTTCACAAAAAAGTGAAATTTTCGAAAATCCAAAATATTGGCTGAAAACGACTAAATATCATGGATTCATTGGGCGAATCACTCTGGAACTGAAATCGGAACGCTCACTGACATTTGCCCTATCTGAAAGTCTGATAAACGCCGGGAAAATGACTAAGTCCAAAAAAAATTTTTTTTAAACTTTTTTCAATTTTACCCCCGTGAGATATATATTCTACCCACACACATTTGAAACTCTCCTGGGGTACCCTCACACATATTATTCCCTCATTTAGTGGATATTTTCACAAAAAAGTGAAATTTTCAAAAATCCAAAATATTGGCTGAAAACGACTAAATATCAAGGACTCATTGGGCGAATCACTCTGGAACTGAAATCGGTACGCTCACCCACATTTGCCCTATCTGAAAGTCTGATAAACGCCGGGAAAATGACTAAGTCCAAAAAAAATTTTTTTTCAACTTTTTTCAATTTTACCCCCGTGGGATATATATTCTACCCACACACATTTGGAACTCTCCTGGGGTACCCTCACACATATTATTCCCTCATTTAGTGGATATTTTCACAAAAAAGTGAAATTTTCAAAAATCCAAAATATTGGCTGAAACCGAATAAATATCAAGGACTCATTGGGCGAGTCACTCTGGAACTGAAATCGGAACGCTCACTGAAATTTGCCCTATCTGAAAGTCTGATAAAAGCCGGGAAAATGACAAAGTCCAAAAAAAAATTTTTTAAAACTTATTTCAATTTTACCCCCGTGGGATATATATTCTATTCACAAACATTTGGAACTCTCCTGGGGTACCCTCACACATATTATTCCCTAATTTAGTGGATATTTTCACAAAAAAGTGAAATTTTCAAAAATCCAAAATATTGGCTGAAAACGACTAAATATCAAGGACTCATTGGGCGAATCACTCTGGAACTGAAATCGGTACGCTCACTGACATTTGCCCTATCTGAAAGTCTGATAAACGGCGGGAAAATGACTAAGTCCAAAAAAAATTTTTTTTCAACTTTTTTCAATTTTACCCCCGTGGGATATATATTCTACCCACACACATTTGGAACTCTCCTGGGGTACCCTCACACATATTATTCCCTCATTTAGTGTATATTTTCCCAAAAAAGTGAAATTTTCAAAAATCCAAAATATTGGCTGAAACAGACTAAATATCAAGGACTCATTGGGCGAGTCACTCTGGAACTGAAATCGGAATGCTCACTGAAATTTGCCCTATCTGAAAGTCTGATAAAAGCAGGGAAAATGACTAAGTCCAAAAAAAAAATTTTTTCAACTTTTTTCAATTTTACCCACGTGGGATATATATTCTACCCACACACATTTGGAACTCTCCTGGGGTACCCTCAGACATATTATTCCCTCATTTAGTGGATATTTTCACAAAAAAGTGAAATTTTCAAAAATCCAGAAAATTGCCTGAAAACGACTAAATATCAAGGACTCATTGGGCAAACGCTCTGGAACTGAAATCGGAATGCTCACTGACATTTCCCCTATCTGAAAGTCTGATAAAAGCAGGGAAAATGACTAAGTCCAAAAAAAAAATTTTTTCAACTTTTTTCAATTTTACCCCCGTGGGATATATATTCTACCCACACAGATTTGGAACTCTCCTGGGGTACCCTCAGACATATTATTCCCTCATTTAGTGGATATTTTCACAAAAAAGTGAAATTTTCAAAAATCCAGAAAATTGCCTGAAAACGACTAAATATCAAGGACTCATTGGGCAAACGCTCTGGAACTGAAATCGGAATGCTCACTGACATTTCCCCTATCTGAAAGTCTGATAAACGCCGGAAAAATGACTGAGTCCAAAAAAAAAATGTTTTCAACTTTTTTCAATTTTACCCCCGTGAGATATATATTCTACCCACACACATTTGAAACTCTCCTGGGGTACCCTCACACATATTATTCCCTCATTTAGTGGATATTTTCACAAAAAAGTGAAATTTTCAAAAATCCAAAATATTGGCTGAAAACGACTAAATATCAAGGACTCATTGGGCGAATCACTCTGGAACTGAAATTGGTACGCTCACCCACATTTGCCCTATCTGAAAGTCTGATAAACGCCGGGAAAATGACTAAGTCCAAAAAAAATTTTTTTTCAACTTTTTTCAATTTTACCCCCGTGGGATATATATTCTACCCACACACATTTGGAACTCTCCTGGGGTACCCTCACACATATTATTCCCTCATTTAGTGGATATTTTCACAAAAAAGTGAAATTTTCAAAAATCCAGAAAATTGGCTGAAAACAACTAAATATCAAGGACTCATTGGGCGAATCGCTCTGGAACTGAAATCGGAATGCTCACTGACATTTCCCCTATCTGAAAGTCTGATAAACGCCGGAAAAATGACTAAGTCCAAAAAAAATTTTTTTTCAACTTTTTTCAATTTTACCCCCGTGAGATATATATTCTACCCACACACATTTGAAACACTCCTGGGGTACCCTCACACATATTATTCCCTCATTTAGTGGATATTTTCACAAAAAAGTGAAATTTTCAAAAATCCAAAATATTGGCTGAAAATGACTAAATTTCAAGGACTCATTGGGCGAATCACTCTGGAACTGAAATTGGTACGCTCACCCACATTTGCCCTATCTGAAAGTCTGATAAACGCCGGGAAAATGACTAAGTCCAAAAAAAATTTTTTTTCAACTTTTTTCAATTTTACCCCCGTGGGATATATATTCTACCCACACACATTTGGAACTCTCCTGGGGTACCCTCACACATATTATTCCCTCATTTAGGGGATATTTTCACAAAAAAGTGAAATTTTCAAATATCCAGAAAATTGGCTGAAAACAACTAAATATCAAGGACTCATTGGGCGAATCGCTCTGGAACTGAAATCAGAATGCTCACTGACATTTCCCCTATCTGAAAGTCTGATAAACGCCGGAAAAATGACTAAGTCCAAAAAAAATTTTTTTTCAACTTTTTTCAATTTTACCCCCGTGAGATATATATTCTACCCACACACATTTGAAACTCTCCTGGGGTACCCTCACACATATTATTCCCTCATTTAGTGGATATTTTCACAAAAAAGTGAAATTTTCAAAAATCCAGAAAATTGGCTGAAAACAACTAAATATCAAGGACTCATTGGGCGAATCGCTCTGGAACTGAAATCGGAATGCTCACTGACATTTCCCCTATCTGAAAGTCTGATAAACGCCGGAAAAATGACTAAGTCCAAAAAAAATTTTTTTTCAACTTTTTTCAATTTTACCCCCGTGAGATATATATTCTACCCACACACATTTGAAACACTCCTGGGGTACCCTCAAACATATTATTCCCTCATTTAGTGGATATTTTCACAAAAAAGTGAAATTTTCAAAAATCCAAAATATTGGCTGAAAATGACTAAATTTCAAGGACTCATTGGGCGAATCACTCTGGAACTGAAATTGGTACGCTCACCCACATTTGCCCTATCTGAAAGTCTGATAAACGCCGGGAAAATGACTAAGTCCAAAAAAAATTTTTTTTCAACTTTTTTCAATTTTACCCCCGTGGGATATATATTCTACCCACACACATTTGGAACTCTCCTGGGGTACCCTCACACATATTATTCCCTCATTTAGTGGATATTTTCACAAAAAAGTGAAATTTTCGAAAATCCAAAATATTGGCTGAAAACGACTAAATATCATGGATTCATTGGGCGAATCACTCTGGAACTGAAATCGGAACGCTCACTGACATTTGCCCTATCTGAAAGTCTGATAAACGCCGGGAAAATGACTAAGTCCAAAAAAAATTTTTTTAAAACTTTTTTCAATTTTACCCCCGTGAGATATATATTCTACCCACACACATTTGAAACTCTCCTGGGGTACCCTCACACATATTATTCCCTCATTTAGTGGATATTTTCACAAAAAAGTGAAATTTTCAAAAATCCAAAATATTGGCTGAAAACGACTAAATATCAAGGACTCATTGGGCGAATCACTCTGGAACTGAAATCGGTACGCTCACCCACATTTGCCCTATCTGAAAGTCTGATAAACGCCGGGAAAATGACTAAGTCCAAAAAAAATTTTTTTTCAACTTTTTTCAATTTTACCCCCGTGGGATATATATTCTACCCACACACATTTGGAACTCTCCTGGGGTACCCTCACACATATTATTCCCTCATTTAGTGGATATTTTCACAAAAAAGTGAAATTTTCAAAAATCCAAAATATTGGCTGAAACCGAATAAATATCAAGGACTCATTGGGCGAGTCACTCTGGAACTGAAATCGGAACGCTCACTGAAATTTGCCCTATCTGAAAGTCTGATAAAAGCCGGGAAAATGACGAAGTCCAAAAAAAATTTTTTTTCAACTTTTTTCAATTTTACCCCCGTGGGATATATATTCTACCCACACACATTTGGAACTCTCCTGAGGTACCCTCACACATATTATTCCCTCATTTAGTGGATATTTTCCCAAAAAAGTGAAATTTTCAAAAATCCAAAATATTGGCTGAAACAGACTAAATATCAAGGACTCATTGGGCGAGTCACTCTGGAACTGAAATCGGAATGCTCACTGAAATTTGCCCTATCTGAAAGTCTGATAAAAGCAGGGAAAATGACTAAGTCCAAAAAAAAAATTTTTTCAACTTTTTTCAATTTTACCCACGTGGGATATATATTCTACCCACACACATTTGGAACTCTCCTGGGGTACCCTCAGACATATTATTCCCTCATTTAGTGGATATTTTCACAAAAAAGTGAAATTTTCAAAAATCCAGAAAATTGCCTGAAAACGACTAAATATCAAGGACTCATTGGGCAAACGCTCTGGAACTGAAATCGGAATGCTCACTGACATTTCCCCTATCTGAAAGTCTGATAAAAGCAGGGAAAATGACTAAGTCCAAAAAAAAAATTTTTTCAACTTTTTTCAATTTTACCCCCGTGGGATATATATTCTACCCACACAGATTTGGAACTCTCCTGGGGTACCCTCAGACATATTATTCCCTCATTTAGTGGATATTTTCACAAAAAAGTGAAATTTTCAAAAATCCAGAAAATTGCCTGAAAACGACTAAATATCAAGGACTCATTGGGCAAACGCTCTGGAACTGAAATCGGAATGCTCACTGACATTTCCCCTATCTGAAAGTCTGATAAACGCCGGAAAAATGACTGAGTCCAAAAAAAAAATGTTTTCAACTTTTTTCAATTTTACCCCCGTGAGATATATATTCTACCCACACACATTTGAAACACTCCTGGGGTACCCTCACACATATTATTCCCTCATTTAGTGGATATTTTCACAAAAAAGTGAAATTTTCAAAAATCCAAAATATTGGCTGAAAATGACTAAATTTCAAGGACTCATTGGGCGAATCACTCTGGAACTGAAATTGGTACGCTCACCCACATTTGCCCTATCTGAAAGTCTGATAAACGCCGGGAAAATGACTAAGTCCAAAAAAAATTTTTTTTCAACTTTTTTCAATTTTACCCCCGTGGGATATATATTCTACCCACACACATTTGGAACTCTCCTGGGGTACCCTCACACATATTATTCCCTCATTTAGGGGATATTTTCACAAAAAAGTGAAATTTTCAAATATCCAGAAAATTGGCTGAAAACAACTAAATATCAAGGACTCATTGGGCGAATCGCTCTGGAACTGAAATCAGAATGCTCACTGACATTTCCCCTATCTGAAAGTCTGATAAACGCCGGAAAAATGACTAAGTCCAAAAAAAATTTTTTTTCAACTTTTTTCAATTTTACCCCCGTGAGATATATATTCTACCCACACACATTTGAAACTCTCCTGGGGTACCCTCACACATATTATTCCCTCATTTAGTGGATATTTTCACAAAAAAGTGAAATTTTCAAAAATCCAAAATATTGGCTGAAAACGACTAAATATCAAGGACTCATTGGGCGAATCACTCTGGAACTGAAATTGGTACGCTCACCCACATTTGCCCTATCTGAAAGTCTGATAAACGCCGGGAAAATGACTAAGTCCAAAAAAAATTTTTTTTCAACTTTTTTCAATTTTACCCCCGTGGGATATATATTCTACCCACACACATTTGGAACTCTCCTGGGGTACCCTCACACATATTATTCCCTCATTTAGTGGATATTTTCACAAAAAAGTGAAATTTTCAAAAATCCAGAAAATTGGCTGAAAACAACTAAATATCAAGGACTCATTGGGCGAATCGCTCTGGAACTGAAATCGGAATGCTCACTGACATTTCCCCTATCTGAAAGTCTGATAAACGCCGGAAAAATGACTAAGTCCAAAAAAAATTTTTTTTCAACTTTTTTCAATTTTACCCCCGTGAGATATATATTCTACCCACACACATTTGAAACACTCCTGGGGTACCCTCACACATATTATTCCCTCATTTAGTGGATATTTTCACAAAAAAGTGAAATTTTCAAAAATCCAAAATATTGGCTGAAAATGACTAAATTTCAAGGACTCATTGGGCGAATCACTCTGGAACTGAAATTGGTACGCTCACCCACATTTGCCCTATCTGAAAGTCTGATAAACGCCGGGAAAATGACTAAGTCCAAAAAAAATTTTTTTTCAACTTTTTTCAATTTTACCCCCGTGGGATATATATTCTACCCACACACATTTGGAACTCTCCTGGGGTACCCTCACACATATTATTCCCTCATTTAGTGGATATTTTCACAAAAAAGTGAAATTTTCAAAAATCCAAAATATTGGCTGAAAACGACTAAATATCATGGACTCATTGGGCGAATCACTCTGGAACTGAAATCGGAACGCTCACTGACATTTGCCCTATCTGAAAGTCTGATAAACGCCGGGAAAATGACTAAGTCCAAAAAAAATTTTTTTAAAACTTTTTTCAATTTTACCCCCGTGAGATATATATTCTACCCACACACATTTGAAACTCTCCTGGGGTACCCTCACACATATTATTCCCTCATTTAGTGGATATTTTCACAAAAAAGTGAAATTTTCAAAAATCCAAAATATTGGCTGAAAACGACTAAATATCAAGGACTTATTGGGCGAATCGCTCTGGAAATGAAATCGGAATGCTCACTGACATTTTCCCTATCTGAAAGTCTGATAAACGCCGGAAAAATGACTAAGTCCAAAAAAAAATTTTTTTCAACTTTTTTAAATTTTACCCCCGTGGGATATATATTCTACCCACACACATTTGGAACTCTCCTGGGGTACCCTCACACATATTATTCCCTCATTTAGTGGATATTTTCACAAAAAAGTGAAATTTTCAAAAATCCAAAATATTGGCTGAAACCGAATAAATATCAAGGACTCATTGGGCGAGTCACTCTGGAACTGAAATCGGAACGCTCACTGAAATTTGCCCTATCTGAAAGTCTGATAAAAGCCGGGAAAATGACAAAGTCCAAAAAAAAATTTTTTAAAACTTATTTCAATTTTACCCCCGTGGGATATATATTCTATTCACAAACATTTGGAACTCTCCTGGGGTACCCTCACACATATTATTCCCTAATTTAGTGGATATTTTCACAAAAAAGTGAAATTTTCAAAAATCCAAAATATTGGCTGAAAACGACTAAATATCAAGGACTCATTGGGCGAATCACTCTGGAACTGAAATCGGTACGCTCACTGACATTTGCCCTATCTGAAAGTCTGATAAACGGCGGGAAAATGACTAAGTCCAAAAAAAATTTTTTTTCAACTTTTTTCAATTTTACCCCCGTGGGATATATATTCTACCCACACATTTGGAACTCTCCTGGGGTACCCTCACACATATTATTCCCTCATTTAGGGGATATTTTCACAAAAAAGTGAAATTTTCAAATATCCAGAAAATTGGCTGAAAACAACTAAATATCAAGGACTCATTGGGCGAATCGCTCTGGAACTGAAATCAGAATGCTCACTGACATTTCCCCTATCTGAAAGTCTGATAAACGCCGGAAAAATGACTAAGTCCAAAAAAAATTTTTTTTCAACTTTTTTCAATTTTACCCCCGTGAGATATATATTCTACCCACACACATTTGAAACTCTCCTGGGGTACCCTCACACATATTATTCCCTCATTTAGTGGATATTTTCACAAAAAAGTGAAATTTTCAAAAATCCAAAATATTGGCTGAAAACGACTAAATATCAAGGACTCATTGGGCGAATCACTCTGGAACTGAAATCGGTACGCTCACCCACATTTGCCCTATCTGAAAGTCTGATAAACGCCGGGAAAATGACTAAGTCCAAAAAAAATTTTTTTTCAACTTTTTTCAATTTTACCCCCGTGGGATATATATTCTACCCACACACATTTGGAACTCTCCTGGGGTACCCTCACACATATTATTCCCTCATTTAGTGGATATTTTCACAAAAAAGTGAAATTTTCAAAAATCCAAAATATTGGCTGAAACCGAATAAATATCAAGGACTCATTGGGCGAGTCACTCTGGAACTGAAATCGGAACGCTCACTGAAATTTGCCCTATCTGAAAGTCTGATAAAAGCCGGGAAAATGACAAAGTCCAAAAAAAAATTTTTTAAAACTTATTTCAATTTTACCCCCGTGGGATATATATTCTATTCACAAACATTTGGAACTCTCCTGGGGTACCCTCACACATATTATTCCCTAATTTAGTGGATATTTTCACAAAAAAGTGAAATTTTCAAAAATCCAAAATATTGGCTGAAAACGACTAAATATCAAGGACTCATTGGGCGAGTCACTCTGGAACTGAAATCGGTACGCTCACTGACATTTGCCCTATCTGAAAGTCTGATAAACGGCGGGAAAATGACTAAGTCCAAAAAAAATTTTTTTTCAACTTTTTTCAATTTTACCCCCGTGGGATATATATTCTACCCATACATATTTGGAACTCTCCTGGGGTACCCTCACACATATTATTCCCTCATTTAGTGGATATTTTCCCAAAAAAGTGAAATTTTCAAAAATCCAAAATATTGGCTGAAACAGACTAAATATCAAGGACTCATTGGGCGAGTCACTCTGGAACTGAAATCGGAATGCTCACTGAAATTTGCCCTATCTGAAAGTCTGATAAAAGCAGGGAAAATGACTAAGTCCAAAAAAAATTTTTTTAAACTTTTTTCAATTTTACCCCCGTGGGATATATATTCTATTCACACACATTTGGAACACTCCTGGGGTACCCTCACACATATTATTCCCTCATTTAGTGGATATTTTCACAAAAAAGTGAAATTTTCAAAAATCCAAAATATTGGCTGAAAACGACTAAATATCAAGGACTCATTGGGCGAATCACTCTGGAACTGAAATCGGAATGCTCACTGACATTTCCCCTATCTGAAAGTCTGATAAACGTTGGAAAAATGACTAAGTCCAAAAAAAAATTTTTTTTCAACTTTTTTCAATTTTACCCACGTGGGATAGTGGGATATATATTCTACCCACACACATTTGGAACTCTCCTGGGGTACCCTCACACATATTATTCCCTCATTTAGTGGATATTTTCACAAAAAAGTGAAATTTTCAAAAATCCAGAAAATTGGCTGAAAACAACTAAATATCAAGGAGTCATTGGGCGAATCGCTCTGGAACTGAAATCGTAATGCTCACTGACATTTCCCCTATCTGAAAGTCTGATAAACGTCGGAAAAATGATCAAGTCCAAAAAAAAATTGTTTTCAACTTTTTTCAATTTTACCCCCGTGGGATATATATTCTACCCACACACATTTGGAACTCTCCTGGGGTACCCTCACACATATTATTCCCTCATTTAGTGGATATTTTCACAAAAAAGTGAAATTTTCAAAAATCCAGAAAATTGGCTGAAAACGACTAAATATCAAGGACTCATTGGGCGAGTCACTCTGGAACTAAAATCGGAATGCTCACTGAAATTTGCCCTATCTGAAAGTCTGAAAAAAGCCGGGAAAATGACTAAGTCCAAAAAAATATTTTTTTCAACATTTTTCAATTTTACCCCCGTGGGATTTATATTCTACCCACACACATTTGAAAGTCTCCTGGGGTACCCTCACACAGATTATTCCCTCATTTAGTGGATATTTTCACAAAAAAGTGAAATTTTCAAAAATCCAAAATATTGGCTGAAAACGACTAAATATCAAGGACTCATTGGGCGAATCGCTCTGGAACTGAAATCGGAATGCTCACTGACATTTCCCCTATCTGAAAGTCTGATAAACGTCGGAAAAATGACCAAGTCCAAAAAAAATTTTTTTCAACTTTTTTCAATTTTACCCCCGTGGGACATATATTCTACCCACACACATTTGGAACTCTCCTTGGGTACCCTCACACATATTATTCCCTCATTTAGTGGATATTTTCACAAAAAAGTGAAATTTTCAAAAATCCAGAAAATTGGCTGAAAACAACTAAATATCAAGGACTCATTGGGCGAATCGCTCTGGAACTGAAATCGGAATGCTCACTGACATTTCCCCTATCTGAAAGTCTGATAAACGCCGGAAAAATGACTAAGTCCAAAAAAAATTTTTTTTCAACTTTTTTCAATTTTACCCCCGTGAGATATATATTCTACCCACACACATTTGAAACACTCCTGGGGTACCCTCACACATATTATTCCCTCATTTAGTGGATATTTTCACAAAAAAGTGAAATTTTCAAAAATCCAAAATATTGGCTGAAAATGACTAAATTTCAAGGACTCATTGGGCGAATCACTCTGGAACTGAAATTGGTACGCCCACCCACATTTGCCCTATCTGAAAGTCTGATAAACGCCGGGAAAATGACTAAGTCCAAAAAAAATTTTTTTTCAACTTTTTTCAATTTTACCCCCGTGGGATATATATTCTACCCACACACATTTGGAACTCTCCTGGGGTACCCTCACACATATTATTCCCTCATTTAGTGGATATTTTCACAAAAAAGTGAAATTTTCAAAAATCCAAAATATTGGCTGAAAACGACTAAATATCATGGACTCATTGGGCGAATCACTCTGGAACTGAAATCGGAACGCTCACTGACATTTGCCCTATCTGAAAGTCTGATAAACGCCGGGAAAATGACTAAGTCCAAAAAAAATTTTTTTTAAACTTTTTTCAATTTTACCCCCGTGAGATATATATTCTACCCACACACATTTGAAACTCTCCTGGGGTACCCTCACACATATTATTCCCTCATTTAGTGGATATTTTCACAAAAAAGTGAAATTTTCAAAAATCCAAAATATTGGCTGAAAACGACTAAATATCAAGGACTCATTGGGCGAATCACTCTGGAACTGAAATCGGTACGCTCACCCACATTTGCCCTATCTGAAAGTCTGATAAACGCCGGGAAAATGACTAAGTCCAAAAAAAATTTTTTTTCAACTTTTTTCAATTTTACCCCCGTGGGATATATATTCTACCCACACACATTTGGAACTCTCCTGGGGTACCCTCACACATATTATTCCCTCATTTAGTGGATATTTTCACAAAAAAGTGAAATTTTCAAAAATCCAAAATATTGGCTGAAAACAACTAAATATCAAGGACTTATTGGGCGAATCGCTCTGGAAATGAAATCGGAATGCTCACTGACATTTCCCCTATCTGAAAGTCTGATAAACGCCGGAAAAATGACTAAGTCCAAAAAAAAATTTTTTTCAACTTTTTTAAATTTTACCCCCGTGGGATATATATTCTACCCACACACATTTTGAACTCTCCTGGGGTACCCTCACACATATTATTCCCTCATTTAGTGGATATTTTCACAAAAAAGTGAAATTTTCAAAAATCCAAAATATTGGCTGAAACCGAATAAATATCAAGGACTCATTGGGCGAGTCACTCTGGAACTGAAATCGGAACGCTCACTGAAATTTGCCCTATCTGAAAGTCTGATAAAAGCCGGGAAAATGACAAAGTCCAAAAAAAAATTTTTTAAAACTTATTTCAATTTTACCCCCGTGGGATATATATTCTATTCACAAACATTTGGAACTCTCCTGGGGTACCCTCACACATATTATTCCCTAATTTAGTGGATATTTTCACAAAAAAGTGAAATTTTCAAAAATCCAAAATATTGGCTGAAAACGACTAAATATCAAGGACTCATTGGGCGAGTCACTCTGGAACTGAAATCGGTACGCTCACTGACATTTGCCCTATCTGAAAGTCTGATAAACGGCGGGAAAATGACTAAGTCCAAAAAAAATTTTTTTTCAACTTTTTTCAATTTTACCCCCGTGGGATATATATTCTACCCACACACATTTGGAACTCTCCTGGGGTACCCTCACACATATTATTCCCTCATTTAGTGGATATTTTCCCAAAAAAGTGAAATTTTCAAAAATCCAAAATATTGGCTGAAACAGACTAAATATCAAGGACTCATTGGGCGAGTCACTCTGGAACTGAAATCGGAATGCTCACTGAAATTTGCCCTATCTGAAAGTCTGATAAAAGCAGGGAAAATGACTAAGTCCAAAAAAAAAATTTTTTCAACTTTTTTCAATTTTACCCCCGTGGGATATATATTCTACCCACACACATTTGGAACTCTCCTGGGGTACCCTCAGACATATTATTCCCTCATTTAGTGGATATTTTCACAAAAAAGTGAAATTTTCAAAAATCCAGAAAATTGCCTGAAAACGACTAAATATCAAGGACCCATTGGGCAAACGCTCTGGAACTGAAATCTGAATGCTCACTGACATTTCCCGTATCTGAAAGTCTGATAAACGCCGGGAAAATGACTCAGTCCAAAAAAAATTTTTTTAAACTTTTTTCAATTTTACCCCCGTGGGATATATATTCTATTCACACACATTTGGAACACTCCTGGGGTACCCTCACACATATTATTCCCTCATTTAGTGGATATTTTCACAAAAAAGTGAAATTTTCAAAAATCCAAAATATTGGCTGAAAACGACTAAATATCAAGGACTCATTGGGCGAATCACTGTGGAACTGAAATCGGAATGCTCACTGACATTTCCCCTATCTGAAAGTCTGATAAACGTTGGAAAAATGACTAAGTCCAAAAAAAAATTTTTTTTCAACTTTTTTCAATTTTACCCACGTGGGATAGTGGGATATATATTCTACCCACACACATTTGGAACTCTCCTGGGGTACCCTCACACATATTATTCCCTCATTTAGTGGATATTTTCACAAAAAAGTGAAATTTTCAAAAATCCAGAAAATTGGCTGAAAACAACTAAATATCAAGGAGTCATTGGGCGAATCGCTCTGGAACTGAAATCGTAATGCTCACTGACATTTCCCCTATCTGAAAGTCTGATAAACGTCGGAAAAATGATCAAGTCCAAAAAAAAATTGTTTTCAACTTTTTTCAATTTTACCCCCGTGGGATATATATTCTACCCACACACATTTGGAACTCTCCTGGGGTACCCTCACACATATTATTCCCTCATTTAGTGGATATTTTCACAAAAAAGTGAAATTTTCAAAAATCCAGAAAATTGCCTGAAAACGACTAAATATCAAGGACTCATTGGGCAAACGCTCTGGAACTGAAATCTGAATGCTCACTGACATTTCCCGTATCTGAAAGTCTGATAAACGCCGGGAAAATGACTAAGTCCAAAAAAAATTTTTTTAAACTTTTTTCAATTTTACCCCCGTGGGATATATATTCTATTCACACACATTTGGAACACTCCTGGGGTACCCTCACACATATTATTCCCTCATTTAGTGGATATTTTCACAAAAAAGTGAAATTTTCAAAAATCCAAAATATTGGCTGAAAACGACTAAATATCAAGGACTCATTGGGCGAATCACTGTGGAACTGAAATCGGAATGCTCACTGACATTTCCCCTATCTGAAAGTCTGATAAACGTTGGAAAAATGACTAAGTCCAAAAAAAAATTTTTTTTCAACTTTTTTCAATTTTACCCACGTGGGATAGTGGGATATATATTCTACCCACACACATTTGGAACTCTCCTGGGGTACCCTCACACATATTATTCCCTCATTTAGTGGATATTTTCACAAAAAAGTGAAATTTTCAAAAATCCAGAAAATTGGCTGAAAACAACTAAATATCAAGGAGTCATTGGGCGAATCGCTCTGGAACTGAAATCGTAATGCTCACTGACATTTCCCCTATCTGAAAGTCTGATAAACGTCGGAAAAATGATCAAGTCCAAAAAAAAATTGTTTTCAACTTTTTTCAATTTTACCCCCGTGGGATATATATTCTACCCACACACATTTGGAACTCTCCTGGGGTACCCTCACACATATTATTCCCTCATTTAGTGGATATTTTCACAAAAAAGTGAAATTTTCAAAAATCCAGAAAATTGGCTGAAAACGACTAAATATCAAGGACTCATTGGGCGAGTCACTCTGGAACTAAAATCGGAATGCTCACTGAAATTTGCCCTATCTGAAAGTCTGAAAAAAGCCGGGAAAATGACTAAGTCCAAAAAAATATTTTTTTCAACATTTTTCAATTTTACCCCCGTGGGATTTATATTCTACCCACACACATTTGAAAGTCTCCTGGGGTACCCTCACACAGATTATTCCCTCATTTAGTGGATATTTTCACAAAAAAGTGAAATTTTCAAAAATCCAAAATATTGGCTGAAAACGACTAAATATCAAGGACTCATTGGGCGAATCGCTCTGGAACTGAAATCGGAATGCTCACTGACATTTCCCCTATCTGAAAGTCTGATAAACGTCGGAAAAATGACCAAGTCCAAAAAAAATTTTTTTCAACTTTTTTCAATTTTACCCCCGTGGGACATATATTCTACCCACACACATTTGGAACTCTCCTTGGGTACCCTCACACATATTATTCCCTCATTTAGGGGATATTTTCACAAAAAAGTGAAATTTTCAAAAATCCAAAATATTGGCTGAAAACGACTAAATATCAAGGACTCATTGGGCGAATCACTCTGGAACTGAAATCGGTACGCTCACCCACATTTGCCCTATGTGAAAGTCTGATAAACGCCGGGAAAATGACTAAGTCCAAAAAAAAATTGTTTTCAACTTTTTTCAATTTTACCCCCGTGGGATATATATTCTACCCACACACATTTGGAACTCTCCTGGGGTACCCTCACACATATTATTCCCTCATTTAGTGGATATTTTCACAAAAAAGTGAAATTTTCAAAAATCCAGAAAATTGGCTGAAAACGACTAAATATCAAGGAGTCATTGGGTGAATCGCTCTGGAACTGAAATCTGAATGCTCACTGACATTTCCCGTATCTGAAAGTCTGATAAACGCCGGGAAAATGACTAAGTCCAAAAAAAATTTTTTTTCAACTTTTTTCAATTTTACCCCCGTGGGATATATATTCTACCCACACACATTTGGAACTCTCCTGGGGTACCCTCACACATATTATTCCCTCATTTAGTGGATATTTTCACAAAAAAGTGAAATTTTCAAAAATCCAGAAAATTGGCTGAAAACAACTAAATATCAAGGACTTATTGGGCGAATCGCTCTGGAAATGAAATCGGAATGCTCACTGACATTTCCCCTATCTGAAAGTCTGATAAACGCCGGAAAAATGACTAAGTCCAAAAAAAAATTTTTTTCAACTTTTTTAAATTTTACCCCCGTGGGATATATATTCTACCCACACACATTTGGAACTCTCCTGGGGTACCCTCACACATATTATTCCCTCATTTAGTGGATATTTTCACAAAAAAGTGAAATTTTCAAAAATCCAAAATATTGGCTGAAACCGAATAAATATCAAGGACTCATTGGGCGAGTCACTCTGGAACTGAAATCGGAACGCTCACTGAAATTTGCCCTATCTGAAAGTCTGATAAAAGCCGGGAAAATGACAAAGTCCAAAAAAAAATTTTTTAAAACTTATTTCAATTTTACCCCCGTGGGATATATATTCTATTCACAAACATTTGGAACTCTCCTGGGGTACCCTCACACATATTATTCCCTAATTTAGTGGATATTTTCACAAAAAAGTGAAATTTTCAAAAATCCAAAATATTGGCTGAAAACGACTAAATATCAAGGACTCATTGGGCGAATCACTCTGGAACTGAAATCGGTACGCTCACTGACATTTGCCCTATCTGAAAGTCTGATAAACGGCGGGAAAATGACTAAGTCAAAAAAAAAATTTTTTTTCAACTTTTTTCAATTTTACCCCCGTGGGATATATATTCTACCCACACACATTTGGAATTCTCCTGGGGTACCCTCACACATATTATTCCCTCATTTAGTGGATATTTTCCCAAAAAAGTGAAATTTTCAAAAATCCAAAATATTGGCTGAAACAGACTAAATATCAAGGACTCATTGGGCGAGTCACTCTGGAACTGAAATCGGAATGCTCACTGAAATTTGCCCTATCTGAAAGTCTGATAAAAGCAGGGAAAATGACTAAGTCCAAAAAAAAAATTTTTTCAACTTTTTTCAATTTTACCCCCGTGGGATATATATTCTACCCACACACATTTGGAACTCTCCTGGGGTACCCTCAGACATATTATTCCCTCATTTAGTGGATATTTTCACAAAAAAGTGAAATTTTCAAAAATCCAAAATATTGGCTGAAACCGAATAAATATCAAGGACTCATTGGGCGAGTCACTCTGGAACTGAAATCGGAACGCTCACTGAAATTTGCCCTATCTGAAAGTCTGATAAAAGCCGGGAAAATGACAAAGTCCAAAAAAAAATTTTTTAAAACTTATTTCAATTTTACCCCCGTGGGATATATATTCTATTCACAAACATTTGGAACTCTCCTGGGGTACCCTCACACATATTATTCCCTCATTTAGTGGATATTTTCACAAAAAAGTGAAATTTTCAAAAATCCAGAAAATTGGCTGAAAACAACTAAATATCAAGGACTCATTCTGCGAATCGCTCTGGAACTGAAATCTGAATGCTCACTGACATTTCCCGTATCTGAAAGTCTGATAAACGCCGGGAAAATGACTAAGTCCAAAAAAAATTTTTTTTCAACTTTTTTCAATTTTACCCCCGTGGGATATATATTCTACCCACACACATTTGGAACTCTCCTGGGGTACCCTCACACATATTATTCCCTCATTTAGTGGATATTTTCACAAAAAAGTGAAATTTTCAAAAATCCAGGAAATTGGCTGAAAACAACTAAATATCAAGGAGTCATTGGGCGAATCGCTCTGGAACTGAAATCGTAATGCTCACTGACATTTCCCCTATCTGAAAGTCTGATAAACGTCGGAAAAATGATCAAGTCCAAAAAAAAATTGTTTTAAACTTTTTTCAATTTTACCCCCGTGGGATATATATTCTACCCACACACATTTGGAACTCTCCTGGGGTACCCTCACACATATTATTCCCTCATTTAGTGGATATTTTCACAAAAAAGTGAAATTTTCAAAAATCCAGAAAATTGGCTGAAAACGACTAAATATCAAGGACTCATTGGGCGAGTCACTCTGGAACTAAAATCGGAATGCTCACTGAAATTTGCCCTATCTGAAAGTCTGAAAAAAGCCGGGAAAATGACTAAGTCCAAAAAAATATTTTTTTCAACATTTTTCAATTTTACCCCCGTGGGATTTATATTCTACCCACACACATTTGAAAGTCTCCTGGGGTACCCTCACACAGATTATTCCCTCATTTAGTGGATATTTTCACAAAAAAGTGAAATTTTCAAAAATCCAAAATATTGGCTGAAAACGACTAAATATCAAGGACTCATTGGGCGAATCACTCTGGAACTGAAATCGGTACGCTCACCCACATTTGCCCTATGTGAAAGTCTGATAAACGCCGGGAAAATGACTAAGTCCAAAAAAAAATTGTTTTCAACTTTTTTCAATTTTACCCCCGTGGGATATATATTCTACCCACACACATTTGGAACTCTCCTGGGGTACCCTCACACATATTATTCCCTCATTTAGTGGATATTTTCACAAAAAAGTGAAATTTTCAAAAATCCAGAAAATTGGCTGAAAACGACTAAATATCAAGGAGTCATTGGGTGAATCGCTCTGGAACTGAAATCTGAATGCTCACTGACATTTCCCGTATCTGAAAGTCTGATAAACGCCGGGAAAATGACTAAGTCCAAAAAAAATTTTTTTAAAACTTTTTTCAATTTTACCCCCGTAGGATATATATTCTATTCACACACATTTGGAACTCTCCTGGGGTACCCTCACACATATTATTCCCTCATTTAGTGGATATTTTCACAAAAAAGTGAAATTTTCAAAAATCCAGAAAATTGGCTGAAAACAACTAAATATCAAGGACTTATTGGGCGAATCGCTCTGGAAATGAAATCGGAATGCTCACTGACATTTCCCCTATCTGAAAGTCTGATAAACGCCGGAAAAATGACTAAGTCCAAAAAAAAATTTTTTTCAACTTTTTTAAATTTTACCCCCGTGGGATATATATTCTACCCACACACATTTGGAACTCTCCTGGGGTACCCTCACACATATTATTCCCTCATTTAGTGGATATTTTCCCAAAAAAGTGAAATTTTCAAAAATCCAAAATATTGGCTGAAACAGACTAAATATCAAGGACTCATTGGGCGAGTCACTCTGGAACTGAAATCGGAATGCTCACTGAAATTTGCCCTATCTGAAAGTCTGATAAAAGCAGGGAAAATGACTAAGTCCAAAAAAAAAATTTTTTCAACTTTTTTCAATTTTACCCCCGTGGGATATATATTCTACCCACACACATTTGGAACTCTCCTGGGGTACCCTCAGACATATTATTCCCTCATTTAGTGGATATTTTCACAAAAAAGTGAAATTTTCAAAAATCCAAAATATTGGCTGAAACCGAATAAATATCAAGGACTCATTGGGCGAGTCACTCTGGAACTGAAATCGGAACGCTCACTGAAATTTGCCCTATCTGAAAGTCTGATAAAAGCCGGGAAAATGACAAAGTCCAAAAAAAAATTTTTTAAAACTTATTTCAATTTTACCCCCGTGGGATATATATTCTATTCACAAACATTTGGAACTCTCCTGGGGTACCCTCACACATATTATTCCCTCATTTGGTGGATATTTTCACAAAAAAGTGAAATTTTCAAAAATCCAGAAAATTGGCTGAAAACAACTAAATATCAAGGACTCATTCTGCGAATCGCTCTGGAACTGAAATCTGAATGCTCACTGACATTTCCCGTATCTGAAAGTCTGATAAACGCCGGGAAAATGACTAAGTCCAAAAAAAATTTTTTTTCAACTTTTTTCAATTTTACCCCCGTGGGATATATATTCTACCCACACACATTTGGAACTCTCCTGGGGTACCCTCACACATATTATTCCCTCATTTAGTGGATATTTTCACAAAAAAGTGAAATTTTCAAAAATCCAGAAAATTGGCTGAAAACAACTAAATATCAAGGAGTCATTGGGCGAATCGCTCTGGAACTGAAATCGTAATGCTCACTGACATTTCCCCTATCTGAAAGTCTGATAAACGTCGGAAAAATGATCAAGTCCAAAAAAAAATTGTTTTAAACTTTTTTCAATTTTACCCCCGTGGGACATATATTCTACCCACACACATTTGGAACTCTCCTTGGGTACCCTCACACATATTATTCCCTCATTTAGGGGATATTTTCACAAAAAAGTGAAATTTTCAAAAATCCAAAATATTGGCTGAAAACGACTAAATATCAAGGACTCATTGGGCGAATCACTCTGGAACTGAAATCGGTACGCTCACCCACATTTGCCCTATGTGAAAGTCTGATAAACGCCGGGAAAATGACTAAGTCCAAAAAAAAATTGTTTTCAACTTTTTTCAATTTTACCCCCGTGGGATATATATTCTACCCACACACATTTGGAACTCTCCTGGGGTACCCTCACACATATTATTCCCTCATTTAGTGGATATTTTCACAAAAAAGTGAAATTTTCAAAAATCCAGAAAATTGGCTGAAAACGACTAAATATCAAGGAGTCATTGGGTGAATCGCTCTGGAACTGAAATCTGAATGCTCACTGACATTTCCCGTATCTGAAAGTCTGATAAACGCCGGGAAAATGACTAAGTCCAAAAAAAATTTTTTTTCAACTTTTTTCAATTTTACCCCCGTGGGATATATATTCTACCCACACACATTTGGAACTCTCCTGGGGTACCCTCACACATATTATTCCCTCATTTAGTGGATATTTTCACAAAAAAGTGAAATTTTCAAAAATCCAAAATATTGGCTGAAACCGACTAAATATCAAGGACTCATTGTTCGAATCACTCTGGAACTGAAATCGGAACGCTCACTGAAATTTCCCCTATCTGAAAGTCTGATAAACGTTGGAAAAATGACTAAGTCCAAAAAAAAATTTTTTTCAACTTTTTTCAATTTTACCCACGTGGGATATATATTCTACCCACACACATTTGGAACTCTCCTGGGGTACCCTCACACATATTATTCCCTCATTTAGTGGATATTTTCACAAAAAAGTGAAATTTTCAAAAATCCAGAAAATTGCCGAAAACGACTAAATATCAAGGACTCATTGGGCAAACGCTCTGGAACTGAAATCGGAATGCTCACTGACATTTCCCCTATCTGAAAGTCTGATAAACGCCGGAAAAATGACTAAGTCCAAAAAAAAATTTTTTTCAACTTTTTTCAATTTTACCCACGTGGGATATATATTCTACCCACACACATTTGGAACTCTCCTGGGGTACCCTCACACATATTATTCCCTCATTTAGTGGATATTTTCACAAAAAAGTGAAATTTTCAAAAATCCAGAAAATTGCCTGAAAACGACTAAATATCAAGGACTCATTGGGCAAACGCTCTGGAACTGAAATCGGAATGCTCACTGACATTTCCCCTATCTGAAAGTCTGATAAACGCCGGAAAAATGACTAAGTCCAAAAAAAATTTTTTTTTCAACTTTTTTCAATTTTACCCCAGTGGGATGTATATTCTACCCAAACACATTTGGAACTCTCCTGGGGTACCCTCACACATATTATTCCCTCATTTAGTGGATATTTTCACAAAAAAGTGAAATTTTCAAAAATCCAGAAAATTGGCTGAAAACGACTAAATATCAAGGACTCATTGGGCGAGTCACTCTGGAACTAAAATCGGAATGCTCACTGAAATTTGCCCTATCTGAAAGTCTGAAAAAAGCCGGGAAAATGACTAAGTCCAAAAAAATATTTTTTTCAACATTTTTCAATTTTACCCCCGTGGGATTTATATTCTACCCACACACATTTGAAAGTCTCCTGGGGTACCCTCACACAGATTATTCCCTCATTTAGTGGATATTTTCACAAAAAAGTGAAATTTTCAAAAATCCAAAATATTGGCTGAAAACGACTAAATATCAAGGACTCATTGGGCGAATCGCTCTGGAACTGAAATCGGAATGCTCACTGACATTTCCCCTATCTGAAAGTCTGATAAACGTCGGAAAAATGACCAAGTCCAAAAAAAATTTTTTTCAACTTTTTTCAATTTTACCCCCGTGGGACATATATTCTACCCACACACATTTGGAACTCTCCTTGGGTACCCTCACACATATTATTCCCTCATTTAGGGGATATTTTCACAAAAAAGTGAAATTTTCAAAAATCCAAAATATTGGCTGAAAACGACTAAATATCAAGGACTCATTGGGCGAATCACTCTGGAACTGAAATCGGTACGCTCACCCACATTTGCCCTATGTGAAAGTCTGATAAACGCCGGGAAAATGACTAAGTCCAAAAAAAAATTGTTTTCAACTTTTTTCAATTTTACCCCCGTGGGATATATATTCTACCCACACACATTTGGAACTCTCCTGGGGTACCCTCACACATATTATTCCCTCATTTAGTGGATATTTTCACAAAAAAGTGAAATTTTCAAAAATCCAGAAAATTGGCTGAAAACGACTAAATATCAAGGAGTCATTGGGTGAATCGCTCTGGAACTGAAATCTGAATGCTCACTGACATTTCCCGTATCTGAAAGTCTGATAAACGCCGGGAAAATGACTAAGTCCAAAAAAAATTTTTTTTCAACTTTTTTCAATTTTACCCCCGTGGGATATATATTCTACCCACACACATTTGGAACTCTCCTGGGGTACCCTCACACATATTATTCCCTCATTTAGTGGATATTTTCACAAAAAAGTGAAATTTTCAAAAATCCAGAAAATTGGCTGAAAACAACTAAATATCAAGGACTTATTGGGCGAATCGCTCTGGAAATGAAATCGGAATGCTCACTGACATTTCCCCTATCTGAAAGTCTGATAAACGCCGGAAAAATGACTAAGTCCAAAAAAAAATTTTTTTCAACTTTTTTAAATTTTACCCCCGTGGGATATATATTCTACCCACACACATTTGGAACTCTCCTGGGGTACCCTCACACATATTATTCCCTCATTTAGTGGATATTTTCACAAAAAAGTGAAATTTTCAAAAATCCAAAATATTGGCTGAAACCGAATAAATATCAAGGACTCATTGGGCGAGTCACTCTGGAACTGAAATCGGAACGCTCACTGAAATTTGCCCTATCTGAAAGTCTGATAAAAGCCGGGAAAATGACAAAGTCCAAAAAAAAATTTTTTAAAACTTATTTCAATTTTACCCCCGTGGGATATATATTCTATTCACAAACATTTGGAACTCTCCTGGGGTACCCTCACACATATTATTCCCTAATTTAGTGGATATTTTCACAAAAAAGTGAAATTTTCAAAAATCCAAAATATTGGCTGAAAACGACTAAATATCAAGGACTCATTGGGCGAATCACTCTGGAACTGAAATCGGTACGCTCACTGACATTTGCCCTATCTGAAAGTCTGATAAACGGCGGGAAAATGACTAAGTCAAAAAAAAAATTTTTTTTCAACTTTTTTCAATTTTACCCCCGTGGGATATATATTCTACCCACACACATTTGGAATTCTCCTGGGGTACCCTCACACATATTATTCCCTCATTTAGTGGATATTTTCCCAAAAAAGTGAAATTTTCAAAAATCCAAAATATTGGCTGAAACAGACTAAATATCAAGGACTCATTGGGCGAGTCACTCTGGAACTGAAATCGGAATGCTCACTGAAATTTGCCCTATCTGAAAGTCTGATAAAAGCAGGGAAAATGACTAAGTCCAAAAAAAAAATTTTTTCAACTTTTTTCAATTTTACCCCCGTGGGATATATATTCTACCCACACACATTTGGAACTCTCCTGGGGTACCCTCAGACATATTATTCCCTCATTTAGTGGATATTTTCACAAAAAAGTGAAATTTTCAAAAATCCAAAATATTGGCTGAAACCGAATAAATATCAAGGACTCATTGGGCGAGTCACTCTGGAACTGAAATCGGAACGCTCACTGAAATTTGCCCTATCTGAAAGTCTGATAAAAGCCGGGAAAATGACAAAGTCCAAAAAAAAATTTTTTAAAACTTATTTCAATTTTACCCCCGTGGGATATATATTCTATTCACAAACATTTGGAACTCTCCTGGGGTACCCTCACACATATTATTCCCTCATTTAGTGGATATTTTCACAAAAAAGTGAAATTTTCAAAAATCCAGAAAATTGGCTGAAAACAACTAAATATCAAGGACTCATTCTGCGAATCGCTCTGGAACTGAAATCTGAATGCTCACTGACATTTCCCGTATCTGAAAGTCTGATAAACGCCGGGAAAATGACTAAGTCCAAAAAAAATTTTTTTTCAACTTTTTTCAATTTTACCCCCGTGGGATATATATTCTACCCACACACATTTGGAACTCTCCTGGGGTACCCTCACACATATTATTCCCTCATTTAGTGGATATTTTCACAAAAAAGTGAAATTTTCAAAAATCCAGGAAATTGGCTGAAAACAACTAAATATCAAGGAGTCATTGGGCGAATCGCTCTGGAACTGAAATCGTAATGCTCACTGACATTTCCCCTATCTGAAAGTCTGATAAACGTCGGAAAAATGATCAAGTCCAAAAAAAAATTGTTTTAAACTTTTTTCAATTTTACCCCCGTGGGATATATATTCTACCCACACACATTTGGAACTCTCCTGGGGTACCCTCACACATATTATTCCCTCATTTAGTGGATATTTTCACAAAAAAGTGAAATTTTCAAAAATCCAGAAAATTGGCTGAAAACGACTAAATATCAAGGACTCATTGGGCGAGTCACTCTGGAACTAAAATCGGAATGCTCACTGAAATTTGCCCTATCTGAAAGTCTGAAAAAAGCCGGGAAAATGACTAAGTCCAAAAAAATATTTTTTTCAACATTTTTCAATTTTACCCCCGTGGGATTTATATTCTACCCACACACATTTGAAAGTCTCCTGGGGTACCCTCACACAGATTATTCCCTCATTTAGTGGATATTTTCACAAAAAAGTGAAATTTTCAAAAATCCAAAATATTGGCTGAAAACGACTAAATATCAAGGACTCATTGGGCGAATCACTCTGGAACTGAAATCGGTACGCTCACCCACATTTGCCCTATGTGAAAGTCTGATAAACGCCGGGAAAATGACTAAGTCCAAAAAAAAATTGTTTTCAACTTTTTTCAATTTTACCCCCGTGGGATATATATTCTACCCACACACATTTGGAACTCTCCTGGGGTACCCTCACACATATTATTCCCTCATTTAGTGGATATTTTCACAAAAAAGTGAAATTTTCAAAAATCCAGAAAATTGGCTGAAAACGACTAAATATCAAGGAGTCATTGGGTGAATCGCTCTGGAACTGAAATCTGAATGCTCACTGACATTTCCCGTATCTGAAAGTCTGATAAACGCCGGGAAAATGACTAAGTCCAAAAAAAATTTTTTTAAAACTTTTTTCAATTTTACCCCCGTAGGATATATATTCTATTCACACACATTTGGAACTCTCCTGGGGTACCCTCACACATATTATTCCCTCATTTAGTGGATATTTTCACAAAAAAGTGAAATTTTCAAAAATCCAGAAAATTGGCTGAAAACAACTAAATATCAAGGACTTATTGGGCGAATCGCTCTGGAAATGAAATCGGAATGCTCACTGACATTTCCCCTATCTGAAAGTCTGATAAACGCCGGAAAAATGACTAAGTCCAAAAAAAAATTTTTTTCAACTTTTTTAAATTTTACCCCCGTGGGATATATATTCTACCCACACACATTTGGAACTCTCCTGGGGTACCCTCACACATATTATTCCCTCATTTAGTGGATATTTTCCCAAAAAAGTGAAATTTTCAAAAATCCAAAATATTGGCTGAAACAGACTAAATATCAAGGACTCATTGGGCGAGTCACTCTGGAACTGAAATCGGAATGCTCACTGAAATTTGCCCTATCTGAAAGTCTGATAAAAGCAGGGAAAATGACTAAGTCCAAAAAAAAAATTTTTTCAACTTTTTTCAATTTTACCCCCGTGGGATATATATTCTACCCACACACATTTGGAACTCTCCTGGGGTACCCTCAGACATATTATTCCCTCATTTAGTGGATATTTTCACAAAAAAGTGAAATTTTCAAAAATCCAAAATATTGGCTGAAACCGAATAAATATCAAGGACTCATTGGGCGAGTCACTCTGGAACTGAAATCGGAACGCTCACTGAAATTTGCCCTATCTGAAAGTCTGATAAAAGCCGGGAAAATGACAAAGTCCAAAAAAAAATTTTTTAAAACTTATTTCAATTTTACCCCCGTGGGATATATATTCTATTCACAAACATTTGGAACTCTCCTGGGGTACCCTCACACATATTATTCCCTCATTTAGTGGATATTTTCACAAAAAAGTGAAATTTTCAAAAATCCAGAAAATTGGCTGAAAACAACTAAATATCAAGGACTCATTCTGCGAATCGCTCTGGAACTGAAATCTGAATGCTCACTGACATTTCCCGTATCTGAAAGTCTGATAAACGCCGGGAAAATGACTAAGTCCAAAAAAAATTTTTTTTCAACTTTTTTCAATTTTACCCCCGTGGGATATATATTCTACCCACACACATTTGGAACTCTCCTGGGGTACCCTCACACATATTATTCCCTCATTTAGTGGATATTTTCACAAAAAAGTGAAATTTTCAAAAATCCAGAAAATTGGCTGAAAACAACTAAATATCAAGGAGTCATTGGGCGAATCGCTCTGGAACTGAAATCGTAATGCTCACTGACATTTCCCCTATCTGAAAGTCTGATAAACGTCGGAAAAATGATCAAGTCCAAAAAAAAATTGTTTTAAACTTTTTTCAATTTTACCCCCGTGGGACATATATTCTACCCACACACATTTGGAACTCTCCTTGGGTACCCTCACACATATTATTCCCTCATTTAGGGGATATTTTCACAAAAAAGTGAAATTTTCAAAAATCCAAAATATTGGCTGAAAACGACTAAATATCAAGGACTCATTGGGCGAATCACTCTGGAACTGAAATCGGTACGCTCACCCACATTTGCCCTATGTGAAAGTCTGATAAACGCCGGGAAAATGACTAAGTCCAAAAAAAAATTGTTTTCAACTTTTTTCAATTTTACCCCCGTGGGATATATATTCTACCCACACACATTTGGAACTCTCCTGGGGTACCCTCACACATATTATTCCCTCATTTAGTGGATATTTTCACAAAAAAGTGAAATTTTCAAAAATCCAGAAAATTGGCTGAAAACGACTAAATATCAAGGAGTCATTGGGTGAATCGCTCTGGAACTGAAATCTGAATGCTCACTGACATTTCCCGTATCTGAAAGTCTGATAAACGCCGGGAAAATGACTAAGTCCAAAAAAAATTTTTTTTCAACTTTTTTCAATTTTACCCCCGTGGGATATATATTCTACCCACACACATTTGGAACTCTCCTGGGGTACCCTCACACATATTATTCCCTCATTTAGTGGATATTTTCACAAAAAAGTGAAATTTTCAAAAATCCAAAATATTGGCTGAAACCGACTAAATATCAAGGACTCATTGTTCGAATCACTCTGGAACTGAAATCGGAACGCTCACTGAAATTTCCCCTATCTGAAAGTCTGATAAACGTTGGAAAAATGACTAAGTCCAAAAAAAAATTTTTTTCAACTTTTTTCAATTTTACCCACGTGGGATATATATTCTACCCACACACATTTGGAACTCTCCTGGGGTACCCTCACACATATTATTCCCTCATTTAGTGGATATTTTCACAAAAAAGTGAAATTTTCAAAAATCCAGAAAATTGCCGAAAACGACTAAATATCAAGGACTCATTGGGCAAACGCTCTGGAACTGAAATCGGAATGCTCACTGACATTTCCCCTATCTGAAAGTCTGATAAACGCCGGAAAAATGACTAAGTCCAAAAAAAAATTTTTTTCAACTTTTTTCAATTTTACCCACGTGGGATATATATTCTACCCACACACATTTGGAACTCTCCTGGGGTACCCTCACACATATTATTCCCTCATTTAGTGGATATTTTCACAAAAAAGTGAAATTTTCAAAAATCCAGAAAATTGCCTGAAAACGACTAAATATCAAGGACTCATTGGGCAAACGCTCTGGAACTGAAATCGGAATGCTCACTGACATTTCCCCTATCTGAAAGTCTGATAAACGCCGGAAAAATGACTAAGTCCAAAAAAAATTTTTTTTTCAACTTTTTTCAATTTTACCCCAGTGGGATGTATATTCTACCCAAACACATTTGGAACTCTCCTGGGGTACCCTCACACATATTATTCCCTCATTTAGTGGATATTTTCACAAAAAAGTGAAATTTTCAAAAATCCAGAAAATTGGCTGAAAACAACTAAATATCAAGGAGTCATTGGGCGAATCGCTCTGGAACTGAAATCGGAATGCTCACTGACATTTCCCATATCTGAAAGTCTGATAAACGTCGGAAAAATGATCAAGTCCAAAAAAAAATTGTTTTCAACTTTTTTCAATTTTACCCCCGTGGGATATATATTCTACCCAAACACATTTGGAACTCTCCTGGGGTACCCTCACACATATTATTCCCTCATTTAGTGGATATTTTCACAAAAAAGTGAAATTTTCAAAAATCCAAAATATTGGCTGAAACCGACTAAATATCAAGGACTCATTGGGCGAGTCACTCTGGAACTGAAATCGGAACGCTCACTGAAATTTGCCCTATCTGAAAGTCTGATAAAAGCCGGGAAAATGACTAAGTCCAAAAAAAATTTTTTTAAAACTTTTTTCAATTTTACCCCCGTGGGATATATATTCTATTCACACACATTTGGAACTCTCCTGGGGTACCCTCACACATATTATTCCCTCATTTAGTGGATATTTTCACAAAAAAGTGAAATTTTCAAAAATCCAGAAAATTGGCTGAAAACAACTAAATATCAAGGACTTATTGGGCGAATCGCTCTGGAAATGAAATCGGAATGCTCACTGACATTTCCCCTATCTGAAAGTCTGATAAACGCCGGAAAAATGACTAAGTCCAAAAAAAAATTTTTTTCAACTTTTTTAAATTTTACCCCCGTGGGATATATATTCTACCCACACACATTTGGAACTCTCCTGGGGTACCCTCACACATATTATTCCCTCATTTAGTGGATATTTTCACAAAAAAGTGAAATTTTCAAAAATCCAAAATATTGGCTGAAACCGAATAAATATCAAGGACTCATTGGGCGAGTCACTCTGGAACTGAAATCGGAACGCTCACTGAAATTTGCCCTATCTGAAAGTCTGATAAAAGCCGGGAAAATGACAAAGTCCAAAAAAAAATTTTTTAAAACTTATTTCAATTTTACCCCCGTGGGATATATATTCTATTCACAAACATTTGGAACTCTCCTGGGGTACCCTCACACATATTATTCCCTAATTTAGTGGATATTTTCACAAAAAAGTGAAATTTTCAAAAATCCAAAATATTGGCTGAAAACGACTAAATATCAAGGACTCATTGGGCGAATCACTCTGGAACTGAAATCGGTACGCTCACTGACATTTGCCCTATCTGAAAGTCTGATAAACGGCGGGAAAATGACTAAGTCCAAAAAAAATTTTTTTTCAACTTTTTTCAATTTTACCCCCGTGGGATATATATTCTACCCACACACATTTGGAATTCTCCTGGGGTACCCTCACACATATTATTCCCTCATTTAGTGGATATTTTCCCAAAAAAGTGAAATTTTCAAAAATCCAAAATATTGGCTGAAACAGACTAAATATCAAGGACTCATTGGGCGAGTCACTCTGGAACTGAAATCGGAATGCTCACTGAAATTTGCCCTATCTGAAAGTCTGATAAAAGCAGGGAAAATGACTAAGTCCAAAAAAAAAATTTTTTCAACTTTTTTCAATTTTACCCCCGTGGGATATATATTTTACCCACACACATTTGGAACTCTCCTGGGGTACCCTCAGACATATTATTCCCTCATTTAGTGGATATTTTCACAAAAAAGTGAAATTTTCAAAAATCCAGAAAATTGCCTGAAAACGACTAAATATCAAGGACTCATTGGGCAAACGCTCTGGAACTGAAATCGGAATGCTCACTGACATTTCCCCTATCTGAAAGTCTGATAAACGCCGGAAAAATGACTGAGTCCAAAAAAAAAATGTTTTCAACTTTTTTCAATTTTACCCCCGTGGGATATATATTCTACCCACACACATTTGGAACTCTCCTGGGGTACCCTCACACATATTATTCCCTCATTTAGTGGATATTTTCACAAAAAAGTGAAATTTTCAAAAATCCAGAAAATTGGCTGAAAACAACTAAATATCAAGGAGTCATTGGGCGAATCGCTCTGGAAATGAAATCGGAATGCTCACTGACATTTCCCCTATCTGAAAGTCTGATAAACTTCGGAAAAATTACCAAGTCCAAAAAAAAATTGTTTTCAACTTTTTTCAATTTTACCCCCGTGGGATATATATTCTACCCACACACATTTGGAACTCTCCTGGGGTACCCTCACACATATTATTCCCTCATTTAGTGGATATTTTCACAAAAAAGTGAAATTTTCAAAAATCCAGAAAATTGGCTGAAAACGACTAAATATTAAGGAGTCATTGGGCGAATCGCTCTGGAACTGAAATCGGAATACTCACTGACATTTCCCCTATCTGAAAGTCTGATAAACGTCGGAAAAATGACCAAGTCCAAAAAAAAATTTTTTTCAACTTTTTTAAATTTTACCCCCGTGGGATATATATTCTACCCACACACATTTGAAACTCTCCTGGGGTACTCTCACACATATTATTCCCTCATTTAGTGGATATTTTCACAAAAAAGTGAAAGTTTCAAAAATCCAAAATATTGGCTGAAAACAACTAAATATCAAGGACTCATTGGGCGAGTCACTCTGGAACTAAAATCGGAACGCTCACTGAAATTTGCACTATCTGAAAGTCTGAAAAAAACCGGGAAAATGACTAAGTCCAAAAAAATATTTTTTTCAACATTTTTCAATTTTACCCCCGTGGGATATATCTTCTACCCACACACATTTGGAACTCTCCTGGGGTACCCTCACACATATTATTCCCTCATTTAGTGGATATTTTCACAAAAAAGTGAAATTTTCAAAAATCCAGAAAATTGGCTGAAAACAGCTAAATATCAAGGACTCATTCTGCGAATCGCTCTGGAACTGAAATCTGAATGCTCACTGACATTTCCCGTATCTGAAAGTCTGATAAACGCCGGGAAAATGACTAAGTCCAAAAAAAATTTTTTTTCAACTTTTTTCAATTTTACCCCCGTGGGATATATATTCTACCCACACACATTTGGAACTCTCCTGGGGTACCCTCACACATATTATTCCCTCATTTAGTGGATATTTTCACAAAAAAGTGAAATTTTCAAAAATCCAGAAAATTGCCTGAAAACGACAAAATATCAAGGACTCATTGGGCAAACGCTCTGGAACTGAAATCGGAATGCTCACTGACATTTCCCCTTTCTGAAAGTCTGATAAACGCCGGAAAAATGACTAAGTCCAAAAGAAAAATTTTTTTTCAACTTTTTTCAATTTTACCCCAGTGGGATGTATATTCTACCCAAACACATTTGGAACTCTCCTGGGGTACCCTCACACATATTATTCCCTCATTTAGTGGATATTTTCACAAAAAAGTGAAATTTTCAAAAATCCAGAAAATTGGCTGAAAACAACTAAATATCAAAGAGTCATTGGGCGAATCGCTCTGGAACTGAAATCGGAATGCTCACTGACATTTCCCCTATCTGAAAGTCTGATAAACGTCGGAAAAATGACCAAGTCCAAAAAAAAATTGTTTTCAACTTTTTTCAATTTTACCCCCGTGGGATATATATTCTACCCACACACATTTGGAACTCTCCTGGGGTACCCTCACACATATTATTCCCTCATTTAGTGGATATTTTCACAAAAAAGTGAAAGTTTCAAAAATCCAGAAAATTGGCTGAAAACGACTAAATATCAAGGACTCATTGGGCGAATCGCTCTGGAACTGAAATCGGAAAGCTCACTGACATTTGGCCTATCTGAAAGTCTGATAAACGTCGGAAAAATGACCAAGTCCAAAAGAATATTTTTTTCAACATTTTTCAATTTTACCCCCATGGGATTTATATTCTACCCACACACATTTGTAAGTCTCCTGGGGTACCCTCACACAGATTATTCCCTCATTTACTGGATATTTTCATAAAAAAGTGAAATTTTCAAAAATCCAAAATATTGGCTGAAAACGACTAAATATCAAGGACTCATTGGGCGAATCGCTCTGGAACAGAAATCGGAATGCTCACTGACATTTCCCCTATCTGAAAGTCTGATAAACGCCGGAAAATTGACTAAGTCCGAAAAAAAAAATTTTTAAACTTTTTTCAATTTTACCTCTGTGAAATATATATACTACCCACACACATTTGAAACTCTCCTGGGGTACCCTCACACATATTATTCCCTCATTTAGTGGATATTTTCACAAAAAAGTAAAATTTTCAAAAATCCAAAATATTGGCTGAAACCGACTAAATATCAAGGACTCATTGGGCGAATCACTCTGGAACTGAAATCGGTACGCTCACTGACATTTGCCCTATCTGAAAGTCTGATAAACGCCGGGAAAATGACTAAGTCCAAAAAAAATTTTTTTTCAACTTTTTTCAATTTTACCCCCGTGGGATATATATTCTACCCACACACATTTGGAACTCTCCTGGGGTACCCTCACACATATTATTCCCTCATTTAGTGGATATTTTCACAAAAAAGTGAAATTTTCAAAAATCCAGAAAATTGGCTGAAAACAGCTAAATATCAAGGACTCATTCTGCGAATCGCTCTGGAACTGAAATCTGAATGCTCACTGACATTTCCCGTATCTGAAAGTCTGATAAACGCCGGGAAAATGACTAAGTCCAAAAAAAATTTTTTTTCAACTTTTTTCAATTTTACCCCCGTGGGATATATATTCTACCCACACACATTTGGAACTCTCCTGGGGTACCCTCAGACATATTATTCCCTCATTTAGTGGATATTTTCACAAAAAAGTGAAATTTTCAAAAATCCAGAAAATTGCCTGAAAACGACTAAATATCAAGGACTCATTGGGCAAACGCTCTGGAACTGAAATCGGAATGCTCACTGACATTTCCCCTATCTGAAAGTCTGATAAACGCCGGAAAAATGACTGAGTCCAAAAAAAAAATGTTTTCAACTTTTTTCAATTTTACCCCCGTGGGATATATATTCTACCCACACACATTTGGAACTCTCCTGGGGTACCCTCACACATATTATTCCCTCATTTAGTGGATATTTTCACAAAAAAGTGAAATTTTCAAAAATCCAAAATATTGGCTGAAACCGACTAAATATCAAGGACTCATTGGGCGAATCACTCTGGAACTGAAATCGGAACGCTCACTGAAATTTCCCCTATCTGAAAGTCTGATAAACGTTGGAAAAATGACTAAGTCCAAAAAAAAATTTTTTTTCAACTTTTTTCAATTTTACCCACGTGGGATATATATTCTACCCACACACATTTGGAACTCTCCTGGGGTACCCTCACACATATTATTCCCTCATTTAGTGGATATTTTCACAAAAAAGTGAAATTTTCAAAAATCCAGAAAATTGGCTGAAAACAACTAAATATCAAAGAGTCATTGGGCGAATCGCTCTGGAACTGAAATCGGAATGCTCACTGACATTTCCCCTATCTGAAAGTCTGATAAACGTCGGAAAAATGACCAAGTCCAAAAAAAAATTGTTTTCAACTTTTTTCAATTTTACCCCCGTGGGATATATATTCTACCCACACACATTTGGAACTCTCCTGGGGTACCCTCACACATATTATTCCCTCATTTAGTGGATATTTTCACAAAAAAGTGAAATTTTCAAAAATCCAGAAAATTGGCTGAAAACGACTAAATATCAAGGACTCATTGGGCGAGTCACTCTGGAACTAAAATCGGAACGCTCACTGAAATTTGCCCTATCTGAAAGTCTGAAAAAAGCCGGGAAAATGACTAAGTCCAAAAAAATATTTTTTTCAACATTTTTCAATTTTACCCCCGTGGGATTTATATTCTACCCACACACATTTGAAAGTCTCCTGGGGTACCCTCACACAGATTATTCCCTCATTTAGTGGATATTTTCACAAAAAAGTGAAATTTTCAAAAATCCAAAATATAGGCTGAAAACGACTAAATATCAAGGACTCATTGGGCGAATCACTCTGGAACTGAAATCGGTACGCTCACTGACATTTGCCCTATCTGAAAGTATGATAAACGCCGGGAAAATGACTAAGTCCAAAAAAAATTTTTTTTCAACTTTTTTCAATTTTACCCCCGTGGGATATATATTCTACCCACACACATTTGGAACTCTCCTGGGGTACCCTCACACATATTATTCCCTCATTTAGTGGATCTTTTCACAAAAAAATGAAATTTTCAAAAATCCAAAATATTGTCTGAAACCGACTAAATATCAAGGACTCATTGGGCGAGTTCTCTGGAACTAAAATCGGAACGCTCACTGAAATTTGCCCTATCTGAAAGTCTGATAAAAGCCAGAAAAATGACCAAGTCCAAAAAAATTTTTTTTAAAACTTTTTTCAATTTTACCCCCGTGGGATATATATTCTACCCACACACATTTGGAACTCTCCTGGGGTACCCTCACACATATTATTCCCTCATTTAGTGGATATTTTCACAAAAAAGTGAAATTTTCAAAAATCCAGAAAATTGGCTGAAAACAACTAAATATCAAGGACTCATTCTGCGAATCGCTCTGGAACTGAAATCTGAATGCTCACTGACATTTCCCGTATCTGAAAGTCTGATAAACGCCGGGAAAATGACTAAGTCCAAAAAAAAATTTTTTTCAACTTTTTTCAATTTTACCCCGGTGGGATATATATTCTACCCACACACATTTGGAACTCTCCTGGGGTACCCTCACACATATTATTCCCTCATTTAGTGGATATTTTCACAAAAAAGTGAAATTTTCAAAAATCCAAAATATTGGCTGAAACCGACTAAATATCAAGGACTCATTGGGCGAATCACTCTGGAACTGAAATCGGAACGCTCACTGAAATTTCCCCTATCTGAAAGTCTGATAAACGTTGGAAAAATAACTAAGTCCAAAAAAAAATTTTTTTCAACTTTTTTCAATTTTACCCACGTGGGATATATATTCTACCCACACACATTTGGAACTCTCCTGGGGTACCCTCACACATATTATTCCCTCATTTAGTGGATATTTTCACAAAAAAGTGAAATTTTCAAAAATCCAGAAAATTGCCTGAAAACGACTAAATATCAAGGACTCATTGGGCGAATCACTCTGGAACTGAAATCGGAACGCTCACTGACATTTGCCCTATCTGAAAGTCTGATAAACGCCGGGAAAATGACTAAGTCCAAAAAAAAATTTTTTTCAACTTTTTTCAATTTTACCCCCGTGGGATATGTATTCTACCCACACACATTTGGAACTCTCCTGGGGTACCCTCACACATATTATTCCCTCATTTAGTGGATATTTTCACAAAAAAGTGAAATTTTCAAAAATCCAGAAAATTGGCTGAAAACAACTAAATATCAAGGAGTCATTGGGCGAATCGCTCTGGAACTGAAATCGGAATGCTCACTGACATTTCCCCTATCTGAAAGTCTGATAAACGTCGGAAAAATGACCAAGTCCAAAAAAAAATTGTTTTCAACTTTTTTCAATTTTACCCCCGTGGGATATATATTCTACCCACACACATTTGGAACTCTCCTGGGGTACCCTCACACATATTATTCCCTCATTTAGTGGATATTTTCACAAAAAAGTGAAATTTTCAAAAATCCAGAAAATTGGCTGAAAACGACTAAATATCAAGGACTCATTGGGCGAGTCACTCTGGAACTAAAATCGGAACGCTCACTGAAATTTGCCCTATCTGAAAGTCTGAAAAAAGCCGGGAAAATGACTAAGTCCAAAAAAATATTTTTTTCAACATTTTTCAATTTTACCCCCGTGGGATTTATATTCTACCCACACACATTTGAAAGTCTCCTGGGGTACCCTCACACAGATTATTCCCTCATTTAGTGGATATTTTCACAAAAAAGTGAAATTTTCAAAAATCCAAAATATTGGCTGAAAACGACTAAATATCAAGGACTCATTGGGCGAATCGCTCTGGAACTGAAATCGGAATGCTCACTGACATTTCCCCTATCTGAAAGTCTGATAAACGTCGGAAAAATGACCAAGTCCAAAAAAACATTTTTTTCAACTTTTTTCAATTTTACCCCCGTGGGACATATATTCTACCCACACACATTTGGAACTCTCCTGGGGTACCCTCACACAAATTATTCCCTCATTTAGTGGATATTTTCACAAACAAGTGAAATTTTCAAAAATCCAAAATATTGGCTGAAAACGACTAAATATCAAGGACTCATTGGGCGAATCGCTCTGGAACTAAAATCGGAATGCTCACTCACATTTCCCCTATCTGAAAGTCTGATAAACGTCGGAAAAATGACCAAGTCCAAAAAAAAATTTTTTTCAACTTTTTTCAATTTTACCCCCGTGGGATATATATTCTACCCACACACATTTGGAACTCTCCTGGGTTACCCTCACACATATTATTCCCTTATTTAGTGGATATTTTCACAAAAAAGTGAAAGTTTCAAAAATCCAGAAAATTGGCTGAAAACGACTAAATATCAAGGACTCATTGGGCGAATCGCTCTGGAACAGAAATCGGAATGCTCACTGACATTTCCCCTATCTGAAAGTCTGATAAACGCCGGAAAATTGACTAAGTCCGAAAAAAATTTTTTTTAAACTTTTTTCAATGTTACCTCTGTGAAATATATATACTACCCACACACATTTGAAACTCTCCTGGGGTACCCTCACACATATTATTCCCTCATTTAGTGGATATTTTCACAAAAAAGGTAAAATTTTCAAAAATCCAAAATATTGGCTGAAACCGTCTAAATATCAAGGACTCATTGGGCGAATCACTCTGGAACTGAAATCGGTACGCTCACTGACATTTGCCCTATCTGAAAGTCTGATAAACGCCGGGAAAATGACTAAGTCCAAAAAAAATTTTTTTTCAACTTTTTTCAATTTTACCCCCGTGGGATATATATTCTACCCACACACATTTGGAACTCTCCTGGGGTACCCTCACACATATTATTCCCTCATTTAGTGGATATTTTCACAAAAAAGTGAAATTTTCAAAAATCCAAAATATTGGCTGAAACCAACTAAATATCAAGGACTCATTGGGCGAGTCACTCTGGAACTAAAATCGGAATGCTCACTGAAATTTGCCCTATCTGAAAGTCTGATAAACATCGGAAAAATGACCAAGTCCAAAAAAATATTTTTTTCAACATTTTTCAATTTTACCCCCATGGGATTTATATTCTACCCACACACATTTGGAAGTCTCCTGGGGTACCCTCACACAGATTATTCCCTCATTTAGTGCATATTTTCATAAAAAAGTGAAATTTTCAAAAATCCAAAATATTGGCTGAAACCGACTAAATATCAAAGACTCATTGGGAGAATCACTCTGGAACTGAAATCGGTACGCTCACTGATATTTGCCCTATCTGAAAGTCTGATAAACGCCGGGAAAATGACTAAGGCCAAAAAAAATTTTTTTTCAACTTTTTTAAATTTTACCCCCGTGGGATATATATTCTACCCAAACACATTTGGAACTCTCCTGGGGTACCCTCACACATATTATTCCCTCATTTAGTGGATATTTTCACAAAAAAGTGAAATTTTCAAAAATCCAAAATATTGGCTGAAAACGACTAAATATCAAGGTCTCATTGGGCGAATCGCTCTGGAACTAAAATCGGAATGCTCACTGACATTTCCCCTATGTGAAAGTCTGATAAACGTCGGAAAAATGACTAAGTCCCAAAAAAAATTTTTTTCAACTTTTTTCAATTTTACCCCCGTGGGATATGTATTCTACCCACACACATTTGGAACTCTCCTGGGGTACCCTCACACATATTATTCCCTCATTTAGTGGATATTTTCACAAAAAAGTGAAATTTTCAAAAATCCAAAATATTGTCTGAAACCGACTAAATATCAAGGACTCATTGGGCGAGTTCTCTGGAACTAAAATCGGAACGCTCACTGAAATTTGCCCTATCTGAAAGTCTGATAAAAGCCGGAAAAATGACCAAGTCCAAAAAAATTTTTTTTAAAACTTTTTTCAATTTTTCCCCCGTGGGATATATATTCTATTCACACACATTTGGAACTCTCCTGGGGTACCCTCACACATATTATTCCCTCATTTAGTGGATATTTTCACAAAAAAGTGAAATTTTCAAACATCCAAAATATTGGCTGAAAACGACTAAATATCAAAGACTCATTGGGCGAATCACTCTGGAGCTGAAATCGGAACGCTCACTCACATTTGCCCTATCTGAAAGTCTGATAAACGTCGGAAAAATGACTAAGTCCAAAAAAATATTTTTTTCAACATTTTTCAATTTTACCCCCGTGGGATATGTATTCTACCCATACACATTTGGAACTCTCCTGGGGTACCCTCACACATATTATTCCCTCATTTAGTGGATATTTTCCCCAAAAAGTAAAATTTTCAAAAATCCAAAATATTGGCTGAAACCGACTAAATATCAAGGACTCATTGGGCGAATCACTCTGGAACTGAAATCGGAACGCTCACTGAAATTTCCCCTATCTGAAAGTCTGATAAACGTTGGAAAAATGACTAAGTCCAAAAAAAAATTTTTTTCAACTTTTTTCAATTTTACCCACGTGGGATATATATTCTACCCACACACATTTGGAACTCTCCTGGGGTACCCTCACACATATTATTCCCTCATTTAGTGGATATTTTCACAAAAAAGTGAAATTTTCAAAAATCCAGAAAATTGCCTGAAAACGACAAAATATCAAGGACTCATTGGGCAAACGCTCTGGAACTGAAATCGGAATGCTCACTGACATTTCCCCAATCTGAAAGTCTGATAAACGCCGGAAAAATGACTAAGTCCAAAAAAAAATTTTTTTTCAACTTTTTTCAATTTTACCCCCGTGGGATGTATATTCTACCCACACACATTTGGAACTCTCCTGGGGTACCCTCACACATATTATTCCCTCATTTAGTGGATATTTTCACAAAAAAGTGAAATTTTGAAAAATCCAGAAAATTGGCTGAAAACGACTAAATATCAAGGACTCATTGGGCGAGTCACTCTGGAACTAAAATCGGAACGCTCACTGAAATTTGCCCTATCTGAAAGTCTGAAAAAAGCCGGGAAAATGACTAAGTCCAAAAAAATATTTTTTTCAACATTTTTCAATTTTACCCCCGTGGGATTTATATTCTACCCACACACATTTGAAAGTCTCCTGGGGTACCCTCACACAGATTATTCCCTCATTTAGTGGATATTTTCACAAAAAAGTGAAATTTTGAAAAATCCAGAAAATTGGCTGAAAACAACTAAATATCAAGGAGTCATTGGGCGAATCGCTCTGGAACTGAAATCGGAATGCTCACTGACATTTCCCCTATCTGAAAGTCTGATAAACGTCGGAAAAATGACCAAGTCCAAAAAAATATTTTTTTCAACATTTTTCAATTTTACCCCCGTGGGATTTATATTCTACCCACACACATTTGAAAGTCTCCTGGGGTACCCTCACACAGATTATTCCCTCATTTAGTGGATATTTTCACAAAAAAGTGAAATTTTCAAAAATCCAAAATATTGGCTGAAAACGACTAAATATCAAGGACTCATTGGGCGAATCGCTCTGGAACTGAAATCGGAATGCTCACTGACATTTCCCCTATCTGAAAGTCTGATAAACGTCGGAAAAATGACCAAGTCCAAAAAAACCTTTTTTTCAACTTTTTTCAATTTTACCCCCGTGGGACATATATTCTACCCACACACATTTGGAACTCTCCTGGGGTACCCTCACACAAATTATTCCCTCATTTAGTGGATATTTTCACAAACAAGTGAAATTTTCAAAAATCCAAAATATTGGCTGAAAACGACTAAATATCAAGGACTCATTGGGCGAATCGCTCTGGAACTGAAATCGGAATGCTCACTGACATTTCCCCTATCTGAAAGTCTGATAAACGTCGGAAAAATGACCAAGTCCAAAAAAAAATTGTTTTCAACTTTTTTCAATTTTACCCCCGTGGGATATATATTCTACCCACACACATTTGGAACTCTCCTGGGGTACCCTCACACATATTATTCCCTCATTTAGTGGATATTTTCACAAAAAAGTGAAATTTTCAAAAATCCAGAAAATTGGCTGAAAACGACTAAATATCAAGGACTCATTGGGCGAGTCACTCTGGAACTAAAATCGGAACGCTCACTGAAATTTGCCCTATCTGAAAGTCTGAAAAAAGCCGGGAAAATGACTAAGTCCAAAAAAATATTTTTTTCAACATTTTTCAATTTTACCCCCGTGGGATTTATATTCTACCCACACACATTTGAAAGTCTCCTGGGGTACCCTCACACAGATTATTCCCTCATTTAGTGGATATTTTCACAAAAAAGTGAAATTTTCAAAAATCCAAAATATTGGCTGAAAACGACTAAATATCAAGGACTCATTGGGCGAATCGCTCTGGAACTGAAATCGGAATGCTCACTGACATTTCCCCTATCTGAAAGTCTGATAAACGTCGGAAAAATGACCAAGTCCAAAAAAACATTTTTTTCAACTTTTTTCAATTTTACCCCCGTGGGACATATATTCTACCCACACACATTTGGAACTCTCCTGGGGTACCCTCACACAAATTATTCCCTCATTTAGTGGATATTTTCACAAACAAGTGAAATTTTCAAAAATCCAAAATATTGGCTGAAAACGACTAAATATCAAGGACTCATTGGGCGAATCGCTCTGGAACTAAAATCGGAATGCTCACTCACATTTCCCCTATCTGAAAGTCTGATAAACGTCGGAAAAATGACCAAGTCCAAAAAAAAATTTTTTTCAACTTTTTTCAATTTTACCCCCGTGGGATATATATTCTACCCACACACATTTGGAACTCTCCTGGGGTACCCTCACACATATTATTCCCTTATTTAGTGGATATTTTCACAAAAAAGTGAAAGTTTCAAAAATCCAGAAAATTGGCTGAAAACGACTAAATATCAAGGACTCATTGGGCGAATCGCTCTGGAACAGAAATCGGAATGCTCACTGACATTTCCCCTATCTGAAAGTCTGATAAACGCCGGAAAATTGACTAAGTCCGAAAAAAATTTTTTTTAAACTTTTTTCAATGTTACCTCTGTGAAATATATATACTACCCACACACATTTGAAACTCTCCTGGGGTACCCTCACACATATTATTCCCTCATTTAGTGGATATTTTCACAAAAAAGGTAAAATTTTCAAAAATCCAAAATATTGGCTGAAACCGTCTAAATATCAAGGACTCATTGGGCGAATCACTCTGGAACTGAAATCGGTACGCTCACTGACATTTGCCCTATCTGAAAGTCTGATAAACGCCGGGAAAATGACTAAGTCCAAAAAAAATTTTTTTTCAACTTTTTTCAATTTTACCCCCGTGGGATATATATTCTACCCACACACATTTGGAACTCTCCTGGGGTACCCTCACACATATTATTCCCTCATTTAGTGGATATTTTCACAAAAAAGTGAAATTTTCAAAAATCCAAAATATTGGCTGAAACCAACTAAATATCAAGGACTCATTGGGCGAGTCACTCTGGAACTAAAATCGGAATGCTCACTGAAATTTGCCCTATCTGAAAGTCTGATAAACATCGGAAAAATGACCAAGTCCAAAAAAATATTTTTTTCAACATTTTTCAATTTTACCCCCATGGGATTTATATTCTACCCACACACATTTGGAAGTCTCCTGGGGTACCCTCACACAGATTATTCCCTCATTTAGTGCATATTTTCATAAAAAAGTGAAATTTTCAAAAATCCAAAATATTGGCTGAAACCGACTAAATATCAAAGACTCATTGGGAGAATCACTCTGGAACTGAAATCGGTACGCTCACTGATATTTGCCCTATCTGAAAGTCTGATAAACGCCGGGAAAATGACTAAGGCCAAAAAAAATTTTTTTTCAACTTTTTTAAATTTTACCCCCGTGGGATATATATTCTACCCAAACACATTTGGAACTCTCCTGGGGTACCCTCACACATATTATTCCCTCATTTAGTGGATATTTTCACAAAAAAGTGAAATTTTCAAAAATCCAAAATATTGGCTGAAAACGACTAAATATCAAGGTCTCATTGGGCGAATCGCTCTGGAACTAAAATCGGAATGCTCACTGACATTTCCCCTATGTGAAAGTCTGATAAACGTCGGAAAAATGACTAAGTCCCAAAAAAAATTTTTTTCAACTTTTTTCAATTTTACCCCCGTGGGATATGTATTCTACCCACACACATTTGGAACTCTCCTGGGGTACCCTCACACATATTATTCCCTCATTTAGTGGATATTTTCACAAAAAAGTGAAATTTTCAAAAATCCAAAATATTGTCTGAAACCGACTAAATATCAAGGACTCATTGGGCGAGTTCTCTGGAACTAAAATCGGAACGCTCACTGAAATTTGCCCTATCTGAAAGTCTGATAAAAGCCGGAAAAATGACCAAGTCCAAAAAAATTTTTTTTAAAACTTTTTTCAATTTTTCCCCCGTGGGATATATATTCTATTCACACACATTTGGAACTCTCCTGGGGTACCCTCACACATATTATTCCCTCATTTAGTGGATATTTTCACAAAAAAGTGAAATTTTCAAACATCCAAAATATTGGCTGAAAACGACTAAATATCAAAGACTCATTGGGCGAATCACTCTGGAGCTGAAATCGGAACGCTCACTCACATTTGCCCTATCTGAAAGTCTGATAAACGTCGGAAAAATGACTAAGTCCAAAAAAATATTTTTTTCAACATTTTTCAATTTTACCCCCGTGGGATATGTATTCTACCCATACACATTTGGAACTCTCCTGGGGTACCCTCACACATATTATTCCCTCATTTAGTGGATATTTTCCCCAAAAAGTAAAATTTTCAAAAATCCAAAATATTGGCTGAAACCGACTAAATATCAAGGACTCATTGGGCGAATCACTCTGGAACTGAAATCGGAACGCTCACTGAAATTTCCCCTATCTGAAAGTCTGATAAACGTTGGAAAAATGACTAAGTCCAAAAAAAAATTTTTTTCAACTTTTTTCAATTTTACCCACGTGGGATATATATTCTACCCACACACATTTGGAACTCTCCTGGGGTACCCTCACACATATTATTCCCTCATTTAGTGGATATTTTCACAAAAAAGTGAAATTTTCAAAAATCCAGAAAATTGCCTGAAAACGACAAAATATCAAGGACTCATTGGGCAAACGCTCTGGAACTGAAATCGGAATGCTCACTGACATTTCCCCTATCTGAAAGTCTGATAAACGCCGGAAAAATGACTAAGTCCAAAAAAAAATTTTTTTTCAACTTTTTTCAATTTTACCCCCGTGGGATGTATATTCTACCCACACACATTTGGAACTCTCCTGGGGTACCCTCACACATATTATTCCCTCATTTAGTGGATATTTTCACAAAAAAGTGAAATTTTGAAAAATCCAGAAAATTGGCTGAAAACGACTAAATATCAAGGACTCATTGGGCGAGTCACTCTGGAACTAAAATCGGAACGCTCACTGAAATTTGCCCTATCTGAAAGTCTGAAAAAAGCCGGGAAAATGACTAAGTCCAAAAAAATATTTTTTTCAACATTTTTCAATTTTACCCCCGTGGGATTTATATTCTACCCACACACATTTGAAAGTCTCCTGGGGTACCCTCACACAGATTATTCCCTCATTTAGTGGATATTTTCACAAAAAAGTGAAATTTTGAAAAATCCAGAAAATTGGCTGAAAACAACTAAATATCAAGGAGTCATTGGGCGAATCGCTCTGGAACTGAAATCGGAATGCTCACTGACATTTCCCCTATCTGAAAGTCTGATAAACGTCGGAAAAATGACCAAGTCCAAAAAAATATTTTTTTCAACATTTTTCAATTTTACCCCCGTGGGATTTATATTCTACCCACACACATTTGAAAGTCTCCTGGGGTACCCTCACACAGATTATTCCCTCATTTAGTGGATATTTTCACAAAAAAGTGAAATTTTCAAAAATCCAAAATATTGGCTGAAAACGACTAAATATCAAGGACTCATTGGGAGAATCGCTCTGGAACTGAAATCGGAATGCTCACTGACATTTCCCCTATCTGAAAGTCTGATAAACGTCGGAAAAATGACCAAGTCCAAAAAAACCTTTTTTTCAACTTTTTTCAATTTTACCCCCGTGGGACATATATTCTACCCACACACATTTGGAACTCTCCTGGGGTACCCTCACACAAATTATTCCCTCATTTAGTGGATATTTTCACAAACAAGTGAAATTTTCAAAAATCCAAAATATTGGCTGAAAACGACTAAGTATCAAGGACTCATTGGGCGAATCGCTCTGGAACTAAAATCGGAATGCTCACTGACATTTCCCCTATCTGAAAGTCTGATAAACGTCGGAAAAATGACCAAGTCCAAAAAAAAATTTTTTTCAACTTTTTTCAATTTTACCCCCGTGGGATATATATTCTACCCACACACATTTGGAACTCTCCTGGGGTACCCTCACACATATTATTCCCTTATTTAGTGGATATTTTCACAAAAAAGTGAAAGTTTCAAAAATCCAGAAAATTGGCTGAAAACGACTAAATATCAAGGACTCATTGGGCGAATTGCTCTGGAACTGAAATCGGAATGCTCACTGACATTTGGCCTATCTGAAAGTCTGATAAACGTCGGAAAAATGACCAAGTCCAAAAGAATATTTTTTTCAACATTTTTCAATTTTACCCCCATGGGATTTATATTCTACCCACACACATTTGGAAGTCTCCTGGGGTACCCTCACACAGATTATTCCCTCATTTAGTGGATATTTTCATAAAAAAGTGAAATTTTCAAAAATCCAAAATATTGGCTGAAAACGACTAAATATCAAGGACTCATTGGGCGAATCGCTCTGGAACAGAAATCGGAATGCTAACTGACATTTCCCCTATCTGAAAGTCTGATAAACGCCGGAAAAATGACTAAGTCCAAAAAAATTTTTTTTAAAACTTTTTTCAATTTTTCCCCCGTGGGATATATATTCTATTCACACACATTTGAAACTCTCCTGGGGTACCCTCACACATATTAATCCCTCATTTAGTGGATATTTTCACAAAAAAGTGAAATTTTCAAAAATCCAAAATATTGGCTGAAAACGACTAAATATCAAAGACTCATTGGGCGAATCACTCTGGAGCTGAAATCGGAACGCTCACTCACATTTGCCCTATCTGAAAGTCTGATAAACGTCGGAAAAATGACTAAGTCCAAAAAAATATTTTTTTCAACATTTTTCAATTTTACCCCCGTGGGATATGTATTCTACCCATACACATTTGGAACTCTCCTGGGGTACCCTCACACATATTATTCCCTCATTTAGTGGATATTTTCACCAAAAAGTAAAATTTTCAAAAATCCAACATATTGGCTGAAAACGACTAAATATCAAGGACTCATTGGGCGAATCGCTCTGGAACAGAAATCGGAATGCTCACTTACATTTCCCTTATCTGAAAGTGTGATAAACGTCGGAAAAATGACCAAGTCCAAAAAAACATTTTTTTCAACTTTTTTCAATTTTACCCCCGTGGGACATATATTCTACCCACACACATTTGGAACTCTCCTGGGGTACCCTCACACATATTATTCCCTCATTTAGTGGATATTTTCACAAACAAGTGAAATTTTCAAAAATCCAAAATATTGGCTGAAAACGACTAAATATCAAGGACTCATTGGGCGAATCGCTCTGGAACTAAAATCGGAATGCTCACTGACATTTCCCCTATCTGAAAGTCTGATAAACGTCGGAAAAATGACCAAGTCCAAAAAAAAAATTTTTTTCAACTTTTTTCAATTTTACCCCCGTGGGATATATATTCTACCCACACACATTTGGAACTCTCCTGGGGTACCCTCACACATATTATTCCCTCATTTAGTGGATATTTTCCCCAAAAAGTAAAATTTTCAAAAATCCAAAATATTGGCTGAAACCGACTAAATATCAAGGACTCATTGGGCGAATCACTCTGGAACTGAAATCGGAACGCTCACTGAAATTTCCCCTATCTGAAAGTCTGATAAACGTTGGAAAAATGACTAAGTCCAAAAAAAAATTTTTTTCAACTTTTTTCAATTTTACCCACGTGGGATATATATTCTACCCACACACATTTGGAACTCTCCTGGGGTACCCTCACACATATTATTCCCTCATTTAGTGGATATTTTCACAAAAAAGTGAAATTTTCAAAAATCCAGAAAATTGCCTGAAAACGACAAAATATCAAGGACTCATTGGGCAAACGCTCTGGAACTGAAATCGGAATGCTCACTGACATTTCCCCTATCTGAAAGTCTGATAAACGCCGGAAAAATGACTAAGTCCAAAAAAAAATTTTTTTTCAACTTTTTTCAATTTTACCCCCGTGGGATGTATATTCTACCCACACACATTTGGAACTCTCCTGGGGTACCCTCACACATATTATTCCCTCATTTAGTGGATATTTTCACAAAAAAATGAAATTTTGAAAAATCCAGAAAATTGGCTGAAAACGACTAAATATCAAGGACTCATTGGGCGAGTCACTCTGGAACTAAAATCGGAACGCTCACTGAAATTTGCCCTATCTGAAAGTCTGAAAAAAGCCGGGAAAATGACTAAGTCCAAAAAAATATTTTTTTCAACATTTTTCAATTTTACCCCCGTGGGATTTATATTCTACCCACACACATTTGAAAGTCTCCTGGGGTACCCTCACACAGATTATTCCCTCATTTAGTGGATATTTTCACAAAAAAGTGAAATTTTGAAAAATCCAGAAAATTGGCTGAAAACAACTAAATATCAAGGAGTCATTGGGCGAATCGCTCTGGAACTGAAATCGGAATGCTCACTGACATTTCCCCTATCTGAAAGTCTGATAAACGTCGGAAAAATGACCAAGTCCAAAAAAATATTTTTTTCAACATTTTTCAATTTTACCCCCGTGGGATTTATATTCTACCCACACACATTTGAAAGTCTCCTGGGGTACCCTCACACAGATTATTCCCTCATTTAGTGGATATTTTCACAAAAAAGTGAAATTTTCAAAAATCCAAAATATTGGCTGAAAACGACTAAATATCAAGGACTCATTGGGCGAATCGCTCTGGAACTGAAATCGGAATGCTCACTGACATTTCCCCTATCTGAAAGTCTGATAAACGTCGGAAAAATGACCAAGTCCAAAAAAACATTTTTTTCAACTTTTTTCAATTTTACCCCCGTGGGACATATATTCTACCCACACACATTTGGAACTCTCCTGGGGTACCCTCACACAAATTATTCCCTCATTTAGTGGATATTTTCACAAACAAGTGAAATTTTCAAAAATCCAAAATATTGGCTGAAAACGACTAAATATCAAGGACTCATTGGGCGAATCGCTCTGGAACTAAAATCGGAATGCTCACTGACATTTCCCCTATCTGAAAGTCTGATAAACGTCGGAAAAATGACCAAGTCCAAAAAAAAATTTTTTTCAACTTTTTTCAATTTTACCCCCGTGGGATATATATTCTACCCACACACATTTGGAACTCTCCTGGGGTACCCTCACACATATTATTCCCTTATTTAGTGGATATTTTCACAAAAAAGTGAAAGTTTCAAAAATCCAGAAAATTGGCTGAAAACGACTAAATATCAAGGACTCATTGGGCGAATTGCTCTGGAACTGAAATCGGAATGCTCACTGACATTTGGCCTATCTGAAAGTCTGATAAACGTCGGAAAAATGACCAAGTCCAAAAGAATATTTTTTTCAACATTTTTCAATTTTACCCCCATGGGATTTATATTCTACCCACACACATTTGGAAGTCTCCTGGGGTACCCTCACACAGATTATTCCCTCATTTAGTGGATATTTTCATAAAAAAGTGAAATTTTCAAAAATCCAAAATATTGCCTGAAAACGACTAAATATCAAGGACTCATTGGGCGAATCGCTCTGGAACAGAAATCGGAATGCTAACTGACATTTCCCCTATCTGAAAGTCTGATAAACGCCGGAAAAATGACTAAGTCCAAAAAAATTTTTTTTAAAACTTTTTTCAATTTTTCCCCCGTGGGATATATATTCTATTCACACACATTTGAAACTCTCCTGGGGTACCCTCACACATATTAATCCCTCATTTAGTGGATATTTTCACAAAAAAGTGAAATTTTCAAAAATCCAAAATATTGGCTGAAAACGACTAAATATCAAAGACTCATTGGGCGAATCACTCTGGAGCTGAAATCGGAACGCTCACTCACATTTGCCCTATCTGAAAGTCTGATAAACGTCGGAAAAATGACTAAGTCCAAAAAAATATTTTTTTCAACATTTTTCAATTTTACCCCCGTGGGATATGTATTCTACCCATACACATTTGGAACTCTCCTGGGGTACCCTCACACATATTATTCCCTCATTTAGTGGATATTTTCACCAAAAAGTAAAATTTTCAAAAATCCAACATATTGGCTGAAAACGACTAAATATCAAGGACTCATTGGGCGAATCGCTCTGGAACAGAAATCGGAATGCTCACTTACATTTCCCTTATCTGAAAGTGTGATAAACGTCGGAAAAATGACCAAGTCCAAAAAAACATTTTTTTCAACTTTTTTCAATTTTACCCCCGTGGGACATATATTCTACCCACACACATTTGGAACTCTCCTGGGGTACCCTCACACATATTATTCCCTCATTTAGTGGATATTTTCACAAACAAGTGAAATTTTCAAAAATCCAAAATATTGGCTGAAAACGACTAAATATCAAGGACTCATTGGGCGAATCGCTCTGGAACTAAAATCGGAATGCTCACTGACATTTCCCCTATCTGAAAGTCTGATAAACGTCGGAAAAATGACCAAGTCCAAAAAAAAAATTTTTTTCAACTTTTTTCAATTTTACCCCCGTGGGATATATATTCTACCCACACACATTTGGAACTCTCCTGGGGTACCCTCACACATATTATTCCCTCATTTAGTGGATATTTTCACAAAAAAGTGAAATTTTCAAAAATCCAAAATATTGGCTGAAACCGACTAAATATCAAGGACTCATTGGGCGAGTCACTCCTAAACTAAAATCGGAACGCTCACTGAAATTTGGCCTATCTGAAAGTCTGATAAACGTCGGAAAAATGACCAAGTCCAAAAGAATATTTTTTTCAACATTTTTCAATTTTACCCCCATGGGATTTTTATTCTACCCACACACATTTGGAAGTCTCCTGGGGTACCCTCACACAGATTATTCCCTCATTTAGTGGATATTTTCATAAAAAAGTGAAATTTTCAAAAATCCAACATATTGGCTGAAAACGACTAAATATCAAGGACTCATTGGGCGAATCGCTCTGGAACAGAAATCGGAATGCTCACTTACATTTCCCTTATCTGAAAGTGTGATAAACGTCGGAAAAATGACCAAGTCCAAAAAAACATTTTTTTCAACTTTTTTCAATTTTACCCCCGTGGGACATATATTCTACCCACACACATTTGGAACTCTCCTGGGGTACCCTCACACATATTATTCCCTCATTTAGTGGATATTTTCACAAACAAGTGAAATTTTCAAAAATCCAAAATATTGGCTGAAAACGACTAAATATCAAGGACTCATTGGGCGAATCGCTCTGGAACTAAAATCGGAATGCTCACTGACATTTCCCCTATCTGAAAGTCTGATAAACGTCGGAAAAATGACCAAGTCCAAAAAAAAATTTTTTTCAACTTTTTTCAATTTTACCCCCGTGGGATATATATTCTACCCACACACATTTGGAACTCTCCTGGGATACCCTCACACATATTATTCCCTCATTTAGTGGATATTTTCACAAAAAAGTGAAAGTTTCAAAAATCCAGAAAATTGGCTGAAAACGACTAAATATCAAGGACTCATTGGGAGAATCGCTCTGGAACTGAAATCGGAATGCTCACTGACATTTCCCCTATCTGAAAGTCTGATAAACGTCGGAAAAATGACCAAGTCCAAAAAAAAATTGTTTTCAACTTTTTTCAATTTTACCCCCGTGGGATATATATTCTACCCACACACATTTGGAACTCTCCTGGGGTACCCTCACACATATTATTCCCTCATTTAGTGGATATTTTCACAAAAAAGTGAAATTTTCAAAAATCCAGAAAATTGGCTGAAAACGACTAAATATCAAGGACTCATTGGGCGAGTCACTCTGGAACTAAAATCGGAACGCTCACTGAAATTTGCCCTATCTGAAAGTCTGAAAAAAGCCGGGAAAATGACTAAGTCCAAAAAAATATTTTTTTCAACATTTTTCAATTTTACCCCCGTGGGATTTATATTCTACCCACACACATTTGAAAGTCTCCTGGGGTACCCTCACACAGATTATTCCCTCATTTAGTGGATATTTTCACAAAAAAGTGAAATTTTCAAAAATCCAAAATATTGGCTGAAAACGACTAAATATCAAGGACTCATTGGGCGAATCGCTCTGGAACTGAAATCGGAATGCTCACTGACATTTCCCCTATCTGAAAGTGTGATAAACGTCGGAAAAATGACCAAGTCCAAAAAAACATTTTTTTCAACTTTTTTCAATTTTACCCCCGTGGGACATATATTCTACCCACACACATTTGGAACTCTCCTGGGGTACCCTCACACATATTATTCCCTCATTTAGTGGATATTTTCACAAACAAGTGAAATTTTCAAAAATCCAAAATATTGGCTGAAAACGACTAAATATCAAGGACTCATTGGGCGAATCGCTCTGGAACTAAAATCGGAATGCTCACTGACATTTCCCCTATCTGAAAGTCTGATAAACGTCGGAAAAATGACCAAGTCCAAAAAAAAATTTTTTTCAACTTTTTTCAATTTTACCCCCGTGGGATATATATTCTACCCACACACATTTGGAACTCTCCTGGGGTACCCTCACACATATTATTCCCTCATTTAGTGGATATTTTCACAAAAAAGTGAAAGTTTCAAAAATCCAGAAAATTGGCTGAAAACGACTAAATATCAAGGACTCATTGGGCGAATCGCTCTGGAACTGAAATCGGAATGCTCACTGACATTTCCCCTATCTGAAAGTCTGATTAACGCCGGAAAAATGACTATTCCAAAAAAAAAATTTTTTAAACTTTTTTCAATTTTACCCCCGTGAGATATATATTTTACCCACACACATTTGAAACTCTCCTGGGGTACCCTCACACATATTATTCCCTCATTTAGTGGATATTTTCACAAAAAAGTGAAATTTTCAAAAATCCAAAATATTGGCTGAAACCTACTAAATATCAAGGACTCATTGGGCGAATCACTCTGGAACTGAAATCGGTACGCTCACTGACATTTGCCCTATCTGAAAGTCTGATAAATGGCGGGAAAATGACTAAGACCAAAAAAAAATTTTTTTCAACTTTATTCAATTTTACCCCCGTGGGATATATATTCTACCCACACACATTTGGAACTCTCCTGGGGTACCCTCACACATATTATTCCCTCATTTAGTGGATATTTTCACAAAAAAGTGAAATTTTCAAAAATCCAAAATATTGGCTGAAACCGACTAAATATCAAGGACTCATTGGGCGAGTCACTCCTAAACTAAAATCTGAACGCTCACTGAAATTTGGCCTATCTGAAAGTCTGATAAACGTCGGAAAAATGACCAAGTCCAAAAGAATATTTTTTTCAACATTTTTCAATTTTACCCCCATGGGATTTATATTCTACCCACACACATTTGGAAGTCTCCTGGGGTACCCTCACACAGATTATTCCCTCATTTAGTGGATATTTTCATAAAAAAGTGAAATTTTCAAAAATCCAACATATTGGCTGAAAACGACTAAATATCAAGGACTCATTGGGCGAATCGCTCTGGAACAGAAATCGGAATGCTCACTTACATTTCCCTTATCTGAAAGTGTGATAAACGTCGGAAAAATGACCAAGTCCAAAAAAACATTTTTTTCAACTTTTTTCAATTTTACCCCCGTGGGACATATATTCTACCCACACACATTTGGAACTCTCCTGGGGTACCCTCACACATATTATTCCCTCATTTAGTGGATATTTTCACAAACAAGTGAAATTTTCAAAAATCCAAAATATTGGCTGAAAACGACTAAATATCAAGGACTCATTGGGCGAATCGCTCTGGAACTAAAATCGGAATGCTCACTGACATTTCCCCTATCTGAAAGTCTGATAAACGTCGGAAAAATGACCAAGTCCAAAAAAAAATTTTTTTCAACTTTTTTCAATTTTACCCCCGTGGGATATATATTCTACCCACACACATTTGGAACTCTCCTGGGATACCCTCACACATATTATTCCCTCATTTAGTGGATATTTTCACAAAAAAGTGAAAGTTTCAAAAATCCAGAAAATTGGCTGAAAACGACTAAATATCAAGGACTCATTGGGAGAATCGCTCTGGAACTGAAATCGGAACGCTCACTGAAATTTGCCCTATCTGAAAGTCTGAAAAAAGCCGGGAAAATGACTAAGTCCAAAAAAATATTTTTTTCAACATTTTTCAATTTTACCCCCGTGGGATTTATATTCTACCCACACACATTTGAAAGTCTCCTGGGGTACCCTCACACAGATTATTCCCTCATTTAGTGGATATTTTCACAAAAAAGTGAAATTTTCAAAAATCCAAAATATTGGCTGAAAACGACTAAATATCAAGGACTCATTGGGCGAATCGCTCTGGAACTGAAATCGGAATGCTCACTGACATTTCCCCTATCTGAAAGTGTGATAAACGTCGGAAAAATGACCAAGTCCAAAAAAACATTTTTTTCAACTTTTTTCAATTTTACCCCCGTGGGACATATATTCTACCCACACACATTTGGAACTCTCCTGGGGTACCCTCACACATATTATTCCCTCATTTAGTGGATATTTTCACAAAAAAGTGAAAGTTTCAAAAATCCAGAAAATTGGCTGAAAACGACTAAATATCAAGGACTCATTGGGTGAATCGCTCTGGAACTGAAATCGGAATGCTCACTGACATTTCCCCTATCTGAAAGTCTGATTAACGCCGGAAAAATGACTATTCCAAAAAAAAAATTTTTTAAACTTTTTTCAATTTTACCCCCGTGAGATATATATTCTACCCACACACATTTGAAACTCTCCTGGGGTACCCTCACACATATTATTCCCTCATTTAGTGGATATTTTCACAAAAAAGTGAAATTTTCAAAAATCCAAAATATTGGCTGAAACCTACTAAATATCAAGGACTCATTGGGCGAATCACTCTGGAACTGAAATCGGTACGCTCACTGACATTTGCCCTATCTGAAAGTCTGATAAATGGCGGGAAAATGACTAAGTCCAAAAAAAAATTTTTTTCAACTTTATTCAATTTTACCCCCGTGGGATATATATTCTACCCACACACATTTGGAACTCTCCTGGGGTACCCTCACACATATTATTCCCTCATTTAGTGGATATTTTCACAAAAAAGTGAAATATTCAAAAATCCAAAATATTGGCTGAAAACGACTAAATATCAAGGACTCATTGGGCGAATCGCTCTGGAACTAAAATCGGAATGCTCACTGACATTTCCCCTATCTGAAAGTCTGATAAACGTCGGAAAAATGACTAAGTCCAAAAAAAATTTTTTTTCAACTTTTTTCAATTTTACCCCCGTGGGATATATATTCTACCCACACACATTTGGAACTCTCCTGGGGTACCCTCACACATATTATTCCCTCATTTAGTGGATATTTTCACAAAAAAGTGAAATTTTCAAAAATCCAAAATATTGGCTGAAACCGACTAAATATCAAGGACTCATTGGGCGAGTCACTCTGGAACTAAAATCGGAACGCTCACTGAAATTTGGCCTATCTGAAAGTCTGATAAACGTCGGAAAAATGACCAAGTCCAAAAAAATTTTTTTTAAAACTTTTTTCAATTTTTCCCCCGTGGGATATATATTCTATTCACACCCATTTGAAACTCTCCTGGGGTACCCTCACACATATTAATCCCTCATTTAGTGGATATTTTCACAAAAAAGTGAAATTTTCAAAAATCCAAAATATTGGCTGAAAACGACTAAATATCAAAGACTCATTGGGCGAATCACTCTGGAGCTGAAATCGGAACGCTCACTCACATTTGCCCTATCTGAAAGTCTGATAAACGTCGGAAAAAGGACTAAGTCCAAAAAAATATTTTTTTCAACATTTTTCAATTTTACCCCCGTGGGATATGTATTCTACCCACACACATTTGGAACTCTCCTGGGGTACCCTCACACATATTATTCTCTCATTTAGTGGATATTTTCACCAAAAAGTAAAATTTTCAAAAATCCAAAATATTGGCTGAAACCGACTAAATATCAAGGACTCATTGGGCGAATCACTCTGGAACTGAAATCGGTACGCTCACTGACATTTGCCCTATCTGAAAGTCTGATAAACGTCGGAAAAATGACCAAGTCCAAAAAAAAAATGTTTTCAACTTTTTTCAATTTTACCCCCGTGGGATATATCTTCTACCCACACACATTTGGAACTCTCCTGGGGTACCCTCACACATATTATTCCCTCATTTAGTGGATATTTTCACAAAAAAGTGAAATTTTCAAAAATCCAAAATATTGGCTGAAACCGACTAAATATCAAGGACTCATTGGGCGAATCACTCTGGAACTGAAATCGGAACGCTCACTGACATTTGCCCTATCTGAAAGTCTGATAAACGCCGGGAAAATGACTAAGTCCAAAAAAAAAAATTTTTTCAACTTTTTTCAATTTTACCCACGTGGGATATATATTCTACCCACACACATTTGGAACTCTCCTGGGGTACCCTCACACATATTATTCCCTCATTTAGTGGATATTTTCACAAAAAAGTGAAATTTTCAAAAATCCAAAATATTGGCTGAAAACGACTAAATATCAAGGACTCATTGGGCGAATCGCTCTGGAACAGAAATCGGAATGCTCACTGACATTTCCCCTATCTGAAAGTCTGATAAACGCCGGAAAAATGACTAAGTCCGAAAAAAAAATTTTTTAAACTTTTTTCAATTTTACCCCCGTGAAATATATATACTACCCACACACATTTGAAACTCTCCTGGGGTACCCTCACACATATTATTCCCTCATTTAGTGGATATTTTCACAAAAAAGTAAAATTTTCAAAAATCCAAAATATTGGCTGAAACCGACTAAATATCAAGGACTCATTGGGCGAATCACTCTGGAACTGAAATCGGTACGCTCACTGATATTTGCCCTATCTGAAAGTCTGATAAACGCCGGGAAAATGACTAAGGCCAAAAAAAATTTTTTTTCAACTTTTTTAAATTTTACCCCCGTGGGATATATATTCTACCCAAACACATTTGGAACTCTCCTGGGGTACCCTCACACATATTATTCCCTCATTTAGTGGATATTTTCACAAAAAAGTGAAATTTTCAAAAATCCAAAATATTGGCTGAAAACGACTAAATATCAAGGTCTCATTGGGCGAATCGCTCTGGAACTAAAATCGGAATGCTCACTGACATTTCCCCTATCTGAAAGTCTGATAAACGTCGGAAAAATGACTAAGTCCCAAAAAAAATTTTTTTCAACTTTTTTCAATTTTACCCTCGTGGGATATGTATTCTACCCACACACATTTGGAACTCTCCTGGGGTACCCTCACACATATTATTCCCTCATTTAGTGGATATTTTCACAAAAAAGTGAAATTTTCAAAAATCCAAAATATTGTCTGAAACCGACTAAATATCAAGGACTCATTGGGCGAGTCACTCTGGAACTAAAATCGGAACGCTCACTGAAATTTGCCCTATCTGAAAGTCTGATAAAAGCCGGGAAAATGACCAAGTCCAAAAAAATTTTTTTTAAAACTTTTTTCAATTTTTCCCCCGTGGGATATATATTCTATTCACACACATTTGAAACTCTCCTGGGGTACCCTCACACATATTAATCCCTCATTTAGTGGATATTTTCGCAAAAAAGTGAAATTTTCAAAAATCCAAAATATTGGCTGAAAACGACTAAATATCAAAGACTCATTGGGCGAATCACTCTGGAGCTGAAATCGGAACGCTCACTCACATTTGCCCTATCTGAAAGTCTGATAAACGTCGGAAAAATGACTAAGTCCAAAAAAATATTTTTTTCAACATTTTTCAATTTTACCCCCGTGGGATATGTATTCTACCCACACACATTTGGAACTCTCCTGGGGTACCCTCACACATATTATTCCCTCATTTAGTGGATATTTTCACAAACAAGTGAAATTTTCAAAAATCCAAAATATTGGCTGAAAACGACTAAATATCAAGGACTCATTGGGCGAATCGCTCTGGAACTAAAATCGGAATGCTCACTGACATTTCCCCTATCTGAAAGTCTGATAAACGCTGGAAAAATGACTGAGTCCAAAAAAAAAATGTTTTCAACTTTTTTCAATTTTACCCCCGTGGGATATATCTTCTACCCACACACATTTGGAACTCTCCTGGGGTACCCTCACACATATTATTCCCTCATTTAGTGGATATTTTCACAAAAAAGTGAAATTTTCAAAAATCCAGAAAATTGGCTGAAAACAACCAAATATCAAGGACTCATTGGGCGAATCGCTCTAGAACTGAAATCTGAATGCTCACTGACATTTCCCATATCTGAAAGTCTGATAAACGCCTGGAAAATGACTAAGTCCAAAAAAAATTTTTTTTCAACTTTTTTCAATTTTACCCCCGTGGGATATATATTCTACCCACACACATTTGGAACTCTCCTGGGGTACCCTCACACATATTATTCCCTCATTTAGTGGATATTTTCACAAAAAAGTGAAATTTTCAAAAATCCAAAATATTGGCTGAAACCGACTAAATATCAAGGACTCATTGGGCGAATCACTCTGGAACTGAAATCGGAACGCTCACTGAAATTTCCCCTATCTGAAAGTCTGATAAACGTTGGAAAAATGACTAAGTCCAAAAAAGAATTTTTTTCAACTTTTTTCAATTTTACCCACGTGGGATATATATTCTACCCACACACATTTGGAACTCTCCTGGGGTACCCTCACACATATTATTCCCTCATTTAGTGGATATTTTCACAAAAAAGTGAAATTTTCAAAAATCCAGAAAATTGCCTGAAAACGACAAAATATCAAGGACTCATTGGGCAAACGCTCTGGAACTGAAATCGGAACGCTCACTGACATTTCCCCTATCTGAAAGTCTGATAAACGCCGGAAAAATGACTAAGTCCAAAAAAAAATTTTTTTTCAACTTTTTTCAATTTTACCCCCGTGGGATGTATATTCTACCCACACACATTTGGAACTCTCCTGGGGTACCCTCACACATATTATTCCCTCATTTAGTGGATATTTTCACAAAAAAGTGAAATTTTCAAAAATCCAGAAAATTGGCTGAAAACAACTAAATATCAAGGAGTCATTGGGCGAATCGCTCTGGAACTGAAATCGGAATGCTCACTGACATTTCCCCTATCTGAAAGTCTGATAAACGTCGGAAAAATGACCAAGTCCAAAAAAAAATTGTTTTCAACTTTTTTCAATTTTACCCCCGTGGGATATATATTCTACCCACACACATTTGGAACTCTCCTGGGGACCCTCACACATATTATTCCCTCATTTAGTGGATATTTTCACAAAAAAGTGAAATTTTCAAAAATCCAGAAAATTGGCTGAAAACGACTAAATATCAAGGAGTCATTGGGCGAATCGCTCTGGAACTGAAATCGGAATGCTCACTGACATTTCCCCTATCTGAAAGTCTGATAAACGTCGTAAAAATGACCAAGTCCAAAAAAAAATTTTTTTCAACTTTTTTAAATTTTACCCCCGTGGGATATATATTCTACCCACACACATTTGGAACTCTCCTGGGGTACTCTCACACATATTATTCCCTCATTTAGTGGATATTTTCACAAAAAAGTGAAAGTTTAAAAAATCCAAAATATTGGCTGAAAACGACTAAATATCAAGGACTCATTGGGCGAGTCACTCTGGAACTAAAATCGGAACGCTCACTGAAATTTGCCCTATCTGAAAGTCTGAAAAAAGCCGGGAAAATGACTAAGTCCAAAAAAATATTTTTTTCAACATTTTTCAATTTTACCCCCGTGGGATTTATATTCTACCCACACACATTTGAAAGTCTCCTGGGGTACCCTCACACAGATTATTCCCTCATTTAGTGGATATTTTCACAAAAAAGTGAAATTTTCAAAAATCCAAAATATTGGCTGAAAACGACTAAATATCAAGGACTCATTGGGCGAATCGCTCTGGAACTGAAATCGGAATGCTCACTGACATTTCCCCTATCTGAAAGTCTGATAAACGTCGGAAAAATGAACAAGTCCAAAAAAACATTTTTTTCAATTTTTTCAATTTTACCCCCCGTGGGACATATATTCTACCCACACACATTTGGAACTCTCCTGGGGTACCCTCACACATATTATTCCCTCATTTAGTGGATATTTTCACAAACAAGTGAAATTTTCAAAAATCCAAAATATTGGCTGAAAACGACTAAATATCAAGGACTCATTGGGCGAATCGCTCTGGAACTAAAATCGGAATGCTCACTGACATTTCCCCTATCTGAAAGTCTGATAAACGTCGGAAAAATGACTAAGTCCCAAAAAAATTTTTTTCAACTTTTTTCAATTTTACCCCCGTGGGATATGTATTCTACCTACACACATTTGGAACTCTCCTGGGGTACCCTCACACATATTATTCCCTCATTTAGTGGATATTTTCACAAAAAAGTGAAATTTTCAAAAATCCAAAATATTGTCTGAAACCGACTAAATATCAAGGACTCATTGGGCGAGTCACTCTGGAACTAAAATCGGAACGCTCACTGAAATTTTCCCTATCTGAAAGTCTGATAAACGTCGGAAAAATGACCAAGTCCAAAAAAACATTTTTTTCAACTTTTTTCAATTTTACCCCCGTGGGACATATATTCTACCCACACACATTTGGAACTCTCCTGGGGTACCCTCACACATATTATTCCCTCATTTAGTGGATATTTTCACAAACAAGTGAAATTTTCAAAAATCCAAAATATTGGCTGAAAACGACTAAATATCAAGGACTCATTGGGCGAATCGCTCTGGAACTGAAATCTGAATGCTCACTGACATTTCCCCTATCTGAAAGTCTGATAAACGCCGGAAAAATGACTAAGTCCAAAAAAAAATTTTTTTTCAACTTTTTTCAATTTTACCCCCGTGGGATGTATATTCTACCCACACACATTTTGAACTCTCCTGGGGTACCCTCACACATATTATTCCCTCATTTAGTGGATATTTTCACAAAAAAGTGAAATTTTCAAAAATCCAGAAAATTGGCTGAAAACAACTAAATATCAAGGAGTCATTGGGCGAATCGCTCTGGAACTGAAATCGGAATGCTCACTGACATTTCCCCTATCTGAAAGTCTGATAAACGTCGGAAAAATGACCAAGTCCAAAAAAAAATTGTTTTCAACTTTTTTCAATTTTACCCCCGTGGGATATATATTCTACCCACACACATTTGGAACTCTCCTGGGGTACCCTCACACATATTATTCCCTCATTTAGTGGATATTTTCACAAACAAGTGAAATTTTCAAAAATCCAAAATATTGGCTGAAAACGACTAAATATCAAGGACTCATTGGGCGAATCGCTCTGGAACTGAAATCTGAATGCTCACTGACATTTCCCATATCTGAAAGTCTGATAAACGCCTGGAAAATGACTAAGTCCAAAAAAAAATTTTTTTCAACTTTTTTCAATTTTACCCCCGTGGGATATATATTCTACCCACACACATTTGGAACTCTCCTGGGGTACCCTCACACATATTATTCCCTCATTTAGTGGATATTTTCACAAAAAAGTGAAATTTTCAAAAATCCAAAATATTGGCTGAAACCGACTAAATATCAAGGACTCATTGGGCGAATCACTCTGGAACTGAAATCGGAACGCTCACTGAAATTTCCCCTATCTGAAAGTCTGATAAACGTCGGAAAAATGACCAAGTCCAAAAAAACATTTTTTTCAACTTTTTTCAATTTTACCCCCGTGGGACATATATTCTACCCACACACATTTGGAACTCTCCTGGGGTACCCTCACACATATTATTCCCTCATTTAGTGGATATTTTCACAAACAAGTGAAATTTTCAAAAATCCAAAATATTGGCTGAAAACGACTAAATATCAAGGACTCATTGGGCGAATCGCTCTGGAACTGAAATCTGAATGCTCACTGACATTTCCCATATCTGAAAGTCTGATAAACGCCTGGAAAATGACTAAGTCCAAAAAAAAATTTTTTTCAACTTTTTTCAATTTTACCCCCGTGGGATATATATTCTACCCACACACATTTGGAACTCTCCTGGGGTACCCTCACACATATTATTCCCTCATTTAGTGGATATTTTCACAAAAAAGTGAAATTTTCAAAAATCCAAAATATTGGCTGAAACCGACTAAATATCAAGGACTCATTGGGCGAATCACTCTGGAACTGAAATCGGAACGCTCACTGAAATTTCCCCTATCTGAAAGTCTGATAAACGTTGGAAAAATGACTAAGTCCAAAAAAAAATTTTTTTCAACTTTTTTCAATTTTACCCACGTGGGATATATATTCTACCCACACACATTTGGAACTCTCCTGGGGTACCCTCACACATATTATTCCCTCATTTAGTGGATATTTTCACAAAAAAGTGAAATTTTCAAAAATCCAGAAAATTGCCTGAAAACGACAAAATATCAAGGACTCATTGGGAAAACGCTCTGGAACTGAAATCGGAACGCTCACTGACATTTCCCCTATCTGAAAGTCTGATAAACGCCGGAAAAATGACTAAGTCCAAAAAAAAATTTTTTTTCAACTTTTTTCAATTTTACCCCCGTGGGATGTATATTCTACCCACACACATTTTGAACTCTCCTGGGGTACCCTCACACATATTATTCCCTCATTTAGTGGATATTTTCACAAAAAAGTGAAATTTTCAAAAATCCAGAAAATTGGCTGAAAACAACTAAATATCAAGGAGTCATTGGGCGAATCGCTCTGGAACTGAAATCGGAATGCTCACTGACATTTCCCCTATCTGAAAGTCTGATAAACGTCGGAAAAATGACCAAGTCCAAAAAAAAATTGTTTTCAACTTTTTTCAATTTTACCCCCGTGGGATATATATTCTACCCACACACATTTGGAACTCTCCTGGGGTACCCTCACACATATTATTCCCTCATTTAGTGGATATTTTCACAAACAAGTGAAATTTTCAAAAATCCAAAATATTGGCTGAAAACGACTAAATATCAAGGACTCATTGGGCGAATCGCTCTGGAACTGAAATCTGAATGCTCACTGACATTTCCCATATCTGAAAGTCTGATAAACGCCTGGAAAATGACTAAGTCCAAAAAAAAATTTTTTTCAACTTTTTTCAATTTTACCCCCGTGGGATATATATTCTACCCACACACATTTGGAACTCTCCTGGGGTACCCTCACACATATTATTCCCTCATTTAGTGGATATTTTCACAAAAAAGTGAAATTTTCAAAAATCCAAAATATTGGCTGAAACCGACTAAATATCAAGGACTCATTGGGCGAATCACTCTGGAACTGAAATCGGAACGCTCACTGAAATTTCCCCTATCTGAAAGTCTGATAAACGTTGGAAAAATGACTAAGTCCAAAAAAAAATTTTTTTCAACTTTTTTCAATTTTACCCACGTGGGATATATATTCTACCCACACACATTTGGAACTCTCCTGGGGTACCCTCACACATATTATTCCCTCATTTAGTGGATATTTTCACAAAAAAGTGAAATTTTCAAAAATCCAGAAAATTGCCTGAAAACGACAAAATATCAAGGACTCATTGGGAAAACGCTCTGGAACTGAAATCGGAACGCTCACTGACATTTCCCCTATCTGAAAGTCTGATAAACGCCGGAAAAATGACTAAGTCCAAAAAAAAATTTTTTTTCAACTTTTTTCAATTTTACCCCCGTGGGATGTATATTCTACCCACACACATTTTGAACTCTCCTGGGGTACCCTCACACATATTATTCCCTCATTTAGTGGATATTTTCACAAAAAAGTGAAATTTTCAAAAATCCAGAAAATTGGCTGAAAACAACTAAATATCAAGGAGTCATTGGGCGAATCGCTCTGGAACTGAAATCGGAATGCTCACTGACATTTCCCCTATCTGAAAGTCTGATAAACGTCGGAAAAATGACCAAGTCCAAAAAAAAATTGTTTTCAACTTTTTTCAATTTTACCCCCGTGGGATATATATTCTACCCACACACATTTGGAACTCTCCTGGGGTACCCTCACACATATTATTCCCTCATTTAGTGGATATTTTCACAAAAAAGTGAAATCTTCAAAAATCCAGAAAATTGGCTGAAAACGACTAAATATCAAGGAGTCATTGGGCGAATCGCTCTGGAACTGAAATCGGAATGCTCACTGACATTTCCCCTATCTGAAAGTCTGATAAACGTCGTAAAAATGACCAAGTCCAAAAAAAAATTTTTTTCAACTTTTTTAAATTTTACCCCCGTGGGATATATATTCTACCCACACACATTTGGAACTCTCCTGGGGTACTCTCACACATATTATACCCTCATTTAGTGGATATTTTCACAAAAAAGTGAAAGTTTCAAAAATCCAAAATATTGGCTGAAAACGACTAAATATCAAGGACTCATTGGGCGAGTCACTCTGGAACTAAAATCGGAACGCTCACTGAAATTTGCCCTATCTGAAAGTCTGAAAAAAGCCGGGAAAATGAATAAGTCCAAAAAAATATTTTTTTCAACATTTTTCAATTTTACCCCCGTGGGATTTATATTCTACCCACACACATTTGGAACTCTCCTGGGGTACCCTCACACAGATTATTCCCTCATTTAGTGGATATTTTCACAAACAAGTGAAATTTTCAAAAATCCAAAATATTGGCTGAAAACGACTAAATATCAAGGACTCATTGGGCGAATCGCTCTGGAACTGAAATCGGAATGCTCACTGACATTTCCCCTATCTGAAAGTCTGATAAACGTCGGAAAAATGACCAAGTCCAAAAAAAAAATTTTTTCAACTTTTTTCAATTTTACCCCCGTGGGATATATATTCTACCCACACACATTTGGAACTCTCCTGGGGTACCCTCACACATATTATTCCCTCATTTAGTGGATATTTTCACAAAAAAGTGAAAGTTTCAAAAATCCAGAAAATTGGCTGAAAACGACTAAATATCAAGGACTCATTGGGCGAATCGCTCTGGAACTGAAATCGGAATGCTCACTGACATTTCCCCTATCTGAAAGTCTGATTAACGCCGGAAAAATGACTATTCCAAAAAAAATTTTTTTTAAACTTTTTTCAATTTTACCCCCCTGGGATATATATTCTACCCACACACATTTGGAACTCTCCTGGGGTACCCTCACACAGATTATTCCCTCATTTAGTGGATATTTTCACAAACAAGTGAAATTTTCAAAAATCCAAAATATTGGCTGAAAACGACTAAATATCAAGGACTCATTGGGCAAATCGCTCTGGAACTGAAATCGGAATGCTCACTGACATTTCCCCTATCTGAAAGTCTGATAAACGTCGGAAAAATGACCAAGTCCAAAAAAAAATTTTTTTCAACTTTTTTCAATTTTACCCCCGTGGGATATATATTCTACCCACACACATTTGGAACTCTCCTGGGGTACCCTCACACATATTATTCCCTCATTTAGTGGATATTTTCACAAAAAAGTGAAATTTTCAAAAATCCAAAATATTGGCTGAAACCGACTAAATATCAAGGACTCATTGGGCGAGTCACTCTGGAACTAAAATCGGAACGCTCGCTGAAATTTGCCCTATCTGAAAGTCTGATAAACGTCGGAAAAATGACCAAGTTCAAAAGAATATTTTTTTCAACATTTTTCAATTTTACCCCCATGGGATTTATATTCTACCCACACACATTTGAAAGTCTCCTGGGGTACCCTCACACAGATTATTCCCTCATTTAGTGGATATTTTCACAAAAAAGTGAAATTTTCAAAAATCCAAAATATTGGCTGAAAACGACTAAATATCAAGGACTCATTGGGCGAATCGCTCTGGAACTGAAATCGGAATGCTCACTGACATTTCCCCTATCTGAAAGTCTGATAAACGTCGTAAAAATGACCAAGTCCAAAAAAAAATTTTTTTCAACTTTTTTCAATTTTACCCCCGTGGGATATATATTCTACCCACACACATTTGGAACTCTCCTGGGGTACCCTCACACATATTATTCCCTCATTTAGTGGATATTTTCACAAAAAAGTGAAAGTTTCAAAAATCCAGAAAATTGGCTGAAAACGACTAAATATCAAGGACTCATTGGGCGAATCGCTCTGGAACTGAAATCGGAACGCTCAGTCAAATTTGCCCTATCTGAAAGTCTGATAAATGCCGGAAAAATGACTAAGTCCGAAAAAAATTTTTTTTAAACTTTTTTCAATTTTACCCCCGTGGGATATGTATTCTACCCACACACATTTGGAACTCTCCTGGGGTACCCTCACACATATTATTCCCTCATTTAGTGGATATTTTCACAAACAAGTGAAATTTTCAAAAATCCAAAATATTGGCTGAAAACGACTAAATATCAAGGACTCATTGGGCGAATCACTCTGGAACTGAAATCGGAATGCTCACTGACATTTCCCCTATCTGAAAGTCTGATAAACGTTGGAAAAATGACTAAGTCCAAAAAAAAATTTTTTTCAACTTTTTTCAATTTTACCCACGTGGGATATATATTCTACCCACACACATTTGGAACTCTCCTGGGGTACCCTCACACATATTATTCCCTCATTTAGTGGATATTTTCACAAAAAAGTGAAATTTTCAAAAATCCAGAAAATTGCCTGAAAACGACTAAATATCAAGGACTCATTGGGCGAATCACTCTGGAACTGAAATCGGAACGCTCACTGACATTTGCCCTATCTGAAAGTCTGATAAACGCCGGGAAAATGACTAAGTCCAAAAAAAAAATTTTTTCAACTTTTTTCAATTTTACCCACGTGGGATATATATTCTACCCACACACATTTGGAACTCTCCTGGGGTACCCTCACACATATTATTCCCTCATTTAGTGGATATTTTCACAAAAAAGTGAAATTTTCAAAAATCCAGAAAATTGCCTGAAAACGACTAAATATCAAGGACTCATTGGGCGAATCACTCTGGAACTGAAATCGGAATGCTCACTGACATTTGCCCTATCTGAAAGTCTGATAAACGCCGGGAAAATGACTAAGTCCAAAAAAAAAAATTTTTCAACTTTTTTCAATTTTACCCACGTGGGATATATATTCTACCCACACACATTTGGAACTCTCCTGGGGTACCCTCACACATATTATTCCCTCATTTAGTGGATATTTTCACAAAAAAGTGAAATTTTCAAAAATCCAGGAAATTGCCTGAAAACGACTAAATATCAAGGACTCATTGGGCGAATCACTCTGGAACTGAAATCGGAATGCTCACTGACATTTGCCCTATCTGAAAGTCTGATAAACGCCGGGAAAATGACTAAGTCCAAAAAAAAAAATTTTTCAACTTTTTTCAATTTTACCCACGTGGGATATATATTCTACCCACACACATTTGGAACTCTCCTGGGGTACCCTCACACATATTATTCCCTCATTTAGTGGATATTTTCACAAAAAAGTGAAATTTTCAAAAATCCAGAAAATTGCCTGAAAACGACTAAATATCAAGGACTCATTGGGCGAATCACTCTGGAACTGAAATCGGAATGCTCACTGACATTTGCCCTATCTGAAAGTCTGATAAACGCCGGGAAAATGACTAAGTCCAAAAAAAAAAATTTTTCAACTTTTTTCAATTTTACCCCTGTGGGATATATATTCTACCCACACACATTTGGAACTCTCCTGGGGTACCCTCACACATATTATTCCCTCATTTAGTGGATATTTTCACAAAAAAGTGAAAGTTTCAAAAATCCAAAATATTGGCTGAAAACGACTAAATATCAAGGACTCATTGGGCGAGTCACTCTGGAACTAAAATCGGAACGCTCACTGAAATTTGCCCTATCTGAAAGTCTGAAAAAAGCCGGGAAAATGACTAAGTCCAAAAAAATATTTTTTTCAACATTTTTCAATTTTACCCCCGTGGGATTTATATTCTACCCACACACATTTGAAAGTCTCCTGGGGTACCCTCACACAGATTATTCCCTCATTTAGTGGATATTTTCACAAAAAAGTGAAATTTTCAAAATTCCAAAATATTGGCTGAAAACGACTAAATATCAAGGACTCATTGGGCGAATCGCTCTGGAACTGAAATCGGAACGCTCAGTCACATTTGCCCTATCTGAAAGTCTGATAAACGTCGGAAAAATGACTAAGTCCAAAAAAATATTTTTTTCAACATTTTTCAATTTTACCCCCGTGGGATATGTATTCTACCCACACACATTTGGAACTCTCCTGGGGTACCCTCACACATATTATTCCCTCATTTAGTGGATATTTTCACCAAAAAGTAAAATTTTCAAAAATCCAAAATATTGGCTGAAACCGACTAAATATCAAGGACTCATTGGGCGAATCACTCTGGAACTGAAATCGGTACGCTCACTGATATTTGCCCTATCTGAAAGTCTGATAAATGGCGGGAAAATGACTAAGACCAAAAAAAATTTTTTTTATACTTTTTTCAATTTTACCCCCGTGGGATATATATTCTACCCACACACATTTGGAACTCTCCTGGGATACCCTCACACATATTATTCCCTCATTTAGTGGATATTTTCACAAAAAAGTGAAATTTTCAAAAATCCAAAATATTGGCTGAAAACGACTAAATATCAAGGACTCATTGGGCGAATCGCTCTGGAACTAAAATCGGAATGCTCACTGACATTTCCCCTATCTGAAAGTCTGATAAACGTCGGAAAAATTACTAAGTCCCAAAAAAATTTTTTTTCAACTTTTTTCAATTTTACCCCTGTGAGATATATATTCTACCCACACACATTTGAAACTCTCCTGGGGTACCCTCACACATATTATTCCCTCATTTAGTGGATATTTTCACAAAAAAGTTAAATTTTCAAAAATCCAAAATATTGGCTGAAACCGAATAAATATCAAGGACTCATTGGGCGAATCACTCTGGAACTGAAAATCGGAATGCTCACTGACATTTCCCCTATCTGAAAGTCTGATAAACGTCAGAAAAATGACTAAATCCCCAAAAAAATTTTTTTCAACTTTTTTCAATTTTACCCCCGTGGGATATGTATTCTACCCACACACCTTTGGAACTCTCCAGGGGTACCCTCACACATATTATTCCCTCATTTAGTGGATATTTTCACAAAAAAGTGAAATTTTCAAAAATCCAAAATATTGGCTGAAACCGACTAAATATCAAGGACTCATTGGGCGAGTCACTCTGGAACTAAAATCGGAACGCTCACTGAAATTTGCCCTATCTGAAAGTCTGATAAAAGCCGGGAAAATGACCAAGTCCAAAAAAATTTTTTTAAAAACTTTTTTCAATTTTTCCCCCGTGGGATATATATTCTATTCACACACATTTGAAACTCTCCTGGGGTACCCTCACACATATTAATCCCTCATTTAGTGGATATTTTCACAAAAAAGTGAAATTTTCAAAAATCCAAAATAATTGCTGAAAACGACTAAATATCAAAGACTCATTGGGCGAATCACTCTGGAACTGAAATCGGAACACTCACTCACATTTTCCCTATCTGAAAGTCTGATAAACGTCGGAAAAATGACCAAGTCCAAAAAAACATTTTTTTCAACTTTTTTCAATTTTACCCCCGTGGGACATATATTCTACCCACACACATTTGGAACTCTCCTGGGGTACCCTCACACATATTATTTCCTCATTTAGTGGATATTTTCACAAACAAGTGAAATTTTCAAAAATCCAAAATATTGGCTGAAAACTACTAAATATCAAGGACTCATTGGGCGAATCAGTCTGGAACTGAAATCGGAATGCTCACTGACATTTCCCCTATCTGAAAGTCTGATAAACGTTGGAAAAATGACTAAGTCCAAAAAAAAATTTTTTTCAACTTTTTTCAATTTTACCCACGTGGGATATATATTCTACCCACACACATTTGGAACTCTCCTGGGGTACCCTCACATATATTATTCCCTCATTTAGTGGATATTTTCACAAAAAAGTGAAATTTTCAAAAATCCAGAAAATTGCCTGAAAACGACTAAATATCAAGGACTCATTGGGCGAATCACTCTGGAACTGAAATCGGAACGCTCACTGACATTTGCCCTATCTGAAAGTCTGATAAACGCCGGGAAAATGACTAAGTCCAAAAAAAAAATTTTTTCAACTTTTTTCAATTTTACCCACGTGGGATATATATTCTACCCACACACATTTGGAACTCTCCTGGGGTACCCTCACACATATTATTCCCTCATTTAGTGGATATTTTCACAAAAAAGTGAAATTTTCAAAAATCCAGAAAATTGCCTGAAAACGACTAAATATCAAGGACTCATTGGGCGAATCACTCTGGAACTGAAATCGGAATGCTCACTGACATTTGCCCTATCTGAAAGTCTGATAAACGCCGGGAAAATGACTAAGTCCAAAAAAAAAATTTTTTTAACTTTTTTCAATTTTACCCCCGTGGGATATATATTCTACCCACACACATTTGGAACTCTCCTGGGGTACCCTCACACATATTATTCCCTCATTTAGTGGATATTTTCACAAAAAAGTGAAATTTTCAAAAATCCAGAAAATTGCCTGAAAACGACAAAATATCAAGGACTCATTGGGCAAACGCTCTGGAACTGAAATCGGAATGCTCACTGACATTTCCCCTATCTGAAAGTCTGATAAACGCCGGAAAAATGACTAAGTCCAAAAAAAATTTTTTTTCCAACTTTTTTCAATTTTACCCCCGTGGGATGTATATTCTACCCACACACATTTGGAACTCTCCTGGGGTACCCTCACAGATATTATTCCCTCATTTAGTGGATATTTTCACAAAAAAGTGAAATTTTCAAAAATCCAAAATATTGGCTGAAACCGACTAAATATCAAGGACTCATTGGGCGAGTCACTCTGGAACTAAAATCGGAACGCTCACTGAAATTTGCCCTATCTGAAAGTCTGATAAACGTCGGAAAAATGACCAAGTCCAAAAAAATATTTTTTTCAACATTTTTCAATTTTACCCCCATGGGATTTATATTCTACCCACACACATTTGGAAGTCTCCTGGGGTACCCTCACACAGATTATTCCCTCATTTAGTGGATATTTTCACCAAAAAGTAAAATTTTCAAAAATCCAAAATATTGGCTGAAACCGACTAAATATCAAGGACTCATTGGGCGAATCACTCTGGAACTGAAATCGGTACGCTCACTGACATCTGCCCTATCTGAAAGTCTGATAAAAACCGGGAAAATGACTAAGTCCAAAAAAAAAATTTTTTCAACTTTTTTCAATTTTACCCACGTGGGATATATATTCTACCCACACACATTTGGAACTCTCCTGGGGTACCCTCACACATATTATTCCCTCATTTAGTGGATATTTTCACAAAAAAGTGAAATTTTCAAAAATCCAGAAAATTGCCTGAAAACGACTAAATATCAAGGACTCATTGGGTGAATCACTCTGGAACTGAAATCGGAATGCTCACTGACATTTGCCCTATCTGAAAGTCTGATAAACGCCGGGAAAATGACTAAGTCCAAAAAAAAAATTTTTTTAACTTTTTTCAATTTTACCCCCGTGGGATATATATTCTACCCACACACATTTGGAACTCTCCTGGGGTACCCTCACACATATTATTCCCTCATTTAGTGGATATTTTCACAAAAAAGTGAAATTTTCAAAAATCCAGAAAATTGGCTGAAAACAACTAAATATCAAGGAGTCATTGGGCGAATCGCTCTGGAACTGAAATCGGAATGCTCACTGACATTTCCCCTATCTGAAAGTCTGATAAACGTCGGAAAAATGACCAAGTCCAAAAAAAAATTGTTTTCAACTTTTTTCAATTTTACCCCCGTGGGATATATATTCTACCCACACACATTTGGAACTCTCCTGGGGTACCCTCACACATATTATTCCCTCATTTAGTGGATATTTTCACAAAAAAGTAAAATTTTCAAAAATGCAAAATATTGGCTGAAACCGACTAAATATCAAGGACTCATTGGGCGAATCACTCTGGAACTGAAATCGGTACGCTCACTGACATTTGCCCTATCTGAAAGTCTGATAAACGCCGGGAAAATGACTAAGTCCAAAAAAAATTTTTTTTTAACTTTTTTCAATTTTACCCCCGTGGGATATATATTCTACCCACACACATTTGGAACTCTCCTGGGGTACCCTCACACATATTATTCCCTCATTTAGTGGATATTTTCACAAAAAAGTGAAATTTTCAAAAATCCAAAATATTGGCTGAAACCGACTAAATATCAAGGACTCATTGGGCGAGTCTCTCTGGAACTAAAATCGGAACGCTCACTGAAATTTGCCCTATCTGAAAGTCTGATAAACGTCGGAAAAATGACCAAGTCCAAAAAAATATTTTTTTCAACATTTTTCAATTTTACCCCCATGGGATTTATATTCTACCCACACACATTTGGAAGTCTCCTGGGGTACCCTCACACAGATTATTCCCTCATTTAGTGGATATTTTCACCAAAAAGTAAAATTTTCAAAAATCCAAAATATTGGCTGAAACCGACTAAATATCAAGGACTCATTGGGCGAATCACTCTGGAACTGAAATCGGTACGCTCACTGACATTTGCCCTATCTGAAAGTCTGATAAAAACCGGGAAAATGACTAAGTCCAAAAAAAATATTTTTTTCAACATTTTTCAATTTTACCCCCGTGGGATATATATTCTACCCACACACATTTGGAACTCTCCTGGGGTACCCTCACACATATTATTCCCTCATTTAGTGGATATTTTCACCAAAAAGTAAAATTTTCAAAAATCCAAAATATTGGCTGAAAACGACTAAATATCAAGGACTCATTGGGCGAATCGCTCTGGAACTAAAATCGGAATGCTCACTGACATTTCCTCTATCTGAAAGTCTGATAAACGTCGGAAAAATGACTAAATCCCCCAAAAATTTTTTTTCAACTTTTTTCAATTTTACCCCCGTGGGATTTGTATTCTACCCACACACATTTGGAACTCTCCTGGGGTACCCTCACACATATTATTCCCTCATTTAGTGGATATTTTCACAAAAAAGTGAAATTTTCAAAAATCCAAAATATTGGCTGAAAACGACTAAATATCAAAGACTCATTGGGCGAATCACTCTGGAACTGAAATCGGAACGCTCACTCACATTTGCCCTATCTGAAAGTCTGATAAACGTCGGAAAAATGACTAAGCCCAAAAAAATATTTTTTTCAACATTTTTCAATTTTACCCCCGTGGGATATGTATTCTACCCACACACATTTGGAACTCTCCTGGGGTACCCTCACACATATTATTCCCTCATTTAGTGGATATTTTCACCAAAAAGTAAAATTTTCAAAAATCCAAAATATTGGCTGAAACCGACTAAATATCAAGGACTCATTGGGCGAATCACTCTGGAACTGAAATCGGTACGCTCACTGACATTTGCCCTATCTGAAAGTCTGATAAATGGCGGGAAAATGACTAAGACCAAAAAAAATTTTTTTTATACTTTTTTCAATTTTACCCCCGTGGGATATATATTCTACCCACACACATTTGGAACTCTCCTGGGATACCCTCACACATATTATTCCCTCATTTAGTGGATATTTTCACAAAAAAGTGAAATTTTCAAAAATCCAAAATATTGGCTGAAAACGACTAAATATCAAGGACTCATTGGGCGAATCGCTCTGGAACTAAAATCGGAATGCTCACTGACATTTCCCCTATCTGAAAGTCTGATAAACGTCGGAAAAATGACTAAGTCCCAAAAAAATTTTTTTTCAACTTTTTTCAATTTTACCCCTGTGAGATATATATTCTACCCACACACATTTGAAACTCTCCTGGGGTACCCTCACACATATTATTCCCTCATTTAGTGGATATTTTCACAAAAAAGTTAAATTTTCAAAAATCCAAAATATTGGCTGAAACCGACTAAATATCAAGGACTCATTGGTCGAATCGCTCTGGAACTGAAATCGGAATGCTCACTGACATTTCCCCTATCTGAAAGTCTGATAAACGCCGGAAAAATGACTAAGTCCAAAAAAAATTTTTTTAAACTTTTTTCAATTTTACCCCCGTGAGATATATATTCTACCCACACACATTTGAAACTCTCCTGGGGTACCCTCACACATATTATTCCCTAATTTAGTGGATATTTTCACAAAAAAGTAAAATTTTCAAAAATCCAAAATATTGGCTGAAGCCGACTAAATATCAAGGACTCATTCGGCGAATCACTCTGGAACTGAAATCGGTACGCTCACTGACATTTGCCCTATCTGAAAGTCTGATAAACGCCGGGAAAATGACCAAGTCCAAAAAAATTTTTTTTAAAACTTTTTTCAATTTTTCCCCCATGGGATATATATTCTATTCACACACATTTGGAACTCTCCTGGGGTACCCTCACACATATTAATCCCTCATTTAGTGGATATTTTCACAAAAAAGTGAAATTTTCAAAAATCCCAAATATTGGCTGAAAACGACTAAATATCAAAGACTCATTGGGCGAATCACTCTGGAACTGAAATCGGAACGCTCACTGACATTTGCCCTATCTGAAAGTCTGATAAACGCCGGGAAAATGACTAAGTCCAAAAAAAATTTTTTTTCAACTTTTTTAAATTTTACCCCCGTGGGATATATATTCTACCCACACACATTTGGAACTCTCCTGGGGTACCCTCACACATATTATTCCCTCATTTAGTGGATATTTTCACCAAAAAGTAAAATTTTCAAAAATCCAAAATATTGGCTGAAACCGACTAAATATCAAGGACTCATTGGGCGAATCACTCTGGAACTGAAATCGGTAAGCTCACTGACATTTGCCCTATCTGAAAGTCTGATAAACGTCGGAAAAATGACTAAATCCCCCAAAAAATTTTTTTCAACTTTTTTCAATTTTACCCCCGTGGGATTTGTATCCTACCCACACACATTTGGAACTCTCCTGGGGTACCCTCACACATATTATTCCCTCATTTAGTGGATATTTTCACAAAAAAGTGAAATTTTCAAAAATCCAAAATATTGGCTGAAAACGACTAAATATCAAAGACTCATTGGGCGAATCACTCTGGAACTGAAATCGGAACGCTCACTCACATTTGCCCTATCTGAAAGTCTGATAAACGTCGGAAAAATGACTAAGTCCAAAAAAATATTTTTTTCAACATTTTTCAATTTTACCCCCGTGGGATATGTATTCTACCCACACACATTTGGAACTCTCCTGGGGTACCCTCACACATATTATTCCCTCATTTAGTGGATATTTTCACCAAAAAGTAAAATTTTCAAAAATCCAAAATATTGGCTGAAACCGACTAAATATCAAGGACTCATTGGGCGAATCACTCTGGAACTGAAATCGGTACGCTCACTGACATTTGCCCTATCTGAAAGTCTGATAAATGGCGGGAAAATGACTAAGACCAAAAAAAATTTTTTTTATACTTTTTTCAATTTTACCCCCGTGGGATATATATTCTACCCACACACATTTGGAACTCTCCTGGGATACCCTCACACATATTATTCCCTCATTTAGTGGATATTTTCACAAAAAAGTGAAATTTTCAAAAATCCAAAATATTGGCTGAAAACGACTAAATATCAAGGACTCATTGGGCGAATCGCTCTGGAACTAAAATCGGAATGCTCACTGACATTTCCCCTATCTGAAAGTCTGATAAACGTCGGAAAAATGACTAAGTCCCAAAAAAATTTTTTTTCAACTTTTTTCAATTTTACCCCTGTGAGATATATATTCTACCCACACACATTTGAAACTCTCCTGGGGTACCCTCACACATATTATTCCCTCATTTAGTGGATATTTTCACAAAAAAGTTAAATTTTCAAAAATCCAAAATATTGGCTGAAACCGACTAAATATCAAGGACTCATTGGGCGAATCACTCTGGAACTGAAATCGGAACGCTCACTGAAATTTGCCCTATCTGAAAGTCTGATAAAAGCCGGGAAAATGACCAAGTCCAAAAAATTTTTTTAAAAACTTTTTTCAATTTTTCCCCCGTGGGATATATATTCTATTCACACACATTTGAAACTCTCCTGGGGTACCCTCACACATATTAATCCCTCATTTAGTGGATATTTTCACAAAAAAGTGAAATTTTCAAAAATCCAAAATAATGGCTGAAAACGACTAAATATCAAAGACTCATTGGGCGAATCACTCTGGAACTGAAATCGGAACGCTCACTCACATTTGCCCTATCTGAAAGTCTGATAAACGTCGGAAAAATGACTAAGTCCAAAAAAATATTTTTTTCAACATTTTTCAATTTTACCCCCGTGGGATATGTATTCTACCCACACACATTTGGAACTCTCCTGGGGTACCCTCACACATATTATTCCCTCATTTAGTGGATATTTTCACCAAAAAGTAAAATTTTCAAAAATCCAAAATATTGGCTGAAACCGACTAAATATCAAGGACTCATTGGGCGAATCACTCTGGAACTGAAATCGGTAAGCTCACTGACATTTCCCCTATCTGAAAGTCTGATAAATGGCGGGAAAATGACTAAGACCAAAAAAATTTTTTTTAAAACTTTTTTCAATTTTTCCCCCATGGGATATATATTCTATTCACACACATTTGGAACTCTCCTGGGGTACCCTCACACATATTAATCCCTCATTTAGTGGATATTTTCACAAAAAAGTGAAATTTTCAAAAATCCCAAATATTGGCTGAAAACGACTAAATATCAAAGACTCATTGGGCGAATCACTCTGGAACTGAAATCGGAACGCTCACTGACATTTGCCCTATCTGAAAGTCTGATAAACGCCGGGAAAATGACTAAGTCCAAAAAAAATTTTTTTTCAACTTTTTTAAATTTTACCCCCGTGGGATATATATTCTACCCACACACATTTGGAACTCTCCTGGGGTACCCTCACACATATTATTCCCTCATTTAGTGGATATTTTCACCAAAAAGTAAAATTTTCAAAAATCCAAAATATTGGCTGAAACCGACTAAATATCAAGGACTCATTGGGCGAATCACTCTGGAACTGAAATCGGTAAGCTCACTGACATTTGCCCTATCTGAAAGTCTGATAAACGTCGGAAAAATGACTAAATCCCCCAAAAAATTTTTTTCAACTTTTTTCAATTTTACCCCCGTGGGATTTGTATCCTACCCACACACATTTGGAACTCTCCTGGGGTACCCTCACACATATTATTCCCTCATTTAGTGGATATTTTCACAAAAAAGTGAAATTTTCAAAAATCCAAAATATTGGCTGAAAACGACTAAATATCAAAGACTCATTGGGCGAATCACTCTGGAACTGAAATCGGAACGCTCACTCACATTTGCCCTATCTGAAAGTCTGATAAACGTCGGAAAAATGACTAAGTCCAAAAAAATATTTTTTTCAACATTTTTCAATTTTACCCCCGTGGGATATGTATTCTACCCACACACATTTGGAACTCTCCTGGGGTACCCTCACACATATTATTCCCTCATTTAGTGGATATTTTCACCAAAAAGTAAAATTTTCAAAAATCCAAAATATTGGCTGAAACCGACTAAATATCAAGGACTCATTGGGCGAATCACTCTGGAACTGAAATCGGTACGCTCACTGACATTTGCCCTATCTGAAAGTCTGATAAATGGCGGGAAAATGACTAAGACCAAAAAAAATTTTTTTTATACTTTTTTCAATTTTACCCCCGTGGGATATATATTCTACCCACACACATTTGGAACTCTCCTGGGATACCCTCACACATATTATTCCCTCATTTAGTGGATATTTTCACAAAAAAGTGAAATTTTCAAAAATCCAAAATATTGGCTGAAAACGACTAAATATCAAGGACTCATTGGGCGAATCGCTCTGGAACTAAAATCGGAATGCTCACTGACATTTCCCCTATCTGAAAGTCTGATAAACGTCGGAAAAATGACTAAGTCCCAAAAAAATTTTTTTTCAACTTTTTTCAATTTTACCCCTGTGAGATATATATTCTACCCACACACATTTGAAACTCTCCTGGGGTACCCTCACACATATTATTCCCTCATTTAGTGGATATTTTCACAAAAAAGTTAAATTTTCAAAAATCCAAAATATTGGCTGAAACCGACTAAATATCAAGGACTCATTGGGCGAATCACTCTGGAACTGAAATCGGAACGCTCACTGAAATTTGCCCTATCTGAAAGTCTGATAAAAGCCGGGAAAATGACCAAGTCCAAAAAATTTTTTTAAAAACTTTTTTCAATTTTTCCCCCGTGGGATATATATTCTATTCACACACATTTGAAACTCTCCTGGGGTACCCTCACACATATTAATCCCTCATTTAGTGGATATTTTCACAAAAAAGTGAAATTTTCAAAAATCCAAAATAATGGCTGAAAACGACTAAATATCAAAGACTCATTGGGCGAATCACTCTGGAACTGAAATCGGAACGCTCACTCACATTTGCCCTATCTGAAAGTCTGATAAACGTCGGAAAAATGACTAAGTCCAAAAAAATATTTTTTTCAACATTTTTCAATTTTACCCCCGTGGGATATGTATTCTACCCACACACATTTGGAACTCTCCTGGGGTACCCTCACACATATTATTCCCTCATTTAGTGGATATTTTCACCAAAAAGTAAAATTTTCAAAAATCCAAAATATTGGCTGAAACCGACTAAATATCAAGGACTCATTGGGCGAATCACTCTGGAACTGAAGTCGGTAAGCTCACTGACATTTCCCCTATCTGAAAGTCTGATAAATGGCGGGAAAATGACTAAGACCAAAAAAAAATTTTTTTATACTTTTTTCAATTTTACCCCCGTGGGATATATATTCTACCCACACACATTTGGAACTCACCTGGGGTACCCTCACACATATTATTCCCTCATTTAGTGGATATTTTCACAAAAAAGTGAAATTTTCAAAAATCCTAAATATTGGCTGAAAACGACTAAATATCAAGGACTCATTGGGCGAATCGCTCTGGAACTAAAATCGGAATGCTCACTGACATTTCCCCTATCTGAAAGTCTGATAAACGTCGGAAAAATGACTTAATCCCCCAAAAAATTTTTTTCAACTTTTTTCAATTTTACCCACGTGGGATTTGTATTCTACCCACACACATTTGGAACTCTCCTGGGGTACCCTCACACATATTATTCCCTCATTTAGTGGATATTTTCACAAAAAAGTGAAATTTTCAAAAATCCAAAATATTGGCTGAAAACGACTAAATATCAAAGACTCATTGGGCGAATCACTCTGGAACTGAAATCGGAACGCTCACTCACATTTGCCCTATCTGAAAGTCTGATAAACGTCGGAAAAATGACTAAGTCCAAAAAAATATTTTTTTCAACATTTTTCAATTTTACCCCCGTGGGATATGTATTCTACCCACACACATTTGGAACTCTCCTGGGGTACCCTCACACATATTATTCCCTCATTTAGTGGATATTTTCACCAAAAAGTAAAATTTTCAAAAATCCAAAATATTGGCTGAAACCGACTAAATATCAAGGACTCATTGGGCGAATCACTCTGGAACTGAAATCGGTACGCTCACTGACATTTGCCCTATCTGAAAGTCTGATAAATGGCGGGAAAATGACTAAGACCAAAAAAAAATTTTTTTATACTTTTTTCAATTTTACCCCCGTGGGATATATATTCTACCCACACACATTTGGAACTCTCCTGGGATACCCTCACACATATTATTCCCTCATTTAGTGGATATTTTCACAAAAAAGTGAAATTTTCAAAAATCCAAAATATTGGCTGAAAACGACTAAATATCAAGGACTCATTGGGCGAATCGCTCTGGAACTAAAATCGGAATGCTCACTGACATTTCCCCTATCTGAAAGTCTGATAAACGTCGGAAAAATGACTAAGTCCCAAAAAAATTTTTTTTCAACTTTTTTCAATTTTACCCCTGTGAGATATATATTCTACCCACACACATTTGAAACTCTCCTGGGGTACCCTCACACATATTATTCCCTCATTTAGTGGATATTTTCACAAAAAAGTTAAATTTTCAAAAATCCAAAATGTTGGCTGAAACCGACTAAATATCAAGGACTCATTGGGCGAATCACTCTGGAACTGAAAATCGGAATGCTCACTGACATTTCCCCTATCTGAAAGTCTGATAAACGTCGGAAAAATGACTAAATCCCCCAAAAATTTTTTTTCAACTTTTTTAAATTTTACCCCCGTGGGATATATATTCTACCCACACACATTTGGAACTCTCCTGGGGTACCCTCACACATATTATTCCCTCATTTAGTGGATATTTTCACAAAAAAGTAAAATTTTCAAAAATCCAAAATATTGGCTGAAACCGACTAAATATCAAGGACTCATTGGGCGAATCACTCTGGAACTGAAATCGGTACGCTCACTGACATTTGCCCTATCTGAAAGTCTGATAAACGCCGGGAAAATGACTAAGTCCAAAAAAAATTTTTTTTCAACTTTTTTAAATTTTACCCCCGTGGGATATATATTCTACCCACACACATTTGGAACTCTCCTGGGGTACCCTCACACATATTATTCCCTCATTTAGTGGATATTTTCACCAAAAAGTAAAATTTTCAAAAATCCAAAATATTGGCTGAAACCGACTAAATATCAAGGACTCATTGGGCGAATCACTCTGGAACTGAAATCGGTACGCTCACTGACATTTGCCCTATCTGAAAGTCTGATAAATGGCGGGAAAATGACTAAGACCAAAAAAAATTTTTTTTATACTTTTTTCAATTTTACCCCCGTGGGATATATATTCTACCCACACACATTTGGAACTCACCTGGGGTACCCTCACACATATTATTCCCTCATTTAGTGGATATTTTCACAAAAAAGTGAAATTTTCAAAAATCCAAAATATTGGCTGAAAACGACTAAATATCAAGGACTCATTGGGCGAATCGCTCTGGAACTAAAATCGGAATGCTCACTGACATTTCCCCTATCTGAAAGTCTGATAAACGTCGGAAAAATGACTAAATCCCCAAAAAATTTTTTTTTCAACATTTTTCAATTTTACCCCCGTGGGATATGTATTCTACCCACACACATTTGGAACTCTCCTGGGGTACCCTCACACATATTATTCCCTCATTTAGTGGATATTTTCACCAAAAAGTAAAATTTTCAAAAATCCAAAATATTGGCTGAAGCCGACTAAATATCAAGGACTCATTGGGCGAATCACTCTGGAACTGAAATCGGTACGCTCACTGACATTTGCCCTATCTGAAAGTCTGATAAACGCCGGGAAAATGACCAAGTCCAAAAAAATTTTTTTTAAAACTTTTTTCAATTTTTCCCCCATGGGATATATATTCTATTCACACACATTTGAAACTCTCCTGGGGTACCCTCACACATATTAATCCCTCATTTAGTGGATATTTTCACAAAAAAGTGAAATTTTCAAAAATCCATAATATTGGCTGAAAACGACTAAATATCAAAGACTCATTGGGCGAATCACTCTGGAACTGAAATCGGAACGCTCACTGACATTTGCCCTATCTGAAAGTCTGATAAACGCCGGGAAAATGACTAAGTCCAAAAAAAATTTTTTTTCAACTTTTTTAAATTTTACCCCCGTGGGATATATATTCTACCCACACACATTTGGAACTCTCCTGGGGTACCCTCACACATATTATTCCCTCATTTAGTGGATATTTTCACAAAAAAGTAAAATTTTCAAAAATCCAAAATATTGGCTGAAACCGACTAAATATCAAGGACTCATTGGGCGAATCACTCTGGAACTGAAATCGGTACGCTCACTGACATTTGCCCTATCTGAAAGTCTGATAAACGCCGGGAAAATGACAAAGTCCAAAAAAAATTTTTTTTCAACTTTTTTAAATTTTACCCCCGTGGGATATATATTCTACCCACACACATTTGGAACTCTCCTGGGGTACCCTCACACATATTATTCCCTCATTTAGTGGATATTTTCACCAAAAAGTAAAATTTTCAAAAATCCAAAATATTGGCTGAAACCGACTAAATATCAAGGACTCATTGGGCGAATCACTCTGGAACTGAAATCAGTACGCTCACTGACATTTGCCCTATCTGAAAGTCTGATAAATGGCGGGAAAATTACTAAGACCAAAAAAAATTTTTTTTATACTTTTTTCAATTTTACCCCCGTGGGATATATATTCTACCCACACACATTTGGAACTCACCTGGGGTACCCTCACACATATTATTCCCTCATTTAGTGGATATTTTCACAAAAAAGTGAAATTTTCAAAAATCCAAAATATTGGCTGAAAACGACTAAATATCAAGGACTCATTGGGCGAATCGCTCTGGAACTAAAATCGGAATGCTCACTGACATTTCCCCTATCTGAAAGTCTGATAAACGTCGGAAAAATGACTAAATCCCCAAAAAAATTTTTTTCAAATTTTTTCAATTTTACTCCCGTGGGATATGTATTCTACCCACACACATTTGGAACTCTCCTGGGGTACCCTCACACATATTATTCCCTCATTTAGTGGATATTTTCACCAAAAAGTAAAATTTTCAAAAATCCAAAATATTGACTGAAAACGACTAAATATCAAGGACTCATTGGTCGAATCGCTCTGGAACTGAAATCGGAATGCTCACTGACATTTCCCCTATCTGAAAGTCTGATAAACGCCGGAAAAATGACTAAGTCCAAAAAAAATTTTTTTTAAACTTTTTTCAATTTTACCCCCGTGAGATATATATTCTACCCACACACATTTGAAACTCTCCTGGGGTACCCTCACACATATTATTCCCTCATTTAGTGGATATTTTCACAAAAAAGTAAAATTTTCAAAAATCCAAAATATTGGCTGAAGCCGACTAAATATAAAGGACTCATTGGGCGAATCACTCTGGAACTGAAATCGGTACGCTCACTGACATTTGCCCTATCTGAAAGTCTGATAAACGCCGGGAAAATGACCAAGTCCAAAAAAAATTTTTTTAAAACTTTTTTCAATTTTTCCCCCATGGGATATATATTCTATTCACACACATTTGAAACTCTCCTGGGGTACCCTCACACATATTAATCCCTCATTTAGTGGATATTTTCACAAAAAAGTGAAATTTTCAAAAATCCAAAATATTGGCTGAAAACGACTAAATATCAAAGACTCATTGGGCGAATCACTCTGGAACTGAAATCGGAACGCTCACTGACATTTGCCCTATCTGAAAGTCTGATAAACGCCGGGAAAATGACTAAGTCCAAAAAAAATTTTTTTTCAACTTTTTTAAATTTTACCCCCGTGGGATATATATTCTACCCACACACATTTGGAACTCTCCTGGGGTACCCTCACACATATTATTCCCTCATTTAGTGGATATTTTCACAAAAAAGTAAAATTTTCAAAAATCCAAAATATTGGCTGAAACCGACTAAATATCAAGGACTCATTGGGCGAATCACTCTGGAACTGAAATCAGTACGCTCACTGACATTTGCCCTATCTGAAAGTCTGATAAATGGCGGGAAAATGACTAAGACCAAAAAAAATTTTTTTTATACTTTTTTCAATTTTACCCCCGTGGGATATATATTCTACCCACACACATTTGGAACTCACCTGGGGTACCCTCACACATATTATTCCCTCATTTAGTGGATATTTTCACAAAAAAGTGAAATTTTCAAAAATCCAGAAAATTGGCTGAAAACGACTAAATATTTAGGAATCATTGGGCGAATCGCTCTGGAACTGAAATCGGAATGCTCACTGACATTTCCCCTATCTGAAAGTCTGATAAACGTTGGAAAAATGACTAAGTCAAAAAAAATAATTTTTTAAACTTTTTTCAATTTTACCCCCGTGGGATATATATTCTACCCACACACAATTGGAACTCTCCTGGGGTACCCTTACACATATTATTCCCTCATTTAGTAGATATTTTCACAAAAAAGTGAAATTTTCAAAAATCCAGAAAATTGTCTGAAACCGACTAAATATCAAGGACTCATTGGGCGAATCACTCTGGAACTGAAATCGGAATGCTCACTGACATTTGCCCTATCTGAAAGTCTGATAAACGCCGGGAAAATGACTAAGTCCAAAAAAAAAAATTTTTCAACTTTTTTCAATTTTACCCCCGTGAGATATATATTCTACCCACACACATTTGGAACACTCCTGGGGTACCCTCACACATATTATTCCCTCATTTAGTGGATATTTTCACAAAAAAGTGAAATTTTCAAAAATCCAGAAAATTGCCTGAAAACGACTAAATATCAAGGTCTCATTGGGCAAACGCTCTGGAACTGAAATCGGAATGCTCACTGACATTTCCCCTATCTGAAAGTTTGATAAACGCCGGAAAAATGACTAAGTCCAAAAAAAAAATGTTTTCAACTTTTTTCAATTTTACCCCCGTGGGATATATATTCTACCCACACACATTTGGAACTCTCCTGGGTACCCTCACACATATTATTCCCTCATTTAGTGGATATTTTCACAAAAAAGTGAAATTTTCAAAAATCCAAAATATTGGCAGAAACCGACTAAATATCAAGGACTCACTGGGCGACTCACTCTGGAAATGAAATCGGAACGCTCACTGACATTTGCCCTATCTGAAAGTCTGATAAACGCCGGGAAAATGACTAAGTCCAAAAAAAATTTTTTTTCAACTTTTTTAAATTTTACCCCCGTGGGATATATATTCTACCCACACACATTTGGAACTCTCCTGGGGTACCCTCACACATATTATTCCCTCATTTAGTGGATATTTTCACAAAAAAGTAAAATTTTCAAAAATCCAAAATATTGGCTGAAACCGACTAAATATCAAGGACTCATTGGGCGAATCACTCTGGAACTGAAATCAGTACGCTCACTGACATTTGCCCTATCTGAAAGTCTGATAAATGGCGGGAAAATGACTAAGACCAAAAAAAATTTTTTTTATACTTTTTTCAATTTTACCCCCGTGGGATATATATTCTACCCACACACATTTGGAACTCACCTGGGGTACCCTCACACATATTATTCCCTCATTTAGTGGATATTTTCACAAAAAAGTGAAATTTTCAAAAATCCAGAAAATTGGCTGAAAACGACTAAATATTTAGGAATCATTGGGCGAATCGCTCTGGAACTGAAATCGGAATGCTCACTGACATTTCCCCTATCTGAAAGTCTGATAAACGTTGGAAAAATGACTAAGTCAAAAAAAATAATTTTTTAAACTTTTTTCAATTTTACCCCCGTGGGATATATATTCTACCCACACACAATTGGAACTCTCCTGGGGTACCCTTACACATATTATTCCCTCATTTAGTAGATATTTTCACAAAAAAGTGAAATTTTCAAAAATCCAGAAAATTGTCTGAAACCGACTAAATATCAAGGACTCATTGGGCGAATCACTCTGGAACTGAAATCGGAATGCTCACTGACATTTGCCCTATCTGAAAGTCTGATAAACGCCGGGAAAATGACTAAGTCCAAAAAAAAAAATTTTTCAACTTTTTTCAATTTTACCCCCGTGAGATATATATTCTACCCACACACATTTGGAACACTCCTGGGGTACCCTCACACATATTATTCCCTCATTTAGTGGATATTTTCACAAAAAAGTGAAATTTTCAAAAATCCAGAAAATTGCCTGAAAACGACTAAATATCAAGGTCTCATTGGGCAAACGCTCTGGAACTGAAATCGGAATGCTCACTGACATTTCCCCTATCTGAAAGTTTGATAAACGCCGGAAAAATGACTAAGTCCAAAAAAAAAATGTTTTCAACTTTTTTCAATTTTACCCCCGTGGGATATATATTCTACCCACACACATTTGGAACTCTCCTGGGTACCCTCACACATATTATTCCCTCATTTAGTGGATATTTTCACAAAAAAGTGAAATTTTCAAAAATCCAAAATATTGGCAGAAACCGACTAAATATCAAGGACTCACTGGGCGACTCACTCTGGAAATGAAATCGGAACGCTCACTGACATTTGCCCTATCTGAAAGTCTGATAAACGCTGGGAAAATGACTAAGTCCAAAAAAAATTTTTTTTCAACTTTTTTCAATTTTACCCCCGTGGGATATATATTCTACCCACACACATTTGGAACTCTCCTGGGGTACCCTCACACATATTATTCCCTCATTTAGTGGATATTTTCACAAAAAAGTGAAATTTTCAAAAATCCAGAAAATTGGCTGAAAACGACTAAATATCAAGGACTCATTGGGCGAATCGCTCTGGAACTGAAATTGGAATGCCCCCTATCTGAAAGTCTGATAAACGTCGGAAAAATTACTAAGTCCAAAAAAATATTTTTTTCAACATTTTTCAGTTTTACACCCGTGGGATATGTATTCTACCCACACACATTTGGAAATCTCCTGGTGTACCCTCACACATATTATTCCCTCATTTAGTGGATATTTTCACAAAAAAGTAAAATTTTCAAAAATCCAAAATATATGCTGAAACCGACTAAATATCAAGGACTCATTGGGCGAATCACTCTGGAACTGAAATCGGTACGCTCACTGACATTTGCCCTATCTGAAAGTCTGATAAACGCCGGAAAAATGACTAAGTCCAAAAAAAAAATGTTTTCAACTTTTTTCAATTTTACCCCCGTGGGATATATATTCTACCCACACACATTTGGAACTCTCCTGGGGTACCCTCACACATATTATTCCCTCATTTAGTGGATATTTTCACAAAAAAGTGAAATTTTCAAAAATCCAAAATATTGGCTGAAACCGACTAAATATCAAGGACTCACTGGGCGACTCACTCTGGAAATGAAATCGGAACGCTCACTGACATTTGCCCTATCTGAAAGTCTGATAAACGCCGGGAAAATGACTAAGTCCAAAAAAAATTTTTTTTCAACTTTTTTCAATTTTACCCCCGTGGGATATATATTCTACCCACACACATTTGGAACTCTCCTGGGGTACCCTCACACATATTATTCCCTCATTTAGTGGATATTTTCACAAAAAAGTGAAATTTTCAAAAATCCAGAAAATTGGCTGAAAACGACTAAATATCAAGGACTCATTGGGCGAATCGCTCTGGAACTGAAATTGGAATGCCCCCTATCTGAAAGTCTGATAAACGTCGGAAAAATTACTAAGTCCAAAAAAATATTTTTTTCAACATTTTTCAGTTTTACACCCGTGGGATATGTATTCTACCCACACACATTTGGAAATCTCCTGGTGTACCCTCACACATATTATTCCCTCATTTAGTGGATATTTTCACAAAAAAGTAAAATTTTCAAAAATCCAAAATATATGCTGAAACCGACTAAATATCAAGGACTCATTGGGCGAATCACTCTGGAACTGAAATTGGTACGCTCACTGACATTTGCCCTATCTGAAAGTCTGATAAACGCCGGGAAAATGACTAAAGGCCCTGTCACACATAACGAGATCGCTAGCGAGATCGTTGATACGTCACGGGTTTTGTGACGCAACAGCGACATCGCTAGCGATCTCGCTACGTTTGACCGGTACCAACGATCAGGCCCCTGCTGCGAGATCGTTGATCGTTACAAAGCTCCCTGGACCATTCCTGGGTCGTTGCACTCCCGCTGGGCAGTGTGCATCGCTGTATTTGACACCTAGCCAACGACCTCGTCCAGCGATTCAGCACTGAGACACGTAGGCGTGTATAAATTGGACTATTCCGCGCCCCTCGTCCCCGATTGGTGGTCGCTACGGCGTTCTCATTTCCGGACGCGCATAAAGAAGGCAACAGAATAGCGATTCCGTCCTTTGTTTCTGACCTCGTGCTTTATTGCAGATCCTACCAGAGTTCTCCGTGCTGCTAATATCCGTTCATTGGACTAGTGCTGATTTTTGCGGATCATTGTAGCGTTCTCCAGCTGTGACTCCGCTTTGAACATATCAGACATCTTTAGTAAGGTAGGTATTGTTTGAGGTCTCAGATGCGTTTCCATTTTTATTCTTTTATCACATTTACTAATTATCTGTTATCTTTGCTTTTCAGGGAGGGAGGGCTTGGCTTCTATTTGTATATATATATATGTATGCTTTTGCATGGGCAGATATTTTAGGGGTCTCATGCACATGCACCCACATAGCGCATTTTCTGTCATGCTCACTAACAGAATGGAATATGGTTTTCCATGATATTTTTTATATACAGTTTCAATACTTGTGTTAATTGTTTTGTTGAAAGTGTTCTCATCTTTTCATGTTATGTTTGCAGTTTGCACATCATGGACGACGGGCAGTGTGCTATTGTGGTTGCTGCATTGCTGGTTGAGGAAGCTCGGCGTCAAGATGAGGCACGAGAGCTACAGAGGCGTTCCAAACGAAAGCGTCGCATGTGGACCAGAGAGTGGCTGCAGAAGAGGTCTGAATTGTCCCACATGCAACTTGTAAGAGAGCTTCAGGAGAAGAATCCTCATGATTTCCGCAACTATCTGAGGATGTCAGAGGAATCTTTTAAAGAGTTATTGGAACGAGTTACGCCACGTATTCAACGGAAGGATACAGCGATGCGTGCTGCCATTCCGGCAGATGAAAGATTGGCAGTCACACTGAGATTCCTGGCCACCGGACGCTCACTCCAAGACTTGCATTTTTCTGCAGCCATTTCCAGGCCCATGCTCAGTGTTCTAATCCCGGAGACATGTAATGCAATTTACCACAGTCTACGTAGTTACATACAGTTTCCCAACACGGAGGAGGAATGGAAAAAGATTGCCTCTGATTTTGAGCAGCTGTGGCAGTTCCCTAACTGTGGTGGGGCTTTGAACGGGAAACATGTCCGAATCACTCAGCCACCAAATAGCGGATCCTATTTTTATAATTATAAGGGCTATTTCAGCATCATCATGATGGCCCTTGTTAATGCCAATTACGAATTTATAAATGTAGATGTTGGCATGAACGGCAGGGTTTCTGATGGTGGTGTTTTAGAGCACACACTTTTTGGAGAGCGATTGGACAACTGTGACCTACACTTGCCTCCCAACTCAGAGACTACAGGTAACCTTAATTTTGTTTTTGTCGGCGATGAAGCCTTCCCACTTCATCCCAATCTTATTAAACCGTTCCCCCAAAAAAGTCTTACCCAGGAAAGAAGAATTTTCAATTATCGTTTGTCAAGGGCACGTCGTGTTGTCGAAAATGCCTTCGGTATCATGGCCAACCGCTTCAGAGTTTTTCACACGCCAATTAACATGAAGCTTACATCAATAGACTCTGTTGTTTTGGCCTGTTGCACACTTCACAACTTTCTTCGTCGACGTGATGCAATTACGTACTGTCCGCCTGGCTTCGTGGACTCTGTGGACCTAGCCAATGGGGAAGTGGAGCTCGGTGAATGGCGTTCAAACGATCCTGCAATTGCAGGCCTTCAACCAGTGGGATATGGCAGAAACACCCAGGATGCGAAAACCAGCCGCGACAACTACTGCCAGTATTTTAACGGTCCTGGTGCTGTTACTTGGCAACATCAGAACTTATAGTGGGCAACTACTGACAATTATACACTACTTTCAGTTTTGTATTGATTTGTGTAATAAACTGTGTTTAACTTTGCAAAAGATTTGTTTATCATTGTTTCAATAGTAAGGGCCCGTATACACATACGTGTACTCCAGGGGCGGACATAGGAATCATGGGAGCTCATAGCAGAAGTTATAATTGGGACCCCCCCCCACAAAAAAAAAAAAAAAAAAAAGAAAATAATTGTTGGGGACACAGAAGAGCAGATCCCACAACCTTCCAGCCTTTCTTCCTTTCTGAACTCCTAAATTACTCTTTCATAGCCCCATAAAAATGTGATGCCAACAAAAGTGTCCCCCTTAACACAGTATGATACCCCGATGGTGACTTCCTCCTTTTTAGCCTCCACATGCACAGTGTAATGACCCTAATGTATCACATGAGCCATGTATGAGGGAGGTGGAGTCGGAGTAATGGAAATTGAGGAGTCGGTTTGGCTTATCGACTCCGCAGCCCTGTATACCAGGATGGGAGAGCACACAGTATAATGCAGCCCCCCATAGGGTAAAAGGCAGCCCCAGTTCTCCAGTATTATCAGTACTGACTGATTTACAAAAATATATAAATACATACTTACTACTCCAGAATGGGGGAGACTGCTATGGGGTCCGCTGGCTCACGGGCCCCCTACGGCCACGGGCCCCATAGCAGTTATGTGGCCTGCCACCAATGGTGGTACGCCACTGTTGTACTCGTATGTATACATCCATATACACATCCATATACACATACATATTCAGATACATAAAAATCTACACCCATATCCACACTTATATACAGATAACCAGATATACACACACATACTCACAGACACAGAAGTATGCATACCTACATAAAAATATAGATACATATTTCTACATAAAACCACCTAAACACCAGTATTCCTGTGTGACCGTCACAATAGAGACACTGCTGCGTTCTACAGACGTCGCATTATCAATACAGCGTCTCTAGTCCGACACGCTAATAATTCAAGTCACAATAGGGTTCTCTAATAAACCGCGGGTTTATTGGCGACGTTCATGCGTCGTGGGCGTGGTTACCGACGTTCATGCGTCGTGGGCGGGTCTAACGACGTAGTTGCGGCCTAGCTTATTAAGAGCATTATGGCATCCAGGGTCAGGGCATCTCCTTGGGGTGATGCTGAGGTGTGCTACCTTGTGGAGCACCTGGATGCACTTGATTATGAGTGCCATGTGCACTCTGAGCATCCAGTGCTCCATAAACAGGCGGTGCTGCAGAGGATCGGTCGGGGCCTGGTCCGGAGATTTGGGGTGCAGCGCTCTGCTACACAAATCAGAAAAAAGCTGGCGGACCTGAAATATAGGTCTGCCGACCGAATCGTCAGCATCCGGTCACGGACCCTGCCCCGCCGTGGTGAGTGGTTTTAAAATATGTTAACACAATATATGGCAGCACATTAGTTACAACTGCAATCACCTTAGGTATCTAATGTTATTTGTTTTCCAGCGCCTGCAGCCCCAGAGCCCCCAAGGGAGTCACCTCCAGCCCTGGAGCCCCAGCAGCATTCCTCTGCCAGCTCGCCAGCATCACTCCGTGATATAGGTGCAGCTTCATCTTTCGGTAATGCTTTGACATAAAATACGGTCCATACAACTTGGAAAGTATAGGGCTGTCATGTACTATTAAGTGTTGTGTCTTTCTCTAGCCGGTGGTGCCAGGGGATCCGGGTGGTCCTTAAGCTCGTCATCATCCGAGCAACCTGAAAACCGTAAGTGTTAAATACCAAACATGTACCTGATAGGCTGTGTGCCCACGATGCGTTTTTTAAGGTGTTTCTGCAGCGTTTTTGCTGCTGTGGAAACGCATTAAAAGCGCATGGTAGAAGGTCTGCCATGTTCCCCAATGATAATCCGCATGTGCTGTGCACATGCTCCGGAAATTTCCGCTGCACATTATCATTGCGGAAAAAAACGCAGCACTACCAATTATTTTGCATAAGGTGGTTTTTTTGTGCCGCCATTGACTTGCATTATAATGCGCCAATTCCGCAATACTGCATCTGTACTTGCGTAATTAGCGCGTTCTAATGTGCGGATGGTACCCGGGAGTGGTGCATCGTGGGCACATAGCCTTAATTTGATGAATGTACAGAATTATTGGACTTTTAAGTTTAACTATTACCTCCGTAGAAATCCCAACACTACAAGATCTCCTGGCGTCACAACGGAGACTGAGTGAAGAGATCCACCAGCACGGAGTGATGCTGGCAAGATTTGTGGCAGCCCATGACCGTCACGGCAGCCAATAACTTATTTTTTGTTATGTAGTTGATATTATTTGGTTGGTTATATTTTTTATATTTTTATAAAAAAAAATTAGTTTATATCCACTATTGTCTACACTTTGTTACATCTAATCCTATCCTGTGTGATACTGCCTGACGGGTTGTGTATCTAATCCTATCCTGTGTGATACTGCCTGACGGGTTGTGTATCTAATCCTATCCTGTATGATACTGCCTAAAGGGTTGTGTATCTAATCCTATCCTGTGTGATACTGCCTGACGGGTTGTGTATCTAATCCTATCCTGTATGATACGGCCTAAAGGGTTGTGTATCTAATCCTATCCTGTGTGATACTGCCTAAAGAGTTGTGTATCTAATCCTATCCTGTGTGATACTGCCTGACGGGTTGTGTATCTAATCCTATCCTGTATGATACTGCCTAAAGGGTTGTGTATCTAATCCTATCCTGTGTGATACTGCCTGACGGGTTGTGTATCTAATCCTATCCTGTATGATACGGCCTAAAGGGTTGTGTATCTAATCCTATCCTGTGTGATACTGCCTAAAGAGTTGTGTATCTAATCCTATCCTGTGTGATACTGCCTGACGGGTTGTGTATCTAATCCTATCCTGTGTGATACTGCCTAAAGGGTTGTGTATCTAATCCTATCCTGTGTGATACTGCCTAAATGGTTGTGTATCTAATCCTATCCTGTGTGATACTGCCTGACGGGTTGTGTATCTAATCCTATCCTGTGTGATACTGCCTGACGGGTTGTGTATCTAATCCTATCCTGTATGATACTGCCTAAAGGGTTGTGTATCTAATCCTATCCTGTGTGATACTGCCTGACGGGTTGTGTATCTAATCCTATCCTGTATGATACGGCCTAAAGGGTTGTGTATCTAATCCTATCCTGTGTGATACTGCCTGACGGGTTGTGTATCTAATCCTATCCTGTGTGATACTGCCTAAAGGGTTGTGTATCTAATCCTATCCTGTGTGATACTGCCTGATGGGTTGTGTATCTAATCCTATCCTGTATGATACTGCCTAAATGGTTGTGTATCTAATCCTATCCTGTGTGATACTGCCTAAAGAGTTGTGTATCTAATCCTATCCTGTGTGATACTGCCTGACGGGTTGTGTATCTAATCCTATCCTGTATGATACGGCCTAAAGGGTTGTGTATCTAATCCTATCCTGTGTGATACTGCCTAAAGAGTTGTGTATCTAATCCTATCCTGTGTGATACTGCCTGACGGGTTGTGTATCTAATCCTATCCTGTGTGATACTGCCTAAAGAGTTGTGTATCTAATCCTATCCTGTGTGATACTGCCTGACGGGTTGTGTATCTAATCCTATCCTGTGTGATACTGCCTAAAGGGTTGTGTATCTAATCCTATCCTGTGTGATACTGCCTAAAGGGTTGTGTATCTAATCCTATCCTGTGTGATACTGCCTAAAACAAGCAGTGCAGGGGCAGTAAAGCCCACTCCAAAGTCGGCTTTCACACCCTCCTGCTTATTGATGTTATCAGCTGAAGTTGTGTAGGGGCAGGAAAGCCGTCTGAAGTCGGCTTTAATAGCCGCCTGCAAATTGATGTTATCAGCTGAAGTTGTGTGGGGGCATGAAAGCCGTCTGAAGTCGGCTTTAATAGCTGTCTACTAATTGATGTTATCAGCTGAAGTAGTGTAGGGGCAGGAAAGCCGTCTGAAGTCGGCTTTCATTGCCGCCTACTTATTGATATTATTAGCTGAAGTTGTGTGGGGGCAGGAAAGCCGTCTGAAGTCGGCTTTCACAGATGCCAGCTAATTCAAGAAGAAGAGAGAAGAGGAAAGAATAGGAACATAGTATGAAAACTATAAGGAAGACCTAACATGTTAATCCAGAGGAAGGCAAAAAAAACCCATGCTCCGTTTTGGGAAAAAAAATTCCTTCCTGACTCCACATACGGCAATCAGACTAGTTCCCTGGATCAACACCCTATCAAGAATCTAGTATATACAACCTATAATCTGAGTCAGACTCATAGTGCATGGTATGGCAGATCATTGCCATATAGTGCACCATGACTATGACCCCAAAGACTAAAAGAAGGGAAGTAGGAAGAGGAGGGGAAGAAAACCAGCTGTGAAGAAGACCAGAGGACACAGGGAAAAGACAGAAGACAGGTGATAAAGCCTGGAGCCGGAGGAGGAGAAGGGGAGGAGGTGATCACCAGCGGAGAGCAGGGATGGGAATAGACGGTAGAGAATGGAGGGGAGGGAACGGAGATTGGGAAGGGATCGGAGGGCAGGGGTGAGGGGTCCCACCCTCGGGAAGAGGTAAAGCAGAAAATAAGGCAACCAAAAAACATTTTTATTTCAATCAGGGTGAGATCAGAGGGCAGGGGTAAAGTTAAAAAAGAGGACAATAAACCTTGTTTTTATAAACAAACAAAAATATAAACAATTTTAACAATTTAAATAAGTATTAAATTAACAATATTTACAAAATGATAAAAAAAAATTGAAATGAAACATCACTACAGTTCTTCATATCGATTACCTGTATTTGTGTATCCATGCCTGGGGGAAACAAAAGAATCAGAACACATGGGATACTGTGGGGGGGGGGCAAGGCTTTGTGGACGCCGGATCCTCTGCACTGGTGTGCTGTGAAGTGGGTCCGGCCTATGGGTCCAAGAATGTTGTTGAAAATGGCCAGGGTCAATCAGAGTATGTACAGTAGACGTTTCATTAAGTTCACCGGCTGCCGCTTTATTTAAAGTCTCAAACATGACCCTTTCTGCATGCGCCCTCTGTCGGTCATCCAGCCTCTGTAGTCTCTCGCCAGCATATGTTGCAAAGCTGTCCCGCTTGGCCTGGGTCTGCAGAAGTAGAATCTTGTTCGCCAGAGATACTAGATCTGGCGATGGCGGCAAGCTGGCCTTTCTTTTCCTTGATTTTCTCTGTCGCCGAGGCACAAGGTCTTCACTTGTAGAGGCCATAGGGTCTTCATTCACCGATGCCATAGGTTCCTCATTCCTTGACATAACACTCGCCTCCTCCATGCCACGTTCCGTAGCCGAGATGTCGTCATCTTGCCAATGGTGCTGTGGGAACACAAAAATAAAGTTAAGATTTGGTTACAACATCCAGCAGGTATGTTATGACCAGCATGGGTACACGTGCACTAAAAAACAAATATGAGGGGCGGCTAAACTATGGCATGTACATTGAAAGTATAAATGCTATTTACAGGGAAGCAAAGAAGGTACTTACATCTTCAACAGGGGAGTCAGTCCGTATGTCGGGGTCTTCTTCCGGGGTCTGCCATATCGTACACACCATTCGCCGAGGTAGCTCCTGGTCACGGGTGAAGGCAAGCAAATCATAATACCATAATGTCGGCACATAAACCTCATCTGTGCCGGTACCTGACTTCTTTGATTTCTCCACCCGGTTGAGTTCTTTCTTATATACGGTACGTAGACCCTGGATCTTTCTCTTCACCAGCTCTTCATCCACCTTCTCGTTGGGGCCATGCCTTTTAAAGAGGGAAATCAATTGCTGGTAGGCCTCCCTCTTTTTCTCTCTATTGCAGTAGTCTGTTGATTTTATTTGCCAAAGGCACGGCAGGGAGCGGTAGAGGTCAATCATTTCCCTCACAAACTCTTCACTTTTGAAAGCCATCTGAAAAGGATAGCAATACAGTGAGCATACATGAAACATTTTCAAACAAAGTAAAAAGTACTACACACCATTTGCTGACTAAAAATGGCCTCCAATATATAAGCAAATATATACATATTGAGTGTGATAAAAATCCACTAAAATAACTTACCGTGGAAACAAAGCAATACAGTGCCTGAAAAACCCAAAAGTCAATGTTCAGTCACAGCTGAAGAAAATCCACAAATGAATGGAATCACAGCAGTAGAACGCAACTAGGATCCAAAAATCAGGACGCTGACAAGGCTTCAACAAATCCCAGATGGACGAAACTTGCCCGGAGAACACTGCTACGATCCGAAAGCAAAGCGCAGATAGGAACAAGGGAGCGGAATTGCCCCAACGTCGCCTTTTTAAAAACCCCCGGCCAATCAGAACGCAGTAGCGTCCACCAATCGAAGATGAGTGGGCGCGGAAAGGTAATTTTATGTACGCCTTTCTGTCACAGTACAGTCCCTCAAAGTGTGTATCGTTGAGTGTGGATCGTTGAAATAGCTGCTGTGTGACAGCGTCCCAGCGACCAACGAGATCGTTAGTTAGATCGCTGGGGCGGCCGAAATCGTTGGCAAGTTATACATGTTTGACGGCTCCCGAACGATCTCTCCAGCGATCTCAAAACTGTGACGTAGTAACGATCTCGCTAGCGATCTCGTTATGTGTGACAGGGCCTTAAGTCCAAAAAAATTTTTTTTTAAACTTTTTTCAATTTTACCCCCGTGAGATATATATTCTACCCACACACATTTGGAACTCTCCTGGGGTACCCTCACACATATTATTCCCTCATTTAGTGGATATTTTCACAAAAAAGTGAAATTTTCAAAAATCCAAAATATTGGCTGAAACTGACTAAATATCATGGACTCATTGGGCGAATCACTCTGGAACTGAAATCGGAATGCTCACTGACATTTCCCCTACCTGAAAGTCTGATAAACGTTGGAAAAATGACTAAGTCAAAAAAAAAAATTTTTTCAACTTTTTTCAATTTTACCCCCGTGGGATATATATTCTACCCACACACATTTGGAACTCTCCTGGGGTACCCTCACACATATTATTCCCTTATTTAGTGGATATTTTCACAAAAAAGTGAAATTTTCAAAAATCCAGAAAATTGGCTGAAAACGACTAAATATCAAGGAGTCATTGGGCGAATCGCTCTGGAACTGAAATTGGAATGCTCACTGACATTTACCCTATCTGAAAGTCTGATAAACGTCGGAGAAAATGACCAAGTCCAAAAAAAAATTTTTTTCAACTTTTTTCAATTTTACCCCCGTGGGATATATATTGTACCCACACACATTTGGAACTCTCCTGGGGTACCCTCACACATATTATTCCCTCATTTAGTGGATATTTTCACAAAAAAGTGAGTTTCAAAAATCCAAAATATTGGCTGAAAACGACTAAATATCAAGGACTCATTGGGCGAATCACTCTGGAACTAAAATCGGAATGCTCACTGACATTTCCCCTATCTGAAAGTCAGATAAACGTCGGAAAAATGACTAAGTCCAGAAAAAATTTTTTTTCAACTTTTTTAAATTTTACCCCCGTGGGATATATATTCTACCCACACACATTTGGAACTCTCCTGGGGTACCCTCACACATATTATTCCCTCATTTAGTGGATATTTTCACCAAAAAGTAAAATTTTCAAAAATCCAAAATATTGGCTGAAACCGACTAAATATCAAGGACTCATTGGGCGAATCACTCTGGAACTGAAATCGGTACGCTCACTGACATTTGCCCTATCTGAAAGTCTGATAAATGGCGGGAAAATGACTAAGACCAAAAAAAATTTTTTTTATACTTTTTTCAATTTTACCCCCGTGGGATATATATTCTACCCACACACATTTGGAACTCACCTGGGGTACCCTCACACATATTATTCCCTCATTTAGTGGATATTTTCACAAAAAAGTGAAATTTTCAAAAATCCAAAATATTGGCTGAAAACGACTAAATATCAAGGACTCATTGGGCGAATCGCTCTGGAACTAAAATCGGAATGCTCACTGACATTTCCCCTATCTGAAAGTCTGATAAACGTCGGAAAAATGACTAAATCCCCCCAAAATTTTTTTTCAAATTTTTTCAATTTTACTCCCGTGGGATATGTATTCTACCCACACACATTTGGAACTCTCCTGGGGTACCCTCACACATATTATTCCCTCATTTAGTGGATATTTTCACAAAAAATTGAAATTTTCAAAAATCCAAAATATTGGCTGAAAACGACTAAATATCAAGGACTCATTGGGCGAATCGCTCTGGAACTGAAATCGGAATGCTCACTGACATTTCCCCTATCTGAAAGTCTGATAAACGCCGGAAAAATGACTAAGTCCAAAAAAAATTTTTTTTAAACTTTTTTCAATTTTACCCCCGTGAGATATATATTCTACCCAAACACATTTGAAACTCTCATGGGGTACCCTCACACATATTATTCCCTCATTTAGTGGATATTTTCACAAAAAAGTGAAATTTTCAAAAATCCAGAAAATTGGCTGAAAACGACTAAATATCAAGGAGTCATTGGGCGAATCGCTCTGGAACTGAAATTGGAATGCTCACTGACATTTACCCTATCTGAAAGTCTGATAAACTTCGGAAAAATGACCAAGTCCAAAAAAATTTTTTTTTAAACTTTTTTCAATTTTACCCCCGTGGGATATATACTCTACACACACACATTTGGAACTCTCCTGGGGTACCCTCACACATATTATTCCCTCATTTAGTGGATATTTTCACAAAAAAGTGAAATTTTCAAAAATCCAGAAAATTGGCTGAAAACGACTAAATATTTAGGAATCATTGGGCGAATCGCTCTGGAACTGAAATCGGAATGCTCACTGACATTTCCCCTATCTGAAAGTCTGATAAACGTTGGAAAAATGACTACGTCAAAAAAAATAATTTTTTAAACTTTTTTCAATTTTACCCCCGTGGGATATATATTCTACCCACACACAATTGGAACTCTCCTGGGGTACCCTTACACATATTATTCCCTCATTTAGTAGATATTTTCACAAAAAAGTGAAATTTTCAAAAATCCAGAAAATTGTCTGAAACCGACTAAATATCAAGGACTCATTGGGCGAATCACTCTGGAACTGAAATCGGAACGCTCACTGACATTTGCCCTATCTGAAAGTCTGATAAACGCCGGGAAAATGACTAAGTCCAAAAAAAAAAATTTTTCAACTTTTTTCAATTTTACCCCCGTGAGATATATATTCTACCCACACACATTTGGAACACTCCTGGGGTACCCTCACACATATTATTCCCTCATTTAGTGGATATTTTCACAAAAAAGTGAAATTTTCAAAAATCCAGAAAATTGCCTGAAAACGACTAAATATCAAGGACTCATTGGGCAAATGCTCTGGAACTGAAATCGGAATGCTCACTGACATTTCCCCTATCTGAAAGTCTGATAAACGCCGGAAAAATGACTAAGTCCAAAAAAAAAATGTTTTCAACTTTTTCAATTTTACCCCCGTGGGATATATATTCTACCCACACACATTTGGAACTCTCCTGGGGTACCCTCACACATATTATTCCCTCATTTAGTGGATATTTTCACAAAAAAGTGAAATTTTCAAAAATCCAAAATATTGACTGAAACCGACTAAATATCAAGGACTCACTGGGCGACTCACTCTGGAAATGAAATCGGAACGCTCACTGACATTTGCCCTATCTGAAAGTCTGATAAACGCCGGGAAAATGACTAAGTCCAAAAAAAATTTTTTTTCAACTTTTTTCAATTTTACCCCCGTGGGATATATATTCTACCCACACACATTTGGAACTCTCCTGGGGTACCCTCACACATATTATTCCCTCATTTAGTGGATATTTTCACAAAAAAGTGAAATTTTCAAAAATCCAGAAAATTGGCTGAAAACGACTAAATATCAAGGACTCATTGGGCGAATCGCTCTGAAACTGAAATTGGAATGCCCCCTATCTGAAAGTCTGATAAACGTCGGAAAAATTACTAAGTCCAAAAAAATATTTTTTTCAACATTTTTCAGTTTTACACCCGTGGGATATGTATTCTACCCACACACATTTGGAAATCTCCTGGTGTACCCTCACACATATTATTCCCTCATTTAGTGGATATTTTCACAAAAAAGTGAAATTTTCAAAAATCCAAAATATTGGCTGAAACTCACTAAATATCATGGACTCATTGGGCGAATCACTCTGGAACTGAAATCGGAATTGTCACTGACATTTCCCCTATCTGAAAGTCTGATAAACGTTGGAAAAATGACTAAGTCAAAAAAAAAATTTTTTTCAACTTTTTTCAATTTTACCCCCGTGGGATATATATTCTACCCACACACATTTGGAACTCTCCTGGGGTACCCTCACACATATTATTCCCTCATTTAGTGGATATTTTCACAAAAAAGTCAAATTTTCAAAAATCCAGAAAATTGGCTGAAAACGACTAAATATCAAGGAGTCATTGGGCGAATCGCTCTGGAACTGAAATCGGAATGCTCACTGACATTTCCCCTATCTGAAAGTCTGATAAACGCCGGAAAAATGACTAAGTCCAAAAAAAATTTTTTTTAAACTTTTTTCAATTTTACCCCCGTGAGATATATATTCTACCCAAACACATTTGAAACTCTCATGGGGTACCCTCACACATATTATTCCCTCATTTAGTGGATATTTTCACAAAAAAGTGAAATTTTCAAAAATCCAGAAAATTGGCTGAAAACGAATAAATATCAAGGAGTCATTGGGCGAATCGCTCTGGAACTGAAATTGGAATGCTCACTGACATTTACCCTATCTGAAAGTCTGATAAACGTCGGAAAAATGACCAAGTCCAAAAAAAATTTTTTTTCAACTTTTTTCAATTTTACCCCCGTGGGATATATACTCTACACACACACATTTGGAACTCTCCTGGGGTACCCTCACACATAATATTCCCTCATTTAGTGGATATTTTCACAAAAAAGAGAAATTTTCAAAAATCCAGAAAATTGGCTGAAAACGACTAAATATTTAGGAATCATTGGGCGAATCGCTCTGGAACTGAAATCGGAATGCTCACTGACATTTCCCCTATCTGAAAGTCTGATAAACGTTGGAAAAATGACTAAGTCAAAAAAAATAATTTTTTAAACTTTTTTCAATTTTACCCCCGTGGGATATATATTCTACCCACACACAATTGGAACTCTCCTGGGGTACCCTTACACATATTATTCCCTCATTTAGTAGATATTTTCACAAAAAAGTGAAATTTTCAAATATCCAGAAAATTGTCTGAAACCGACTAAATATCAAGGACTCATTGGGCGAATCACTCTGAAACTGAAATCGGAACGCTCACTGACATTTGCCCTATCTGAAAGTCTGATAAACGCCGGGAAAATGACTAAGTCAAAAAAAAAATTTTTTTCAACTTTTTTCAATTTTACCCCCGTGAGATATATATTCTACCCACACACATTTGGAACTCTCCTGGGGTACCCTCACACATATTATTCCCTCATTTAGTGGATATTTTCACAAAAAAGTGAAATTTTCAAAAATCCAGAAAATTGGCTGAAAACGACTAAATATCAAGGAGTCATTGGGCGAATCGCTCTGGAACTGAAATTGGAATGCTCACTGACATTTACCCTATCTGAAAGTCTGATAAACGTCGGAGAAAATGACGAAGTCCAAAAAAAAATTTTTTTCAACTTTTTTCAATTTTACCCCCGTGGGATATATATTGTACCCACACACATTTGGAACTCTCCTGGGGTACCCTCACACATATTATTCCCTCATTTAGTGGATATTTTCACAAAAAAGTGAGTTTCAAAAATCCAAAATATTGGCTGAAAACGACTAAATATCAAGGACTCATTGGGCGAATCACTCTGGAACTGAAATCGGAATGCTCACTGACATTTCCCCTATCTGAAAGTCTGATAAACGCCGGAAAAATGACTAAGTCCAAAAAAAAAATGTTTTCAACTTTTTCAATTTTACCCCCGTGGGATATATATTCTACCCACACACATTTGGAACTCTCCTGGGGTACCCTCACACATATTATTCCCTCATTTAGTGGATATTTTCACAAAAAAGTGAAATTTTCAAAAATCCAAAATATTGACTGAAACCGACTAAATATCAAGGACTCACTGGGCGACTCACTCTGGAAATGAAATCGGAACGCTCACTGACATTTGCCCTATCTGAAAGTCTGATAAACGCCGGGAAAATGACTAAGTCCAAAAAAAATTTTTTTTCAACTTTTTTCAATTTTACCCCCGTGGGATATATATTCTACCCACACACATTTGGAACTCTCCTGGGGTACCCTCACACATATTATTCCCTCATTTAGTAGATATTTTCACAAAAAAGTGAAATTTTCAAATATCCAGAAAATTGTCTGAAACCGACTAAATATCAAGGACTCATTGGGCGAATCACTCTGAAACTGAAATCGGAACGCTCACTGACATTTGCCCTATCTGAAAGTCTGATAAACGCCGGGAAAATGACTAAGTCAAAAAAAAATTTTTTTTCAACTTTTTTCAATTTTACCCCCGTGAGATATATATTCTACCCACACACATTTGGAACTCTCCTGGGGTACCCTCACACATATTATTCCCTCATTTAGTGGATATTTTCACAAAAAAGTGAAATTTTCAAAAATCCAGAAAATTGGCTGAAAACGACTAAATATCAAGGAGTCATTGGGCGAATCGCTCTGGAACTGAAATTGGAATGCTCACTGACATTTACCCTATCTGAAAGTCTGATAAACGTCGGAGAAAATGACGAAGTCCAAAAAAAAATTTTTTTCAACTTTTTTCAATTTTACCCCCGTGGGATATATATTGTACCCACACACATTTGGAACTCTCCTGGGGTACCCTCACACATATTATTCCCTCATTTAGTGGATATTTTCACAAAAAAGTGAGTTTCAAAAATCCAAAATATTGGCTGAAAACGACTAAATATCAAGGACTCATTGGGCGAATCACTCTGGAACTAAAATCGGAATGCTCACTGACATTTCCCCTATCTGAAAGTCAGATAAACGTCGGAAAAATGACTAAGTCCAAAAAAAAATTTTTTTAAACTTTTTTCAATTTTACCCCCGTGGGATATATATTCTACCCACACACATTTGGAACTCTCCTGGGGTACCTTCACACATATTATTCCCTCATTTAGTGGATATTTTCACAAAAAAGTGAAATTTTCAAAAATCCAAAATATTGGCTGAAACCGACTAAATATCAAGGACTCATTGGGCGAATCACTCTGGAACTGAAATCGGAACGCTCACTGACATTTCCCCTATCTGACAGTCTGATAAACGTCGGAAAAATGACCAAGTCCAAAAAAAATTTTTTTCAACTTTGTTCAATTTTACCCCCGTGGGATATATATTCTACCCACACACATTTGGAACTCTCATGGGGTACCCTCACACATATTATTCCCTCATTTAGTGGATATTTTCACAAAAAAGTGAAATTTTCAAAAATCCAGAAAATTGCCTGAAAACGACTAAATATCAAGGACTCATTGGGCAAACGCTCTGGAACTGAAATCGGAATGCTCACTGACATTTCCCCTATCTGAAAGTCAGATAAACGACGGAAAAATGACTAAGTACAAAAAAAAATTTTTTTCAACTTTTTTCAATTTTACCCCCGTGGGATATATATTCTACCCACACACATTTGGAACTCTCCTGGGGTACCCTCACACATATTATTCCCTCATTTAGTGGATATTTTCACAAAAAAGTGAAATTTTCAAAAATCCAAAATATTGGCTGAAACCGACTAAATATCAAGGACTCATTGGGCGAATCACTCTGGAACTGAAATCGGAACGCTCACTGAAATTTGCCCTATCTGAAAGTCTGATAAAAGTCGGAAAAAAGACTAAGTCCAAAAAAATTTTTTTTTCAACTTTTTTCAGTTTTACCCCCGTGGGATCTATATTCTACCCACACACATTTGGAACTCTCTTTGGGTACCCTCACACATATTATTCCCTCATTTAGTGGATATTTTCACAAAAAAGTGAAATTTTCAAAAATCCAGAAAATTGGCTGAAAACGACTAAATATTTAGGAATCATTGGGCGAATCGCTCTGGAACTGAAATCGGAATGCTCACTGACATTTCCCCTATCTGAAAGTCTGATAAACGTTGGAAAAATGACTACGTCAAAAAAAAAAATTTTTTAAACTTTTTTCAATTTTACCCCCGTGGGATATATATTCTACCCACACACAATTGGAACTCTCCTGGGGTACCCTTACACATATTATTCCCTCATTTAGTAGATATTTTCACAAAAAAGTGAAATTTTCAAAAATCCAGAAAATTGTCTGAAACCGACTAAATATCAAGGACTCATTGGGCGAATCACTCTGGAACTGAAATCGGAACGCTCACTGACATTTGCCCTATCTGAAAGTCTGATAAACGCCGGGAAAATGACTAAGTCCAAAAAAAAAAATTTTTCAACTTTTTTCAATTTTACCCCCGTGAGATATATATTCTACCCACACACATTTGGAACACTCCTGGGGTACCCTCACACATATTATTCCCTCATTTAGTGGATATTTTCACAAAAAAGTGAAATTTTCAAAAATCCAGAAAATTGCCTGAAAACGACTAAATATCAAGGACTCATTGGGCAAATGCTCTGGAACTGAAATCGGAATGCTCACTGACATTTCCCCTATCTGAAAGTCTGATAAACGCCGGAAAAATGACTAAGTCCAAAAAAAAAATGTTTTCAACTTTTTCAATTTTACCCCCGTGGGATATATATTCTACCCACACACATTTGGAACTCTCCTGGGGTACCCTCACACATATTATTCCCTCATTTAGTGGATATTTTCACAAAAAAGTGAAATTTTCAAAAATCCAAAATATTGACTGAAACCGACTAAATATCAAGGACTCACTGGGCGACTCACTCTGGAAATGAAATCGGAACGCTCACTGACATTTGCCCTACCTGAAAGTCTGATAAACGCCGGGAAAATGACTAAGTCCAAAAAAAATTTTTTTTCAACTTTTTTCAATTTTACCCCCGTGGGATATATATTCTACCCACACACATTTGGAACTCTCCTGGGGTACCCTCACACATATTATTCCCTCATTTAGTGGATATTTTCACAAAAAAGTGAAATTTTCAAAAATCCAGAAAATTGGCTGAAAACGACTAAATATCAAGGACTCATTGGGCGAATCGCTCTGGAACTGAAATTGGAATGCCCCCTATCTGAAAGTCTGATAAACGTCGGAAAAATTACTAAGTCCAAAAAAATATTTTTTTCAACATTTTTCAGTTTTACACCCGTGGGATATGTATTCTACCCACACACATTTGGAAATCTCCTGGTGTACCCTCACACATATTATTCCCTCATTTAGTGGATATTTTCACAAAAAAGTGAAATTTTCAAAAATCCAAAATATTGGCTGAAACTCACTAAATATCATGCACTCATTGGTCGAATCACTCTGGAACTGAAATCGGAATTGTCACTGACATTTCCCCTATCTGAAAGTCTGATAAACGTTGGAAAAATGACTAAGTCAAAAAAAAAATTTTTTTCAACTTTTTTCAATTTTACCCCCGTGGGATATATATTCTACCCACACACATTTGGAACTCTCCTGGGGTACCCTCACACATATTATTCCCTCATTTAGTGGATATTTTCACAAAAAAGTGAAATTTTCAAAAATCCAGAAAATTGGCTGAAAACGACTAAATATCAAGGACTCATTGGGCGAATCGCTCTGGAACTGAAATTGGAATGCCCCCTATCAGAAAGTCTGATAAACGTCGGAAAAATTACTAAGTCCAAAAAAATATTTTTTTCAACATTTTTCAGTTTTACACCCGTGGGATATGTATTCTACCCACACACATTTGGAACTCTCCTGGGGTACCCTCACACATATTATTCCCTCATTTAGTGGATATTTTCACAAAAAAGTGAAAGTTTCAAAAATCCAAAATATTTGCTGAAAATGACTAAATATCAAGGATTCATTGGGCGAATCACTCTGGAACTGAAATCGGAACGCTCACTGAAATTTGCCCTATCTGAAAGTCTGATAAACGTCGGAAAAAAGACTAAGTCCAAAAAAATTTTTTTTTCAACTTTTTTCAATTTTACCCCCGTGGGATCTATATTCTACCCACACACATTTGGAACTCTCTTTGGGTACCCTCACACATATTATTCCCTCATTTAGTGGATATTTTCACAAAAAAGTGAAATTTTCAAAAATCCAAAATATTGGCTGAAAACTACTAAATATCAAGGACTCATTGGGTGAATCGCTCTGGAACTGAAATCGAAATGCTAACTGATATTTCCCCTATCTGAAAGTCTGATAAACGCTGGAAAAATGACAGTCCAAAAAAAATTTTTTTTCAACTTTTTTCAATTTTACCCCCGTGAGATATATATTCTACCCACACACATTTGGAAGTCTCCGGGGGTTCCCTCACACATATTATTCCCTCATTTAGTGGATATTTTCACAAAAAAGTGAAATTTTCTAAAATCCAGAAAATTGTCTGAAAACGACTAAATATCAAGGAGTCATTGGGCGAATCGCTCTGGAACTGAAATTGGAATGCTCACTGACATTTCCCCTATCTGAAAGTCTGATAAACGTGGGAAAAATGACCAAGTCCAAAAAAAAATTTTTTTAAACTTTTTTCAATTTTACCCCCGTGGGATATATATTCTACCCACACACATTTGGAACTCTCCTGGGGTACCCTCACACATATTATTCCCTCATTTAGTGGATATTTTCGCAAAAAAGTGAAATTTTCAAAAATCCAGAAAATTGGCTGAAAACGACTAAATATCAAGGACTCATTGGGTGAATCGCTCTGGAACTGAAATCGGAATGCTCACTGACATTTCCCCTATCTGAAAGTCTGATAAACGTCGGAAAAATGACTAAGTCCAAAAAAAAAATTTTTTTCAACTTTTTTCAATTTTACCCCCGTGGGATATATATTCTACCCACACACATTTGGAACTCTCCTGGGGTACCCTCACACATATTATTCCCTCATTTAGTGGATATTTTCGCAAAAAAGTGAAATTTTCAAAAATCCAGGAAAGTGGCTGAAAACAACTAAACATCAAGGAATTATTGGGCGAATCGCTCTGGAACTGAAACCGGAATGCTCACTGACATTTCCCCTACCTGAAAGTCTGATAAACGCCGGAAAAATGACAGTCCAAAAAAATTTTTTTTTCAACTTTTTTCAATTTTACCCCCGTGGGATATATATTCTACCCACACACATTTTGAACTCTCCTGGGGTACCCTCACACATATTATTCCCTCATTTAGCGGATATTTTCACAAAAAAGTGAAATTTTCAAAAATCCAGAAAATTGGCTGAAAACGAATAAATATCAAGGACTCATTGGGCGAATAGCTCTGGAACTGAAATCGGAATGCTCACTGAAATTTGCCCTATCTGAAAGTCTGATAAAAGCCGGGAAAATGACTAAGTCCAAAAAAAATTTTTTTTAAACTTTTTTCAATTTTACCCCCGTGGGATATATATTCTACCCACACACATTTGGAACTCTCATGGGGTACCCTCACACATATTATTCCCTCATTTAGTGGATATTTTCACAAAAAAGTAAAATTTTCAAAAATCCAAAATATTGGCTGAAACCGACTAAATATCAAGGATTCATTGAGCGAATCACTCTGGAACTGAAATCAGAACGCTCACTGAAATTTGCCCTATCTGAAAGTCTGATAAACGTCGGAAAAAAGACTAAGTCCAAAAAAATTTTTTTTAAACTTTTTTCAATTTTACCCCCGTGGGATCTATATTCTACCCACACACATTTGGAACTCTCTTTGGGTACCCTCACACATATTATTCCCTCATTTAGTGGATATTTTCACAAAAAAGTGAAATTTTCAAAAATCTAAAATATTGGCTGAAAATGAATAAATATCAAGGACTCATTGGGCGAATCACTCTGGAACTGAAATCGGAACGCTCACTCACATTTGCCCTATCTGAAAGTCTGATAAACGTCGGAAAAATGACTAAGTCCAAAAAAATATTTTTTCAACATTTTTCAATTTTACCCCCGTGGGATATATATTCTACCCACACACATTTGGAATTCTCCTGGGGTACCCTCACACATATTATTCCCTCATTTAGTGGATATTTTCACAAAAAAAGTGAAATTTTCAAAAATCCAAAATATTGGCTGAAACCGACTAAATATCAAGGATTCATTGGGCGAATCACTCTGGAACTGAAATCGGAACGCTCACTGAAATTTGCCCTATCTGAAAGTCTGATAAACGTCGGAAAAATGACTAAGTCCAAAAAAATATTTTTTCAACATTTTTCAATTTTACCCCCGTGGGATATATATTCTACCCACACACATTTGGAACTCTCCTGGGGTACCCTCACACATATTATTCCCTCATTTAGTGGATATTTTCACAAAAAAGTGAAATTTTCAAAAATCCAGAAAATTGGCTGAAAACAACTAGTATCAAGGACACATTGGGCGAATCGCTCTGGAACTGAAATTGGAATGCTCACTGACATTTCCCCTATCTGAAAGTCTCATAAACGTCGGAAAAAAGACTAAGTCCAAAAAAAAAATTTTTTCAACTTTTTTCAATTTTACCCCCGTGGGATATGTATTCTACCCACACACATTTGGAACTCTCCTGGGGTACCCTCACACATATTATTTCCTCATTTAGTGGATATTTTCACAAAAAAGTGAAAGTTTCAAAAATCCAAAATATTGGCTGAAAATGACTAAATATCAAGGATTCATTGGGCGAATCACTCTGGAACTGAAATCGGAACGCTCACTGAAATTTGCCCTATCTGAAAGTCTGATAAACGTCGGAAAAAAGACTAAGTCCAAAAAAATTTTTTTTTCAAGTTTTTTCAATTTTACCCCCGTGGGATATATATTCTACCCACACACATTTTGAACTCTCCTGGGGTACCCTCACACATATTATTCCCTCATTTAGCGGATATTTTCACAAAAAAGTGAAATTTTCAAAAATCCAGAAAATTGGCTGAAAACGACTAAATATCAAGGACTCATTGGGCGAATCGCTCTGGAACTGAAATCGGAACGCTCACTGACATTTCCCCTACCTGAAAGTCTGATAAACGCCGGAAAAATGACAGTCCAAAAAAATTTTTTTTTCAACTTTTTTCAATTTTACCCCCGTGGGATATATATTCTACCCACACACATTTGGAACTCTCCTGGGGTACCCTCACACATATTATTCCCTCATTTAGTGGATATTTTTACAAAAAAGTGAAATTTTCAAAAATCCAGAAAATTGGCTGAAAATTACTAAATATCAAGGACTCATTGGGCGAATCGCTCTGGAACTGAAATCGGAATGCTCACTGACATTTCCCCTATCTGAAAGTCTGATAAACGCCAGAATAATGACTAAGTGCAAAAAAAAAAAATTTTCAACTTTTTTCAATTTTACCCCCGTGAGATATATATTCTACCCACACACATTTGGAACTCTCCGGGGGTTCCCTCACACATATTATTCCCTCATTTAGTGGATATTTTCACAAAAAAGTGAAATTTTCTAAAATCCAGAAAATTGTCTGAAAACGACTAAATATCAAGGAGTCATTGGGCGAATCGCTCTGGAACTGAAATTGGAATGCTCACTGACATTTCCCCTATCTGAAAGTCTGATAAACGTGGGAAAAATGACCAAGTCCAAAAAAAAATTTTTTTAAACTTTTTTCAATTTTACCCCCGTGGGATATATATTCTACCCACACACATTTGGAACTCTCCTGGGGTACCCTCACACATATTATTCCCTCATTTAGTGGATATTTTCACAAAAAAGTAAAATTTTCAAAAATCCAAAATATTGGCTGAAACTGACTAAATATCTTGGATTCATTGGGCGAATCACTCTGGAACTGAAATCGGTACGCTCACTGACATTTGCCCTATCTGAAAGTCTGATAAACGCTGGAAAAATGATTAAGTTCAAAAAAAAATTTTTTTCAACTTTTTTCAATTTTACCCCCGTGGGATATATATACTACCCACACACATTTGGAACTCTCCTGGGGTACCCTCACACATATTATTCCCTCATTTAGTGGATATTTTCACAAAAAAGTGAAATTTTCAAAAATCCAGAAAATTGGCTGAAAACGACTAAATATCAAGGACTCATTGGGCGAATCGCTCTGGAACTGAAATCGGAATGCTCACTGATATTTCCCCTACCTGAAAGTCTGATAAACGCTGGAAAAATGACTAAGTCCAAAAAAAAATGTTTTCAACTTTTTTCAATTTGACCCCCGTGGGATATATATTCTACCCACACACATTTGGAACTCTCCTGGGGTACCCTCACACATATTATTCCCTCATTTAGTGGATATTTTCACAAAAAAGTGAAATTTTCAAAAATCTAGAAAATTGGATGAAAACGATTAAATATCAAGGTCTCATTGGGCGAATCACTCTGGAACTGAAATCGGAACGCTCACTCACATTTGCCCTATCTGAAAGTCTGATAAACGTCGGTAAAATGACTAAGTCCAAAAAAATATTTTTTCAACATTTTTCAATTTTACCCCCGTGGGATATATATTCTACCCACACACATTTGGAACTCTCCTGGGGTACCCTCACACATATTATTCCCTCATTTAGTGGATATTTTCACAAAAAAGTGAAATTTTCAAAAATCCAGAAAATTGGCTGAAAACGACTAAATCTCATGGACTCATTGGGCGAATCGCTCTTTAACTGAAATAGGAACGCTCACTGACATTTGCCCTATCTGAAAGTCTGATAAACATCGGAAAAATGACTAAGTCCAAAAAAAAATTGTTTTCAACTTTTTTAATTTTACCCCCGTGGGATATATATTCTACCCACACACATTTGGAACTCTCCTGGTGTACCCTCACACATATTATTCCCTCATTTAGTGGATATTTTCACAAAAAAGTAAAAGTTTCAAAAATCCAAAATATTGGCTGAAACCGACTAAATATCAAAGATTCATTTATGCGAATCACTCTGGAACTGAAATCGGTACGCTCACTCACATTTGCCCTATCTGAAAGTCTGATAAACGTCGGAAAAATGACTAAGTCCAAAAAAATATTTTTTCAACATTTTTCAATTTTACCCCCGTGGGATATAAATTCTACCCACACACATTTGGAACTCTCCTGGGGTACCCTCACACATATTATTCCCTCATTTAGTGGATATTTTCACAAAAAAGTGAAATTTTCAAAAATCCAGAAAATTGGCTGAAAACGACTAAATATCAAGGAGTCATTGGGCGAATCGCTCTGGAACTGAAATTGGAATGCTCACTGCCATTTCCCCTATCTGAAAGTCTGATAAACGTGGGAAAAATGACCAAGTCCAAAAAAAAAATTTTTTTAAACTTTTTTCAATTTTACCCCCGTGGGATATATATTCTACCCACACACATTTGGAACTCTCCTGGTGTACCCTTACACATATTATTCCCTCATTTAGTGGATATTTTCACAAAAAAGTAAAATTTTCAAAAATCCAAAATATTGGCTGAAACTGACTAAATATCAAGGATTCATTGGGCGAATCACTCTGGAACTGAAATCGGTACGCTCACTGACATTTGCCCTATCTGAAAGTCTGATAAACGCCGGGAAAATGACTAAGTCCAAAAAAAATTTTTTTAAACTTTTTTTAATTTTACCCCCGTGGGATATATATTCTACCCACACACATTTGGAACTCTCCTGGGGTACCCTCACACATTTTATTCCCTCATTTAGTGGATATTTTCACAAAAAAGTGAAATTTTCAAAAATCCAGAAAATTGGCTGAAAACGACTAAATCTCATGGACTCATTGGGCGAATCGCTCTTTAACTGAAATAGGAACGCTCACTGACATTTGCCCTATCTGAAAGTCTGATAAACATCGGAAAAATGACTAAGTCCAAAAAAAAATTGTTTTCAACTTTTTTCAATTTTACCCCCGTGGGATATATATTCTACCCACACACATTTGGAACTCTCCTGGTGTACCCTTACACATTATTCCCTCAGTTAGTGGATATTTTCACAAAAAAGTGAAATTTTCAAAAATCCAGAAAATTGGCTGAAAACGACTAAATATCAAGGACTCATTGGGCGAATCGCTCTGGAACTGAAATCGGAATGCTCACTGATATTTCCCCTATCTGAAAGTCTGATAAACGCTGGAAAAATGACTAAGTCCAAAAAAAAAATGTTTTCAACTTTTTTCAATTTGACCCCCGTGGGATATATATTCTACCCACACACATTTGGAACTCTCCTGGGGTACCCTCACACATATTATTCCCTCATTTAGTGGATATTTTCACAAAAAAAGTGAAATTTTCAAAAATCCAAAATATTGGCTGAAACCGACTAAATATCAAGGATTCATTGGGCGAATCACTCTGGAACTGAAATCGGAACGCTCACTGAAATTTGCCCTATCTGAAAGTCTGATAAACGTCGGAAAAATGACTAAGTCCAAAAAAATATTTTTTCAACATTTTTCAATTTTACCCCCGTGGGATATATATTCTACCCACACACATTTGGAACTCTCCTGGGGTACCCTCACACATATTATTCCCTCATTTAGTGGATATTTTCACAAAAAAAGTGAAATTTTCAAAAATCCAAAATATTGGCTGAAACCGACTAAATATCAAGGATTCATTGGGCGAATCACTCTGGAACTGAAATCGGAACGCTCACTGAAATTTGCCCTATCTGAAAGTCTGATAAACGTCGGAAAAATGACTAAGTCCAAAAAAATATTTTTTCAACATTTTTCAATTTTACCCCCGTGGGATATATATTCTACCCACACACATTTGGAACTCTCCTGGGGTACCCTCACACATATTATTCCCTCATTTAGTGGATATTTTCACAAAAAAGTGAAATTTTCAAAAATCCAGAAAATTGGCTGAAAACAACTAGTATCAAGGACACATTGGGCGAATCGCTCTGGAACTGAAATTGGAATGCTCACTGACATTTCCCCTATCTGAAAGTCTCATAAACGTCGGAAAAAAGACTAAGTCCAAAAAAAAAATTTTTTCAACTTTTTTCAATTTTACCCCCGTGGGATATGTATTCTACCCACACACATTTGGAACTCTCCTGGGGTACCCTCACACATATTATTTCCTCATTTAGTGGATATTTTCACAAAAAAGTGAAAGTTTCAAAAATCCAAAATATTGGCTGAAAATGACTAAATATCAAGGATTCATTGGGCGAATCACTCTGGAACTGAAATCGGAACGCTCACTGAAATTTGCCCTATCTGAAAGTCTGATAAACGTCGGAAAAAAGACTAAGTCCAAAAAAATTTTTTTTTCAAGTTTTTTCAATTTTACCCCCGTGGGATATATATTCTACCCACACACATTTTGAACTCTCCTGGGGTACCCTCACACATATTATTCCCTCATTTAGCGGATATTTTCACAAAAAAGTGAAATTTTCAAAAATCCAGAAAATTGGCTGAAAACGACTAAATATCAAGGACTCATTGGGCGAATCGCTCTGGAACTGAAATCGGAACGCTCACTGACATTTCCCCTACCTGAAAGTCTGATAAACGCCGGAAAAATGACAGTCCAAAAAAATTTTTTTTTCAACTTTTTTCAATTTTACCCCCGTGGGATATATATTCTACCCACACACATTTGGAACTCTCCTGGGGTACCCTCACACATATTATTCCCTCATTTAGTGGATATTTTTACAAAAAAGTGAAATTTTCAAAAATCCAGAAAATTGGCTGAAAATTACTAAATATCAAGGACTCATTGGGCGAATCGCTCTGGAACTGAAATCGGAATGCTCACTGACATTTCCCCTATCTGAAAGTCTGATAAACGCCAGAATAATGACTAAGTGCAAAAAAAAAAAATTTTCAACTTTTTTCAATTTTACCCCCGTGAGATATATATTCTACCCACACACATTTGGAACTCTCCGGGGGTTCCCTCACACATATTATTCCCTCATTTAGTGGATATTTTCACAAAAAAGTGAAATTTTCTAAAATCCAGAAAATTGTCTGAAAACGACTAAATATCAAGGAGTCATTGGGCGAATCGCTCTGGAACTGAAATTGGAATGCTCACTGACATTTCCCCTATCTGAAAGTCTGATAAACGTGGGAAAAATGACCAAGTCCAAAAAAAAATTTTTTTAAACTTTTTTCAATTTTACCCCCGTGGGATATATATTCTACCCACACACATTTGGAACTCTCCTGGGGTACCCTCACACATATTATTCCCTCATTTAGTGGATATTTTCACAAAAAAGTAAAATTTTCAAAAATCCAAAATATTGGCTGAAACTGACTAAATATCTTGGATTCATTGGGCGAATCACTCTGGAACTGAAATCGGTACGCTCACTGACATTTGCCCTATCTGAAAGTCTGATAAACGCTGGAAAAATGATTAAGTTCAAAAAAAAATTTTTTTCAACTTTTTTCAATTTTACCCCCGTGGGATATATATACTACCCACACACATTTGGAACTCTCCTGGGGTACCCTCACACATATTATTCCCTCATTTAGTGGATATTTTCACAAAAAAGTGAAATTTTCAAAAATCCAGAAAATTGGCTGAAAACGACTAAATATCAAGGACTCATTGGGCGAATCGCTCTGGAACTGAAATCGGAATGCTCACTGATATTTCCCCTATCTGAAAGTCTGATAAACGCTGGAAAAATGACTAAGTCCAAAAAAAAATGTTTTCAACTTTTTTCAATTTGACCCCCGTGGGATATATATTCTACCCACACACATTTGGAACTCTCCTGGGGTACCCTCACACATATTATTCCCTCATTTAGTGGATATTTTCACAAAAAAGTGAAATTTTCAAAAATCTAGAAAATTGGATGAAAACGATTAAATATCAAGGTCTCATTGGGCGAATCACTCTGGAACTGAAATCGGAACGCTCACTCACATTTGCCCTATCTGAAAGTCTGATAAACGTCGGAAAAATGACTAAGTCCAAAAAAATATTTTTTCAACATTTTTCAATTTTACCCCCGTGGGATATAAATTCTACCCACACACATTTGGAACTCTCCTGGGGTACCCTCACACATATTATTCCCTCATTTAGTGGATATTTTCACAAAAAAGTGAAATTTTCAAAAATCCAGAAAATTGGCTGAAAACGACTAAATATCAAGGAGTCATTGGGCGAATCGCTCTGGAACTGAAATTGGAATGCTCACTGCCATTTCCCCTATCTGAAAGTCTGATAAACGTGGGAAAAATGACCAAGTCCAAAAAAAAAATTTTTTTAAACTTTTTTCAATTTTACCCCCGTGGGATATATATTCTACCCACACACATTTGGAACTCTCCTGGTGTACCCTTACACATATTATTCCCTCATTTAGTGGATATTTTCACAAAAAAGTAAAATTTTCAAAAATCCAAAATATTGGCTGAAACTGACTAAATATCAAGGATTCATTGGGCGAATCACTCTGGAACTGAAATCGGTACGCTCACTGACATTTGCCCTATCTGAAAGTCTGATAAACGCCGGGAAAATGACTAAGTCCAAAAAAAATTTTTTTAAACTTTTTTTAATTTTACCCCCGTGGGATATATATTCTACCCACACACATTTGGAACTCTCCTGGGGTACCCTCACACATTTTATTCCCTCATTTAGTGGATATTTTCACAAAAAAGTGAAATTTTCAAAAATCCAGAAAATTGGCTGAAAACGACTAAATCTCATGGACTCATTGGGCGAATCGCTCTTTAACTGAAATAGGAACGCTCACTGACATTTGCCCTATCTGAAAGTCTGATAAACATCGGAAAAATGACTAAGTCCAAAAAAAAATTGTTTTCAACTTTTTTCAATTTTACCCCCGTGGGATATATATTCTACCCACACACATTTGGAACTCTCCTGGTGTACCCTTACACATTATTCCCTCAGTTAGTGGATATTTTCACAAAAAAGTGAAATTTTCAAAAATCCAGAAAATTGGCTGAAAACGACTAAATATCAAGGACTCATTGGGCGAATCGCTCTGGAACTGAAATCGGAATGCTCACTGATATTTCCCCTATCTGAAAGTCTGATAAACGCTGGAAAAATGACTAAGTCCAAAAAAAAAATGTTTTCAACTTTTTTCAATTTGACCCCCGTGGGATATATATTCTACCCACACACATTTGGAACTCTCCTGGGGTACCCTCACACATATTATTCCCTCATTTAGTGGATATTTTCACAAAAAAGTGAAATTTTCAAAAATCCAGAAAATTGGATGAAAACGATTAAATATCAAGGACTCATTGGGCGAATCACTCTGGAACTGAAATCGGAACGCTCAATCACATTTGCCATATCTGAAAGTCTGATAAACGTCGGAAAAATGACTAAGTCCAAAAAAATATTTTTTCAACATTTTTCAATTTTACCCCCGTGGGATATATATTCTACCCACACACATTTGGAACTCTCCTGGGGTACCCTCACACATATTATTCCCTCATTTAGTGGATATTTTCACAAAAAAGTGAAATTTTCAAAAATCCAGAAAATTGGCTGAAAACGACTAAATCTCATGGACTCATTGGGCGAATCGCTCTTTAACTGAAATAGGAACGCTCACTGACATTTGCCCTATCTGAAAGTCTGATAAACATCGGAAAAATGACTAAGTCCAAAAAAAAATTGTTTTCAACTTTTTTCAATTTTACCCACGTGGTATATATATTCTACCCACACACATTTGGAACTCTCCTGGTGTACCCTCACACATATTATTCCCTCATTTAGTGCATATTTTCACAAAAAAGTGAAATTTTCAAAAATTAAGAAAATTGGCTGAAAACGACTAAATATCAAGGACTCATTGGGCGAATCACTCTGGAACTGAAATCGGAATGCTCACTGACATTTGCCCTATCTGAAAGTCTGATAAACGCTGGAAAAATGACTAAGTCCAAAAAAAAATTTTTTTCAACTTTTTTCAATTTTACCCGCGTGGGATATATATTCTACCCACACACATATGGAACTCTCCTGGGGTACCCTCACACATATTATTCCCTCATTTAGTGGATATTTTCACAAAAAAGTGAAATTTTCAAAAATCCAGAAAATTGGCTGAAAATTACTAAATATCAAGGACTCATTGGGCGAATCGCTCTGGAACTGAAATCGGAATGCTCACTGACATTTCCCCTATCTGAAAGTCTGATAAACGCCAGAATAATGAGTAAGAGCAAAAAAAAAATTTTTTTCAACTTTTTTCAATTTTACCCCCGTGAGATATATATTCTACCCACACACATTTGGAACTCTCCTGGGGTACCCTCACACATATTATTCCCTCATTTAGTGGATATTTTCACAAAAAAGTGAAATTTTCAAAAATCCAGAAAATTGGATGAAAACGATTAAATATCAAGGACTCATTGGGCGAATCACTCTGGAACTGAAATAGGAACGCTCACTGACATTTGCCCTATCTGAAAGTCTGATAAACATCGGAAAAATGACTAAGTCCAAAAAAAAATTGTTTTCAACTTTTTTAAATTTTACCCCCATGGGATATATATTCTACCCACACACATTTGGAACTCTCCTGGGGTACCCTCACACATATTATTCCCTCATTTAGTGAATATTTTCACAAAAAAGTCAAAGTTTCAAAAATCCAAAATATTGGTTTAAAACTACTAAATATCAAGGACTCATTGGGCAAATCGCTCTGGAACTGAAATCGGAACGCTCACTGAAATTTGCTCTATCTGAAAGTCTGATAAAAGCCGGGAAAATGAGTAAGTCCAAAAAAAAATTTTTTTAAACATTTTTCAATTTTACCCCCGTGGGATATATATTCTACCCACACACATTTGGAACTCTCCTGGGGTACCCTCACACATATTATTCCCTCATTTAGTGGATATTTTCACAAAAAAGTGAAATTTTCAAAAATCTAGAAAATTGGCTGAAAACGAATAAATATCAAGGAGTCATTGGGCGAATCGCTCTGGAACTGAAATTGGAATGCTCACTGACATTTCCCCTATCTGAAAGTCTGATAAACGTGGGAAAAATGACCAAGTCCAAAAAAAAATTTTTTTCAACTTTTTTCAATTTTACCCCAATGGGATATATATTCTACCCACACACATTTGGAACTCTCCTGGGGTACCCTCACACATATTATTCCCTGATTTAGTGGATATTTTCACAAAAAAGTGAAATTTTCAAAAATCCAGAAAATTGGCTGAAAATGACTAAATATCAAGGACTCATTGGGCAAATCGCTCTGGAACTGAAATCGGAACGCTCACTGACATTTGCCCTATCTGAAAGTCTGATAAACGCCGGAAAAATGACTAAGTCCAAAAAAAATTTTTTTTCAACTTTTTTTAATTTTACCCCCGTGGGATATATATTCTACCCACACACATTTTGAACTCTCCTGGGGTACCCTCACACATATTATTCCCTCATTTAGCGGATATTTTCACAAAAAAGTGAAATTTTCAAAAATCCAGAATATTGGCTGAAAACGACTAAATATCAAGTACTCATTGGGCGAATCGCTCTGGAACTGAAATCGGAATGCTCACTGACATTTCCCCTACCTGAAAGTCTGATAAACGCCGGAAAAATGACAGTCCAAAAAAAAATTTTTTTCAACTTTTTTAAATTTGACCCCCGTGGGATATATATTCTACCCACACACATTTGGAAATCTCCTGGGGTACCCTCACACATATTATTCCCTCATTTAGCGGATATTTTCACAAAAAAGTGAATTTTTCAAAAATCTAGAAAATTGGATGAAAACGACTAAATATGAAGGACTCTTTGGGCGAATCGCTCTGGAACTGAAATCGGAATGCTCACTGACATTTCCCCTATCTGAAAGTCTGATAAACGGCGGAAAAATGACAGTCCAAAAAAAATTTTTTTTCAACTTTTTTCAATTTTACCACCGTGGGATATGATATATATTCTACCCACACACATTTGGAACTCTCTTGGGGTACCCTCACACATATTATTCCCTCATTTAGTGGATATTTTCACAAAAAAGTGAAATTTTCAAAAATCCAGAAAATTGGCTGAAAATGACTAAATATCAAGGACTCATTGGGAAAATCGCTCTGGAACTGAAATCGGAATGCTCACTGATATTTCCCCTATCTGAAAGTCTGATAAACGCAGGAAAAATGACTAAGTCCAAAAAAAAAATGTTTTCAACTTTTTTCAGTTTTACCCCCGTGGGATATATATTCTACCCACACACATTTGGAACTCTCCTGGGGTACCCTCAGACATATTATTCCCTCATTTAGTGGATATTTTCACAAAAAAGCGAAATTTTCAAAAATCCAGAAAATTGGCTGAAAACGACTAAATATCAAGGACTCATTGGGCGAATCACTCTGGAACTGAAATCGGAACGCTCACTGACATTTGCCCTATCTGAAAGTCTGATAAACGTCGGAAAAATGACTAAGTCAAAAAAAAATTTTTTTTCAACTTTTTTCAATTTTATCCCCGTGGGATATGTATTCTACCCACACACATTTGGAACTCTCCTGGGGTACCCTCACACATATTATTCCCTCATTTAGTGTATATTTTCACAAAAAAGCAAAATTTTCAAAAATCCAAAATATTGGCTGAAAACGACTAAATTTCAAGGACTCATTGGGCGAATCACTCTGGAACTGAAATCGGAACGCTCACTGACATATGCCCTATCTGAAAGTCTGATAAACGCCGGAAAAATGACTAAGTCCAACAAAAAAAAATTTTCAACTTTTTTCAATTTTACGCCGTGGGATATATATTCTACCCACACACATTTGGAACTCTCCTGGGGTACCCTCACACATATTATTCCCTCATTTAGTGGATATTTTCACAAAAAAGTGAAATTTTCAAAAATCCAGAAAATTGGATGAAAACGACTAAATTTCAAGGACTCATTGGGCGAATCACTCTGGAACTGAAATCGGAATGCTCACTGACATTTGCCCTATCTGAAAGTCTGATAAACGCCGGAAAAAATGACTAAGTCTAACAAAAAAATTTTTTCAACTTTTTTCAATTTTACGCCGTGGGATATATATTCTACCCACACACATTTGGAACTTTCCTGGGGTACCCTCACACATATTATTCCCTCATTTTGTGGATATTTTCACAAATAAGTGAAATTTTCAAAAATCCAGAAAATTGGCTGTAAACGACTAAATATCAAGGACTCATTGGGCGAATCGCTCTGGAACTGAAATCGGAATGCTCACTGATATTTCCCCTATCTGAAAGTCTGATAAACGCTGGAAAAATGACTAAGTCCAAAAAAAAAATGTTTTCAACTTTTTTCAATTTGACCCCCGTGGGATATATATTCTACCCACACACATTTGGAACTCTGCGGGGGTACCCTCACACATATTATTCCCTCATTTAGAGGATACTTTCACAAAAAAGTGAAATTTTCAAAAATCCAGAAAATTGGCTGAAAACGACTAAATATCAAGGACCCATTGGGCGAATCGCTTTGGAACTGAAATCGGAACGCTCAATGACATTTCCCCTATCTGAAAGTCTGATAAACGCTGGAAAAATGATTAAATCCAAAAAAAAAATGTTTTCAACTTTTTTCAATTTTACCCCCGTGGGATATATATTCTACCCACACACATTTGGAACTCTCCTGGGGTACCTTCACACATTTTATTCCCTCATTTAGTGGATATTTTCACAAAAAAGTGAAATTTTCAAAAATCCAAAATATTGTCTGAAACCGACTAAATATCAAGGACTCATTGGGCGCATCACTCTGGAACTGAAATCGGAATGCTCACTGACATTTCCCCTATCTGAAAGTCTGATAAACGTCGGAAAAATGACTAAGTCCAAAAAAAAATTTTTTTCAACATCTTTCAATTTTACCCCCGTGGGATATGTATTCTACCCACACACGTTTGGAACTCTCCTGGGGTACCCTCACACATATTATTCCCTCATTTAGTGGATATTTTCACAAAAAAGTGAAATTTTCAAAAATCCAGAAAAGTGGCTGAAAACAACTAAACATCGAGGACTTATTGGGCGAATCGCTCTGGAACTGAAATCGGAACGCTCACTGACATTTCCCCTACCTGAAAGTCTGATAAACGCCGGAAAAATGACAGTCCAAAAAAATTTTTTTTTAAACTTTTTTAAATTTTACCCCCGTGGGATATATATTCTACCCACACACATTTTGAACTCTCCTGGGGTACCCTCACACATATTATTCCCTCATTTAGCGGATATTTTCACAAAAAAGCAAAATTTTCAAAAATCCAAAATATTGGCTGAAAACGACTAAATTTCAAGGACTCATTGGGCGAATCACTCTAGAACTGAAATCGGAATGCTCACGGACATTTCCCCTAGCTGAAAGTCTGATAAACGTTGGAAAAATTACTAAGTCCAAAAAAAAATTTTTTTCAACTTTTTTCAATTTTACCCCCGTGGGATATATATTCTACCAACACACATTTGGAACTCTCCTGGGGTACCCTCACACATATTATTCCCTCATTTAGTGTATATTTTCACAAATAAATGAAATTTTCAAAAATCCAGAAAATTGGCTGAAAACGACTAAATATCAAGGACTCATTGGGCGAATCGCTCTGGAACTGAAATCGGAATGCTCACTGATATTTCCCCTATCTGAAAGTCTGATAAACGCTGGAAAAATGACTAAGTCCAAAAAAAAAATGTTTTCAACTTTTTTCAATTTGACCCCCGTGGGATATATATTCTACCCACACACATTTGGAACTCTGCGGGGGTACCCTCATACATATTATTCCCTCATTTAGAGGATACTTTCACAAAAAAGTGAAATTTTCAAAAATCCAGAAAATTGGCTGAAAACGACTAAATATCAAGGACTCATTGGGCGCATCACTCTGGAACTGAAATCGGAATGCTCACTGACATTTCCCCTATCTGAAAGTCTGATAAACGTCGGAAAAATGACTAAGTCCAAAAAAAAATTTTTTTCAACATCTTTCAATTTTACCCCCGTGGGATATGTATTCTACCCACACACGTTTGGAACTCTCCTGGGGTACCCTCACACATATTATTCCCTCATTTAGTGGATATTTTCACAAAAAAGTGAAATTTTCAAAAATCCAGAAAAGTGGCTGAAAACAACTAAACATCAAGGACTTATTGGGCGAATCGCTCTGGAACTGAAATCGGAACGCTCACTGACATTTCCCCTACCTGAAAGTCTGATAAACGCCGGAAAAATGACAGTCCAAAAAAATTTTTTTTTCAACTTTTTTAAATTTTACCCCCGTGGGATATGTATTCTACCCACACACATTTGGAACTCTCCTGGGGTACCCTCACACATATTATTTACTCATTTAGTGGATATTTTCACAAAAAAGTGAAATTTTCAAAAATCCAGAAAAGTGGCTGAAAACAACTAAACATCAAGGACTTATTGGGCGAATCACTCTGGAACTGAAATCGGAACACTCACTGACATTTCCCCTACCTGAAAGTCTGATAAACGCCGGAAAAATGACAGTCCAAAAAAAAATTTTTTTCAACTTTTTTCACTTTTACCCCCGTGGGATATATATTCTACCCACACACATTTTGAACTCTCCTGGGGTACCCTCACACATATTATTCCCTCATTTAGCGGATATTTTCACAAAAAAGTGAAATTTTCAAAAATCCAGAAAATTGGCTGAAAACGACCAAATCTCATTGACTCATTGGGCGAATCGCTCTGGAACTGAAATAGGAACGCTCACTGACATTTGCCCTATCTGAAAGTCTGATAAACATCGGAAAAATGACTAAGTCCAAAAAAAAATTGTTTTCAACTTTTTTCAATTTTACCCCCGTGGGATATATATTCTACCCACACACATTTGGAACTCTCCTGGTGTACCCTCACACATATTATTCCCTCATTTAGTGGATATTTTCACAAAAAAGTGAAATTTTCAAAAATCCAGAAAATTGGCTGAAAACGACTAAATATCAAGGACTCATTGGGCGAATCGCTCTGGAACTGAAATTGGAATGCTCAATGACATTCCCCCTATCTGAAAGTCTGATAAACGCTGGAAAAATGACTAAATCCAAAAAAAAAATGTTTTAAACTTTTTTCAATTTTACCCCCGTGGGATATATATTCTACCCACACACATTTGGAACTCTCCTGGGGTACCCTCAAACATTTTATTCCCTCATTTAGTGGATATTTTCACAAAAAAGTGAAATTTTCAAAAATCCAAAATATTGGCTGAAACCGACTAAATATCAAGGACTCATTGGGTGCATCACTCTGGAACTGAAATCGGAATGCTCACTGACATTTCCCCTATCTGAAAGTCTGATAAACGTCGGAAAAATGACTAAGTCCAAAAAAAAATTTTTTTCAACATCTTTCAATTTTACCCCCGTGGGATATGTATTCTACCCACACACGTTTGGAACTCTCCTGGGGTACCCTCACACATATTATTCCCTCATTTAGTGGATATTTTCACAAAAAAGTGAAATTTTCAAAAATCCAGAAAAGTGGCTGAAAACAACTAAACATCAAGGACTTATTGGGCGAATCGCTCTGGAACTGAAATCGGAACGCTCACTGACATTTCCCCTACCTGAAAGTCTGATAAACGCCGGAAAAATGACAGTCCAAAAAAATTTTTTTTTCAACTTTTTTAAATTTTACCCCCGTGGGATATGTATTCTACCCACACACATTTGGAACTCTCCTGGGGTACCCTCACACATATTATTTACTCATTTAGTGGATATTTTCACAAAAAAGTGAAATTTTCAAAAATCCAGAAAAGTGGCTGAAAACAACTAAACATCAAGGACTTATTGGGCGAATCACTCTGGAACTGAAATCGGAACACTCACTGACATTTCCCCTACCTGAAAGTCTGATAAACGCCGGAAAAATGACAGTCCAAAAAAAAATTTTTTTCAACTTTTTTCACTTTTACCCCCGTGGGATATATATTCTACCCACACACATTTTGAACTCTCCTGGGGTACCCTCACACATATTATTCCCTCATTTAGCGGATATTTTCACAAAAAAGTGAAATTTTCAAAAATCCAGAAAATTGGCTGAAAACGACCAAATCTCATTGACTCATTGGGCGAATCGCTCTGGAACTGAAATAGGAACGCTCACTGACATTTGCCCTATCTGAAAGTCTGATAAACATCGGAAAAATGACTAAGTCCAAAAAAAAATTGTTTTCAACTTTTTTCAATTTTACCCCCGTGGGATATATATTCTACCCACACACATTTGGAACTCTCCTGGTGTACCCTCACACATATTATTCCCTCATTTAGTGGATATTTTCACAAAAAAGTGAAATTTTCAAAAATCCAGAAAATTGGCTGAAAACGACTAAATATCAAGGACTCATTGGGCGAATCGCTCTGGAACTGAAATTGGAATGCTCAATGACATTCCCCCTATCTGAAAGTCTGATAAACGCTGGAAAAATGACTAAATCCAAAAAAAAAATGTTTTAAACTTTTTTCAATTTTACCCCCGTGGGATATATATTCTACCCACACACATTTGGAACTCTCCTGGGGTACCCTCAAACATTTTATTCCCTCATTTAGTGGATATTTTCACAAAAAAGTGAAATTTTCAAAAATCCAAAATATTGGCTGAAACCGACTAAATATCAAGGACTCATTGGGTGCATCACTCTGGAACTGAAATCGGAATGCTCACTGACATTTCCCCTATCTGAAAGTCTGATAAACGCCGGAAAAATGACAGTCCAAAAAAAATTTTTTTTCAACTTTTTTCAATTTTACCCCCGTGGGATATATATTCTACCCACACACATTTTGAACTCTCCTGGGGTACCCTCACACATATTATTCCCTCATTTAGCGGATATTTTCACAAAAAAGTGAAATTTTCAAAAATCCAGAAAATTGGCTGAAAACGACTAAATATCAAGGACTCATTGGGCGAATCGCTCTGGAACTGAAATCGGAATGCTCACTGATATTTCCCCTATCTGAAAGTCTGATAAACGCTGGAAAAATGACTAAGTCCAAAAAAAAAATGTTTTCAACTTTTTTCAATTTGACCCCCGTGGGATATATATTCTACCCACACACATTTGGAACTCTCTGGGGGTACCCTCACACATATTATTCCCTCATTTAGTGGATATTTTCACAAAAAAGTGAAATTTTCAAAAATCCAGAAAATTGGCTGAAAACGACTAAATATCAAGGACTCATTGGGCGAATCGCTCTGGAACTGAAATTGGAATGCTCAATGACATTCCCCCTATCTGAAAGTCTGATAAACGCTGGAAAAATGACTAAATCCAAAAAAAAAATGTTTTAAACTTTTTTCAATTTTACCCTCGTGGGATAAATATTCTACCCACACACATTTGGAACTCTCCTGGGGTACCCTCAAACATTTTATTCCCTCATTTAGTGGATATTTTCACAAAAAAGTGAAATTTTCAAAAATCCAAAATATTGGCTGAAACCGACTAAATATCAAGGACTCATTGGGTGCATCACTCTGGAACTGAAATCGGAATGCTCACTGACATTTCCCCTATCTGAAAGTCTGATAAACGCCGGAAAAATGACAGTCCAAAAAAAATTTTTTTTCAACTTTTTTCAATTTTACCCCCGTGGGATATATATTCTACCCACACACATTTTGAACTCTCCTGGGGTACCCTCACACATATTATTCCCTCATTTAGCGGATATTTTCACAAAAAAGTGAAATTTTCAAAAATCCAGAAAATTGGCTGAAAACGACTAAATATCAAGGACTCATTGGGCGAATCGCTCTGGAACTGAAATCGGAATGCTCACTGATATTTCCCCTATCTGAAAGTCTGATAAACGCTGGAAAAATGACTAAGTCCAAAAAAAAATTTTTTTCAACTTTTTTCAATTTTACCCCCGTGGGATATGTATTCTACCCACACACATTTGGAACTCTCCGGGGGTACACTCACACATATTATTCCCTCATTTAGTGGATATTTTCACAAAAAAGTGAAATTTTCAAAAATCCAGAAAATTGGCTGAAAACGACCAAATCTCATGGACTCATTGGGCGAATCGCTCTGGAACTGAAATAGGAACGCTCACTGACATTTGTCCTATCTGAAAGTCTGATAAACGCTGGAAAAATGACTAAGTCCAAAAAAAAATTTTTTTCAACTTTTTTCAATTTTACCCCCGTGGGATATGTATTCTACCCACACACATTTGGAACTCTCCTGGGGTACCCTCACACATATTATTTACTCATTTAGTGGATATTTTCACAAAAAAGTGAAATTTTCAAAAATCCAGAAAAGTGGCTGAAAACAACTAAACATCAAGGACTTACTGGGCGAATCACTCTTGAACTGAAATCGGAACACTCACTGACATTTCCCCTACCTGAAAGTCTGATAAACGCCGGAAAAATGACAGTCCAAAAAAAAATTTTTTTCAACTTTTTCACTTTTTCCCCCGTGGGATATATATTCTACCCACACACATTTTGAACTCTCCTGGGGTACCCTCACACATATTATTCCCTCATTTAGTGGATATTTTCACAAAAAAGTGAAATTTTCAAAAATCCAGAAAATTGGCTGAAAACGACTAAATATCAAGGACTCATTGGGCGAATCGCTCTGGAACTGAAATTGGAATGCTCAATGACATTCCCCCTATCTGAAAGTCTGATAAAAGCTGGAAAAATGACTAAATCCAAAAAAAAAATGTTTTAAACTTTTTTCAATTTTACCCCCGTGGGATAAATATTCTACCCACACACATTTGGAACTCTCCTGGGGTACCCTCAAACATTTTATTCCCTCATTTAGTGGATATTTTCACAAAAAAGTGAAATTTTCAAAAATCCAAAATATTGGCTGAAACCGACTAAATATCAAGGACTCATTGGGTGCATCACTCTGGAACTGAAATCGGAATGCTCACTGACATTTCCCCTATCTGAAAGTCTGATAAACGCCGGAAAAATGACAGTCCAAAAAAAATTTTTTTTCAACTTTTTTCAATTTTACCCCCGTGGGATATATATTCTACCCACACACATTTTGAACTCTCCTGGGGTACCCTCACACATATTATTCCCTCATTTAGCGGATATTTTCACAAAAAAGTGAAATTTTCAAAAATCCAGAAAATTGGCTGAAAACGACTAAATATCAAGGACTCATTGGGCGAATCGCTCTGGAACTGAAATCGGAATGCTCACTGATATTTCCCCTATCTGAAAGTCTGATAAACGCTGGAAAAATGACTAAGTCCAAAAAAAAATTTTTTTCAACTTTTTTCAATTTTACCCCCGTGGGATATGTATTCTACCCACACACATTTGGAACTCTCCGGGGGTACCCTCACACATATTATTCCCTCATTTAGTGGATATTTACACAAAAAAGTGAAATTTTCAAAAATCCAGAAAATTGGCTGAAAACGACCAAATCTCATGGACTCAATGGGCGAATCGCTCTGGAACTGAAATAGGAACGCTCACTGACATTTGCCCTATCTGAAAGTCTGATAAACATCGGAAAAATGACTAAGTCCAAAAAAAAATTGTTTTCAACTTTTTTCAATTTTACCCCCGTGGGATATATATTCTACCCACACACATTTGGAACTCTCCTGGTGTACCCTCACACATATTATTCCCTCATTTAGTGGATATTTTCACAAAAAAGTGAAATTTTCAAAAATCCAGAAAATTGGCTGAAAACGACTAAATATCAAGGACTCATTGGGCGAATCGCTCTGGAACTGAAATTGGAATGCTCAATGACATTCCCCCTATCTGAAAGTCTGATAAACGCTGGAAAAATGACTAAATCCAAAAAAAAAATGTTTTAAACTTTTTTCAATTTTACCCCCGTGGGATAAATATTCTACCCACACACATTTGGAACTCTCCTGGGGTACCCTCAAACATTTTATTCCCTCATTTAGTGGATATTTTCACAAAAAAGTGAAATTTTCAAAAATCCAAAATATTGGCTGAAACCGACTAAATATCAAGGACTCATTGGGTGCATCACTCTGGAACTGAAATCGGAATGCTCACTGACATTTCCCCTATCTGAAAGTCTGATAAACGCCGGAAAAATGACAGTCCAAAAAAAATTTTTTTTCAACTTTTTTCAATTTTACCCCCGTGGGATATATATTCTACCCACACACATTTTGAACTCTCCTGGGGTACCCTCACACATATTATTCCCTCATTTAGCGGATATTTTCACAAAAAAGTGAAATTTTCAAAAATCCAGAAAATTGGCTGAAAACAACTAAATATCAAGGACTCATTGGGCGAATCGCTCTGGAACTGAAATCGGAATGCTCTCTGAAATTTCCCCTATCTGAAAGTCTGATAAACGCCGGAAAAATGACAGTCCAAAAAAAATTTTTTTTCAACTTTTTTAAATTTTACCCCCGTGGGATATATATTCTACCCACACTCATTTGGAAATCTCCTGGGGTAGCCTCACACATATTATTCCCTCATTTAGCGGATATTTTCACAAAAAAGTGAATTTTTCAAAAATCTAGAAAATTGGATGAAAACGACTAAATATGAAGGACTCTTTGGGCGAATCGCTCTGGAACTGAAATCGGAATGCTCACTGACATTTCCCCTATCTGAAAGTCTGATAAACGGCGGAAAAATGACAGTCCAAAAAAAATTTTTTTTCAACTTTTTTCAATTTTACCACCGTGGGATATATATTCTACCCACACACATTTGGAACTCTCTTGGGGTACCCTCACACATATTATTCCCTCATTTAGTGGATATTTTCACAAAAAAGTGAAATTTTCAAAAATCCAGAAAATTGGCTGAAAACGACTAAATATCAAGAACTGATTGGGCGAATCGCTCTGGAACTGAAATCGGAATGCTCACTGACATTTCCCCTATCTGAAAGTCTGATAAACGCCGGAAAAATGACTAAGTCCCAAAAATTTTTTTTTCAACTTTTTTAAATTTTACCCCCTTGGGATATATATTCTACCCACACACATTTGGAACTCTCTTGGGGTACCCTCACACATATTATTCCCTCATTTAGTGGATATTTTCACAAAAAAGCAAAATTTTCAAAAATCCAAAATATTGGCTGAAAACGACTAAATTTCAAGGACTCATTGGGCGAATCACTCTGGAACTGAAATCGGAACGCTCACTGACATTTGCCCTATCTGAAAGTCTGATAAACGCCGGAAAAAATGACTAAGTCTAACAAAAAAAATTTTTCAACTTTTTTCAATTTTACGCCGTGGGATATATATTCTACCCACACACATTTGGAACTCTCCTGGGGTACCCTCACACATATTATTCCCTCATTTTGTGGATATTTTCACAAAAAAGCAAAATTTTCAAAAATCCAAAATATTGGCTGGATACGACTAAATTTCAAGGACTCATATGGCGAATCACTCTAGAACTGAAATCGGAACGCTCACTGACATTTGCCCTATCTGAAAGTCTGATAAACGCCGGAAAAATGACTAAGTCCAACAAAAAAAATATTTCAACTTTTTTCAATTTTACGCCGTGGGATATATATTCTACCCACACACATTTGGAACTCTCCTGGGGTACCCTCACACATATTATTCCCTCATTTAGTGGTTATTTTCACAAAAAAGTGAAATTTTCAAAAATCCAGAAAATTGGATGAAAACGACTAAAGATCAAGGACTCACTGGGCGAATCGCTCTGGAACTGAAATTGGAATGCTCACGGACATTTCCCCTATCTGAAAGTCTGATAAACGCCGGAAAAATGACTAAGTCCAAAAAAAAATTTTTTTAAACTTTTTTCAATTTTACCCCCGTGGGATATATATTCTACCCACACACATTTGGAACTCTCCTGGGGTACCCTCACACATGTTATTCCCTCATTTAGTGTATATTTTCACAAATAAGTGAAATGTTCAAAAATCCAGAAAATTGGCTGAAAACGACTAAATATCAAGGACTCATTGGGCGAATCGCTCTGGAACTGAAATCGGAATGCTCTCTGAAATTTCCCCTATCTGAAAGTCTGATAAACGCCGGAAAAATGACAGTCCAAAAAAAATTTTTTTTCAACTTTTTTAAATTTTACCCCCGTGGGATATATATTCTACCCACACTCATTTGGAAATCTCCTGGGGTACCCTCACACATATTATTCCCTCATTTAGCGGATATTTTCACAAAAAAGTGAATTTTTCAAAAATCTAGAAAATTGGATGAAAACGACTAAATATGAAGGACTCTTTGGGCGAATCGCTCTGGAACTGAAATCGGAATGCTCACTGACATTTCCCCTATCTGAAAGTCTGATAAACGGCGGAAAAATGACAGTCCAAAAAAAATTTTTTTTCAACTTTTTTCAATTTTACCACCGTGGGATATATATTCTACCCACACACATTTGGAACTCTCTTGGGGTACCCTCACACATATTATTCCCTCATTTAGTGGATATTTTCACAAAAAAGTGAAATTTTCAAAAATCCAGAAAATTGGCTGAAAACGACTAAATATCAAGAACTCATTGGGCGAATCACTCTGGAACTGAAATCGGAATGCTCACTGACATTTCCCCTATCTGAAAGTCTGATAAACGCCGGAAAAATGACTAAGTCCCAAAAATTTTTTTTTCAACTTTTTTAAATTTTACCCCCTTGGGATATATATTCTACCCACACACATTTGGAACTCTCTTGGGGTACCCTCACACATATTATTCCCTCATTTAGTGGATATTTTCACAAAAAAGCAAAATTTTCAAAAATCCAAAATATTGGCTGAAAACGACTAAATTTCAAGGACTCATTGGGCGAATCACTCTGGAACTGAAATCGGAACGCTCACTGACATTTGCCCTATCTGAAAGTCTGATAAACGCCGGAAAAAATGACTAAGTCTAACAAAAAAAATTTTTCAACTTTTTTCAATTTTACGCCGTGGGATATATATTCTACCCACACACATTTGGAACTCTCCTGGGGTACCCTCACACATATTATTCCCTCATTTTGTGGATATTTTCACAAAAAAGCAAAATTTTCAAAAATCCAAAATATTGGCTGGATACGACTAAATTTCAAGGACTCATATGGCGAATCACTCTAGAACTGAAATCGGAACGCTCACTGACATTTGCCCTATCTGAAAGTCTGATAAACGCCGGAAAAATGACTAAGTCCAACAAAAAAAATATTTCAACTTTTTTCAATTTTACGCCGTGGGATATATATTCTACCCACACACATTTGGAACTCTCCTGGGGTACCCTCACACATATTATTCCCTCATTTAGTGGTTATTTTCACAAAAAAGTGAAATTTTCAAAAATCCAGAAAATTGGATGAAAACGACTAAAGATCAAGGACTCACTGGGCGAATCGCTCTGGAACTGAAATTGGAATGCTCACGGACATTTCCCCTATCTGAAAGTCTGATAAACGCCGGAAAAATGACTAAGTCCAAAAAAAAATTTTTTTAAACTTTTTTCAATTTTACCCCCGTGGGATATATATTCTACCCACACACATTTGGAACTCTCCTGGGGTACCCTCACACATGTTATTCCCTCATTTAGTGTATATTTTCACAAATAAGTGAAATGTTCAAAAATCCAGAAAATTGGCTGAAAACGACTAAATATCAAGCACTCATTGGGCGAATCGCTCTGGAACTGAAATCGGAATGCTCACTGATATTTCCCCTATCTGAAAGTCTGATAAACGCTGGAAAAATGACTAAGTCCAAAAAAAAAATGTTTTCAACTTTTTTCAATTTGACCCCCGTGGGATATATATTCTACCCACACACATTTGGAACTCTCCGGGGGTACCCTCACACATATTATTCCCTCATTTAGTGGATATTTTCACAAAAAAGTGAAATTTTCAAAAATCCAGAAAATTGGCTGAAAACGACCAAATCTCATGGACTCATTGGCCGAATCGCTCTGGAACTGAAATTGGAATGCTCAATGACATTTCCCCTATCTGAAAGTCTGATAAACGCTGGAAAAATGACTAAATCCAAAAAAAAAATGTTTTCAACTTTTTTCAATTTTACCCCCGTGGGATAAATATTCTACCCACACACATTTGGAACTCTCCTGGGGTACCCTCACACATTTTATTCCCTCATTTAGTGGATATTTTCACAAAAAAGTGAAATTTTCAAAAATCCAAAATATTGGCTGAAACCTACTAAAAATCAAGGAATCATTGGGTGCATCACTCTGGAACTGAAATCGGAATGCTCACTGACATTTCCCCTATCTGAAAGTCTGATAAACGCCGGAAAAATGACAGTCCAAAAAAAATTTTTTTTCAACTTTTTTCAATTTTACCCCCGTGGGATATATATTCTACCCACACACATTTTGAACTCTCCTGGGGTACCCTCACACATATTATTCCCTCATTTAGCGGATATTTTCACAAAAAAGTGAAATTTTCAAAAATCCAGAAAATTGGCTGAAAACGACTAAATATCAAGGACTCATTGGGCGAATCGCTCTGGAACTGAAATCGGAATGCTCTCTGAAATTTCCCCTATCTGAAAGTCTGATAAACGCCGGAAAAATGACAGTCCAAAAAAAATTTTTTTTCAACTTTTTTAAATTTTACCCCCGTGGGATATATATTCTACCCACACTCATTTGGAAATCTCCTGGGGTACCCTCACACATAATATTCCCTCATTTAGCGGATATTTTCACAAAAAAGTGAATTTTTCAAAAATCTAGAAAATTGGATGAAAACGACTAAATATGAAGGACTCTTTGGGCGAATCGCTCTGGAACTGAAATCGGAATGCTCACTGACATTTCCCCTATCTGAAAGTCTGATAAACGGCGGAAAAATGACAGTCCAAAAAAAATTTTTTTTCAACTTTTTTCAATTTTACCACCGTGGGATATATATTCTACCCACACACATTTGGAACTCTCTTGGGGTACCCTCACACATATTATTCCCTCATTTAGTGGATATTTTCACAAAAAAGTGAAATTTTCAATTGGCTGAAAACGACTAAATATCAAGAACTCATTGGGCGAATCGCTCTGGAACTGAAATCGGAATGCTCACTGACATTTCCCCTATCTGAAAGTCTGATAAACGCCGGAAAAATGACTAAGTCCCAAAAATTTTTTTTTCAACTTTTTTAAATTTTACCCCCTTGGGATATATATTCTACCCACACACATTTGGAACTCTCTTGGGGTACCCTCACACATATTATTCCCTCATTTAGTGGATATTTTCACAAAAAAGCAAAATTTTCAAAAATCCAAAATATTGGCTGAAAACGACTAAATTTCAAGGACTCATTGGGCGAATCACTCTGGAACTGAAATCGGAACGCTCACTGACATTTGCCCTATCTGAAAGTCTGATAAACGCCGGAAAAAATGACTAAGTCTAACAAAAAAAACTTTTCAACTTTTTTCAATTTTACGCCGTGGGATATATATTCTACCCACACACATTTGGAACTCTCCTGGGATACCCTCACACATATTATTCCCTCATTTTGTGGATATTTTCACAAAAAAGCAAAATTTTCAAAAATCCAAAATATTGGCTGGATACGACTAAATTTCAAGGACTCATATGGCGAATCACTCTAGAACTGAAATCGGAACGCTCACTGACATTTGCCCTATCTGAAAGTCTGATAAACGCCGGAAAAATGACTAAGTCCAACAAAAAAAATATTTCAACTTTTTTCAATTTTACGCCGTGGGATATATATTCTACCCACACACATTTGGAACTCTCCTGGGGTACCCTCACACATATTATTCCCTCATTTAGTGGTTATTTTCACAAAAAAGTGAAATTTTCAAAAATCCAGAAAATTGGATGAAAACGACTAAAGATCAAGGACTCACTGGGCGAATCGCTCTGGAACTGAAATTGGAATGCTCACGGACATTTCCCCTATCTGAAAGTCTGATAAACGCCGGAAAAATGACTAAGTCCAAAAAAAAATTTTTTTAAACTTTTTTCAATTTTACCCCCGTGGGATATATATTCTACCCACACACATTTGGAACTCTCCTGGGGTACCCTCACACATGTTATTCCCTCATTTAGTGTATATTTTCACAAATAAGTGAAATGTTCAAAAATCCAGAAAATTGGCTGAAAACGACTAAATATCAAGGACTCATTGGGCGAATCGCTCTGGAACTGAAATCGGAATGCTCACTGATATTTCCCCTATCTGAAAGTCTGATAAACGCTGGAAAAATGACTAAGTCCAAAAAAAAAATGTTTTCAACTTTTTTCAATTTGACCCCCGTGGGATATATATTCTACCCACACACATTTGGAACTCTCCGGGGGTACCCTCACACATATTATTCCCTCATTTAGTGGATATTTTCACAAAAAAGTGAAATTTTCAAAAATCCAGAAAATTGGCTGAAAACGACCAAATCTCATGGACTCATTGGCCGAATCGCTCTGGAACTGAAATTGGAATGCTCAATGACATTTCCCCTATCTGAAAGTCTGATAAACGCTGGAAAAATGACTAAATCCAAAAAAAAAATGTTTTCAACTTTTTTCAATTTTACCCCCGTGGGATAAATATTCTACCCACACACATTTGGAACTCTCCTGGGGTACCCTCACACATTTTATTCCCTCATTTAGTGGATATTTTCACAAAAAAGTGAAATTTTCAAAAATCCAAAATATTGGCTGAAACCTACTAAAAATCAAGGAATCATTGGGTGCATCACTCTGGAACTGAAATCGGAATGCTCACTGACATTTCCCCTATCTGAAAGTCTGATAAACGCCGGAAAAATGACAGTCCAAAAAAAATTTTTTTTCAACTTTTTTCAATTTTACCCCCGTGGGATATATATTCTACCCACACACATTTTGAACTCTCCTGGGGTACCCTCACACATATTATTCCCTCATTTAGCGGATATTTTCACAAAAAAGTGAAATTTTCAAAAATCCAGAAAATTGGCTGAAAACGACTAAATATCAAGGACTCATTGGGCGAATCGCTCTGGAACTGTTTTCGGAATGCTCACTGACATTTCCCCTATCTGAAAGTCTGATAAACGCCAGAATAATGACTAAGAGCAAAAAAAAAAATTTTTTTAACTTTTTTCAATTTTACCCCCGTGAGATATATATTCTACCCACACACATTTGGAACTCTCCGGGGGTACCCTCACACATATTATTCCCTCATTTAGTGGAAAATTTCACAAAAAAGTGAAATTTTCAAAAATCCAGAAAATTGGCTGAAAACGACTAAATATCAAGGACTCATTGGGCGAATCACTCTGGAACTGAAATCGGAACGCTCACTGACATTTCCCCTACCTGAAAGTCTGATAAACGCCGGAAAAATGACAGTCCAAAAAAAATTTTTTTTCAACTTTTTTAAATTTTACCCCCGTGGGATATTTATTCTACCCACACACATTTGGAAATCTCCTGGGGTACCCTCACACATATTATTCCCTCATTTAGCGGATATTTTCACAAAAAAGTGAATTTTTCAAAAATCTAGAAGATTGGATGAAAACGACTAAATATGAAGGACTCTTTGGGCGAATCGCTCTGGAACTGAAATCGGAATGCTCACTGACATTTCCCCTATCTGAAAGTCTGATAAACGGCGGAAAAATGACAGTCCAAAAAAAATTTTTTTTCAACTTTTTTCAATTTTACCACCGTGGGATATATATTCTACCCACACACATTTGGAACTCTCCTGGGGTACCCTCACACATATTATTCCCTCATTTAGTGGATATTTTCACAAAAAAGCAAAATTTTCAAAAATCCAAAATATTGGCTGAAAACGACTAAATTTCAAGGACTCATTGGGCGAATCACTCTGGAACTGAAATCGGAACGCTCACTGACATTTGCCCTATCTGAAAGTCTGATAAACGCCGGAAAAATGACTAAGTCTAACAAACAAATTTTTTCAACTTTTTTCAATTTTGCGCCGTGGGATATATATTCTATCCACACACATTTGGAACTCTCCTGGGGTACCCTCACACATATTATTCCCTCATTTTGTGGATATTTTCACAAAAAAGCAAAATTTTCAAAAATCCAAAATATTGGCTGGATACGACTAAATTTCAAGGACTCATTGGGCGAAAAACTCTAGAACTGAAATCGGAACGCTCACTGACATTTGCCCTATCTGAAAGTCTGATAAACGCCGGAAAAATGACTAAGTCCAACAAAAAAAATATTTCAACTTTTTTCAATTTTACGCCGTGGGATATATATTCTACCCACACACATTTGGAACTCTCCTGGGGTACCCTCACACATATTATTCCCTCATTTAGTGGTTATTTTCACAAAAAAGTGAAATTTTCAAAAATCCAGAAAATTGGATGAAAACGACTAAATATCAAGGACTCACTGGGCGAATCGCTCTGGAACTGAAATTGGAATGCTCACGGACATTTCCCCTATCTGAAAGTCTGATAAACGCCGGAAAAATGACTAAGTCCAAAAAAAAATTTTTTTAAACTTTTTTCAATTTTACCCCCGTGGGATATATATATTCTACCCACACACATTTTGAACTCTCCTGGGGTACCCTCACACATGTTATTCCCTCATTTAGTGTATATTTTCACAAATAAGTGAAATGTTCAAAAATCCAGAAAATTGGCTGAAAACGACTAAATATCAAGGACTCATTGGGCGAATCGCTCTGGAACTGAAATCGGAATGCTCACTGATATTTCCCCTATCTGAAAGTCTGATAAACGCTGGAAAAATGACTAAGTCCAAAAAAAAAATGTTTTCAACTTTTTTCAATTTGACCCCCGTGGGATATATATTCTACCCACACACATTTGGAACTCTCCGGGGGTACCCTCACACATATTATTCCTGTTAGAACCTTGCTGTTAGGTTTTTTTTCCTTTGCTGGTCACATGACCTTGTTGGCCTATTTAGTCCTGCTCCGCCCTTCTGGCTTTGCTGGACTTCATTGTATATCTACTTTCTAGCTAGCCTGTGCTCTGTATCTAACTCTGTTAGTTTGCTTGGTCTACGGACCTCTATGTTCTATCTATTTTGTTTGTTCGTCTGTCTGCTACTATTTCTGTTAGGAGGTGTCCCATATTCCTCCCAGTCCTTAGTACTTGTAGGGATTCCCTCCCCACATCTATAGGTCTTCGTACAGACTAGATTAGGACTTTAGCAGGTCTGATCGCAGGATCAGGTCCCCTGTTACATCGTAGGGATTCAGCTGAGTCTCATAGTAGGGACAGATCTCCTCTCTTTCCTTAGCTTTGGTAGCAGATCATAACAGTAAGTCCAGCCAGCAAATTCTCTAAGGAAAGATTTTTCTGTTCCATCATGGTGTCGGTTCAGGATTTGGCTCATCGCCTGCAGGGACTCTCTCTGGAGGTGGCCGAGCTCCGTCAGCACGTTAGTAACTGTCCTGGAGCACATTTCTTGGAGCCTAAGGTATGTTTGCCGGATTTGTTTTTTGGTGAACACCGAGAATTTTTTTCATTTAAAAATGCTTGCTTATTGTATTTTCGTTTGAGACCTAAGTCCTCTGGGGATGAATCCCAGCGCATAGGGTTCATAATGTCACTTTTGCGCAAAGAGCCTCAGGAGTGGGCCTTTTCTTTGCAACCTAGTGATTCATGCTTCAGATCAGTGGATAGTTTTTTTTCTGCTTTGGGACTATTATATGATGATCCTGACCGTGTCGCATCAGCTGAGACTGAGTTGAGACGTCTAAAACAAGGATCGGGTAATGTGGAAAAATATTGTACACATTTTCGTCGTTGGTCCACTCAAACAGGGTGGAACGATTCTGCTCTGAAAAGTCTATTTCTTGCTGGGCTCAGTGAAAGGGTTAAAGACCTGCTAATTGCTTATCCTACACCTGAAGATTTGCAACAGGCTATGCAATTAGCTATACGGGTGGATAGAAGACTGCGTGCTAGGGTTAATGAGAGCAAATCCTCTGCTATGTCCGTTTCTGGTTATGATAATGTGTGTACTAACAGTGGTGAACCGATGGAGATTGGATCGGTGGCACCTCGCTCTCAAGAAAAAGACCGTCGTTTTTCGCAAGGCTTGTGTTTCTATGGCGGAAAATCTGGTCATTTGATTAAAGGCTGTGAGCTTCGTATGAAGAAAGAAAAAAAAATGGTCAGTCACGCCCGTATTGCCTGTTTAAATTCCAAGGGTATATTTTTAGCTGCTTCCACGATTGCTCAGGAAAAATTAATGGAATTTCGGGTGTTTGTTGATTGCGGGTCTACACTGAATGTAATTGATGGGGGATTCGTGGAAAAACTCAATTTAAAACCTGAACCTTTGTCATCCCCCATTGCTGTGGTTTCTGTGGATGGCTCCCCTTTGAAGAATATTACTCTCAAGGTCAGTGAATTTCCTCTCACTATTAATGGTGTTCACCATGAGAAATTGGATTTGGTAGTGTTGAATAACTTGCCTTCTCCAGTAATATTGGGTTTGCCCTGGTTAAAATTTCACAATCCTGTACTGGATTGGTCTACCAGTGAAATTAAATCCTGGAGCCATAAATGTTATGACAAGTGTTGTAACGGGCGTATTGCAGCTTTGGATAGGGGAGAATTGCCTGTTCCTATTCAGGATTTTTGGAGAGTTTTTTCTGAGAAGGAATCGCAGGTTTTGCCTCCCCATAGAGACTATGATTGTTCTATTGAATTTGTCCCTGGAGCGACTCTTCCTAAGAGTCGTTTATTTAACCTTACTATTCCTGAGAGGAAGGCTTTGGAGGAATACATACAGACAAGTTTGGCCGCCGGTCACATTAGGCCCTCTAAGTCTCCTGTGGCGGTTGGATTTTTTTTTGTAAAAAAAAAGGACGGCGGTTTACGTCCTTGTCTGGATTTTCGTGAGATTAACAAAATTACGGTACGCAATCCTTACCCACTGCCATTGATTCCTGATCTGTTTAACCAGTTATTGGGGGCCAAGTGGTTCTCTAAAATTGACCTTAAGGGGGCATACAATCTGTTGCGCATGAAGGAGGGTGATGAATGGAAGACTGCTTTTAACACTCCTGTGGGTCATTTTGAGAATCTGGTTATGCCTTTTGGTCTTACTAATGCTCCTGCATTTTTTCAGAATCTGATTAATGACATCCTTAGACCTTTGATCGGTAAAAATGTGGTTGTGTATTTGGATGACATTTTGATTTATTCGCCAGATCTGGAGTCTCATTGGCGGAGCGTGCGTGAGGTATTACAGTTATTAATGGACAATTCGCTTTTTGCTAAGCTGGAGAAATGTGAGTTCGCTGTACAGAGAATTAGTTTTTTGGGCTACATTATCTCCAGCAAAGGTTTTGAGATGGATCCGGTTAAGGTTCAGGCTGTGCAGGAATGGCCTAGGCCTATTGGTTTGAAATCGATACAGAGGTTTTTGGGTTTCGCCAATTACTATAGAAAGTTCATAAAAAAATTTTCTAGTATTGTCAAACCTCTGACTGATCTCACCAGGAAAGGTGCTGATGCGGTTCAGTGGTCTTCTGAGGCCATTGAAGCTTTTGTGTATCTCAAGGAGAGGTTCACCTCTGCTCCCATCCTTATGCACCCTGATGTTACTAGGCCGTTTTTGGTTGAGGTTGATGCTTCCTCTGTGGGGGTTGGCGCAGTATTGTCTCAGGATAACGGGGATGGATTACATCCCTGTGCCTTTTTTTCAAAAAAAATTTTCGGAGACTGAATTGAATTACGATATTGGTAATCGGGAATTATTGGCTATTAAACTCGCATTTGAACACTGGCGCCACTTCTTGGAAGGTGCGGAATTTCCCGTTCAGGTTCTTACGAATCATAAAAATCTGATATATCTTGATGCTGCCAAGCGCCTGAATGCCCGTCAGGCTAGGTGGGCACTGTTTTTCTCGCGGTTTAATTTCTCCGTTACTTACATCCCTGGTACTAAGAATGTTAAGGCGGATGCCTTGTCTCGCAGTTTTTCTCCCATAGTCGGTGCTGAGAAAGAGGAAAACATTTTACAAGAAGGTGTTGTGATAGCTGCTTTAGACTCCATTTTGGAAGATGAGATTCTTAAAGCTCAGGAGAATGCCCCATCTAACACTCCTCATGGGAGGTTGTTTGTGCCTGAGACCTTTAGGAGAGATTTGTTTGTTGAGTGTCACGAATCTCGGTTGGCAGGTCATCCCGGAATCTCTGAGACCAAGAGACTGGTGGGTCGCAGTTTTTGGTGGCCTGGATGGCAGAAGGAAGTCATTAAGTGGGTGCGCCAATGTACTATATGTGCTAGATCTAAGTCCTCACATACTCCTGCTGCGGGGTTGCTTTGTCCTTTGGAGGTCCCCAGTGCTCCTTGGACACATTTGGCTATGGACTTTATAACTGACCTTCCCCCCTCTGAGGGTTTTACTGTCATCTGGGTGGTCGTGGACCGTTTTAGCAAGATGTGTCACTTGGTTCCCTTCGTCAAACTGCCCTGCGCTAAAACTCTCGCTAAGGCCTTTGTCAAGGAAATTGTCAGACTTCATGGCGTTCCTACTGACATTGTTTCTGATAGGGGTCCTCAGTTCGTGGCTCGTTTTTGGCGTGCCTTTTGTGACAGGTTGGGAATTCATTTGTCGTTTTCGTCCGGATATCATCCTGAATCTAATGGCCAGACAGAAAGGAAAAACCAGGATGTTGAGCAGTTCTTGCGTTGTTTTGTGGCAGACAATCAAGAGGGGTGGTCTGAGTTTCTGCCACTTGCCGAATTTGCTCTGAACAATCATACATCTTCTTCTGCTGGTTGTTCGCCTTTTTTTTGTTGTTCTGGGAGACATCAGTCGTTTGGGTCGTTCTCCAAGTTGGGATCTGCCGTGCCTGAGGAGGAGAATTTTTCCGGTGATTTGGAAAGCGTTTGGACGTATGTGCGTGGTAATCTTCAGGAGGCCAACAGAAAATCTAAAGACTACTTTGATAGGAAACGACAGGAGGTTTTGTTCGCTGTTGGTGACATGGTTTGGTTGTCCTCTAGGAATCTGCGGTTGAGGATTCCTTCTAAGAAATTGGGTCCCAAGTTTGTAGGGCCCTTTAAGGTGCTTCAGGTTGTCAACCAATCTGCTGTTAGGTTGGAGGTTCCTACCTCCTGGAGAATTAATCCGGTCTTTCATGTCTCTCTGTTAAAAAAAGCTGTTGTGTCGGATGGTGACGCCTCTGCCTCTGTTCCTCCGGTGGTGGAGGACGGGGAATATGAAATTTCTCGCATCCTTGTCTCTAGACGGTATAGAGGTAGTTTGCAGTATCTTGTGGCCTGGAAAGGTTTCGGACCCGAGGATAACTCTTGGGTGAGGTCAGATGATGTTTCCGCGTCCAGACTTATCAGAGCGTTTCACAGGAGATTTCCTGATAAGCCTGGTCCTAGGGGATCCGGAGGATCCTCTTAGAAGGGGGGGTACTGTTAGAACCTTGCTGTTAGGTTTTTTTTCCTTTGCTGGTCACATGACCTTGTTGGCCTATTTAGTCCTGCTCCGCCCTTCTGGCTTTGCTGGACTTCATTGTATATCTACTTTCTAGCTAGCCTGTGCTCTGTATCTAACTCTGTTAGTTTGCTTGGTCTACGGACCTCTATGTTCTATCTATTTTGTTTGTTCGTCTGTCTGCTACTATTTCTGTTAGGAGGTGTCCCATATTCCTCCCAGTCCTTAGTACTTGTAGGGATTCCCTCCCCACATCTATAGGTCTTCGTACAGACTAGATTAGGACTTTAGCAGGTCTGATCGCAGGATCAGGTCCCCTGTTACATCGTAGGGATTCAGCTGAGTCTCATAGTAGGGACAGATCTCCTCTCTTTCCTTAGCTTTGGTAGCAGATCATAACAATTCCCTCATTTAGTGGATATTTTCACAAAAAAGTGAAATTTTCAAAAATCCAGAAAATTGGCTGAAAACGACCAAATCTCATGGACTCATTGGGCGAATCGCTCTGGAACTGAAATAGGAACGCTCACTGACATTTGCCCTATCTGAAAGTCTGATAAACATCGGAAAAATGACTAAGTCCAAAAAAAAATTGTTTTCAACTTTTTTCAATTTTACCCCCGTGGGATATATATTCTACCCACACACATTTGGAACTCTCCTGGTGTACCCTCACACATATTATTCCCTCATTTAGTGGATATTTTCACAAAAAAGTGAAATTTTCAATAATCCAGAAAATTGGCTGAAAACGACTAAATATCAAGGACTCATTGGGCGAATCGCTCTGGAACTGAAATTGGAATGCTCAATGACATTTCCCCTATCTGAAAGTCTGATAAACGCTGGAAAAATGACTAAATCCAAAAAAAAAATGTTTTCAACTTTTTTCAATTTTACCCCCGTGGGATATATATTCTACCCACACACATTTTGAACTCTCCTGGGGTACCCTCACACATATTATTCCCTCATTTAGCGGATATTTTCACAAAAAAGTGAAATTTTCAAAAATCCAGAAAATTGGCTGAAAACGACTAAATATCAAGGACTCATTGGGCGAATCGCTCTGGAACTGAAATCGGAATGCTCTCTGATATTTCCCCTATCTGAAAGTCTGATAAACGCTGGAAAAATGACTAAGTCCAAAAAAAAAATTTTTTCAACTTTTTTCAATTTTACCCCCGTGGGATATATATTCTACCGACACACATATGGAACTCTCCTGGGGTACCCTCACACATATTATTCCCTCATTTAGTGGATATTTTCACAAAAAAGTGAAATTTTCAAAAATCCAGAAAATTGGCTGAAAATTACTAAATATCAAGGACTCATTGGGCGAATCGCTCTGGAACTGTTTTCGGAATGCTCACTGACATTTCCCCTATCTGAAAGTCTGATAAACGCCAGAATAATGACTAAGAGCAAAAAAAAAAATTTTTTCAACTTTTTTCAATTTTACCCCCGTGAGATATATATTCTACCCACACACATTTGGAACTCTCCGGGGGTACCCTCACACATCTTATTCCCTCATTTAGTGGAAAATTTCACAAAAAAGTGAAATTTTCAAAAATCCAGAAAATTGGCTGAAAACGACTAAATATCAAGGACTCATTGGGCGAATCACTCTGGAACTGAAATCGGAACGCTCACTGACATTTCCCCTACCTGAAAGTCTGATAAACGCCGGAAAAATGACAGTCCAAAAAAAATTTTTTTTCAACTTTTTTAAATTTTACCCCCGTGGGATATATATTCTACCCACACATATTTGGAAATCTCCTGGGGTACACTCACACATATTATTCCCTCATTTAGCGGATATTTTCACAAAAAAGTGAATTTTTCAAAAATCTAGAAAATTGGATGAAAACGACTAAATATGAAGGACTCTTTGGGCGAATCGCTCTGGAACTGAAATCGGAATGCTCACTGACATTTCCCCTATCTGAAAGTCTGATAAACGGCGGAAAAATGACAGTCCAAAAAAAATTTTTTTTCAACTTTTTTCAATTTTACCACCGTGGGATATATATTCTACCCACACACATTTGGAACTCTCTTGGGGTACCCTCACACATATTATTCCCTCATTTAGTGGATATTTTCACAAAAAAGTGAAATTTTCAAAAATCCAGAAAATTGGCTATAAACGACTAAATATCAAGAACTCATTGGGCGAATCGCTCTGGAACTGAAATCGGAATGCTCACTGACATTTCCCCTACCTGAAAGTCTGATAAACGCCGGAAAAATGACTAAGCCTCAAAATATTTTTTTTTCAACTTTTTTAAATTTTACCCCCTTGGGATATATATTCTACCCACACACATTTGGAAGTCTCCTGGGGTACCCTCACACATATTATTCCCTCATTTAGTGGATATTTTCACAAAAAAGCAAAATTTTCAAAAATCCAAAATATTGGCTGAAAACGACTAAATTTCAAGGACTCATTGGGCGAATCACTCTGGAACTGAAATCGGAACGCTCACTGACATTTGCCCTATCTGAAAGTCTGATAAACGCCGGAAAAAATGACTAAGTCTAACAAAAAAAATTTTTCAACTTTTTTCAATTTTACGCCGTGGGATATATATTCTACCCACACACATTTGGAACTCTCCTGGGGTACCCTCACACATATTATTCCCTCATTTTGTGGATATTTTCACAAAAAAGCAAAATTTTCAAAAATCCAAAATATTGGCTGGATACGACTAAATTTCAAGGACTCATTGGGCGCATCACTCTTGAACTGAAATCGGAACGCTCACTGACATTTGCCCTATCTGAAAGTCTGATAAACGCCGGAAAAATGACTAAGTCCAACAAAAAAAATATTTCAACTTTTTTCAATTTTACGCCGTGGGATAAATATTCTAACCACACACATTTGGAACTCTCCTGGGGTACCCTCACACATATCATTCCCTCATTTAGTGGATATTTTCACAAAAAAGTGAAATTTTCAAAAATCCAGAAAATTGGATGAAAACGACTAAATATCAAGGACTCATTGGCCAAATCGCTCTGGAACTGAAATCAGAATGCTCACTGACATTTCCCCTATCTGAAAGTCTGATAAACGTCGGAAAAATGACTAAGTCCAAAAAAAAATTTTTTTTATCTTTTTTCAATTTTACCCCCATGGGATATATATTCTACCCACACACATTTGGAACTCTCCTGGGGTACCCTCACACATATTATTCCCTCATTTAGTGGATATTTTCACAAAAAAGCGAAATTTTCAAAAATCCAGAATATTGGCTGAAAACGACTAAACATCAAGGACTCATTGGGCGAATCGCTCAGGAACTGAAATCGGAATGCTCACTGATATTTCCCCTATCTGAAAGTCTGATAAACGCCGGAAAAATGACTAAGTCCAAAAAAAAAATTTTTTTATCTTTTTTCAATTTTACCCCCATGGGATATATATTCTACCCACACACATTTGGAACTCTCCTGGGGTACCCTCACACATATTATTCCCTCATTTAGTGGATATTTTCACAAAAAAGTGAAATTTTCAAAAATCTAGAAAATTGGAAGAAAACGACTAAATATCAAGGACTCATTGGGCGAATCGCCCTGGAACTGAAATAGGAACGCTCAGTGACATTTCCCCTATCTGAAAGTCTGATAAACGCCGGAAAAATGACTGAGTCCCAAAAAAAAATTTTTTCACCTTTTTTCAATTTTACCCCCGTGGGATATATATTCTACCCACATACATTTGTAACTCTCCTGGGGTACCCTCACACATATTATTCCCTCATTTAGTGGATATTTTCACAAAAAAGGTGAAATTTTCAAAAATCCAGAAAATTGGCTGAGAATGACTAAATATCAAGGACTCATTGGGCGAATCGCTCTGGAACTGAAATAGGAACGCTCACTGACATTTCCCCTATCTGAAAGTCTGATAAATGTGGGAAAAATGACTAAGTCCAAAAAAAAATTTTTTCACCTTTTTTCAATTTTACCCCCGTGGGATATATATTCTACCCACACACATTTGGAACTGTCCTGGGGTACCCTCACACATATTACTCCCTCATTTAGTGGATATTTTCACAAAAAAGTGAAATTTTCAAAAATCCAGAAAATTGGCTAAAAACGACTAAATATCAAGGACTCATTGGGCGAATCACTCTGGAACTGAAAATGGAATGCTCACTGACGTTTCCTCTACCTGAAAGTCTGATAAACGCTGGAAAAATGACTAAGTCAAAAAAAAAAAAATTATAAACTTTTTTCAATTTTACCCCCGTGGGATAAATATTCTACCCACACACATTTGGAACTCTCCTGGGATACCCTCACACATATTATTCCCTCATTTAGTGGATATTTTCAAAAAAAGTGAAATTTTCAAAAATTCAAAATATTGGCTGAAAACGACTAAATATCAAGGACTCATTGGGCGAATCACTCTGGAACTGAAATCGGAACGCTCACTGACATTTGCCCTATCTGAAAGTCTGCTAAACGCCGGAAAAATGACTAAGTCCAAAATAAAAATGTTTTCAACTTTTTTCAATTTTACCCCCGTGGGATATATATTCTACCCAAACACATTTGGAACTCTCCTGGGGTACCGTCACACATATTATTCCTTCATTTAGTGGATATTTTCACAAAAAAAGTGAAATTTTCAAAAATTCAGAAAATTGGCTGAAAACAACTAAATATCAAGGACTCATTGGGTGAATCGCTCTGGAACTGAAACAGGAACGCTCACTGACCTTTTCCCTATCTGAAAGTCTGATAAAAGTCGGAAAAATGACTAAGTCCAAAAAAAATATTTTTCAACTTTTTCAATTTTACCCCCTGGGATATATATTCTACCCACACACATTTGGAACTCTCCTGGGGTACCCTCACACATAATATTCCCCCATTTAGTGGATATTTTCACAAAAAAAGTGGAATTTTCAAAAATCCAGAAAATTGGCTGAAAATGACTAAATATCAAGGACTCATTGGGCGAATCGCTCAGCAACTGAAATCGGATTGCTCACTGACATTTCCCCTATCTGAAAGTCTGATAAACGCCGGAAAAATGACTAAGTCCAAAATAAAAATGTTTTCAACTTATTTCAATTTTACCCCCATGGGATATATATTCTACCCACACACATTTGGAACTCTCCTGGGGTTCCCTCACACATATTATTCCTTCATTTAGTGGATATTTTCACAAAAAAAGTGACATTTTCAAAAATCCAGAAAATTGGTTGAAAACGACTAAATATCAAGGACTCATTGGGTGAATCGCTCTGGAACTGAAAAAGGAACGCTCACTGACATTTCCCCTATCTGAAAGTCTGATAAACGCCGGAAAAATGACTAAGTCCAAAGAAAATATTTTTCAACTTTTTTCAATTTTACCCCCTGGGATATATATTCTACCCAAACACATTTGGAACTCTCCTGGGGTACCCTCACACATTTTATTCCCTCATTTAGTGGATATTTTCACAAAAAAAGTGAAATTTTCAAAAATCCAAGCTATTGGCTGAAAATGACTAAATATCAAGGACTCATTGAGCGAATCACTCTGGAACTGAAATCGGAACGCTCACTGACATTTCCCCTATCTGAAAGTCTGATAAACGCCGGAAGAATGAATAAGTCCAAAAAAAAAATGTTTTCAACTTTTTTCAATTTTACCCCCGTTGGATAAATATTCTACCCACACACATTTGGGACTCTCCTGGGGTACCCTCACACATATTATTCCCTCATTTAGTGGATATTTTCACAAAAAAAGTGACATTTTCAAAAATCCAGAAAATTGGTTGAAAACGACTAAATATCAAGGACTCATTGGGCGAATCGCTCTGGAACTGAAAAAGGAACGCTCACTGACATTTCCCCTATCTGAAAGTCTGATAAACGCCGGAAAAATGACTAAGTCCAAAGAAAATATTTTTCAACTTTTTTCAATTTTACCCCCTGGGATATATATTCTACCCAAACACATTTGGAACTCTCCTGGGGTACCCTCACACATTTTATTCCCTCATTTAGTGGATATTTTCACAAAAAAAGTGAAATTTTCAAAAATCCAAGCTATTGGCTGAAAATGACTAAATATCAAGGACTCATTGAGCGAATCACTCTGGAACTGAAATCGGAACGCTCACTGACATTTCCCCTATCTGAAAGTCTGATAAACGCCGGAAGAATGAATAAGTCCAAAAAAAAAATGTTTTCAACTTTTTTCAATTTTACCCCCGTTGGATAAATATTCTACCCACACACATTTGGGACTCTCCTGGGGTACCCTCACACATATTATTCCCTCATTTAGTGGATATTTTCACAAAAAAAGTGAAATTTTCAAAAATCCAGAAACTTGGCTGAAAATGACTAAAAATCAAAGACTCATTGGGCGAATCGCTCAGCAACTGAAATCGGAATGCTCACTGACATTTCCCCTATCTGAAAGCCTGATAAATGCCGGAAAAATGACTAAGTCGAAAAAAAAAATTTTTTCAACTTTTTTCAATTTTACCCCCGTGGGATATATATTCTACCCACACACATTTGGAACTCTCTTGGGGTTCCCTCACACTTATTATTCCTTCATTTAGTGGATATTTTCACAAAAAAAGTGACATTTTCAAAAATCCAGAAAATTGGCTGAAAACGACTAAATATCAAGGACTCATTGGGTGAATCGCTCTGGAACTGAAACAGGAACGCTCACCGACATTTCCCCTATCTGAAAGACTGATAAACGCCGGAAAAATGAATGAGTCCAAAAAAAAATTTTTTTCAACTTTACCCCCATCGGATATATATTCTACTCACACACATTTGGAACTCTCCTGGGGTACCCTCACACATATTATTCCCTCATTTAGTAGATATTTTCACAAAAATGGGAAATTTTCAAAAATCCAGCAAATTGGCTGAAAACTACTAAATATCAAGGACTCATTGGGCGAATCGCTCTGGAACTGAAATAGGAACGCTCACTGACATTTCCCCTATCTGAAAGTCTGATAAATGCCGGAAAAATGAATAAGTCCAAAAAAAAATATTTTTCAACTTTTTTTCAATTTTACCCCCGTGGGATATATATTCTACCCACACACATTTGGAGCTCTCCTGGGGTACCCTCACACATATTATTCCCTCATTTAGTGGATATTTTCACAAAAAAGTGAAATTTTCAAAAATCCAGAAAATTGGATGAAAACGATTAAATATCAAGGACTCATTGGGCGAATCGCTCTGGAACTGAAATTGGAATGCTCACTGACATTTCCCCTATCTGAAAGTATGTTAAACGCTGGAAAAATGACTAAGTCCAAAAAAAAAATTTTTTAAACTTTTTTCAAATTTACCCCCGTGGGATATATATTCTACCCACACACATTTGGAACTCTCCTGGGGTACCCTCACACATATTATTCCCTCATTTAGTGTATATTTTCACAAAAAAGTGAAATTTTCAAAAATCCAGCAAATTGGCTGAAAACGACTAAATATCAAGGACTCATTGGGCGAATCGCTCTGGAACTGAAATAGGAACGCTCAATGACATTTCCCTTATCTAAAAGTCTGATAAACGCTGGAAAAATGACTAAGTCCAAAAAAAAAATGTTTTAAACTTTTTTCAAATTTACCCCCGTGGGATATATATTCTACCCACACACATTTGGAACTCTCCTGGGGTACCCTCACACATATTATTCCCTCATTTAGTGTATATTTTCACAATAAAGTGAAATTTTCAAAAATACAAAATATTGGCTGAAAACGACTAAATATCAAGGACTCATTGGGCGAATCACTCTGGAACTGAAATCGGAGCGCTCACTGACATTTGCCCTACCTGAAAGTCTGATAAACGGCGGAATAATGGCAGTCCAAAAAATTTTTTTTTTAAACTTTTTTCAATTTTACCCCCGTGGGATATATATTCTACCCACACACATTTGGAACTCTCCTGGGGTACCCTCACACATATTATTCCCTCATTTAGTGGATATTTTCACAAAAAAGTGAAATTTTCAAAAATCCAGAAAATTGGCTGAAAACGACTAAATATCAAGGACTCATTGGGTGAATCGCTCTGGAACTGAAATCGGAATGCTCACTGATATTTGCCCTATCTGAAAGTCTGATAAACGCCGGAAAAATGACAGTCCAAAAAAAAATTTTTTAAAACTTTTTTAAATTTTACCCCCGTGGGATATATATTCTACCCACACACATTTGGAACTCTGCTGGGGTACCCTCACACATATTATTCCCTCATTTAGTGGATATTTTCACAAAAAAGTGAAATTTTCAAAAATCTAGAAAATTGGATGAAAACGATTAAATATCAAGGACTCATTGGGCGAATCGCTCTGGAACAGAAATAGGAACGCTCACTGACATTTCCCCTATCTGAAAGTCTGATAAACGTAGGAAAAATGACAGTCCAAAAAAAATTTTTTTTCAACTTTTTTCAATTTTACCCCCATGGGATATATATTCTACCCACACACATTTGGAACTCTCCTGGGGTACCCTCACACATATTATTCCCTCATTTAGTGGATATTTTCACAAAAAAGTGAAATTTTCAAAAATCCAGAAAATTGGATGAAAACGATTAAATATCAAGGACTCATTGGGCGAATCGCTCTGGAACTGAAATAGGAACACTCACTGACATTTCCCCTATCTGAAAGTCTGATAAACGTGGGAAAAATGACAGTCCAAAAAAAATTTTTTTAAACTTTTTTCAATTTTACCCCCGTGGGATATATATTCTACCCACACACATTTGGAACTCTCCTAGGGTACCCTCACACATATTATTCCCTCATTTAGTGGATATTTTCACAAAAAAGTGAAATTTTCAAAAATCCAGAAAATTGGCTGAAAACGACTAAATATCAAGGACTCATTGGGCGATTCGCTCTGGAACTGAAATTGGAATGCTCACTGATATTTCCCCTATCTGAAAGTCTGATAAACACTGGAAAAATGACTAAGTCCAAAAAAATTTTTTTTCAACTTTTTTCAATTTTACCCCCGTGGGATATATATTCTACCCACACACATTTGGAACTCTGCTGGGGTACCCTCACACATATTATTCCCTCATTTAGTGGATATTTTCACAAAAAAGTGAAATTTTCAAAAATCCAGAACATTGGATGAAAACGATTAAATATCAAGGACTCATTGGGAGAATCGCTCTGGAACTGAAATAGGAATGCTCACTGACATTTCCCCTATCTGAAAGTCTGATAAACGTGCGAAAAATGACTAAGTCCAAAAAAAAATGTTTTCAACTTTTTTCAATTTTACCCCCGTGGGATATATATATTCTACCCACACACATTTGGAACTCTCCTGGGGTACCCTCACACATATTATTCCCTCATTTAGCGGATATTTTCACAAAAAAGTGAAATTTTCAAAAATCTAGAAAATTTGATGAAAACGACTAAATATCAAGGACTCATTGGGTGAATCGCTCTGGAAGTGAAATAGGAATGCTCAGTGACATTTCCCCTATCTGAAAGTCTGATAAACGCCGGAAAAATGACAGTTCAAAAAAAAAATTTTTTTAACTTTTTTCAATTTTACCCCCGTGGGATAAATATTCTACCCACACACATTTGGGACTCTCCTGGGGTACCCTCACACATATTATTCCCTCATTTAGTGGATATTTTCACAAAAAAAGTAAAATTTTCAAAAATCCAGAAAATTGGCTGAAAACGACTAAATATCAAGGACTCATTGGGCGAATCGCTCTGGAACTGAAATCGGAATGCTCACTGACATTTCCCCTATCTAAAAGTCTGATAAACGTGGGAAAAATGACTAAGTCCAAAAAAAATTTTTTTCAACTTTTTTCAATTTTACCCCCGTGGGATATATATATTCTACCCACACACATTTGGAACTCTCCTGGGGTACCCTCACACATATTATTCCCTCATTTAGCGGATATTTTCACAAAAAAGTGAAATTTTCAAAAATCTAGAAAATTTGATGAAAACGACGAAATACCAAGGACTCATTGGGCGAATCGCTCTGGAACTGAAATTGGAACGCTCACTGACATTTCCCCTATCTGAAAGTCTGATAAACGCCGGAAAAATGACTAAGTTGAAAAAAAAAAATGTTTCAACTTTTTTCAATTTTACCCCCGTGGGAGATATTTTCAACTCACACACATTTGGAACTCTCCTGGGGTACCCTCACACATATTATGCCCTCATTTAGTGGATATTTTCACAAAAAAGTGAAATTTTCAAAAATCCAGAAAATTGGCTGAAAACGACTAAATATCAAGAACTCATTGGGCGAATCGCTCTGGAGCTGAAATCGGAATGCCCGCTGACATTTCCCCTATCTGAAAGTCTGATAAAAAGCCGGAAAAATAAATAAGTCGAAAAAAAAATTTTTTTTCAACTTTTTTCAATTTTACCCCCGTGGGATATATATTCTACCCACACACATTTGGAATTCTCCTGGGGTACCCTCACACATATTATTCCCTCATTTAGTGGATATTTTCACAATAAAGTCTATATTTCAAAAATCCAGAAAATTGCCTGAAAACGACGACATACCAAGAACTCATTGGGCGAATCACTCTGGAACTGAAATCGGAACGCTCACTGACATTTCCCCAATCTGAAAGTCTGATAAACGCAGAAAAAATGAATAAGTCCAAAAAAAATATTTTTTCAACTTTTTTCAATTTTACCCCCGTGGGATATATATTCTACCCACAAACATGAGGAACTCTCCTGGGGTACCCTCACACATATTATTCCCTCATTTAGTGGATATTTTCACAAAAAAGTGAAATTTTAAAAATTCCAGAAAATTGACTGAAAACGACGAAATATCAAGGACTCATCCGGCGAATCGGTCTGAAACTGAAATCGGAATGCTCACCGACATTTCCCCTATCTGAAAGTCTGATAAACGCCGGAAAAATGAATAAGTACAAAAAAAAAATTTTTTCAACTTTTTTAAATTTTACCCCCGTGGGATATATATTCTACCCACACACATTTGGAACTCTCCTGGGGTACCCTCACACATATTATTCCCTCATTTAGTGGATATTTTCACAATAAAGTGTAATTTTCAAAAATCCCGAAAATTGCCTGAAAACGACGAAATACCAAGGACTCATTGGGCGAATCACTCTGGAACTGAAATCGGAATGCTCACCGACATTTCCCCTATCTGAAAGTCTGATAAACGCCGGAAAAATGACTAAGGACAAAAAAAAAATTTTTTCAACTTTTTTCAATTTTACCCCCGTGGGATATATATTCTACCCACACACATTTGGAACTCTCCTGGGGTACCCTCACACATATTATTCCCTCATTTAGAGGATATTATCACAAAAAAGTGAAATTTTCAAAAATCCAAGATATTGGTTGAAAATGACTGAATATCAAGGACTCATTGGGCGAATCGCTCTGGAACTGAAATCGGAACGCTCACTGACATTTCCCCTATCTGAAAGTCTGATAAATGCCGGAAAAATTACTAAGTTGAAAAAAAAAATGTTTCAACTTTTTTCAATTTTACCCCCGTGGGAGATATTTTCAACCCACACACATTTGGAACTCTCCTGGGGTACCCTCACACATGTTATTCCCTCATTTAGTGGATATTTTCACAAAAAAGTGAAATTTTCAAAAATCCAGAAAATTGGCTGAAAACGACTAAATATCAAGGATTCATTGGGCGAATCGCTCTGGAGCTGAAATCGGAACGCCCGCTGACATTTCCCCTATCTGAAAGTCTGATAAACGCCGGAAAAATGACTAAGTCCAAAAAAAATATTTTTTTTAACTTTTTTCAATTTTACCCCCGTGGGATATAAATTCTACCCACACACATTTGGAGCTCTCCTGGGGTACCCTCACACATATTATTCCCTCATTTAGTGGATATTTTCACAAAAAAGTGAAATTTTCAAAAATCCAGAAAATTGCCTGAAAACGACGAAATATCCAGGACTCATCCGGCGAATCGGTCTGGAACTGAAATCGGAATGCTCACTGACATTTCCCCTATCTGAAAGTCTGATAAACGCCGGAAAAATGACTAAGTACAAAAAAAAAATGTTTTCAACTTTTTTCAATTTTAACCCTGTGGGATATATATTCTATCCACACACATTTGGAACTCTCCAGGGGTACCCTCACACATATTATTCCCTCATTTAGTGGATACTTTCACAAAAAAGTGTAATTTTCAAAAATCCAGAAAATTGCCTGAAAACGACAAAATATCAAGGACTCATTGGGCGAATCGCTCTGGAACTGAAATCGGAATGCTCACTGACATTTCCCCTATCTGAAAGTCTGATAAACGCAGAAAAAATGAATAAGTCCAAAAAAAATATTTTTTCAACTTTTTCAATTTTACCCCCGTGGGATATATATTCTACCCACAAACATGAGGAACTCTCCTGGGGTACTCTCCTGGGGTACCCTCACGCATATTATTCCCTCATTAAGTGGATATTTTCACAAAAAAGTGAAATTTTCAAAAATCCAGAAAGGTGCCTGAAAACGACGAAATATCAAGGACTCATCCGGCGAATCGGTCTGGAACTGAAATCGGAATGCTCACTGACATTTCCCCTATCTGAAAGTCTGATAAACACCGGAAAAATGACTATGTCCAAAAAAAAAATTTTCTCAACTTTTTTTAATTTTAACCCCGTGGGATATATATTCTGCCCACACACATTTGGAACTCTCCTGGGGTATCCTCACACATATTTTTCCCTCATTTAGTGAATATTTTCACAAAAAAGTGAAATTTTCAAAAATCCAGAAAATTGGCTGAAAACGACTAAATATTTTAAGGACTCATTGGGCGAAAAGCTCTGGAACTGAGATTGGAACGCTCACTGACATTTCCCCTATCTGAAAGTCTGATAAACGCCGGAAAAATGACTAAGTCCAAAAAAAATTTTTTTTAAACTTTTTTCAATTTTACCCCTGTGGGATATATATTCTACCCACACACATTTGGAACTCTCCTGGGGTACCCTCACACATATTATTCCCTCATTTAGTGGATATTTTCACGAAAAAGTGAAATTTTCAAAAATCCAAAATATTGGCTGAAAACGACTAAATATCAAGGACTCATTGGGCGAATCGCTCTGGAAATGAAATCGGAACGCTCACTGACATTTCCCCTATCTGAAAGTCAGATAAACGCCGGAAAAATGACTAAGTCCAAAAAAAAAATGTTTTCAACTTTTTTCAATTTTACCCCTGTGGGATATATATTCTACCCACACACATTTGGAACTCTCCTGGGGTACCCTCACACATATTAATCTCTCATTTAGTGGATATTTTCACAAAAAAGTGAAATTTTCAAAAATCCAGAAAATTGGCTGAAAACAACTAAATATCAAGGACTCATTGGTCGAATCGCTCTGGAACTGTAATCGGAACGCTCACTGACATTTGCCCTATCTGAAAGTCTGATAAACGCCGAAAAATGACTGAGTCCAAAAAAAAAGTTTTTTCAACTTTTTTCAATTTTACCCCTGTGGGATATATATTCTACCCACACACGTTTGGAACTCTCCTGGGGTACCCTCACACATATTATTCCCTCATTTAGTGGATATTTTCACAAAAGAGTGAAATTTTTAAAAATCCAAAATATTGGCTGAAAACGACTAAATATTTTAAGGACTCATTCGGCGAAAAGCTCTAGAACTGAGATTGGAACGCTCACTGACATTTGCCCTATCTGAAAGGCTGATAAACGCCGGAAAAATGACTAAGTCAAAAAAAAAATTTTTTTTTCAACTTTTTTCAATTTTAACCCCGTGGGATATATATTCTACCCACACACATTTGGAACTCTCCTGGGGTACCCTCACACATATTATTCCCTCATTTAGTGGATATTTTCACAAAAAAGTGAAATTTTCAAAAATCCAAAATATTGGCTGAAAACGACTAAATATCAAGGACTCATTGGGCGAATCGCTCTGGAAATGAAATCGGAACGCTCACTGACATTTCCCCTATCTGAAAGTCAGATAAACGCCGGAAAATTGACTAAGTCCAAAAAAAAAAATTTTTCAACTTTTTTCAATTTTACCCCTGTGGGATATATATTCTACCCACACACATTTGGAACTCTCCTGGGGTACCCTCACACATATTAATCTCTCATTTAGTGGATATTTTCACAAAAAAGTGAAATTTTCAAAAATCCAGAAAATTGGCTGAAAACGACTAAATATCAAGGACTCATTGGGCGAATCGCTCTGGAAATGAAATCGGAACGCTCACTGACATTTCCCCTATCTGAAAGTCAGATAAACGCCGGAAAAATGACTAAGTCCAAAAAAAAAATGTTTTCAACTTTTTTCAATTTTACCCCTGTGGGATATATATTCTACCCACACACATTTGGAACTCTCCTGGGGTACCCTCACACATATTAATCTCTCATTTAGTGGATATTTTCACAAAAAAGTGAAATTTTCAAAAATCCAGAAAATTGGCTGAAAACAACTAAATATCAAGGACTCATTGGTCGAATCGCTCTGGAACTGTAATCGGAACGCTCACTGACATTTGCCCTATCTGAAAGTCTGATAAACGCCGAAAAATGACTGAGTCCAAAAAAAAGTTTTTTCAACTTTTTTCAATTTTACCCCTGTGGGATATATATTCTACCCACACACGTTTGGAACTCTCCTGGGGTACCCTCACACATATTATTCCCTCATTTAGTGGATATTTTCACAAAAGAGTGAAATTTTTAAAAATCCAAAATATTGGCTGAAAACGACTAAATATTTTAAGGACTCATTCGGCGAAAAGCTCTAGAACTGAGATTGGAACGCTCACTGACATTTGCCCTATCTGAAAGGCTGATAAACGCCGGAAAAATGACTAAGTCCAAAAAAAAATTTTTTTTTCAACTTTTTTCAATTTTAACCCCGTGGGATATATATTCTACCCACACACATTTGGAACTCTCCTGGGGTACCCTCACACATATTATTCCCTCATTTAGTGGATATTTTCACAAAAAAGTGAAATTTTCAAAAATCCAAAATATTGGCTGAAAACGACTAAATATCAAGGACTCATTGGGCGAATCGCTCTGGAAATGAAATCGGAACGCTCACTGACATTTCCCCTATCTGAAAGTCAGATAAACGCCGGAAAATTGACTAAGTCCAAAAAAAAAAATTTTTCAACTTTTTTCAATTTTACCCCTGTTGGATATATATTCTACCCACACACATTTGGAACTCTCCTGGGGTACCCTCACACATATTAATCTCTCATTTAGTGGATATTTTCACAAAAAAGTGAAATTTTCAAAAATCCAGAAAATTGGCTGAAAACGACTAAATATCAAGGACTCATTGGGCGAATCGCTCTGGAAATGAAATCGGAACGCTCACTGACATTTCCCCTATCTGAAAGTCAGATAAACGCCGGAAAAATGACTAAGTCCAAAAAAAAAAATGTTTTCAACTTTTTTCAATTTTACCCCTGTGGGATATATATTCTACCCACACACATTTGGAACTCTCCTGGGGTACCCTCACACATATTAATCTCTCATTTAGTGGATATTTTCACAAAAAAGTGAAATTTTCAAAAATCCAGAAAATTGGCTGAAAACAACTAAATATCAAGGACTCATTGGTCGAATCGCTCTGGAACTGTAATCGGAACGCTCACTGACATTTGCCCTATCTGAAAGTCTGATAAACGCCGAAAAATGACTGAGTCCAAAAAAAAGTTTTTTCAACTTTTTTCAATTTTACCCCTGTGGGATATATATTCTACCCACACACGTTTGGAACTCTCCTGGGGTACCCTCACACATATTATTCCCTCATTTAGTGGATATTTTCACAAAAGAGTGAAATTTTTAAAAATCCAAAATATTGGCTGAAAACGACTAAATATTTTAAGGACTCATTCGGCGAAAAGCTCTAGAACTGAGATTGGAACGTTCACTGACATTTGCCCTATCTGAAAGGCTGATAAACGCCGGAAAAATGATTAAGTCCAAAAAAAAATTTTTTTTTCAACTTTTTTCAATTTTAACCCCATGGGATATATATTCTACCCACACACATTTGGAACTCTCCTGGGGTACCCTCACACATATTATTCCCTCATTTAGTGGATATTTTCACAAAAAAGTGAAATTTTCAAAAATCCAAAATATTGGCTGAAAATGAATAAATATCAAGGACTCATTGGGCGAATCGCTCTGGAAATGAAATCAAATCGCTCACTGACATTTCCCCTATCTGAAAGTCTGATAAACGCCGGAAAAATGACTAAGTCCAAAAAAAATTTTTTTTCAACTTTTTTCAATTTTACCCCTGTGGGATATATATTCTACCCACACACATTTGGAACTCTCCTGGGGTACCCTCACACATATTATTCCCTCATTTAGTGGATATTTTCACAAAAAAGTGAAATTTTCAAAAATCCAAAATATTGGCTGAAAATGACTAAATATCAAGGACTCATTGGGCGAATCGCTCTGGAACTGTAATCGGAACGCTCACTGACATTTCCCCTATCTGAAAGTCAGATAAACGCCGGAAAAATGACTAAGTCCAATAAAAAAATTTTTTCAACTTTTTTCAATTTTACCCCTGTGGGATATATATTCTACCCACACACGTTTGGAACTCTCCTGGGGTACCCTCACACATATTATTCCCTCATTTAGTGGATATTTTCACAAAAGAGTGAAATTTTCAAAAATCCAAAATATTGGCTGAAAACGACTAAATATTTTAAGGACTCATTGGGCGAATCGCTCTGGAAATGAAATCAAAACGCTCACTGACATTTCCCCTATCTGAAAGTCTGATAAACGCCGGAAAAATGACTAAGTCCAAAAAAAATTTTTTTTCAACTTTTTTCAGTTTTACCCCTGTGGGATATATATTCTACCCACACACTTTTGGAACTCTCCTGGGGTACCCTCACACATATTAATCTCTCATTTAGTGGATATTTTCACAAAAAAGTGAAATTTTCAAAAATCCAAAATATTGGCTGAAAACGACTAAATATCAAGGACTCATTGGGCGAATCGCTCTGGAAATGAAATCGGAACGCTCACTGACATTTCCCCTATCTGAAAGTCTGATAAACGCCGGAAAAATGACTAAGTCCAAAAAAAAAGTTTTTCAACTTTTTTCAATTTTACCCCCGTGGGATATATATTCTACCCACACACATTTGGAACTCTCCTGTGGTACCCTCACACATATTATTCGCTCATTTAGTGGATATTTTCACAAAAAAGTGACATTTTCAAAAATCCAGAAAATTGGCTGAAAACGACTAAATATCCAGGACTCATTGGGTGAATCGCTCTGGAACTGAAATCGGAACGCTCACTGACATTTCCCCTATCTGAAAGTCTGATAAATGCCGGAAAAATGACTAAGTCCAAAAAAAAATTTTTTTCAACTTTTTTCAATTTTACCCCTATGGGATATATATTCTACCCACACACATTTGGAACTCTCCTGGGGTACCCTCACACATATTATTCCCTCATTTAGTGGATATTTTCACAAAAAAGTGAAATTTTCAAAAATCCAAAATATTGGCTGAAAACGACTAAATATCAAGGACTCATTGGGCGAATCGCTCTGGAACTGAAATCGGAATGCTCACTGACATTTGCCCTATCTGAAAGTCTGATAAACGCCGGAAAAATGACTAAGTGCAAAAAAAATAATTTTTCAACTTTTTTCAATTTTACCCCTGTGGTAAAATTGAAAAAGTGAAATTTTCAAAAATCCAGAAAATTGGCTGAAAACGACTAAATATCAAGTACTCATTGGGCGAATCGCTCTGGAAATGAAATCGGAACGCTCACTGATATTTCCCCTATCTGAAAGTCTGATAAACGCCGGAAAAATGACTAAGCCCAAAAAAAAAGTTTTTCAACTTTTTTCAATTTTACCCCTGTGGGATATATATTCTACCCACACACGTTTGGAACTCTCCTGGGGTACCCTCACACATATTATTCCCTCATTTAGTGGATATTTTCACAACAAAGTGAAATTTTCAAAAATCCAAAATATTGGCTGAAAACGAATAAATATCAAGGACTCATTGGGCGAATCGCTCTGGAAATGAAATCAAAACGCTCACTGACATTTCCCCTATCTGAAAGTCTGATAAACGCCGGAAAAATGACTAAGTCCAAAAAAAAAGTTTTTCAACTTTTTTCAATTTTACCCCCGTGGGATATATATTCTACCCACACACATTTGGAACTCTCCTGTGGTACCCTCACACATATTATTCGCTCATTTAGTGGATATTTTCACAAAAAAGTGACATTTTCAAAAATCCAGAAAATTGGCTGAAAACGACTAAATATCCAGGACTCATTGGGTGAATCGCTCTGGAACTGAAATCGGAACGCTCACTGACATTTCCCCTATCTGAAAGTCTGATAAATGCCGGAAAAATGACTAAGTCCAAAAAAAAATTTTTTTCAACTTTTTTCAATTTTACCCCTATGGGATATATATTCTACCCACACACATTTGGAACTCTCCTGGGGTACCCTCACACATATTATTCCCTCATTTAGTGGATATTTTCACAAAAAAGTGAAATTTTCAAAAATCCAAAATATTGGCTGAAAACGACTAAATATCAAGGACTCATTGGGCGAATCGCTCTGGAACTGAAATCGGAATGCTCACTGACATTTGCCCTATCTGAAAGTCTGATAAACGCCGGAAAAATGACTAAGTGCAAAAAAAATAATTTTTCAACTTTTTTCAATTTTACCCCTGTGGTAAAATTGAAAAAGTGAAATTTTCAAAAATCCAGAAAATTGGCTGAAAACGACTAAATATCAAGTACTCATTGGGCGAATCGCTCTGGAAATGAAATCGGAACGCTCACTGATATTTCCCCTATCTGAAAGTCTGATAAACGCCGGAAAAATGACTAAGCCCAAAAAAAAAGTTTTTCAACTTTTTTCAATTTTACCCCTGTGGGATATATATTCTACCCACACACGTTTGGAACTCTCCTGGGGTACCCTCACACATATTATTCCCTCATTTAGTGGATATTTTCACAACAAAGTGAAATTTTCAAAAATCCAAAATATTGGCTGAAAACGAATAAATATCAAGGACTCATTGGGCGAATCGCTCTGGAAATGAAATCAAAACGCTCACTGACATTTCCCCTATCTGAAAGTCTGATAAACGCCGGAAAAATGACTAAGTCCAAAAAAAAATTGTTTTCAACTTTTTTCAATTTTACCCCTGTGGGATATGTATTCTACCCACACACATTTGGAACTCTCCTGGGGTACCCTCACACATATTAATCTCTCATTTAGTGGATATTTTCACAAAAAAGTGAAATTTTCAAAAATCCAGAAAATTGGCTGAAAACGACTAAATATCAAGGACTCATTGGTCGAATCGCTCTGGAACTGTAATCTAAACGCTCACTGACATTTGCCCTATCTGAAAGTCTGATAAACGCCGGAAAAATGACTAAGTCCAAAAAAAAAGTTTCTTCAACTTTTTTCAATTTTACCCCTGTGGGATATATATTCTACCCACATACATTTGGAACTCTCCTGGGGTACCCTCACACATATTATTCCCTCATTTAGTGGATATTTTCACAAAAAAGTGAAATTTTCAAAAATTCAGAAAATTGCCTGAAAATGATGAAATATCAAGGACTCATTGGGCGAATCGCTCTGGAACTGAAATCTGAACGCTCACTGACATTTCCCGTATCTGAAAGTCTGATAAACGCCGGAAAAATGACTAAGTCCAAAAAAAAAGTTTTTTCAACTTTTTTCAATTTTACCCCTGTGGGATATATATTCTACCCACATACATTTGGAACTCTCCTGGGGTACCCTCACACATATTATTCCCTCATTTAGTGGATATTTTCACAAAAAAGTGAAATTTTCAAAAATTCAGAAAATTGCCTGAAAATGATGAAATATCAAGGACTCATTGGGCGAATCGCTCTGGAACTGAAATCTGAACGCTCACTGACATTTCCCGTATCTGAAAGTCTGATAAACGCCGGAAAAATGACTAAGTCCAAAAAAAAAGTTTTTTCAACTTTTTTCAATTTTACCCCTGTGGGATATATATTCTACCCACACACATTTGGAACTCTCCTGGGATACCCTAATACATATTATTTCCTCATTTAGTGGATATTTTCACAGAAAAAAAAAAAATTTCAAAAATCCAAAATATCGGCTGAAAATGACTTTATATCAAGGACTCATTGGGAGAATCGCTCTGGAAATGAAATCGGAACGCTCACTGACATTTCCCCTGTCTGAAAGTCTGATAAACGCCGGAAAAATGACTAAGTGCAAAAAAAATAATTTTTCAACTTTTTTCAATTTTACCCCCGTGGGATATATATTCTACCCACACACATTTGGAACTCTCCTGGGATACACTCACACATATTATTCCCTCATTTAGTGGATATTTTCACAAAAGAGTGAAATTTTCAAAAATCCAAAATATTGGCTGAAAACGAATAAATATCAAGGACTCATTGGGCGAACCGCTCTGGAAATGAAATCGGAACGCTCACTGACATTTGCCCTATCTGAAAGTCTGATAAACGCCGGAAAAATGACTAAGTGCAAAAAAAAAGTTTTTTCAACTTTTTTCAATTTTACCCCTGTGGTAAAATTGAAAAAGTGAAATTTTCAAAAATCCAGAAAATTGGCTGAAAATGACTAAATATCAAGGACTCATTGGGTGAATCGCACTGGAAATGAAATCGGAACGCTCACTGACATTTCCCCTATCTGAAACGCTGATAAATGCCGGAAAAATGACATAAGTCCAAAAAAAAATTTTTTTAAACTTTTTTCAATTTTACCCCTGTGGGATATATATTCTACCCACACACATTTGGAACTCTCCTGTGGTACCCTCACACATATTAATCCCTCATTTAGTGGATATTTTCACAAAAAAGTGAAATTTTCAAAAATCCAAAATATTGGCTGAAAACGCCTAAATATCAAGGACTCATTGGGCGAATCGCTCTGGAACTGAAATCGGAATGCTCACTGACATTTGCCCTATCTGAAAGTCTGATAAACGCCGGAAAAATGACTAAGTCCCAAAAAAAAAATGTTTCAACTTTTTTCAATTTTACCCCTGTGGGATATATATTCTACCCACACACATTTGGAACTCTCCTGGGGTACCCTCACACATATTAATCCCTCATTTAGTGGATATTTTCACAAAAAAGTGAAATTTTCAAAAATCCAGATAATTGGCTGAAAACGACTAAATATCAAGGACTCATTGGGTGAATCGCTCTGGAACTGAAATCGGAACGCTCACTGACATTTGCCCTATCTGAAAGTCTGATAAACGCCGGAAAAATGACTAAGTGCAAAAAAAATAAATTTTCAACTTTTTTCAATTTTACCCCCATGAGATATATATTCTACCCACCCACATTTGCAACTCTCCTGGGGTTCCCTCACACATATTAATCCCTCATTTAGCGGATATTTTCACAAAAAAGTGAAATTTTCAAAAATCCAGAAAATTGGCTGAAATCGACTAAATACCAAGGACTCATTGGGCGAACCGCTCTGGAAATGAAATCGGAACGCTCACTGACATTTCCACTATCTGAAAGTCTGATAAACGCCGGAAAAATGACTAAGTCTAAAAAAAAATTTTTTTCAACTTTTTTCAATTTTACCCCCGTGGGATATATATTCTACCCACACACATTTGGAACTCTCCTGTGGTACCCTCACACATATTATTCCCTCATTTAGTGGATATTTTCACAAAAAAGTGAAATTTTCAAAAATCCAGAATATTGGCTGAAAACGACAAAATATCAAGGACTCATTGGGCGAATCGCTCTGGAACTGAAATCGGAACGCTCACTGACATCTGCCCTATCTGAAAGTCTGATAAACGCCGGAAAAATGACTAAGTGCAAAAAAAATAATTTTTCAACTTTTTTCAATTTTACCCCCGTGGGATATATATTCTACCCACACACTTTTGGAACTCTCCTGGGGTACCCTCACACATATTAATCTCTCATTTAGTGGATATTTTCACAAAAAAGTGAAATTTTCAAAAATCCAAAATATTGGCTGAAAACGACTAAATATCAAGGACTCATTGGGCGAATCGCTCTGGAAATGAAATCGGAACGCTCACTGACATTTCCCCTATCTGAAAGTCTGATAAACGCCGGAAAAATGACTAAGTCCAAAAAAAAAGTTTTTCAACTTTTTTCAATTTTACCCCCGTGGGATATATATTCTACCCACACACATTTGGAACTCTCCTGTGGTACCCTCACACATATTATTCGCTCATTTAGTGGATATTTTCACAAAAAAGTGACATTTTCAAAAATCCAGAAAATTGGCTGAAAACGACTAAATATCCAGGACTCATTGGGTGAATCGCTCTGGAACTGAAATCGGAACGCTCACTGACATTTCCCCTATCTGAAAGTCTGATAAATGCCGGAAAAATGACTAAGTCCAAAAAAAAATTTTTTTCAACTTTTTTCAATTTTACCCCTATGGGATATATATTCTACCCACACACATTTGGAACTCTCCTGGGGTACCCTCACACATATTATTCCCTCATTTAGTGGATATTTTCACAAAAAAGTGAAATTTTCAAAAATCCAAAATATTGGCTGAAAACGACTAAATATCAAGGACTCATTGGGCGAATCGCTCTGGAACTGAAATCGGAATGCTCACTGACATTTGCCCTATCTGAAAGTCTGATAAACGCCGGAAAAATGACTAAGTGCAAAAAAAATAATTTTTCAACTTTTTTCAATTTTACCCCTGTGGTAAAATTGAAAAAGTGAAATTTTCAAAAATCCAGAAAATTGGCTGAAAACGACTAAATATCAAGTACTCATTGGGCGAATCGCTCTGGAAATGAAATCGGAACGCTCACTGATATTTCCCCTATCTGAAAGTCTGATAAACGCCGGAAAAATGACTAAGCCCAAAAAAAAAGTTTTTCAACTTTTTTCAATTTTACCCCTGTGGGATATATATTCTACCCACACACGTTTGGAACTCTCCTGGGGTACCCTCACACATATTATTCCCTCATTTAGTGGATATTTTCACAACAAAGTGAAATTTTCAAAAATCCAAAATATTGGCTGAAAACGAATAAATATCAAGGACTCATTGGGCGAATCGCTCTGGAAATGAAATCAAAACGCTCACTGACATTTCCCCTATCTGAAAGTCTGATAAACGCCGGAAAAATGACTAAGTCCAAAAAAAAATTGTTTTCAACTTTTTTCAATTTTACCCCTGTGGGATATGTATTCTACCCACACACATTTGGAACTCTCCTGGGGTACCCTCACACATATTAATCTCTCATTTAGTGGATATTTTCACAAAAAAGTGAAATTTTCAAAAATCCAGAAAATTGGCTGAAAACGACTAAATATCAAGGACTCATTGGTCGAATCGCTCTGGAACTGTAATCGAAACGCTCACTGACATTTGCCCTATCTGAAAGTCTGATAAACGCCGGAAAAATGACTAAGTCCAAAAAAAAAGTTTCTTCAACTTTTTTCAATTTTACCCCTGTGGGATATATATTCTACCCACATACATTTGGAACTCTCCTGGGGTACCCTCACACATATTATTCCCTCATTTAGTGGATATTTTCACAAAAAAGTGAAATTTTCAAAAATTCAGAAAATTGCCTGAAAATGATGAAATATCAAGGACTCATTGGGCGAATCGCTCTGGAACTGAAATCTGAACGCTCACTGACATTTCCCGTATCTGAAAGTCTGATAAACGCCGGAAAAATGACTAAGTCCAAAAAAAAAGTTTTTTCAACTTTTTTCAATTTTACCCCTGTGGGATAAATATTCTACCCACATACATTTGGAACTCTCCTGGGGTACCCTCACACATATTATTCCCTCATTTAGTGGATATTTTCACAAAAAAGTGAAATTTTCAAAAATTCAGAAAATTGCCTGAAAATGATGAAATATCAAGGACTCATTGGGCGAATCGCTCTGGAACTGAAATCTGAACGCTCACTGACATTTCCCGTATCTGAAAGTCTGATAAACGCCGGAAAAATGACTAAGTCCAAAAAAAAAGTTTTTTCAACTTTTTTCAATTTTACCCCTGTGGGATATATATTCTACCCACACACATTTGGAACTCTCCTGGGATACCCTAATACATATTATTTCCTCATTTAGTGGATATTTTCACAGAAAAAAAAAAAATTTCAAAAATCCAAAATATCGGCTGAAAATGACTTTATATCAAGGACTCATTGGGAGAATCGCTCTGGAAATGAAATCGGAACGCTCACTGACATTTCCCCTGTCTGAAAGTCTGATAAACGCCGGAAAAATGACTAAGTGCAAAAAAAATAATTTTTCAACTTTTTTCAATTTTACCCCCGTGGGATATATATTCTACCCACACACATTTGGAACTCTCCTGGGATACACTCACACATATTATTCCCTCATTTAGTGGATATTTTCACAAAAGAGTGAAATTTTCAAAAATCCAAAATATTGGCTGAAAACGAATAAATATCAAGGACTCATTGGGCGAACCGCTCTGGAAATGAAATCGGAACGCTCACTGACATTTGCCCTATCTGAAAGTCTGATAAACGCCGGAAAAATGACTAAGTGCAAAAAAAAAGTTTTTTCAACTTTTTTCAATTTTACCCCTGTGGTAAAATTGAAAAAGTGAAATTTTCAAAAATCCAGAAAATTGGCTGAAAATGACTAAATATCAAGGACTCATTGGGTGAATCGCACTGGAAATGAAATCGGAACGCTCACTGACATTTCCCCTATCTGAAACGCTGATAAATGCCGGAAAAATGACATAAGTCCAAAAAAAAATTTTTTTAAACTTTTTTCAATTTTACCCCTGTGGGATATATATTCTACCCACACACATTTGGAACTCTCCTGTGGTACCCTCACACATATTAATCCCTCATTTAGTGGATATTTTCACAAAAAAGTGAAATTTTCAAAAATCCAAAATATTGGCTGAAAACGCCTAAATATCAAGGACTCATTGGGCGAATCGCTCTGGAACTGAAATCGGAATGCTCACTGACATTTGCCCTATCTGAAAGTCTGATAAACGCCGGAAAAATGACTAAGTCCCAAAAAAAAAATGTTTCAACTTTTTTCAATTTTACCCCTGTGGGATATATATTCTACCCACACACATTTGGAACTCTCCTGGGGTACCCTCACACATATTAATCCCTCATTTAGTGGATATTTTCACAAAAAAGTGAAATTTTCAAAAATCCAGATAATTGGCTGAAAACGACTAAATATCAAGGACTCATTGGGTGAATCGCTCTGGAACTGAAATCGGAACGCTCACTGACATTTGCCCTATCTGAAAGTCTGATAAACGCCGGAAAAATGACTAAGTGCAAAAAAAATAAATTTTCAACTTTTTTCAATTTTACCCCCGTGGGATATATATTCTACCCACCCACATTTGCAACTCTCCTGGGGTTCCCTCACACATATTAATCCCTCATTTAGTGGATATTTTCACAAAAAAGTGAAATTTTCAAAAATCCAGAAAATTGGCTGAAATTGACTAAATATCAAGGACTCATTGGGCGAATCGCTCTGGAAATGAAATCGGAACGCTCACTGACATTTCCACTATCTGAAAGTCTGATAAACGCCGGAAAAATGACTAAGTCTAAAAAAAAATTTTTTTCAACTTTTTTCAATTTTACCCCTGTGGGATATATATTCTACCCACACACATTTGGAACTCTCCTGGGGTACCCTCACACATATTATTCCCTCATTTAGTGGATATTTTCACAAAAAAGTGAAATTTTCAAAAATAAAGAAAATTGGCTGAAAATGACAAAATATCAAGGACTCATTGGGCGAATCGCTCTGGAACTGAAATCGGAATGCTCACTCACATCTGCCCTATCTGAAAGTCTGATAAACGCCGGAAAATGACTAAGTCCAAAAAAAATTTTTTTTCAACTTTTTTCAATTTTACCCCTGTGGGATATATATTCTACCCACACACATTTGGAACTCTCCTGGGGTACCCTCACACATATTATTCCCTCATTTAGTGGATATTTTCACAAAAAAGTGAAATTTTCAAAAATCCAGATAATTGCCTGAAAACGACTAACTATCAAGGACTCATTGGGCGAATCACTCTGGAACTGAAACTGGAACGCTCACTGACATTTCCCCTATCTGAAAGTCTGATAAACGCCGGAAAAATGACTAAGTGCAAAAAAAATAATTTTTCAACTTTTTTCAATTTTACCCCCGTGGGATATATATTCTACCCAAACACATTTGGAACTCTCCTGGGGTACCCTCACACATATTAATCCCTTATTTAGTGGATATTTTCACAAAAAAGTGAAATTTTCAAAAATCCAGATAATTGGCTGAAAACGACTTAATATCAAGGACTCATTGGGCGAATCGCTCTGGAACTGAAATTGGAGCGCTCACTGGCACTTCCCCTAACGGAAAGTCTGATAAACGCCGGAAAATGACTAAGTCGAAAAAAAAATTTTTTTTCAACTTTTTTCAATTTTACCCCTGTGGGATATAAATTCTACCCACACACATTTGGAACTCTCCTGGGGTACCCTCACACATATTATTCCCTCATTTAGTGGATATTTTCACAAAAAAGTGAAATTTTCAAAAATCCAAAATATTGGATGAAAACGAACAAATATCAAGGACTCATTGGGCGAATCGCTCTGGAACTGAAATCAGAACACTCACTGACATTTGCCCTATCTGAAAGTCTGATAAACGCCGGAAAAATGACTAAGTGCAAAAAAAATAAATTTTCAACTTTTTTCAATTTTACCCCCGTGGGATATATATTCTACCCACCCACATTTGCAACTCTCCTGGGGTACCCTCACACATATTAATCCCTCATTTAGTGTATATTTTCACAAAAAAGTGAAATTTTCAAAAATCCAAAATATTGGCTGAAAACGACTAAATTTCAAGGACTCATTGGTCGAATCGCCCTGGAACTGAAATCGGAACGCTCACTGACATCTGCCCTATCTGAAAGTCTGATAAACGCCGGAAAAATGACTAAGTCCCAAAAAAAATTTTTTAAACTTTTTTCAATTTTACCCCGTGGGATATATATTCTACCCACACACATTTGGAACTCTCCTGTGGTACCCTCACACATATTATTCCCTCATTTAGTGGATATTTTCACAAAAAAAGTGAAATTTTCAAAAATCCAGAAAATTGGCTGAAAATGACTAAATATCAAGGACTCATTGGACGAATCGCTCTGGAACTGAAATTGGAACGCTCACTGGCATTTCCCCTATCTGAAAGTCTGATAAACGCCGGAAAAATGACTAATTCCAAAAAAAAAAATTTTTCAACTTTTTTCAATTTTACCCCTGTGGGATATATATTCTACCCACACACATTTGGAACTCTCCTGGGGAACCCTCACACATATTATTCCCCCATTTAGTGGATATTTTCACAAAAGAGTGAAATTTTCATAAAATCCAAAATATTGGCTGAAAACGCCTAAATATCAAGGACTCATTGGGCGAATCGCTCTGGAACTGAAATCGGAATGCTCACTGACAGTTGCCCTATCTGAAAGTCTGATAAATGCCGGAAAAATGACTAAGTCCCAAAAAAAAATGTTTCAACTTTTTTCAATTTTACCCCTGTGGGATATATATTCTACCCACAAACATTTGGAACTCTCCTGGGGTACCCTCACACATATTAATCCCTCATTTAGTGGATATTTTCACAAAAAAGTGAAATTTTCAAAAATCCAGATAATTGGCTGAAAACGACTAAATATCAAGGACTCATTGGGCGAATCGCTCTGGAACTGAAATCGGAACGCTCACTGACATTTGCCCTATCTGAAAGTCTGATAAACGCCGGAAAAATGACTAAGTGCAAAAAAAATAAATTTTCAACTTTTTTCAATTTTACCCCCATGAGATATATATTCTACCCACCCACATTTGCAACTCTCCTGGGGTTCCCTCACACATATTAATCCCTCATTTAGCGGATATTTTCACAAAAAAGTGAAATTTTCAAAAATCCAGAAAATTGGCTGAAATCGACTAAATACCAAGGACTCCTTGGGCGAACCGCTCTGGAAATGAAATCGGAACGCTCACTGACATTTCCACTATCTGAAAGTCTGATAAACGCCGGAAAAATGACTAAGTCTAAAAAAAAATTTTTTTCAACTTTTTTCAATTTTACCCCCGTGGGATATATATTCTACCCACACGCATTTGGAACTCTCCTGTGGTACCCTCACACATATTATTCCCTCATTTAGTGGATATTTTCACAAAAAAGTGAAATTTTCAAAAATCCAGAATATTGGCTGAAAACGACAAAATATCAAGGACTCATTGGGCGAATCGCTCTGGAACTGAAATCGGAACGCTCACTGACATCTGCCCTATCTGAAAGTCTGATAAACGCCGGAAAAATGACTAAGTGCAAAAAAAATAATTTTTCAACTTTTTTCAATTTTACCCCCGTGGGATATATATTCTACCCACACACATTTGGAACTCTCCTGGGTTACCCTCACACATATTATTCCCTCATTTAGTGGATATTTTCACAAAAAAGTGAAATTTTCAAAAATCCAAAATATTGGCTGAAAGCGAATAAATATCAAGGACTCATTGGGCAAATCGCTCTGGAACTGAAATCAGAGCGCTCACTGACATCTGCCCTATCTGAAAGTCTGATAAACGCCGGAAAAATGACTAAGTCCAAAAAAAAATTTTTTTCAATTTTACCCCCGTGGGATATATATTCTACCCACACACATTTGGAACTCTCCTGGGGTACCCTCACACATATTATTCCCTCATTTAGTGGATATTTTCACAAAAAAGTGAAATTTTCAAAAATCCAGAAAATTGGCTTAAAACGACTAAATATCAAGGACTCATTGGGCGAATCGCTCTGGAACTGAAATCGGAACGCTCACTGACATCTGCCCTATCTGAAAGTCTGATAAACGCCGGAAAAATGACTAATTCCAAAAAAAAAAATTTTCAACTTTTTTCAATTTTACCCCCGTGGGATATATATTCTACCCACACACATTTGGAACTCTCCTGGGGTACCCTCACACATATTATTCCCTCATTTAGAGGATATTTTCACAAAAAAGTGAAATTTTCAAAAATCCAAAATATTGGCTGAAAACGACTAAATATCAAGGACTCATTGGGCGAATCGCTCTGGAACTGAAATCGGAATGCTCACTGACATTTGCCCTATCTGAAAGTCTGATAAACGCCGGAAAAATGACTAAGTCCCAAAAAAAAAAATGTTTCAACTTTTTTCAATTTTACCCCTGTGGGATATATATTCTACCCACACACATTTGGAACTCTCCTGGGGGTACCCTCACACATATTAATCCCTCATTTAGTGGATATTTTCACAAAAAAGTGAAATTTTCAAAAATCCAGATAATTGGCTGAAAACGACTTAATATCAAGGACTCATTGGGCGAATCGCTCTGGAACTGAAATTGGAGCGCTCACTGCCACTTCCCCTAACGGAAAGTTTGATAAACGCCGGAAAATGACTAAGTCCAAAAAAAATTTTTTTCAACTTTTTTCAATTTTACCCCTGTGGGATATAAATTCTACCCACACACATTTGGAACTCTCCTGGGGTACCCTCACACATATTATTCCCTCATTTAGTGGATATTTTCACAAAAAAGTGAAATTTTCAAAAATCCAAAATATTGGATGAAAACGAACAAATATCAAGGACTCATTGGGCGAATCGCTCTGGAACTGAAATCAGAACACTCACTGACATTTGCCCTATCTGAAAGTCTGATAAACGCCGGAAAAATGACTAAGTGGAAAAAAAATAATTTTTCAACTTTTTTCAATTTTACCCAAGTGGGATATATATTCTACCCACACACATTTGGAACTCTCCTGGGATACCCTCACACATATTATTCCCTCATTTAGTGGATATTTTCACAAAAAAGTGAAATTTTCAAAAATCCAAAATATTGGATGAAAACGAACAAATATCAAGGACTCATTGGGCGAATCGCTCTGGAACTGAAATCAGAACACTCACTGACATTTGCCCTATCTGAAAGTCTGATAAACGCCGGAAAAATGACTAAGTGCAAAAAAAATAAATTTTCAACTTTTTTCAATTTTACCCCCGTGGGATATATATTCTACCCACACACATTTGGAACTCTCCTGTGGTACCCTCACACATATTATTCCCTCATTTAGTGGATATTTTCACAAAAAAAGTGAAATTTTCAAAAATCCAGAAAATTGGCTGAAAACGACTAAATATCAAGGACTCATTTTGGGCGAATCACTCTGGAACTGAAACTGGAACGCTCACTGACATTTCCCCTATCTGAAAGTCTGATAAACGCCGGAAAAATGACTAAGTGCAAAAAAAATAATTTTTCAACTTTTTTCAATTTTACCCCCGTGGGATATATATTCTACCCAAACACATTTGGAACTCTCCTGGGATACCCTCACACATATTATTCCCTCATTTAGTGGATATTTTCACAAAAAAGTGAAATTTTCAAAAATCCAAAATATTGGCTGAAAACGAATAAATATCAAGGACTCATTGGGCGAATCGCTCTGGAACTGAAATCGGAACGCTCGCTGACATCTGCCCTATCTGAAAGTCTGATAAACGCCAGAAAAATGACTAAGTCCAAAAAAATATTTTTTTCAACTTTTTTCAATTTTACCCCTGTGGGATATATATTCTACCCACACACATTTGGAACTCTCCTGGGGTACCCTCACACATATTAATCCCAAATTTAGTGGATATTTTCACAAAAAAGTGAAATTTTCAAAAATCCAGATAATTGCCTGAAAACGACTAACTATCAAGGACTCATTGGGCGAATCACTCTGGAACTGAAACTGGAACGCTCACTGACATTTCCCCTATCTGAAAGTCTGATAAACGCCGGAAAAATGACTAAGTGCAAAAAAAATAATTTTTCAACTTTTTTCAATTTTACCCCCGTGGGATATATATTCTACCCAAACACATTTGGAACTCTCCTGGGGTACCCTCACACATATTAATCCCTCATTTAGTGGATATTTTCACAAAAAAGTGAAATTTTCAAAAATCCAGATAATTGGCTGAAAACGACTTAATATCAAGGACTCATTGGGCGAATCGCTCTGGAACTGAAATTGGAGCGCTCACTGGCACTTCCCCTAACGGAAAGTCTGATAAACGCCGGAAAAATGACTAAGTGCAAAAAAAATAATTTTTCAACTTTTTTCAATTTTACCCCCGTGGGATATATATTCTACCCAAACACATTTGGAACTCTCCTGGGGTACCCTCACACATATTAATCCCTCATTTAGTGTATATTTTCACAAAAAAGTGAAATTTTCAAAAATCCAAAATATTGGCTGAAAACGACTAAATTTCAAGGACTCATTGGTCGAATCGCCCTGGAACTGAAATCGGAACGCTCACTGACATCTGCCCTATCTGAAAGTCTGATAAACGCCGGAAAAATGACTAAGTCCCAAAAAAAATTTTTTAAACTTTTTTCAATTTTACCCCGTGGGATATATATTCTACCCACACACATTTGGAACTCTCCTGTGGTACCCTCACACATATTATTCCCTCATTTAGTGGATATTTTCACAAAAAAAGTGAAATTTTCAAAAATCCAGAAAATTGGCTGAAAACGACTAAATATCAAGGACTCATTGGACGAATCGCTCTGGAACTGAAATTGGAACGCTCACTGGCATTTCCCCTATCTGAAAGTCTGATAAACGCCGGAAAAATGACTAATTCCAAAAAAAAAATTTTTCAACTTTTTTCAATTTTACCCCTGTGGGATATATATTCTACCCACACACATTTGGAACTCTCCTGGGGAACCCTCACACATATTATTCCCCCATTTAGTGGATATTTTCACAAAAGAGTGAAATTTTCATAAAATCCAAAATATTGGCTGAAAACGCCTAAATATCAAGGACTCATTGGGCGAATCGCTCTGGAACTGAAATCGGAATGCTCACTGACAGTTGCCCTATCTGAAAGTCTGATAAATGCCGGAAAAATGACTAAGTCCCAAAAAAAAATGTTTCAACTTTTTTCAATTTTACCCCTGTGGGATATATATTCTACCCACAAACATTTGGAACTCTCCTGGGGTACCCTCACACATATTAATCCCTCATTTAGTGGATATTTTCACAAAAAAGTGAAATTTTCAAAAATCCAGATAATTGGCTGAAAACGACTAAATATCAAGGACTCATTGGGCGAATCGCTCTGGAACTGAAATCGGAACGCTCACTGACATTTGCCCTATCTGAAAGTCTGATAAACGCCGGAAAAATGACTAAGTGCAAAAAAAATAAATTTTCAACTTTTTTCAATTTTACCCCCATGAGATATATATTCTACCCACCCACATTTGCAACTCTCCTGGGGTTCCCTCACACATATTAATCCCTCATTTAGCGGATATTTTCACAAAAAAGTGAAATTTTCAAAAATCCAGAAAATTGGCTGAAATCGACTAAATACCAAGGACTCATTGGGCGAACCGCTCTGGAAATGAAATCGGAACGCTCACTGACATTTCCACTATCTGAAAGTCTGATAAACGCCGGAAAAATGACTAAGTCTAAAAAAAAATTTTTTTCAACTTTTTTCAATTTTACCCCCGTGGGATATATATTCTACCCACACACATTTGGAACTCTCCTGTGGTACCCTCACACATATTATTCCCTCATTTAGTGGATATTTTCACAAAAAAGTGAAATTTTCAAAAATCCAGAATATTGGCTGAAAACGACTAAATATCAAGGACTCATTGGGCGAATCGCTCTGGAACTGAAATCGGAACGCTCACTGACATCTGCCCTATCTGAAAGTCTGATAAACGCCGGAAAAATGACTAATTCCAAAAAAAAAAATTTTCAACTTTTTTCAATTTTACCCCCGTGGGATATATATTCTACCCACACACATTTGGAACTCTCCTGGGGTACCCTCACACATATTATTCCCTCATTTAGAGGATATTTTCACAAAAAAGTGAAATTTTCAAAAATCCAAAATATTGGCTGAAAACGACTAAATATCAAGGACTCATTGGGCGAATCGCTCTGGAACTGAAATCGGAATGCTCACTGACATTTGCCCTATCTGAAAGTCTGATAAACGCCGGAAAAATGACTAAGTCCCAAAAAAAAAAATGTTTCAACTTTTTTCAATTTTACCCCTGTGGGATATATATTCTACCCACACACATTTGGAACTCTCCTGGGGGTACCCTCACACATATTAATCCCTCATTTAGTGGATATTTTCACAAAAAAGTGAAATTTTCAAAAATCCAGATAATTGGCTGAAAACGACTTAATATCAAGGACTCATTGGGCGAATAGCTCTGGAACTGAAATTGGAGCGCTCACTGCCACTTCCCCTAACGGAAAGTCTGATAAACGCCGGAAAATGACTAAGTCCAAAAAAAATTTTTTTCAACTTTTTTCAATTTTACCCCTGTGGGATATAAATTCTACCCACACACATTTGGAACTCTCCTGGGGTACCCTCACACATATTATTCCCTCATTTAGTGGATATTTTCACAAAAAAGTGAAATTTTGAAAAATCCAAAATTTTGGCTGAAAACGACTAAATATCAAGGACTCATTGGGCGAATCGCTCTGGAACTGAAATCGGAACGCTCACTGACATTTGCCCTATCTGAAAGTCTGATAAACGCCGGAAAAATGACTAAGTGGAAAAAAAATAATTTTTCAACTTTTTTCAATTTTACCCAAGTGGGATATATATTCTACCCACACACATTTGGAACTCTCCTGGGATACCCTCACACATATTATTCCCTCATTTAGTGGATATTTTCACAAAAAAGTGAAATTTTCAAAAATCCAAAATATTGGATGAAAACGAACAAATATCAAGGACTCATTGGGCGAATCGCTCTGGAACTGAAATCAGAACACTCACTGACATTTGCCCTATCTGAAAGTCTGATAAACGCCGGAAAAATGACTAAGTGCAAAAAAAATAAATTTTCAACTTTTTTCAATTTTACCCCCGTGGGATATATATTCTACCCACCCACATTTGCAACTCTCCTGGGGTACCCTCACACATATTAATCCCTCATTTAGTGTATATTTTCACAAAAAAGTGAAATTTTCAAAAATCCAAAATATTGGCTGAAAACGACTAAATTTCAAGGACTCATTGGTCGAATCGCCCTGGAACTGAAATCGGAACGCTCACTGACATCTGCCCTATCTGAAAGTCTGATAAACGCCGGAAAAATGACTAAGTCCCAAAAAAATTTTTTTAAACTTTTTTCAATTTTACCCCGTGGGATATATATTCTACCCACACACATTTGGAACTCTCCTGTGGTACCCTCACACATATTATTCCCTCATTTAGTGGATATTTTCACAAAAAAAGTGAAATTTTCTAAAATCCAGAAAATTGGCTGAAAACGACTAAATATCAAGGACTCATTTTGGGCGAATCACTCTGGAACTGAAACTGGAACGCTCACTGACATTTCCCCTATCTGAAAGTCTGATAAACGCCGGAAAAATGACTAAGTGCAAAAAAAATAATTTTTCAACTTTTTTCAATTTTACCCCCGTGGGATATATATTCTACCCAAACACATTTGGAACTCTCCTGGGATACCCTCACACATATTATTCCCTCATTTAGTGGATATTTTCACAAAAAAGTGAAATTTTCAAAAATCCAAAATATTGGCTGAAAACGAATAAATATCAAGGACTCATTGGGCGAATCGCTCTGGAACTGAAATCGGAACGCTCGCTGACATCTGCCCTATCTGAAAGTCTGATAAACGCCAGAAAAATGACTAAGTCCAAAAAAAAATTTTTTTCAACTTTTTTCAATTTTACCCCTGTGGGATATATATTCTACCCACAAACATTTGGAACTCTCCTGGGGTACCCTCACACATATTAATCCCAAATTTAGTGGATATTTTCACAAAAAAGTGAAATTTTCAAAAATCCAGATAATTGGCTGAAAACGACTAAATATCAAGGACTCATTGGGCGAATCGCTCTGGAACTGAAATCGGAATGCTCACTGACATTTGCCCTATCTGAAAGTCTGATAAACGCCGGAAAAATGACTAAGTCCCAAAAAAAAAAATGTTTCAACTTTTTTCAATTTTACCCCTGTGGGATATATATTCTACCCACACACATTTGGAACTCTCCTGGGGTACCCTCACACATATTAATCCCTCATTTAGTGGATATTTTCACAAAAAAGTGAAATTTTCAAAAATCCAGATAATTGGCTGAAAACGACTTAATATCAAGGACTCATTGGGCGAATCGCTCTGGAACTGAAATTGGAGCGCTCACTGGCACTTCCCCTAACGGAAAGTCTGATAAACGCCGGAAAATGACTAAGTCCAAAAAAAAATTTTTTTTCAACTTTTTTCAATTTTACCCCTGTGGGATATAAATTCTACCCACACACATTTGGAACTCTCCTGGGGTACCCTCACACATATTATTCCCTCATTTAGTGGATATTTTCACAAAAAAGTGAAATTTTGAAAAATCCAAAATTTTGGCTGAAAACGACTAAATATCAAGGACTCATTGGGCGAATCGCTCTGGAACTGAAATCGGAACGCTCACTGACATTTGCCCTATCTGAAAGTCTGATAAACGCCGGAAAAATGACTAAGTGGAAAAAAAATAATTTTTCAACTTTTTTCAATTTTACCCCCGTGGGATATATATTCTACCCACACACATTTGGAACTCTCCTGGGATACCCTCACACATATTATTCCCTCATTTAGTGGATATTTTCACAAAAAAGTGAAATTTTCAAAAATCCAAAATATTGGATGAAAACGAACAAATATCAAGGACTCATTGGGCGAATCGCTCTGGAACTGAAATCAGAACACTCACTGACATTTGCCCTATCTGAAAGTCTGATAAACGCCGGAAAAATGACTAAGTGCAAAAAAAATAAATTTTCAACTTTTTTCAATTTTACCCCCGTGGGATATATATTCTACCCACCCACATTTGCAACTCTCCTGGGGTACCCTCACACATATTAATCCCTCATTTAGTGTATATTTTCACAAAAAAGTGAAATTTTCAAAAATCCAAAATATTGGCTGAAAACGACTAAATTTCAAGGACTCATTGGTCGAATCGCCCTGGAACTGAAATCGGAACGCTCACTGACATCTGCCCTATCTGAAAGTCTGATAAACGCCGGAAAAATGACTAAGTCCCAAAAAAATTTTTTTAAACTTTTTTCAATTTTACCCCGTGGGATATATATTCTACCCACACACATTTGGAACTCTCCTGTGGTACCCTCACACATATTATTCCCTCACTTAGTGGATATTTTCACAAAAAAAGTGAAATTTTCAAAAATCCAGAAAATTGGCTGAAAACGACTAAATATCAAGGACTCATTGGGCGAATCGCTCTGGAACTGAAATCGGAATGCTCACTGACAGTTGCCCTATCTGAAAGTCTGATAAACGCCGGAAAAATGACTAAGTCCCAAAAAAAAAATGTTTCAACTTTTTTCAATTTTACCCCTGTGGGATATATATTCTACCCACAAACATTTGGAACTCTCCTGGGGTACCCTCACACATATTAATCCCTCATTTAGTGGATATTTTCACAAAAAAGTGAAATTTTCAAAAATCCAGATAATTGGCTGAAAACGACTAAATATCAAGGACTCATTGGGCGAATCGCTCTGGAACTGAAATCGGAACGCTCACTGACATTTGCCCTATCTGAAAGTCTGATAAACGCCGGAAAAATGACTAAGTGCAAAAAAAATAAATTTTCAACTTTTTTCAATTTTACCCCCATGAGATATATATTCTACCCACCCACATTTGCAACTCTCCTGGGGTTCCCTCACACATATTAATCCCTCATTTAGTGGATATTTTCACAAAAATGTGAAATTTTCAAAAATCCAGAAAATTGGCTGAAATCGACTAAATACCAAGGACTCATTGGGCGAACCGCTCTGGAAATGAAATCGGAACGCTCACTGACATTTCCACTATCTGAAAGTCTGATAAACGCCGGAAAAATGACTAAGTCTAAAAAAAAATTTTTTTCAACTTTTTTCAATTTTACCCCCGTGGGATATATATTCTACCCACACACATTTGGAACTCTCCTGTGGTACCCTCACACATATTATTCCCTCATTTAGTGGATATTTTCACAAAAAAGTGAAATTTTCAAAAATCCAAAATATTGGCTGAAAACGACAAAATATCAAGGACTCATTGGGCGAATCGCTCTGGAACTGAAATCGGAACGCTCACTGACATCTGCCCTATCTGAAAGTCTGATAAACGCCGGAAAAATGACTAAGTGCAAAAAAAATAATTTTTCAACTTTTTTCAATTTTACCCCCGTGGGATATATATTCTACCCACACACATTTGGAACTCTCCTGGGTTACCCTCACACATATTATTCCCTCATTTAGTGGATATTTTCACAAAAAAGTGAAATTTTCAAAAATCCAAAATATTGGCTGAAAGCGAATAAATATCAAGGACTCATTGGGCAAATCGCTCTGGAACTGAAATCGGAGCGCTCACTGACATCTGCCCTATCTGAAAGTCTGATAAACGCCGGAAAAATGACTAAGTCCAAAAAAAAATTTTTTTCAATTTTACCCCCGTGGGATATATATTCTACCCACACACATTTGGAACTCTCCTGGGGTACCCTCACACATATTACTCCCTCATTTAGTGGATATTTTCACAAAAAAGTGAAATTTTCAAAAATCCAGAAAATTGGCTTAAAACGACTAAATATCAAGGACTCATTGGGCGAATCGCTCTGGAACTGAAATCGGAACGCTCACTGACATCTGCCCTATCTGAAAGTCTGATAAACGCCGGAAAAATGACTAATTCCAAAAAAAAATTTTTAAAAACTTTTTTCAATTTTACCCCTGTGGGATATATATTCTACCCACACACATTTGGAACTCTCCTGGGGTACCCTCACACATATTATTCCCTCATTTAGTGGATAATTTTCACAAAAAAGTGAAATTTTGAAAAATCCAAAATTTTGGCTGAAAACGACTAAATATCAAGGACTCATTGGGAGACTCGCTCTGGAACTGAAATCGGAATGCTCACTGGCATTTCCCCTATCTGAAAGTCTGATAAACGCCGGAAAAATGACTAATTCCAAAAAAAAAAATTTTCAACTTTTTTCAATTTTACCCCCGTGGGATATATATTCTACCCACACACATTTGGAACTCTCCTGGGGTACCCTCACACATATTATTCCCTCATTTAGAGGATATTTTCACAAAAAAGTGAAATTTTCAAAAATCCAAAATATTGGCTGAAAACGACTAAATATCAAGGACTCATTGGGCGAATCGCTCTGGAACTGAAATCGGAATGCTCACTGACATTTGCCCTATCTGAAAGTCTGATAAACGCCGGAAAAATGACTAAGTCCCAAAAAAAAAAATGTTTCAACTTTTTTCAATTTTACCCCTGTCGGATATATATTCTACCCACACACATTTGGAACTCTCCTGGGGGTACCCTCACACATATTAATCCCTCATTTAGTGGATATTTTCACAAAAAAGTGAAATTTTCAAAAATCCAGATAATTGGCTGAAAACGACTTAATATCAAGGACTCATTGGGCGAATCGCTCTGGAACTGAAATTGGAGCGCTCACTGGCACTTCCCCTAACGGAAAGTCTGATAAACGCCGGAAAATGACTAAGTCCAAAAAAAAATTTTTTTCAACTTTTTTCAATTTTACCCCTGTGGGATATAAATTCTACCCACACACATTTGGAACTCTCCTGGGGTACCCTCACACATATTATTCCCTCATTTAGTGGATATTTCACAAAAAAGTGAAATTTTGAAAAATCCAAAATTTTGGCTGAAAACGACTAAATATCAAGGACTCATTGGGCGAATCGCTCTGGAACTGAAATCGGAACGCTCACTGACATTTGCCCTATCTGAAAGTCTGATAAACGCCGGAAAAATGACTAAGTGGAAAAAAAATAATTTTTCAACTTTTTTCAATTTTACCCCCGTGGGATATATATTCTACCCACACACATTTGGAACTCTCCTGGGATACCCTCACACATATTATTCCCTCATTTAGTGGATATTTTCTCAAAAAAGTGAAATTTTCAAAAATCCAAAATATTGGATGAAAACGAACAAATATCAAGGACTCATTGGGCGAATCGCTCTGGAACTGAAATCAGAACACTCACTGACATTTGCCCTATCTGAAAGTCTGATAAACGCCGGAAAAATGACTAAGTGCAAAAAAAATAAATTTTCAACTTTTTTCAATTTTACCCCCGTGGGATATATATTCTACCCACCCACATTTGCAACTCTCCTGGGGTACCCTCACACATATTAATCCCTCATTTAGTGTATATTTTCACAAAAAAGTGAAATTTTCAAAAATCCAAAATATTGGCTGAAAACGACTAAATTTCAAGGACTCATTGGTCGAATCGCCCTGGAACTGAAATCGGAACGCTCACTGACATCTGCCCTATCTGAAAGTCTGATAAACGCCGGAAAAATGACTAAGTCCCAAAAAAATTTTTTTAAACTTTTTTCAGTTTTACCCCGTGGGATATATATTCTACCCACACACATTTGGAACTCTCCTGTGGTACCCTCACACATATTATTCCCTCATTTAGTGGATATTTTCACAAAAAAAGTGAAATTTTCAAAAATCCAGAAAATTGGCTGAAAACGACTAAATATCAAGGACTCATTGGGCGAATCGCTCTGGAACTGAAATTGGAACGCTCACTGGCATTTCCCCTATCTGAAAGTCTGATAAACGCCGGAAAAATGACTAATTCCAAAAAAAAAAATTTTTCAACTTTTTTCAATTTTACCCCTGTGGGATATATATTCTACCCACACACATTTGGAACTCTCCTGGGGAACCCTCACACATATTATTCCCCCATTTAGTGGATATTTTCACAAAAGAGTGAAATTTTCATAAAATCCAAAATATTGGCTGAAAACGCCTAAATATCAAGGACTCATTGGGCGAATCGCTCTGGAACTGAAATCGGAATGCTCACTGACAGTTGCCCTATCTGAAAGTCTGATAAACGCCGGAAAAATGACTAAGTCCCAAAAAAAAAATGTTTCAACTTTTTTCAATTTTACCCCTGTGGGATATATATTCTACCCACAAACATTTGGAACTCTCCTGGGGTACCCTCACACATATTAATCCCTCATTTAGTGGATATTTTCACAAAAAAGTGAAATTTTCAAAAATCCAGATAATTGGCTGAAAACGACTAAATATCAAGGACTCATTGGGCGAATCGCTCTGGAACTGAAATCGGAACGCTCACTGACATCTGCCCTATCTGAAAGTCTGATAAACGCCGGAAAAATGACTAATTCCAAAAAAAAATTTTTAAAAACTTTTTTCAATTTTACCCCTGTGGGATATATATTCTACCCACACACATTTGGAACTCTCCTGGGGTACCCTCACACATATTATTCCCTCATTTAGTGGATAATTTTCACAAAAAAGTGAAATTTTGAAAAATCCAAAATTTTGGCTGAAAACGACTAAATATCAAGGACTCATTGGGAGACTCGCTCTGGAACTGAAATCGGAATGCTCACTGGCATTTCCCCTATCTGAAAGTCTGATAAACGCCGGAAAAATGACTAATTCCAAAAAAAAAAATTTTCAACTTTTTTCAATTTTACCCCCGTGGGATATATATTCTACCCACACACATTTGGAACTCTCCTGGGGTACCCTCACACATATTATTCCCTCATTTAGAGGATATTTTCACAAAAAAGTGAAATTTTCAAAAATCCAAAATATTGGCTGAAAACGACTAAATATCAAGGACTCATTGGGCGAATCGCTCTGGAACTGAAATCGGAATGCTCACTGACATTTGCCCTATCTGAAAGTCTGATAAACGCCGGAAAAATGACTAAGTCCCAAAAAAAAAAATGTTTCAACTTTTTTCAATTTTACCCCTGTGGGATATATATTCTACCCACACACATTTGGAACTCTCCTGGGGGTACCCTCACACATATTAATCCCTCATTTAGTGGATATTTTCACAAAAAAGTGAAATTTTCAAAAATCCAGATAATTGGCTGAAAACGACTTAATATCAAGGACTCATTGGGCGAATCGCTCTGGAACTGAAATTGGAGTGCTCACTGGCACTTCCCCTAACGGAAAGTCTGATAAACGCCGGAAAATGACTAAGTCCAAAAAAAAATTTTTTTCAACTTTTTTCAATTTTACCCCTGTGGGATATAAATTCTACCCACACACATTTGGAACTCTCCTGGGGTACCCTCACACATATTATTCCCTCATTTAGTGGATATTTTCACAAAAAAGTGAAATTTTGAAAAATCCAAAATTTTGGCTGAAAACGACTAAATATCAAGGACTCATTGGGCGAATCGCTCTGGAACTGAAATCGGAACGCTCACTGACATTTGCCCTATCTGAAAGTCTGATAAACGCCGGAAAAATGACTAAGTGGAAAAAAAATAATTTTTCAACTTTTTTCAATTTTACCCCCGTGGGATATATATTCTACCCACACACATTTGGAACTCTCCTGGGATACCCTCACACATATTATTCCCTCATTTAGTGGATATTTTCTCAAAAAAGTGAAATTTTCAAAAATCCAAAATATTGGATGAAAACGAACAAATATCAAGGACTCATTGGGCGAATCGCTCTGGAACTGAAATCAGAACACTCACTGACATTTGCCCTATCTGAAAGTCTGATAAACGCCGGAAAAATGACTAAGTGCAAAAAAAATAAATTTTCAACTTTTTTCAATTTTACCCCCGTGGGATATATATTCTACCCACCCACATTTGCAACTCTCCTGGGGTACCCTCACACATATTAATCCCTCATTTAGTGTATATTTTCACAAAAAAGTGAAATTTTCAAAAATCCAAAATATTGGCTGAAAACGACTAAATTTCAAGGACTCATTGGTCGAATCGCCCTGGAACTGAAATCGGAACGCTCACTGACATCTGCCCTATCTGAAAGTCTGATAAACGCCGGAAAAATGACTAAGTCCCAAAAAAATTTTTTTAAACTTTTTTCAATTTTACCCCGTGGGATATATATTCTACCCACACACATTTGGAACTCTCCTGTGGTACCCTCACACATATTATTCCCTCATTTAGTGGATATTTTCACAAAAAAAGTGAAATTTTCAAAAATCCAGAAAATTGGCTGAAAACGACTAAATATCAAGGACTCATTGGGCGAATCGCTCTGGAACTGAAATTGGAACGCTCACTGGCATTTCCCCTATCTGAAAGTCTGATAAACGCCGGAAAAATGACTAATTCAAAAAAAAAAAATGTTTCAACTTTTTTCAATTTTACCCCTGTGGGATATATATTCTACCCACAAACATTTGGAACTCTCCTGGGGTACCCTCACACATATTAATCCCTCATTTAGTGGATATTTTCACAAAAAAGTGAAATTTTCAAAAATCCAGATAATTGGCTGAAAACGACTAAATATCAAGGACTCATTGGGCGAATCGCTCTGGAACTGAAATCGGAACGCTCCCTGACATTTGCCCTATCTGAAAGTCTGATAAACGCCGGAAAAATGACTAAGTGCAAAAAAAATAAATTTTCAACTTTTTTCAATTTTACCCCCATGAGATATATATTCTACCCACCCACATTTGCAACTCTCCTGGGGTTCCCTCACACATATTAATCCCTCATTTAGTGGATATTTTCACAAAAAAGTGAAATTTTCAAAAATCCAGAAAATTGGCTGAAATCGACTAAATACCAAGGACTCATTGGGCGAACCGCTCTGGAAATGAAATCGGAACGCTCACTGACATTTCCACTATCTGAAAGTCTGATAAACGCCGGAAAAATGACTAAGTCTAAAAAAAAATTTTTTTCAACTTTTTTCAATTTTACCCCCGTGGGATATATATTCTACCCACACACATTTGGAACTCTCCTGTGGTACCCTCACACATATTATTCCCTCATTTAGTGGATATTTTCACAAAAAAGTGAAATTTTCAAAAATCCAGAATATTGGCTGAAAACGACAAAATATCAAGGACTCATTGGGCGAATCGCTCTGGAACTGAAATCGGAACGCTCACTGACATCTGCCCTATCTGAAAGTCTGATAAACGCCGGAAAAATGACTAAGTGCAAAAAAAATAATTTTTCAACTTTTTTCAATTTTACCCCCGTGGGATATATATTCTACCCACACACATTTGGAACTCTCCTGGGTTACCCTCACACATATTATTCCCTCATTTAGTGGATATTTTCACAAAAAAGTGAAATTTTCAAAAATCCAGAATATTGGCTGAAAACGACAAAATATCAAGGACTCATTGGGCGAATCGCTCTGGAACTGAAATCGGAACGCTCACTGACATCTGCCCTATCTGAAAGTCTGATAAACGCCGGAAAAATGACTAATTCCAAAAAAAAATTTTTTTCAATTTTACCCCCCTGGGATATATATTCTACCCACACACATTTGTAACTCTCCTGGGGTACCCCCACACATATTTTCCCCTCATTTAGTGGATATTTTCACAAAAAAGTGAAATTTTCAAAAATCCAGAAAATTGCCTGAAAACGACTAACTATCAAGGATTCATTGGGCGAATCACTCTGGAACTGAAATTGGAACGCTCACTGACATTTCCCCTATCTGAAAGTCTGATAAACGCCAGAAAAATGACTAAGTCCAAAAAAAAAAATTTTTCAACTTTTTTCAATTTTACCCCCGTGGGATATATATTCTACCCACACACATTTGGAACTCTCCTGGTGTACCCTCACACATATTATTCCCTCATTTAGAGGATATTTTCACAAAAAAGTGAAATTTTCAAAAATCCAAAATATTGGCTGAAAACGACTAAATATCAAGGACTCATTGGGCGAATCGCTCTGGAACTGAAATCGGAACGCTCACTGACATTTGCCCTATCTGAAAGTCTGATAAACGCCGGAAAAATGACTAAGTCCAAAAAAAAAAAGTTTTCAACTTTTTTCAATTTTACCCCCGTGGGATATATATTCTACCCACACACATTTGGAACTCTCCTGGGGTACCCCCACACATATTTTTCCCTCATTTAGTGGATATTTTCACAAAAAAGTGAAATTTTCTAAAATCCAGAAAATTGCCTGAAAATGACTAACTATCAAGGATTCATTGGGCGAATCACTCTGGAACTGAAATTGGAACGCTCACTGACATTTCCCCTATCTGAAAGTCTAATAAACGCCGGAAAAATGACTAAATCCCAAAAAAAAAATGTTTTCAACTTTTTTCAATTTTACCCCCGTGGGATATATATTCTACCCACAGACATTTGGAACTCTCCTGGGGTACCCTCACACATATTATTCCCTCATTTAGTGGATATTTTCACAAAAAAGTGAAATTTTCAAAAATCCAAAATATTGGCTGAAAATGACTAACTATCAAGGATTCATTGGGCGAATCACTCTGGAACTGAAATTGGAACGCTCACTGACATTTGCCCTATCTGAAAGTCTGATAAACGCCAGAAAAATGACTAAATCCAAAAAAAAAAATGTTTTCAACTTTTTTCAATTTTACCCCCGTGGGATATATATTCTACCCACAGACATTTGGAACTCTCCTGGGGTACCCTCACACATATTATTCCCTCATTTAGTGGATATTTTCACAAAAAAGTGAAATTTTCAAAAATCCAAAATATTGGCTGAAAACGACTAAATATCAAGGACTCATTGGGCGAATCGCTCTGGAACTGAAATCGGAATGCTCACTGACATTTGCCCCATCTGAAAGTCTGATAAACGCAGGAAAAATGACTAAGTCCAAAAAAAAAAATTTTTCAACTTTTTTCAATTTTACCCCCGTGGGATATATATTCTACCCACACACATTTGGAACTCTCCTGGGGTACCCTCACACATATTATTCCCTCATTTAGAGGATATTTTCACAAAAAAGTGAAATTTTCAAAAATCCAAAATATTGGCTGAAAACGACTAAATATCAAGGACTCATTGGGCGAATCGCTCTGGAACTGAAATCGGAACGCTCACTGACATTTGACCTATCTGAAAGTCTGATAAACGCCGAAAAAATGACTAAGTCCAAAAAAAAAAAGTTTTCAACTTTTTTCAATTTTACCCCTGTGGAATATATATATTCTACCCACACACATTTGGAACTCTCCTGGGGTACCCCCACACATATTTTTCCCTCATTTAGTGGATATTTTCACAAAAAAGTGAAATTTTCTAAAATCCAGAAAATTGCCTGAAAACGACTAACTATCAAGGATTCATTGGGCGAATCACTCTGGAACTGAAATTGGAACGCTCACTGACATTTCCCCTATCTGAAAGTCTGATAAACGACGGAAAAATGACTAAATCCCAAAAAAAAAATGTTTTCAACTTTTTTCAATTTTACCCCTGTGGGATATATATTCTACCCACACACATTTGGAACTCTCCTGGGGTACCCCCACACATATTTTTCCCTCATTTAGTGGATATTTTCACAAAAAAGTGAAATTTTCTAAAATCCAGAAAATTGCCTGAAAACGACTAACTATCAAGGATTCATTGGGCGAATCACTCTGGAACTGAAAATGGAACGCTCACTGACATTTCCCCTATCTGAAAGTCTGATAAACGACGGAAAAATGACTAAATCCCAAAAAAAAAATGTTTTCAACTTTTTTCAATTTTACCACCGTGGGATATATATTCTACCCACAGACATTTGGAACTCTCCTGGGGTACCCTCACACATATTATTCCCTCATTTAGTGGATATTTTCACAAAAAAGTGAAATTTTCAAAAATCCAAAATATTGGCTGAAAACGACTAAATATCAAGGACTCATTGGGCGAATCGCTCTGGAACTGAAATCGGAATGCTCACTGACATTTGCCCCATCTGAAAGTCTGATAAACGCAGGAAAAATGACTAAGTCCAAAAAAATTTTTTTTTCAACTTTTTTCAATTTTACCCCCGTGGGATATATTTTCTACCCACACACATTTGGAACTCTCCTGGGGTACCCTCACACATATTTTTCCCTCATTTAGTGGATATTTTCTCAAAAAAGTGAAATTTTTAAAAATCCAAAATATTGGCTGAAAACGACTAAATATCAAGGACTCATTGGGCGAATCGCTCTGGAACTGAAATCGGAATGCTCACTGACATTTGCCCTATCTGAAAGACTGATAAACGCCGGAAAATTACTAAGTCCAAAAAAAAAATTTTTTCAACTTTTTTCAATTTTACCCCCGTGGGATATATTTTCTGCCCACACACATTTGGAACTATCCTGGGGTACCCTCACACATATTGTTCCCTCATTTAGTGGATATTTTCACAAAAAAGTGAAATTTTCAAAAATCCAAAATATTGGCTGAAAACGACTAAATATCAAGGACTCATCGGGCGAATCGCTCTGGAACTGAAATCGGAATGCTCACTGACATTTGCCCTATCTGAAAGTCTGATAAACGCCGGAAAAATGACTAAGTCCAAAAAAAAAAATGTTTAAACTTTTTTCAATTTTACCCCCGTGGGATATATATTCTACCCACACACATTTGGAACTCTCCTGGGGTACCCTCACACATATTATTCCCTCATTTAGTGGATATTTTCACAAAAAAGTGAAATTTTCAAAAATCCAAAATATTGGCTGAAAACGACTAAATATCAAGGACTCATTGGGCGAATCGCTCTGGAACTGAAATCGGAACGCTCACTGACATTTGCCCTATCTGAAAGTCTGATAAACGCCGGAAAAATGACTAAGTCCAAAAAAAAAAAGTTTTCAACTTTTTTCAATTTTACCCCCGTGGGATATATATTCTACCCACACACATTTGGAACTCTCCTGGGGTACCCCCACACATATTTTTCCCTCATTTAGTGGATATTTTCACAAAAAAGTGAAATTTTCTAAAATCCAGAAAATTGCCTGAAAACGACTAACTATCAAGGATTCATTGGGCGAATCACTCTGGAACTGAAATTGGAACGCTCACTGACATTTCCCCTATCTGAAAGTCTAATAAACGCCGGAAAAATGACTAAATCCCAAAAAAAAAATGTTTTCAACTTTTTTCAATTTTACCCCCGTGGGATATATATTCTACCCACAGACATTTGGAACTCTCCTGGGGTACCCTCACACATATTATTCCCTCATTTAGTGGATATTTTCACAAAAAAGTGAAATTTTCAAAAATCCAAAATATTGGCTGAAAATGACTAACTATCAAGGATTCATTGGGCGAATCACTCTGGAACTGAAATTGGAACGCTCACTGACATTTCCCCTATCTGAAAGTCTGATAAACGACGGAAAAATGACTAAATCCCAAAAAAAAAATGTTTTCAACTTTTTTCAATTTTACCCCCGTGGGATATATATTCTACCCACACACATTTGGAACTATCCTGGGGTACCCTCACACATATTGTTCCCTCATTTAGTGGATATTTTCACAAAAAAGTGACATTTTCAAAAATCCAAAATATTGGCTGAAAACGACTAAATATCAAGGACTCATTGGGCGAATCGCTCTGGAACTGAAATCTGAATGCTCACTGACATTTGCCCCATCTGAAAGTCTGATAAACGCAGGAAAAATGACTAAGTCCAAAAAAAAAATTTTTCAACTTTTTTCAATTTTACCCCCGTGGGATATATTTTCTACCCACACACATTTGGAACTCTCCTGGGGTACCCTCACACATATTTTTCCCTCATTTAGTGGATATTTTCAAAAAAAAGTGAAATTTTCTAAAATCCAGAAAATTGCCTGAAAACGACTAACTATCAAGGATTCATTGGGCGAATCACTCTGGAACTGAAATTGGAATGCTCACTGACATTTGCCCTATCTGAAAGTCTGATAAACGCCGGAAAAATGACTAAGTCCAAAAAAAAAAAATGTTTCAACTTTTTTCAATTTTACCCTTGTGGGATATATATTCTACCCACACACATTTGGAACTCTCCTGGGGTACCCTCACACATATGATTCCCTCATTTAGTGGATATTTTCACAAAAAAGTGAAATTTTCAAAAATCCAAAATATTGGCTGAAAACGACTAAATATCAAGGACTCATTGGGCGAATCGCTCTGGAACTGAAATCGGAACGCTCACTGACATTTGACCTATCTGAAAGTCTGATAAACGCCGGAAAAATGACTAAGTCCAAAAAAAAAAAGTTTTCAACTTTTTTCAATTTTACCCCTGTGGGATATATATTCTACCCACACACATTTGGAACTCTCCTGGGGTACCCCCACACATATTTTTCCCTCATTTAGTGGATATTTTCACAAAAAAGTGAAATTTTCTAAAATCCAGAAAATTGCCTGAAAACGACTAACTATCAAGGATTCATTGGGCGAATCACTCTGGAACTGAAAATGGAACGCTCACTGACATTTCCCCTATCTGAAAGTCTGATAAACGACGGAAAAATGACTAAATCCCAAAAAAAAAATGTTTTCAACTTTTTTCAATTTTACCACCGTGGGATATATATTCTACCCACAGACATTTGGAACTCTCCTGGGGTACCCTCACACATATTATTCCCTCATTTAGTGGATATTTTCACAAAAAAGTGAAATTTTCAAAAATCTAAAATATTGGCTGAAAACGACTAAATATCAAGGACTCATTGGGCGAATCGCTCTGGAACTGAAATCGGAATGCTCACTGACATTTGCCCCATCTGAAAGTCTGATAAACGCAGGAAAAATGACTAAGTCCAAAAAAATATTTTTTTCAACTTTTTTCAATTTTACCCCCGTGGGATATATTTTCTACCCACACACATTTGGAACTCTCCTGGGGTACCCTCACACATATTTTTCCCTCATTTAGTGGATATTTTCTCAAAAAAGTGAAATTTTTAAAAATCCAAAATATTGGCTGAAAACGACTAAATATCAAGGACTCATTGGGCGAATCGCTCTGGAACTGAAATCGGAATGCTCACTGACATTTGCCCTATCTGAAAGTCTGATAAACGCCGGAAAAATTACTAATTCCAAAAAAAAAATGTTTTCAACTTTTTTCAATTTTACCCCCGTGGGATATATATTCTACCCACACACATTTGGAACTCTCCTGGGGTACCCCCACACATATTTTTCTCTCATTTAGTGGATATTTTCACAAAAAAGTGAAATTTTCTAAAATCCAGAAAATTGCCTGAAAACGACTAAATATCAAAGAATCATTGGGCGAATCGCTCTGGAACTGAAATCGGAATGCTCACTGACATTTGCCCTATCTGAAAGTCTGATAAACGCCGGAAAAATGACTAAGTCCAAAAAAAAAATGTTTTCAACTTTTTTCAATTTTACCCCCGTGTGATATATATTCTACCCACACACATTTGGAACTCTCCTGGGGTACCCTCACACATATTATTCCCTCATTTAGTGGATATTTTCACAAAAAAGTGAAATTTTCAAAAATGCAAAATATTGGCTGAAAACGACTAAATATCAAGGACTCATCGGGCGAATCGCTCTGGAACTGAAATCGGAATGCTCACTGACATTTGCCCTATCTGAAAGTCTGATAAACGCCGGAAAAATGACTAAGTCCAAAAAAAAAAATGTTTAAACTTTTTTCAATTTTACCCCCGTAGGATATAAATTCTACCCACACACATTTGGAATTCTCCTGGGGTACCCTCACACATATTATTGCCTCATTTAGAGGATATTTTCACAAAAAAGTGAAATTTTCAAAAATCCAAAATATTGGCTGAAAACGACTAAATATCAAGGACTCATTGGGCGAATCGCTCTGGAACTGAAATCGGAATGCTCACTGACATTTGCCCTATCTGAAAGACTGATAAACGCTGGAAAAATGACTAAGTCCAAAAAAAAATTTTTTTCAACTTTTTTCAATTTTACCCCCGTGGGATATATTTTCTACCCACACACATTTGTAACTCTCCTGGGGTACCCTCACACATATTATTCCCTCATTTAGTGGATATTTTCACAAAAAAGTGAAATTTTCAAAAATCCAAAATATTGGCTGAAAACGACTAAATATCAAGGACTCATTGGGCGAATCGCTCTGGAACTGAAATCGGAATGCTCACTGACATTTGCCCTATCTGAAAGTCTGATAAACGCCGGAAAAATTACTAATTCCAAAAAAATAATGTTTTCAACTTTTTTCAATTTTACCCCCGTGGGATATATATTCTACCCACACACATTTGGAACTCTCCTGGGGTACCCCCACACATATTTTTCTCTCATTTAGTGGATATTTTCACAAAAAAGTGAAATTTTCTAAAATCCAGAAAATTGCCTGAAAACGACTAACTATCAAGGATTCATTGGGCGAATCACTCTGGAACTGAAATTGGAATGCTCACTGACATTTGCCCTATCTGAAAGTCTGATAAATGCCGGAAAAATGACTAAGTCCAAAAAAAAAAAATGTTTCAACTTTTTTCAATTTTACCCTTGTGGGATATATATTCTACCCACACACATTTGGAACTCTCCTGGGGTACCCTCACACATATTTTTCCCTCATTTAGTGGATATTTTCACAAAAAAGTGAAATTTTCAAAAATCCAAAAAATTGGCTGAAAACGACTAAATATCAAGGACTCATTGGGCGAATCGCTCTGGAACTGAAATCGGAACGCTTACTGACATTTGCCCTATCTGAAAGTCTGATAAACGCTGGAAAAATGAATAAGTCCAAAAAAAAAATGTTTTCAACTTTTTTCAATTTTACCCCCGTGTGATATATATTCTACCCACACACATTTGGAACTCTCCTGGGGTACCCCCACAAATATTTTTCCCTCATTTAGTGGATATTTTCACAAAAAAGTGAAATTTTCAAAAATCCAGAAAATTGCCTGAAAACGACTATCAAGGATTCATTGGGCGAATCACTCTGGAACTGAAATTGGAACGCTCACTGACATTTCCCTTATCTGAAAGTCTGATAAACGCCGGAAAAATGACTAAGTCCAAAAAAAAATTTTTTTCAACTTTTTTCAATTTTACCCCCGTGGGATATATTTTCTACCCACACACATTTGTAACTCTCCTGGGGTACCCTCACACATATTATTCCCTCATTTAGTGGATATTTTCACAAAAAAGTGAAATTTTCAAAAATCCAAAATATTGGCTGAAAACGACTAAATATCAAGGACTCATTGGGCGAATCGCTCTGGAACTGAAATCGGAATGCTCACTGACATTTGCCCTATCTGAAAGACTGATAAACGCCGGAAAAATGACTAAGTCCAAAATAAAAATGTTTTCAACTTTTTTCAATTTTACCCCCGTGGGATATATATTCTACCCACACACATTTGGAACTCTCCTGGGGTACCCCCACACATATTTTTCTCTCATTTAGTGGATATTTTCACAAAAAAGTGAAATTTTCTAAAATCCAGAAAATTGCCTGAAAACGACTAACTATCAAGGATTCATTGGGCGAATCACTCTGGAACTGAAATTGGAATGCTCACTGACATTTGCCCTATCTGAAAGTCTGATAAATGCCGGAAAAATGACTAAGTCCAAAAAAAAAAAATGTTTCAACTTTTTTCAATTTTACCCTTGTGGGATATATATTCTACCCACACACATTTGGAACTCTCCTGGGGTACCCTCACACATATTATTCCCTCATTTAGTGGATATTTTCACAAAAAAGTGAAATTTTCAAAAATCCAAAATATTGGCTGAAAACGCCTAAATATCAAGGACTCATTGGGCGAATCGCCCTGGAACTGAAATCGGAATGCTCACTGACATTTGCCATATGTGAAAGACTGATAAACGCCGGAAAATTACTAAGTCCAAAAAAAAAATTTTTTCAACTTTTTTCAATTTTACCCCCGTGGGATATATTTTCTACCCACACACATTTGGAACTATCCTGGGGTACCCTCACACATATTGTTCCCTCATTTAGTGGATATTTTCACAAAAAAGTGAAATTTTCAAAAATCCAAAATATTGGCTGAAAACGACTAAATATCAAGGACTCATCGGTCGAATTGCTCTGGAACTGAAATCGGAATGCTCACTGACATTTGCCCTATCTGAAAGTCTGATAAACGCCGGAAAAATGACTAAGTCCAAAAAAAAAAAATGTTTAAACTTTTTTCAATTTTACCCCCGTGGGATATATATTCTACCCACACACATTTGGAACTCTCCTGGGGTACCCTCACACATATTATTCCCTCATTTAGTGGATATTTTCACAAAAAAGTGAAATTTTCAAAAATCCAAAATATTGGCTGAAAACGACTAAATATCAAGGACTCATTGGGCGAATCGCTCTGGAACTGAAATCGGAATGCTCACTGACATTTGCCCCATCTGAAAGTCTGATAAACGCAGGAAAAATGACTAAGTCCCAAAAATTTTTTTTTTCAACTTTTTTCAATTTTACCCCCGTGGGATATATATTCTACCCACACACATTTGGAACTCTCCTGGGGTACCCTCACACATATTATTCCCTCATTTAGTGGATATTTTCACAAAAAAGTGAAATTTTCAAAAATCCAGAAAATTGGCTGAAAACGACTAAATATCAAGGACTCATTGGGCGAATCGCTCTGGAACTGAAATCGGAATGCTCACTGACATTTGCCCTATCTGAAAGTCTGATAAACGCCGGAAAAATGACTAAGTCCAAAAAAAAAAAATGTTTAAACTTTTTTCAATTTTACCCCCGTGGGATATATATTCTACCCACACACATTTGGAACTCTCCTGGGGTACCCTCACACATATTATTCCCTCATTTAGTGGATATTTTCACAAAAAAGTGAAATTTTCAAAAATCCAAAATATTGGCTGAAAACGACTAAATATCAAAGAATCATTGGGCGAATCGCTCTGGAACTGAAATCGGAATGCTCACTGACATTTGCCCTACCTGAAAGTCTGATAAACGCCGGAAAAATGACTAAGTCCAAAAAAAAAATGTTTTCAACTTTTTTCAATTTTACCCCCGTGTGATATATATTCTACCCACACACATTTGGAACTCTCCTCGGGTACCCCCACAAATATTTTTCCCTCATTTAGTGGATATTTTCACAAAAAAGTGAAATTTTCAAAAATCCAAAATATTGGCTGAAAACGACTAAATATCAAGGACTCATTGGGCGAATCGCTCTGGAACTGAAATCGGAATGCTCACTGACATTTGCCCCATCTGAAAGTCTGATAAACGCAGGAAAAATGACTAAGTCCCAAAAATTTTTTTTTTCAACTTTTTTCAATTTTACCCCCGTGGGATATATATTCTACCCACACACATTTGGAACTCTCCTGGGGTACCCTCACACATATTATTCCCTCATTTAGTGGATATTTTCACAAAAAAGTGAAATTTTCAAAAATCCAGAAAATTGGCTGAAAACGACTAAATATCAAGGACTCATTGGGCGAATCGCTCTGGAACTGAAATCGGAATGCTCACTGACATTTGCCCTATCTGAAAGACTGATAAACGCTGGAAAAATGACTAAGTCCAAAAAAAAATTTTTTTCAACTTTTTTCAATTTTACCCCCGTGGGATATATTTTCTACCCACACACATTTGGAACTCTCCTGGGGTACCCTCACACATATTATTGCCTCATTTAGAGGATATTTTCACAAAAAAGTGAAATTTTCAAAAATCCAAAATATTGGCTGAAAACGACTAAATATCAAGGACTCATTGGGCGAATCGCTCTGGAACTGAAATCGGAACGCTCACTGACATTTGCACTATCTGAAAGTCTTACAAGCGCCGCAAAAATGACTAAGTCCAAAAAAAAAAAAGTTTTCAACTTTTTTCAATTTTACCCCCGTGGGATATATATTCTACAGACACACATTTGGAACTCTCCTGGGGTACCCTCACACATATTTTTCCCTCATTTAGTGGATATTTTCACAAAAAAGTGAAATTTTCAAAAATCCAAAAAATTGGCTGAAAACGACTAAATATCAAGGACTCATTGGGCGAATCGCTCTGGAACTGAAATCGGAACGCTCATTGACATTTGCCCTATCTGAAAGTCTGATAAACGCTGGAAAAATGACTAAGTCCAAAAAAAAAATGTTTTCAACTTTTTTCAATTTTACCCCCGTGTGATATATATTCTACCCACACACATTTGGAACTCTCCTGGGGTACCCCCACAAATATTTTTCTCTCATTTAGTGGATATTTTCACAAAAAAGTGAAATTTTCTAAAATCCAGAAAATTGCCTGAAAACGACTAACTATCAAGGATTCATTGGGCGAATCACTCTGGAACTGAAATTGGAATGCTCACTGACATTTGCCCTATCTGAAAGTCTGATAAATGCCGTAAAAATGACTAAGTCCAAAAAAAAAAAATGTTTCAACTTTTTTCAATTTTACCCTTGTGGGATATATATTCTACCCACACACATTTGGAACTCTCCTGGGGTACCCTCACACATATTATTCCCTCATTTAGTGGATATTTTCACAAAAAAGTGAAATTTTCAAAAATCCAAAATATTGGCTGAAAACGACTAAATATCAAGGACTCATTGGGCGAATCGCTCTGCAACTGAAATTGGAACGCTCACTGACACTTGCCCTATATGAAAGTCTGATAAACGCCGGAAAAATGACTAAGTCCAAAAAAAAAATTTTTCAACTTTTTTCAATTTTACCCCCGTGGGATATATATTCTACCCACAGACATTTGGAACTCTCCTGGGGTACCCTCACACATATTATTCCCTCATTTAGTGGATATTTTCACAAAAAAGTGAAATTTTCAAAAATCCAAAATATTGGCTGAAAATGACTAAATATCAAGGACTCATCGGGCGAATCGCTCTGGAACTGAAATCGGAATGCTCACTGACATTTGCCCTATCTGAAAGTCTGATAAACGCCGGAAAAATGACTAAGTCCAAAAAAAAAAATGTTTAAACTTTTTTCAATTTTACCCCCGTAGGATATAAATTCTACCCACACACATTTGGAATTCTCCTGGGGTACCCTCACACATATTATTGCCTCATTTAGAGGATATTTTCACAAAAAAGTGAAATTTTCAAAAATCCAAAATATTGGCTGAAAACGACTAAATATCAAGGACTCATTGGGCGAATCGCTCTGGAACTGAAATCGGAACGCTCACTGACATTTGCACTATCTGAAAGTCTTACAAGCGCCGCAAAAATGACTAAGTCCAAAAAAAAAAAAGTTTTCAACTTTTTTCAATTTTACCCCCGTGGGATATATATTCTACAGACACACATTTGGAACTCTCCTGGGGTACCCTCACACATATTTTTCCCTCATTTAGTGGATATTTTCACAAAAAAGTGAAATTTTCAAAAATCCAAAAAATTGGCTGAAAACGACTAAATATCAAGGACTCATTGGGCGAATCGCTCTGGAACTGAAATGGGAACGCTCACTGACATTTGCCCTATCTGAAAGTCTGATAAACGCTGGAAAAATGACTAAGTCCAAAAAAAAAATGTTTTCAACTTTTTTCAATTTTACCCCCGTGTGATATATATTCTACCCACACACATTTGGAACTCTCCTGGGGTACCCCCACAAATATTTTTCCCTCATTTAGTGGATATTTTCACAAAAAAGTGAAATTTTCAAAAATCCAGAAAATTGCCTGAAAACGACTAACTATCAAGGAGTCATTGGGCGAATCACTCTGGAACTGAAATTGGAACGCTCACTGACATTTCTCTTATCTGAAAGTCTGATAAACGCCGGAAAAATGACTAAGTCCAAAAAAAAAATGTTTTCAACTTTTTTCAATTTTACCCCCGTGGGATATATATTCTACCCACACACATTTGGAATTCTCCTGCGGTACCCTCACACATATTTTTCCCTCATTTAGTGGATATTTTCACAAAAAAGTGAAATTTTCAAAAATCCAGAAAATTGCCTGAAAACGACTAACTATCAAGGATTCATTGGGCGAATCACTCTGGAACTGAAATTGGAACGCTCACTGACATTTCCCCTATCTGAAAGTCTGATAAACGACGGAAAAATGACTAAGTCCAAAAAAAAAATTTTTTCAACTTTTTTCAATTTTACCCCCGTGGGATATATATTCTACCCACACACATTTGGAACTCTCCTGGGGTACCCTCACACATATTATTCCCTCATTTAGAGGATATTTTCACAAAAAAGTGAAATTTTCAAAAATCCAAAATATTGGCTGAAAACGACTAAATATCAAGGACTCATTGGGCGAATCGCTCTGGAACTGAAATCGGAACGCTCACTGACATTTGCCCTATCTGAAAGTCTGATAAATGCCGGAAAAATGACTAAGTCCAAAAAAAAAAAGTTTTCAACTTTTTTCAATTTTACCCCTGTGGGATATATATTCTACCCACACACATTTGGAACTCTCCTGGGGTACCCCCACACATATTTTTCCCTCATTTAGTGGATATTTTCACAAAAAAGTGAAATTTTCTAAAATCCAGAAAATTGCCTGAAAACGACTAACTATCAAGGATTCATTGGGCGAATCACTCTGGAACTGAAATTGGAACGCTCACTGACATTTCCCCTATCTGAAAGTCTGATAAACGACGGAAAAATGACTAAATCCCAAAAAAAAAATGTTTTCAACTTTTTTCAATTTTACCCCCGTGGGATATATATTCTACCCACAGACATTTGGAACTCTCCTGGGGTACCCTCACATATATTATTCCCTCATTTAGTGGATATTTTCACAAAAAAGTGAAATTTTCAAAAATCCAAAATATTGGCTGAAAACGACTAAATATCAAGGACTCATTGGGCGAATCGCTCTGGAACTGAAATCGGAATGCTCACTGACATTTGCCCTATCTGAAAGACTGATAAACGCCGGAAAAATGACTAAGTCCAAAAAAAAAATTTTTTCAACTTTTTTCAATTTTACCCCCGTGGGATATATATTCTACCCACACACATTTGGAACTATCCTGGGGTACCCTCACACATATTGTTCCCTCATTTAGTGGATATTTTCACAAAAAAGTGAAATTTTCAAAAATCCAAAATATTGGCTGAAAACGACTAAATATCAAGGACTCATTGGGCGAATCGCTCTGGAACTGAAATCGGAATGCTCACTGACATTTGCCCCATCTGAAAGTCTGATAAACGCAGGAAAAATGACTAAGTCCCAAAAATTTTTTTTTTCAACTTTTTTCAATTTTACCCCCGTGGGATATATATTCTACCCACACACATTTGGAACTCTCCTGGGGTACCCTCACACATATTATTCCCTCATTTAGTGGATATTTTCACAAAAAAGTGAAATTTTCAAAAATCCAGAAAATTGGCTGAAAACGACTAAATATCAAGGACTCATTGGGCGAATCGCTCTGGAACTGAAATCGGAATGCTCACTGACATTTGCCCTATCTGAAAGACTGATAAACGCTGGAAAAATGACTAAGTCCAAAAAAAAATTTTTTTCAACTTTTTTCAATTTTACCCCCGTGGGATATATTTTCTACCCACACACATTTGGAACTCTCCTGGGGTACCCTCACACATATTTTTCCCTCATTTAGTGGATATTTTCTCAAAAAAGTGAAATTTTTAAAAATCCAAAATATTGGCTGAAAACGACTAAATATCAAGGACTCATTGGGCGAATCGCTCTGGAACTGAAATCGGAATGCTCACTGACATTTGCCCTATCTGAAAGTCTGATAAGCGCCGGAAAAATTACTAATTCCAAAAAAAAAATGTTTTCAACTTTTTTCAATTTTACCCCCGTGGGATATATATTCTACCCACACACATTTGGAACTCTCCTGGGGTACCCCCACACATATTTTTCTCTCATTTAGTGGATATTTTCACAAAAAAGTGAAATTTTCAAAAATCCAAAATATTGGCTGAAAACGACTAAATATCAAGGACTCATTGGGCGAATCGCTCTGGAACTGAAATCGGAATGATCACTGACATTTGCCCTATCTGAAAGTCTGATAAACGCCGGAAAAATGACTAAGTCCAAAAAAAAAAATGTTTAAACTTTTTTCAATTTTACCCCCGTGGGATATATATTCTACCCACAGACATTTGGAACTCTCCTGGGGTACCCTCACACATATTATTCCCTCATTTAGTGGATATTTTCACAAAAAAGTGAAATTTTCAAAAATCCAAAATATTGGCTGAAAACGACTAAATATCAAAGAATCATTGGGCGAATCGCTCTGGAACTGAAATCGGAAAGCTCACTGACATTTGCCCTATCTGAAAGTCTGATAAACGCCGGAAAAATGACTAAGTCCAAAAAAAAAAATGTTTAAACTTTTTTCAATTTTACCCCCGTGGGATATATATTCTACCCACAGACATTTGGAACTCTCCTGGGGTACCCTCACACATATTATTCCCTCATTTAGTGGATATTTTCACAAAAAAGTGAAATTTTCAAAAATCCAAAATATTGGCTGAAAACGACTAAATATCAAAGAATCATTGGGCGAATCGCTCTGGAACTGAAATCGGAAAGCTCACTGACATTTGCCCTATCTGAAAGTCTGATAAACGCCGGAAAAATGACTAAGTCCAAAAAAAAAAATGTTTAAACTTTTTTCAATTTTACCCCCGTAGGATATAAATTCTACCCACACACATTTGGAATTCTCCTGGGGTACCCTCACACATATTATTGCCTCATTTAGAGGATATTTTCACAAAAAAGTGAAATTTTCAAAAATCCAAAATATTGGCTGAAAACGACTAAATATCAAGGACTCATTGGGCGAATCGCTCTGGAACTGAAATCGGAACGCTCACTGACATTTGCACTATCTGAAAGTCTTACAAGCGCCGCAAAAATGACTAAGTCCAAAAAAAAAAAGTTTTCAACTTTTTTCAATTTTACCCCCGTGGGATATATATTCTACAGACACACATTTGGAACTCTCCTGGGGTACCCTCACACATATTTTTCCCTCATTTAGTGGATATTTTCACAAAAAAGTGAAATTTTCAAAAATCCAGAAAATTGCCTGAAAACGACTAACTATCAAGGATTCATTGGGCGAATCACTCTGGAACTGAAATTGGAACGCTCACTGACATTTCCCCTATCTGAAAGTCTGATAAACGACGGAAAAATGACTAAGTCCAAAAAAAAAATTTTTTCAACTTTTTTCAATTTTACCCCCGTGGGATATATATTCTACCCACACACATTTGGAACTCTCCTGGGGTACCCTCACACATATTATTCCCTCATTTAGTGGATATTTTCACAAAAAAGTGAAATTTTCAAAAATCCAAAATATTGGCTGAAAACGACTAAATATCAAGGACTCATTGGGCGAATCGCTCTGGAACTGAAATCGGAATGCTCACTGACATTTGCCCTATCTGAAAGACTGATAAAAGCCGAAAAAATGACTAAGTCCAAAAAAAAAATTTTTTCAACTTTTTTCAATTTTACCCCCGTGGGATATATTTTCTACCCACACACATTTGAAACTATCCTGGGGTACCCTCACACATATTGTTCCCTCATTTAGTGGATATTTTCACAAAAAAGTGAAATTTTCAAAAATCCAAAATATTGGCTGAAAACGACTAAATATCAAGGACTCATCGGGCGAATCGCTCTGGAACTGAAATCGGAATGCTCACTGACATTTGCCCTATCTGAAAGTCTGATAAACGCCGGAAAAATGACTAAGTCCAAAAAAAAAATGTTTAAACTTTTTTCAATTTTACCCCCGTGGGATATATATTCTACCCACACACATTTGGAACTCTCCTGGGGTACCCTCACATATATTATTCCCTCATTTAGTGGATATTTTCACAAAAAAGTGAAATTTTCAAAAATCCAAAATATTGGCTGAAAACGACTAAATATCAAAGAATCATTGGGCGAATCGCTCTGGAACTGAAATCGGAATGCTCACTGACATTTGCCCTATCTGAAAGTCTGATAAACGCCGGAAAAATGACTAAGTCCAAAAAAAAAAATGTTTAAACTTTTTTCAATTTTACCCCCGTAGGATATAAATTCTACCCACACACATTTGGAATTCTCCTGGGGTACCCTCACACATATTATTGCCTCATTTAGAGGATATTTTCACAAAAAAGTGAAATTTTCAAAAATCCAAAATATTGGCTGAAAACGACTAAATATCAAGGACTCATTGGGCGAATCGCTCTGGAACTGAAATCGGAACGCTCACTGACATTTGCACTATCTGAAAGTCTTACAAGCGCCGCAAAAATGACTAAGTCCAAAAAAAAAAGTTTTCAACTTTTTTCAATTTTACCCCCGTGGGATATATATTCTACAGACACACATTTGGAACTCTCCTGGGGTACCCTCACACATATTTTTCCCTCATTTAGTGGATATTTTCACAAAAAAGTGAAATTTTCAAAAATCCAAAAAATTGGCTGAAAACGACTAAATATCAAGGACTCATTGGGCGAATCGCTCTGGAACTGAAATCGGAACGCTCACTGACATTTGCCCTATCTGAAAGTCTGATAAACGCTGGAAAAATGACTAAGTCCAAAAAAAAAATGTTTTCAACTTTTTTCAATTTTACCCCCGTGTGATATATATTCTACCCACACACATTTGGAACTCTCCTGGGGTACCCCCACAAATATTTTTCCCTCATTTAGTGGATATTTTCACAAAAAAGTGAAATTTTCAAAAATCCAGAAAATTGCCTGAAAACGACTAACTATCAAGGATTCATTGGGCGAATCACTCTGGAACTGAAATTGGAACGCTCACTGACATTTCTCTTATCTGAAAGTCTGATAAACGCCGGAAAAATGACTAAGTCCAAAAAAAAAATGTTTTCAACTTTTTTCAATTTTACCCCCGTGGGATATATATTCTACCCACACACATTTGGAATTCTCCTGCGGTACCCTCACACATATTTTTCCCTCATTTAGTGGATATTTTCACAAAAAAGTGAAATTTTCAAAAATCCAGAAAATTGCCTGAAAACGACTAACTATCAAGGATTCATTGGGCGAATCACTCTGGAACTGAAATTGGAACGCTCACTGACATTTGCCCTATCTGAAAGTCTGATAAACGCCGGAAAAATTACTAATTCCAAAAAAAAAATGTTTTCAACTTTTTTCAATTTTACCCCTGTGGGATATATATTCTACCCACACACATTTGGAACTCTCCTGGGGTACCCCCACACATATTTTTCTCTCATTTAGTGGATATTTTCACAAAAAAGTGAAATTTTCTAAAATCCAGAAAATTGCCTGAAAACGACTAACTATCAAGGATTCATTGGGCGAATCACTCTGGAACTGAAATTGGAATGCTCACTGACATTTGCCCTATCTGAAAGTCTGATAAATGCCGGAAAAATGACTAAGTCCAAAAAAAAAAAATGTTTCAACTTTTTTCAATTTTACCCTTGTGGGATATATATTCTACCCACACACATTTGGAACTCTCCTGGGGTACCCTCACACATATTATTCCCTCATTTAGTGGATATTTTCACAAAAAAGTGAAATTTTCAAAAATCCAAAATATTGGCTGAAAACGACTAAATATCAAGGACTCATTGGGCGAATCGCTCTGGAACTGAAATCGGAATGCTCACTGACATTTGCCCTATCTGAAAGACTGATAAACGCCGAAAAAATGACTAAGTCCAAAAAAAAAATTTTTTCAACTTTTTTCAATTTTACCCCCGTGGGATATATTTTCTACCCACACACATTTGAAACTATCCTGGGGTACCCTCACACATATTGTTCCCTCATTTAGTGGATATTTTCACAAAAAAGTGAAATTTTCAAAAATCCAAAATATTGGCTGAAAACGACTAAATATCAAGGACTCATTGGGCGAATCGCTCTGGAACTGAAATCGGAACGCTCACTGACATTTGCACTATCTGAAAGTCTTACAAGCGCCGCAAAAATGACTAAGTCCAAAAAAAAAAAGTTTTCAACTTTTTTCAATTTTACCCCCGTGGGATATATATTCTACCCACACACATTTGGAACTCTCCTGGGGTACCCTCACACATATTTTTCCCTCATTTAGTGGATATTTTCACAAAAAAGTGAAATTTTCAAAAATCCAAAAAATTGGCTGAAAACGACTAAATATCAAGGACTCATTGGGCGAATCGCTCTGGAACTGAAATCGGAACGCTCACTGACATTTGCCCTATCTGAAAGTCTGATAAACGCTGGAAAAATGACTAAGTCCAAAAAAAAAATGTTTTCAACTTTTTTCAATTTTACCCGAGTGGGATATATATTCTACCCACACACATTTGGAATTCTCCTGCGGTACCCTCACACATATTTTTCCCTCATTTAGTGGATATTTTCACAAAAAAGTGAAATTTTCAAAAATCCAGAAAATTGCCTGAAAACGACTAACTATCAAGGATTCATTGGGCGAATCACTCTGGAACTGAAATTGGAACGCTCACTGACATTTCCCCTATCTGAAAGTCTGATAAACGCCGGAAAAATGACTAAATCCAAAAAAAAAAATGTTTTCAACTTTTTTCAATTTTACCCCCGTGGGATATATATTCTACCCTCAGACATTTGGAACTCTCCTGGGGTACCCTCACACATATTATTCCCTCATTTAGTGGATATTTTCACAAAAAAGTGAAATTTTCAAAAATCCAAAATATTGGCTGAAAACGACTAAATATCAAGGACTCATTGGGCGAATCGCTCTGGAACTGAAATCGGAACGCTCACTGACATTTGCACTATCTGAAAGTCTTACAAGCGCCGCAAAAATGACTAAGTCCAAAAAAAAAATGTTTTCAACTTTTTTCAATTTTACCCCCGTGGGATATATATTCTACCCACACACATTTGGAACTCTCCTGGGGTACCCTCACACATATTTTTCCCTCATTTAGTGGATATTTTCACAAAAAAGTGAAATTTTCAAAAATCCAAAAAATTGGCTGAAAACGACTAAATATCAAGGACTCATTGGGCGAATCGCTCTGGAACTGAAATCGGAACGCTCACTGACATTTGCCCTATCTCAAAGTCTGATAAACGCTGGAAAAATGACTAAGTCCAAAAAAAAAATGTTTTCAACTTTTTTCAATTTTACCCCGTGTGATATATATTCTACCCACACACATTTGGAACTCTCCTGGGGTACCCCCACAAATATTTTTCCCTCATTTAGTGGATATTTTCACAAAAAAGTGAAATTTTCAAAAATCCAAAATATTGGCTGAAAACGACTAAATATCAAGGACTCATTGGGCGAATCGCTCTGTAGCGGAAATCGGAATGCTCACTGACATTTGCCCCATCTGAAAGTCTGATAAACGCAGGAAAAATGACTAAGTCCAAAAAAAAAAATTTTTCAACTTTTTTCAATTTTACCCCCGTGGGATATATGTTCTACCCACACACATTTGGAACTCTCCTGGGGTACCCTCACACATATTATTCCCTCATTTAGTGGATATTTTCACAAAAAAGTGAAATTTTCAAAAATCCAGAAAATTGGCTGAAAACGACTAAATATCAAGGATTCATTGGGCGAATCACTCTGGAACTGAAATTGGAATGCTCACTGACATTTGCCTTATCTGAAAGTCTGATAAATGCCGGAAAAATGACTAAGTCCAAAAAAAAAAAATGTTTCAACTTTTTTCAATTTTACCCTTGTGGGATATATATTCTACCCACACACATTTGGAACTCTCCTGGGGTACCCTCACACATATTATTCCCTCATTTAGTGGATATTTTCACAAAAAAGTGAAATTTTCAAAAATCCAAAATATTGGCTGAAAACGACTAAATATCAAGGACTCATTGGGCGAATCGCTCTGGAACTGAAATCGGAATGCTCACTGACATTTGCCCTATCTGAAAGACTGATAAACGCCGGAAAATGACTAAGTCCAAAAAAAACATTTTTTCAACTTTTTTCAATTTTACCCCCATGGGATATATTTTCTACCCACACACATTTGAAACTATCCTGGGGTACCCTCACACATATTGTTCCCTCATTTAGTGGATATTTTCACAAAAAAGTGAAATTTTCAAAAATCCAAAAAATTGGCTGAAAACGACTAAATATCAAGGACTCATTGGGCGAATCGCTCTGGAACTGAAATCGGAACGCTCACTGACATTTACCCTATCTGAAAGTCTGATAAACGCTGGAAAAATGACTAAGTCCAAAAAAAAAATGTTTTCAAATTTTTTCAATTTTACCCCCGTGTGATATATATTCTACCCACACACATTTGGAACTCTCCTGGGGTACCCCCACAAATATTTTTCCCTCATTTAGTGGATATTTTCACAAAAAAGTGAAATTTTCAAAAATCCAGAAAATTGCCTGAAAACGACTAACTATCAAGGATTCATTGGGCGAATCACTCTGGAACTGAAATTGGAACGCTCACTGACATTTCCCTTATCTGAAAGTCTGATAAACGCCGGAAAAATGACTAAGTCCAAAAAAAAAATGTTTTCAACTTTTTTCAATTTTACCCCCGTGGGATATATATTCTACCCACACACATTTGGAATTCTCCTGCGGTACCCTCACACATATTATTCCCTCATTTAGTGAGGGAAATTTTCAAAAATCCAAAATATTGGCTGAAAACGACTAAATATCAAGGACTCATTGGGCGAATCGCTCTGGAACTGAAATCGGAACGGTCACTGACATTTGCACTATCTGAAAGTCTGATAAACGCTGGAAAAATGACTAAGTCCAAAAAAAAAATGTTTTCAACTTTTTTCAATTTTACCCCGTGCGATATATATTCTACCCACACACATTTGGAACTCTCCTGGGGTACCCCCACAAATATTTTTCCCTCATTTAGTGGATATTTTCACAAAAAAGTGAAATTTTCAAAAATCCAAAATATTGGCTGAAAACGACTAAATATCAAGGACTCATTGGGCGAATCGCTCTGTAACGGAAATCGGAATGCTCACTGACATTTGCCCCATCTGAAAGTCTGATAAACGCAGGAAAAATGACTAAGTCCAAAAAAAAAAATTTTTCAACTTTTTTCAATTTTACCCCCGTGGGATATATATTCTACCCACACACATTTGGAACTCTCCTGGGGTACCCTCACACATATTATTCCCTCATTTAGTGGATATTTTCACAAAAAAGTGAAATTTTCAAAAATCCAGAAAATTGGCTGAAAACGACTAAATATCAAGGACTCATTGGGTGAATCGCTCTGGAACTGAAATCGGAATGCTCACTGACATTTGCCCTATCTGAAAGACTGATAAACGCCGGAAAAATGACTAAGTCCAAAAAAAAATTTTTTTCAACTTTTTCAATTTTACCCCCGTGGGATATATTTTCTACCCACACACATTTGGAACTATCCTGGGGTACCCTCACACATATTATTGCCTCATTTAGAGGATATTTTCACAAAAAAGTGAAATTTTCAAAAATCCAAAATATTGGCTTAAAACGACTAAATATCAAGGACTCATTGGTCGAATCGCTCTGGAACTGAAATCGGAACGCTCACTGACATTTGCCCTATCTGAAAGTCTGATAAACGCTGGAAAAATGACTAAGTCCAAATAAAAAAAGTTTTCAACTTTTTTCAATTTTACCCCCGTGTGATATATATTCTACCCACACACATTTGGAACTCTCCTGGGGTACCCTCACACATATTTTTCCCTCATTTAGTGGATATTTTCACAAAAAAGTGAAATTTTCAAAAATCCAGAAAATTGCCTGAAAACGACTAACTATCAAGGATTCATTGGGCGAATCACTCTGGAACTGAAATTGGAACGCTCACTGACATTTCCCCTATCTGAAAGTCTGATAAACGCCGGAAAAATGACTAAATCCAAAAAAAAAAATGTTTTCAACTTTTTTCAATTTTACCCCCGTGGGCTATATATTCTACCCTCAGACATTTGGAACTCTCCTGGGGTACCCTCACACATATTATTCCCTCATTTAGTGGATATTTTCACAAAAAAGTGAAATTTTCAAAAATCCAAAATATTGGCTGAAAACGACTAAATATCAAGGACTCATTGGGCGAATCGCTCTGGAACTGAAATCGGAACGCTCACTGACATTTGCCCTATCTGAAAGTCTGATAAACGCCGGAAAAATGACTAAGTCCAAAAAAAAAAATTTTTCAACTTTTTTCAATTTTACCCCGTGTGATATATATTCTACCCACACACATTTGGAACTCTCCTGGGGTACCCTCACACATATTATTCCCTCATTTAGTGGATATTTTCACAAAAAAGTGAAATTTTCAAAAATCCAGAAAATTGGCTGAAAACGACTAAATATCAAGGACTCATTGGGTGAATCGCTCTGGAACTGAAATCGGAATGCTCACTGACATTTGCCCTATCTGAAAGACTGATAAACGCCGGAAAAATTACTAAGTCCAAAAAAAAAATGTTTTCAACTTTTTTCAATTTTACCCCCGTGGGATATATATTCTACCCACACACATTTGGAATTCTCCTGCGGTACCCTCACACATATTTTTCCCTCATTTAGTGGATATTTTCATAAAAAAGTGAAATTTTCAAAAATCCAGAAAATTGCCTGAAAACGACTAACTATCAATTATTCATTAGGCGAATCACTCTGGAACTGAAATTGGAACGCTCACTGACATTTCCCCTATCTGAAAGTCTGATAAATGCCGGAAAAATGACTAAATCAAAAAAAAAAAATGTTTTCAACTTTTTTCAATTTTACCCCCGTGGGTTATATATTCTACCCACAGACATTTGGAACTCTCCTGGGGTACCCTCACACATATTATTCCCTCATTTAGTGGATATTTTCACAAAAAAGTGAAATTTTCAAAAATCCAAAATATTGGCTGAAAACGACTAAATATCAAGGACTCATTGGGCGAATCGCTCTGGAACTGAAATCGGAATGCTCACTGACATTTGCCCTATCTGAAAGACTGATAAACGCCGGAAAAATTACTAAGTCCAAAAAAAAAAATGTTTTCAACTTTTTTCAATTTTACCCCCGTGGGATATATATTCTACCCACACACATTTGGAATTCTCCTGCGGTACCCTCACACATATTTTTCCCTCATTTAGTGGATATTTTCATAAAAAAGTGAAATTTTCAAAAATCCAGAAAATTGCCTGAAAACGACTAACTATCAAGGATTCATTAGGAGAATCACTCTGGAACTGAAATCGGAACGCTCATGACATTTGCCCTATCTGAAAGTCTGATAAACGCCGGAAAAATGACTAAGTCCAAAAAAAAAAAGTTTTCAACTTTTTTCAATTTTACCCCCGTGGGATATATATTCTACCCACACACATTTGGAACTCTCCTGGGGTACCCTCACACATATTATTCCCTCACTTAGTGGATATTTTCACAAAAAAGTGAAATTTTCAAAAATCCAGAAAATTGGCTGAAAACGACTAAATATCAAGGACTCATTCGGCGAATCGCTCTGGAACTGAAATCGGAATGCTCACTGACATTTTCCCTATCTGAAAGACTGATAAACGCCGGAAAAATGACTAAGTCCAAAAAAAAAATGTTTTCAACTTTTTTCAATTTTACCCCCGTGGGATATATTTTCTACCCACACACATTTGGAACTATCCTGGGGTACCCTCACGCATATTATTGCCTCATTTAGAGGATATTTTCACAAAAAAGTGAAATTTTCAAAAATCCAAAATATTGGCTAAAAACGACTAAATATCAAGGACTCATTGGGCGAATCGCTCTGGAACTGAAATCGGAACGCTCACTGACATTTGCCCTATCTGAAAGTCTTACAAGCGCCGCAAAAATGACTAAGTCCAAAAAAAAAATGTTTTCAACTTTTTTCAATTTTACCCCCGTGTGATATATATTCTACCCACACACATTTGGAACTCTCCTGGGGTACCCCCACACATATTTTTCTCTCATTTAGTGGATATTTTCACAAAAAAGTGAAATTTTCTAAAATCCAGAAAATTGCCTGAAAACGACTAACTATCAAGGATTCATTGGGCGAATCACTCTGGAACTGAAATTGGAACGCTCACTGACATTTGCCCTATCTGAAAGTCTGATGAACGCCGGAAAAATGACTAAGTCCAAAAAAAAAAATGTTTCAACTTTTTTCAATTTTACCCCCGTGGGATATATATTCTACCCACACACATTTGGAACTCTCCTGGGGTACCCTCACACATATTATTCCCTCATTTAGTGGATATTTTCACAAAAAAGTGAAATTTTCAAAAATCCAAAATATTGGCTGAAAACGGCTAAATATCAAGGACTCATTGGGCGAATCGCTCTGGAACTGAAATCGGAATGCTCACTGACATTTGCCCTATCTGAAAGTCTGATAAACGCCGGAAAAATGACTAAGTCAAAAAAAAAAAATGTTTAAACTTTTTTCAATTTTACCCCCGTGGGATATATATTCTACCCACACACATTTGGAACTCTCCTGGGGTACCCTCACACATATTATTCCCTCATTTAGTGGATATTTTCACAAAAAAGTGAAATTTTCTAAAATCCAGAAAATTGCCTGAAAACGACTAACTATAAAGGATTCATTGGGCGAATCACTCTGGAACTGAAATTGGAACGCTCACTGACATTTGCCCTATATGAAAGTCTGATAAACGCCGGAAAAATGACTAAGTCCAAAAAAAAAATGTTTTCAACTTTTTTCAATTTTACCCCCGTGGGATATATATTCTACCCACAGACATTTGGAACTCTCCTGGGGTACCCTCACACATATTATTCCCTCATTTAGTGGATATTTTCACAAAAAAGTGAAATTTTAAAAAAACCAAAATATTGGCTGAAAACGACTAAATATCAAGGACTCATTGGGCGAATCGCTCTGGAACTGAAATCGGAATGCTCACTGACATTTGCCCCATCTGAAAGTCTGATAAACGCAGGAAAAATGACTAAGTCCAAAAAAAAAAATTTTTCAACTTTTTTTAATTTTACCCCCGTGGGATATATATTCTACCCACACACATTTGGAACTCTCCTGGGGTACCCTCACACGTATTTTTCCCTCATTTAGTGGATATTTTCACAAAAAAGTGAAATTTTCTAAAATCCAGAAAATTGCCTGAAAACGACTAACTATAAAGGATTCATTGGGCGAATCACTCTGGAACTGAAATTGGAACGCTCACTGACATTTGCCCTATATGAAAGTCTGATAAACGCCGGAAAAATGACTAAGTCCAATAAAAAAAGGTTTTCAACTTTTTTCAATTTTACCCCCGTGTGATATATATTCTACCCACACACATTTGGAACTCTTCTGGGGTACCCTTACACATATTATTCCCTCATTTAGTGGATATTTTCACAAAAAAGTGAAATTTTCAAAAATCCAAAATATTGGCTGAAAACGACTAAATATCAAGGACTCATTGGGCGAATCGCTCTGGAACTGAAATCGGAATGCTCACTGACATTTGCCCCATCTGAAAGTCTTATAAACGCCGGAAAAATGACTAAGTACAAAAAAAAAATGTTATCAACTTTTTTCAATTTTACCCCCGTGGGATATATATTCTACCCACACACATTTGGAACTCTCCTGGGGTACCCTCACACATATTATTCCCTCATTTAGTGGATATTTTCACAAAAAAGTGAAATTTTCAAAAATCCAAAATATTGGCTGAAAACGGCTAAATATCAAGGACTCATTGGGCGAATCGCTCTGGAACTGAAATCGGAATGCTCACTGACATTTGCCCTATCTGAAAGTCTGATAAACGCCGGAAAAATGACTAAGTCAAAAAAAAAAAATGTTTAAACTTTTTTCAATTTTACCCCCGTGGGATATATATTCTACCCACACACATTTGGAACTCTCCTGGGGTACCCTCACACATATTATTCCCTCATTTAGTGGATATTTTCACAAAAAAGTGAAATTTTCAAAAATCCAAAATATTGGCTGAAAACGACTAAATATCAAGGACTCATTGGGCGAATCGCTCTGGAACTGAAATCGGAATGCTCACTGACATTTGCCCCATCTGAAAGTCTGATAAACGCAGGAAAAATGACTAAGTCCAAAAAAAAAAATTGTTCAACTTTTTTTAATTTTACCCCCGTGGGATATATATTCTACCCACACACATTTGGAACTCTCCTGGGGTACCCTCACACGTATTTTTCCCTCATTTAGTGGATATTTTCACAAAAAAGTGAAATTTTCTAAAATCCAGAAAATTGCCTGAAAACGACTAACTATAAAGGATTCATTGGGCGAATCACTCTGGAACTGAAATTGGAACGCTCACTGACATTTGCCCTATATGAAAGTCTGATAAACGCCGGAAAAATGACTAAGTCCAATAAAAAAAGGTTTTCAACTTTTTTCAATTTTACCCCCGTGTGATATATATTCTACCCACACACATTTGGAACTCTCCTGGGGTACCCTTACACATATTATTCCCTCATTTAGTGGATATTTTCACAAAAAAGTGAAATTTTCAAAAATCCAAAATATTGGCTGAAAACGACTAAATATCAAGGACTCATTGGGCGAACCGCTCTGGAACTGAAATCGGAATGCTCACTGACATTTGCCCCATCTGAAAGTCTTATAAACGCCGGAAAAATGACTAAGTCCAAAAAAAAAATGTTATCAACTTTTTTCAATTTTACCCCCGTGGGATATATATTCTACCCACACACATTTGGAATTCTCCTGGGGTACCCTCACACATATTATTGCCTCATTTAGAGGATATTTTCACAAAAAAGTGAAATTTTCAAAAATCCAAAATATTGGCTGAAAACGACTAAATATCAAGGACTCATTGGGCGAATCGCTCTGGAACTGAAATCGGAACGCTCACTGACATTTGCCCCATCTGAAAGTCTTATAAACGCCGGAAAAATGACTAAGTCCAAAAAAAAAATGTTTTCAACTTTTTTCAATTTTACCCCCGTGTGATATATATTCTACCCACACACATTTGGAGCTCTCCTGGGGTACCCTCACACATATTATTCCCTCATTTAGTGGATATTTTCACAAAAAAGTGAAATTTTCAAAAATCTAGAAAATTGGCAGAAAACGACTAAATATCAAGGACTCATTGGGCGAATCGCTCTGGAACTGAAATCGGAACGCTCACTGACATTTGCCCTATCTGAAAGTCTGATAAACGCTGGAAAAATGACTAAGACCAAAAAAAAAATGTTTTCAACTGTTTTCAATTTTTCCCCCGTGTGATATATATTCTACCCACACACATTTGGAACTCTCCTGGGGAACCCCCACACATATTTTTCCCTCATTTAGTGGATATTTTCACAAAAAAGTGAAATTTTCAAAAATCCAGAAAATTGCCTGAAAATGACTAACTATCAAGGATTCATTAGGCGAATCACTCTGGAACTGAAATTGGAACGCTCACTGACATTTCCCTTATCTGAAAGTCTGATAAACGCAGGAAAAATGACTAAGTCCAATAAAAAAAGGTTTTCAACTTTTTTCAATTTTACCCCCGTGTGATATATATTCTACCCACACACATTTGGAACTCTCCTGGGGTACCCTTACACATATTATTCCCTCATTTAGTGGATATTTTCACAAAAAAGTGAAATTTTCAAAAATCCAAAATATTGGCTGAAAACGACTAAATATCAAGGACTCATTGGGCGAATCGCTCTGGAACTGAAATCGGAATGCTCACTGACATTTGCCCCATCTGAAAGTCTTATAAACGCCGGAAAAATGACTAAGTCCAAAAAAAAAATGTTATCAACTTTTTTCAATTTTACCCCCGTGGGATATATATTCTACCCACACACATTTGGAATTCTCCTGGGGTACCCTCACACATATTATTGCCTCATTTAGAGGATATTTTCACAAAAAAGTGAAATTTTCAAAAATCCAAAATATTGGCTGAAAACGACTAAATATCAAGGACTCATTGGGCGAATCGCTCTGGAACTGAAATCGGAACGCTCACTGACATTTGCCCCATCTGAAAGTCTTATAAACGCCGGAAAAATGACTAAGTCCAAAAAAAAAATGTTTTCAACTTTTTTCAATTTTACCCCCGTGTGATATATATTCTACCCACACACATTTGGAGCTCTCCTGGGGTACCCTCACACATATTATTCCCTCATTTAGTGGATATTTTCACAAAAAAGTGAAATTTTCAAAAATCTAGAAAATTGGCAGAAAACGACTAACTATCAAGGACTCATTGGGCGAATCACTCTGGAACTGAAATTGGAACGCTCACTGACATTTGCCCTATCTGAAAGTCTGATAAACGCCGGAAAAATGACTAAGTCCAAAAAAAAAATTTTTCAACTTTTTTCAATTTTACCCCCGTGGGATATATATTCTACCCACAGACATTTGGAACTCTCCTGGGGTACCCTCACACATATTATTCCCTCATTTAGTGGATATTTTCACAAAAAAGTGAAATTTTCAAAAATCCAAAATATTGGCTGAAAACGGCTAAATATCAAGGACTCATCGGGCGAATCGCTCTGGAACTGAAATCGGAATGCTCACTGACATTTGCCCTATCTGAAAGTCTGATAAACGCCGGAAAAATGACTAAGTCCAAAAAAAAAATTTTTCAACTTTTTTCAATTTTACCCCCGTGGGATATATATTCTACCCACAGACATTTGGAACTCTCCTGGGGTACCCTCACACATATTATTCCCTCATTTAGTGGATATTTTCACAAAAAAGTGAAATTTTCAAAAATCCAAAATATTGGCTGAAAACGACTAAATATCAAGGACTCATTGGGCGAATCGCTCTGGAACTGAAATCGGAATGCTCACTGACATTTGCCCCATCTGAAAGTCTTATAAACGCCGGAAAAATGACTAAGTCCAAAAAAAAAATGTTATCAACTTTTTTCAATTTTACCCCCGTGGGATATATATTCTACCCACACACATTTGGAATTCTCCTGGGGTACCCTCACACATATTATTGCCTCATTTAGAGGATATTTTCACAAAAAAGTGAAATTTTCAAAAATCCAAAATATTGGCTGAAAACGACTAAATATCAAGGACTCATTGGGCGAATCGCTCTGGAACTGAAATCGGAACGCTCACTGACATTTGCCCCATCTGAAAGTCTTATAAACGCCGGAAAAATGACTAAGTCCAAAAAAAAAATGTTTTCAACTTTTTTCAATTTTACCCCCGTGTGATATATATTCTACCCACACACATTTGGAGCTCTCCTGGGGTACCCTCACACATATTATTCCCTCATTTAGTGGATATTTTCACAAAAAAGTGAAATTTTCAAAAATCTAGAAAATTGGCAGAAAACGACTAAATATCAAGGACTCATTGGGCTAATCGCTCTGGAACTGAAATCGGAACGCTCACTGACATTTGCCCTATCTGAAAGTCTGATAAACGCTGGAAAAATGACTAAGACCAAAAAAAAAATGTTTTCAACTGTTTTCAATTTTTCCCCCGTGTGATATATATTCTACCCACACACATTTGGAACTCTCCTGGGGAACCCCCACACATATTTTTCCCTCATTTAGTGGATATTTTCACAAAAAAGTGAAATTTTCAAAAATCCAGAAAATTGCCTGAAAATGACTAACTATCAAGGATTCATTAGGCGAATCACTCTGGAACTGAAATTGGAACGCTCACTGACATTTCCCTTATCTGAAAGTCTGATAAACGCAGGAAAAATGACTAAGTCCAATAAAAAAAGGTTTTCAACTTTTTTCAATTTTACCCCCGTGTGATATATATTCTACCCACACACATTTGGAACTCTCCTGGGTTACCCTTACACATATTATTCCCTCATTTAGTGGATATTTTCACAAAAAAGTGAAATTTTCAAAAATCCAAAATATTGGCTGAAAACGACTAAATATCAAGGACTCATTGGGCGAATCGCTCTGGAACTGAAATCGGAATGCTCACTGACATTTGCCCCATCTGAAAGTCTTATAAACGCCGGAAAAATGACTAAGTCCAAAAAAAAAATGTTATCAACTTTTTTCAATTTTACCCCTGTGGGATATATATTCTACCCACACACATTTGGAATTCTCCTGGGGTACCCTCACACATATTATTGCCTCATTTAGAGGATATTTTCACAAAAAAGTGAAATTTTCAAAAATCCAAAATATTGGCTGAAAACGACTAAATATCAAGGACTCATTGGGCGAATCGCTCTGGAACTGAAATCGGAACGCTCACTGACATTTGCCCCATCTGAAAGTCTTATAAACGCCGGAAAAATGACTAAGTCCAAAAAAAAAATGTTTTCAACTTTTTTCAATTTTACCCCCGTGTGATATATATTCTACCCACACACATTTGGAGCTCTCCTGGGGTACCCTCACACATATTATTCCCTCATTTAGTGGATATTTTCACAAAAAAGTGAAATTTTCAAAAATCTAGAAAATTGGCAGAAAACGACTAACTATCAAGGACTCATTGGGCGAATCACTCTGGAACTGAAATTGGAACGCTCACTGACATTTGCCCTATCTGAAAGTCTGATAAACGCCGGAAAAATGACTAAGTCCAAAAAAAAAATTTTTCAACTTTTTTCAATTTTACCCCCGTGGGATATATATTCTACCCACAGACATTTGGAACTCTCCTGGGGTACCCTCACACATATTATTCCCTCATTTAGTGGATATTTTCACAAAAAAGTGAAATTTTCAAAAATCCAAAATATTGGCTGAAAACGGCTAAATATCAAGGACTCATCGGGCGAATCGCTCTGGAACTGAAATCGGAATGCTCACTGACATTTGCCCTATCTGAAAGTCTGATAAACGCCGGAAAAATGACTAAGTCCAAAAAAAAAATTTTTCAACTTTTTTCAATTTTACCCCCGTGGGATATATATTCTACCCACAGACATTTGGAACTCTCCTGGGGTACCCTCACACATATTATTCCCTCATTTAGTGGATATTTTCACAAAAAAGTGAAATTTTCAAAAATCCAAAATATTGGCTGAAAACGACTAAATATCAAGGACTCATTGGGCGAATCGCTCTGGAACTGAAATCGGAATGCTCACTGACATTTGCCCCATCTGAAAGTCTGATAAACGCCAGAAAAATGACTAAGTCCAAAAAAAAAAATTTTTCAACTTTTTTCAATTTTACCCCCGTGGGATATATTTTCTACCCACACACATTTGGAACTCTCCTGGGGTACCCCCACACATATTTTTCTCTCATTTAGTGGATATTTTCACAAAAAAGTGAAATTTTCTAAAATCCAGAAAATTGCCTGAAAACGACTAACTATAAAGGATTCATTGGGCGAATCACTCTGGAACTGAAATTGGAACGCTTACTGACATTTGCCCTATATGAAAGTCTGATAAACGCCGGAAAAATGACTAAGTCCAAAAAAAAAATGTTTTCAACTTTTTTCAATTTTACCCCCGTGGGATATATATTCTACCCACAGACATTTGGAACTCTCCTGGGGTACCCTCACACATATTATTCCCTCATTTAGTGGATACTTTCACAAAAAAGTGAAATTTTCAAAAATCCAAAATATTGGCTGAAAACGACTAAATATCAAGGACTCATTGGGCGAATCGCTCTGGAACTGAAATCGGAATGCTCACTGACATTTGCCCCATCTGAAAGTCTGATAAACGCAGGAAAAATGACTAAGTCCAAAAAAAAAAATTTTTCAACTTTTTTCAATTTTACCCCCGTGGGATATATATTCTACCCACACACATTTGGAACTCTCCTGGGGTACCCTCACACGTATTTTTCCCTCATTTAGTGGATATTTTCACAAAAAAGTGAAATTTTCAAAAATCCAAAATATTGGCTGAAAATGACTAAATATCAAGGAATCATTGGGCGAATCGCTCTGGAACTGAAATCGGAATGCTCACTGACATTTGCCCTATCTGAAAGTCTGATAAACGCCGGAAAAATGACTAAGTCCAAAAAAAAAATTTTTCAACTTTTTTCAATTTTACCCCCGTGGGATATATATTCTACCCACAGACATTTGGAACTCTCCTGGGGTACCCTCACACATATTATTCCCTCATTTAGTGGATATTTTCACAAAAAAGTGAAATTTTCAAAAATCCAAAATATTGGCTGAAAACGACTAAATATCAAGGACTCATTGGGCGAATCGCTCTGGAACTGAAATCGGAATGCTCACTGACATTTGCCCCATCTGAAAGTCTGATAAACGCCAGAAAAATGACTAAGTCCAAAAAAAAAAATTTTTCAACTTTTTTCAATTTTACCCCCGTGGGATATATTTTCTACCCACACACATTTGGAACTCTCCTGGGGTACCCCCACACATATTTTTCTCTCATTTAGTGGATATTTTCACAAAAAAGTGAAATTTTCTAAAATCCAGAAAATTGCCTGAAAACGACTAACTATAAAGGATTCATTGGGCGAATCACTCTGGAACTGAAATTGGAACGCTTACTGACATTTGCCCTATATGAAAGTCTGATAAACGCCGGAAAAATGACTAAGTCCAAAAAAAAAATGTTTTCAACTTTTTTCAATTTTACCCCCGTGGGATATATATTCTACCCACAGACATTTGGAACTCTCCTGGGGTACCCTCACACATATTATTCCCTCATTTAGTGGATACTTTCACAAAAAAGTGAAATTTTCAAAAATCCAAAATATTGGCTGAAAACGACTAAATATCAAGGACTCATTGGGCGAATCGCTCTGGAACTGAAATCGGAATGCTCACTGACATTTGCCCCATCTGAAAGTCTGATAAACGCAGGAAAAATGACTAAGTCCAAAAAAAAAAATTTTTCAACTTTTTTCAATTTTACCCCCGTGGGATATATATTCTACCCACACACATTTGGAACTCTCCTGGGGTACCCTCACACGTATTTTTCCCTCATTTAGTGGATATTTTCACAAAAAAGTGAAATTTTCAAAAATCCAAAATATTGGCTGAAAATGACTAAATATCAAGGAATCATTGGGCGAATCGCTCTGGAACTGAAATCGGAACGCTCACTGACATTTGCCGTATCTGAAAGACTGATAAACGCCGGAAAAATGACTAAGTCCAAAAAAAAAATGTTTTCAACTTTTTTCAATTTTACCCCCGTGTGATATATATTCTACCCACACACATTTGGAACTCTCCTGGGGTACCCCCACACATATTTTTCCCTCATTTAGTGGATATTTTCACAAAAAAGTGAAATTTTCAAAAATCCAGAAAATTGCCTGAAAACGACTAACTATCAAGGATTCATTGGGCGAATCACTCTGTAACTGAAATTGGAACGCTCACTGACATTTGCCCTTACTGAAAGTCTGATAAACGCTGGAAAAATGACTAAGTCCAAAAAAAAAATGTTTTCAACTTTTTTCAATTTTACCGCCGTGGGATATATATTCTACCCACACACATTTGGAACTCTCCTGGGGTACCCCCACACATATTTTTCCCTCATTTAATGGATATTTTCACAAAAAAGTGAAATTTTCAAAAATCCAAAATATTGGCTGAAAACGACTAAATATCAGGGAATCATTGGGCGAATCGATCTGGAACTGAAATCGGAACGCTCACTGACATTTGCCCTATCTGAAAGTCTGATGAACGCCGGAAAAATGACTAAGTCCAAAAAAAAAATTTTTCAACTTTTTTCAATTTTACCCCCGTGGGATATATATTCTACCCACACACATTTGGAATTCTCCTGGGGTACCCTCACACATATTATTGCCTCATGTAGAGGATGTTTTCACAAAAAAGTGAAATTTTCAAAAATCCAAAATATTGGCTGAAAACGACTAAATATCAAGGACTCATTGGTCGAATCGCTCTGGAACTGAAATCGGAATGCTCACTGACATTTGCCCCATCTGAAAGTCTGATAAACGCAGGAAAAATGACTAAATCCAAAAAAAAAAATTTTTCAACTTTTTTTAATTTTACCCCCGTGGGATATATATTCTACCCACAGACATTTGGAACTCTCCTGGGGTACCCTCACACATATTATTCCCTCATTTAGTGGATATTTTCACAAAAAAGTGAAATTTTCAAAAATCCAAAATATTGGCTGAAAACGCCTAAATATCAAGGACTCATTGGGCGAATCGCTCTGGAACTGAAATCGGAAAGGTCACTGACATTTGCCGTATCTGAAAGACTGATAAACGCCGGAAAAATGACTAAGTCCAAAAAAAAAATGTTTTCAACTTTTTTCAATTTTACCCCCGTGTGATATATATTCTACCCACACACATTTGGAACTCTCCTGGGGTACCCCCACACATATTTTTCCCTCATTTAGTGGATATTTTCACAAAAAAGTGAAATTTTCAAAAATCCAGAAAATTGCCTGAAAACGACTAACTATAAAGGATTCATTGGGCGAATCACTCTGGAACTGAAATTGGAACGCTCACTGACATTTGCCCTTACTGAAAGTCTGATAAACGCTGGAAAAATGACTAAGTCCAAAAAAAAAATGTTTTCAACTTTTTTCAATTTTACCCCCGTGGGATATATATTCTACCCACACACATTTGGAACTCTCCTGGGGTACCCCCACACATATTTTTCCCTCATTTAATGGATATTTTCACAAAAAAGTGAAATTTTCAAAAATCCAAAATATTGGCTGAAAACGACTAAATATCAGGGAATCATTGGGCGAATCGATCTGGAACTGAAATCGGAACGCTCACTGACATTTGCCCTATCTGAAAGTCCGATGAACGCCGGAAAAATGACTAAGTCCAAAAAAAAAATGTTTTCAACTTTTTTCAATTTTACCCCCGTGGGATATATATTCTACCCACACACATTTGGAATTCTCCTGGGGTACCCTCACACATATTATTGCCTCATGTAGAGGATGTTTTCACAAAAAAGTGAAATTTTCAAAAATCCAAAATATTGGCTGAAAACGACTAAATATCAAGGACTCATTGGTCGAATCGCTCTGGAACTGAAATCGGAACGCTCACTGACATTTGCCCTATCTGAAAGTCTGATAAACGCAGGAAAAATGACTAAGTCCCAAAAAAAAAATTTTTCAACTTTTTTCAATTTTACCCCCGTGGGATATATATTCTACCCACACACATTTGGAACTCTCCTGGGGTACCCTTACACATATTATTCCCTTATTTAGTGGATATTTTCACAAAAAAGTGAAATTTTCAAAAATCCAAAATATTGGCTGAAAACGACTAAATATCAAGGACTCATTGGGCGAATCGCTCTGGAACTGAAATCGGAACGCTCACTGACATTTGCCCTATCTGAAAGTCTGATAAACGCCGGAAAAATGACTAAGACCAAAAAAAAAAGTTTTCAACTTTTTTCAATTTTACCCCCGTGTGATATATATTCTACCCACACACATTTGGAACTCTCCTGGGGTACCCCCACACATATTTTTCTCTCATTTAGTGGATATTTTCACAAAAAAGTGAAATTTTCTAAAATCCAGAAAATTGCCTGAAAACGACTAACTATCAAGGATTCATTGGGCGAATCACTCTGGAACTGAAATTGGAATGCTCACTGACATTTGCCCTATATGAAAGTCTGATAAACGCCGGAAAAATGACTAAGTCCAAAAAAAAAATTTTTCAACTTTTTTCAATTTTACCCCCGTGGGATATATATTCTACCCACAGACATTTGGAACTCTCCTGGGGTACCCTCACACATATTATTCCCTCATTTAGTGGATATTTTCACAAAAAAGTGAAATTTTCAAAAGTCCAAAATATTGGCTGAAAACGGCTAAATATCAAGGACTCATCGGGCGAATCGCTCTGGAACTGAAATCGGAATGCTCACTGACATTTGCCCTATCTGAAAGTCTGATAAACGCCGGAAAAATGACTAAGTCCAAAAAAAAAAATGTTTAAACTTTTTTCAATTTTACCCCCGTGGGATATATATTCTACCCACACACATTTGGAACTCTCCTGGGGTACCCTCACACATATTATTCCCTCATTTAGTGGATATTTTCACAAAAAAGTGAAATTTTCAAAAATCCAAAATATTGGCTGAAAACGACTAAATATCAAGGACTCATTGGGCGAATCGCTCTGGAACTGAAATCGGAATGCTCACTGACATTTGCCCCATCTGAAAGTCTGATAAACGCCGGAAAAATGACTAAGTCCAAAAAAAAAATGTTTTCAACTTTTTTCAATTTTACCCCCGTGTGATATATATTCTACCCACACACATTTGGAACTCTCCTGTGGTACCCCCACACATATTTTTCTCTCATTTAGTGGATATTTTCACAAAAAAGTGAAATTTTCTAAAATCCAGAAAATTGCCTGAAAACGACTAACTATAAAGGATTCATTGGGCGAATCACTCTGGAACTGAAATTGGAATGCTTACTGACATTTGCCCTATATGAAAGTCTGATAAACGCCGGAAAAATGACTAAGTCCAAAAAAAAAATGTTTTCAACTTTTTTCAATTTTACCCCCGTGGGATATATATTCTACCCACAGACATTTGGAACTCTCCTGGGGTACCCTCACACATATTATTCCCTCATTTAGTGGATATTTTCACAAAAAAGTGAAATTTTCAAAAATCCAAAATATTGGCTGAAAACGACTAAATATCAAGGAATCATTGTTCGAATCGATCTGGAACTGAAATCGGAACGCTCACTGACATTTACCCTATCTGAAAGTCTGATGAACGCCGAAAAAATGACTAAGTCCAAAAAAAAAATGTTTTCAACTTTTTTCAATTTTACCCCCGTGGGATATATATTCTACCCACACACATTTGGAATTCTCCTGGGGTACCCTCACACATATTATTGCCTCATGTAGAGGATGTTTTCACAAAAAAGTGAAATTTTCAAAAATCCAAAATATTGGCTGAAAACGACTAAATATCAAGGACTCATTGGTCGAATCGCTCTGGAACTGAAATCGGAACGCTCACTGACATTTGCCCTATCTGAAAGTCTGATAAACGCAGGAAAAATGACTAAGTCCCAAAAAAAAAATTTTTCAACTTTTTTCAATTTTACCCCCGTGGGATATATATTCTACCCACACACATTTGGAACTCTCCTGGGGTACCCTTACACATATTATTCCCTTATTTAGTGGATATTTTCACAAAAAAGTGAAATTTTCAAAAATCCAAAATATTGGCTGAAAACGACTAAATATCAAGGACTCATTGGGCGAATCGCTCTGGAACTGAAATCGGAACGCTCACTGACATTTGCCCTATCTGAAAGTCTGATAAACGCCGGAAAAATGACTAAGACCAAAAAAAAAATGTTTTCAACTTTTTTCAATTTTACCCCCGTGTGATATATATTCTACCCACACACATTTGGAACTCTCCTGGGGTACCCCCACACATATTTTTCTCTCATTTAGTGGATATTTTCACAAAAAAGTGAAATTTTCTAAAATCCAGAAAATTGCCTGAAAACGACTAACTATCAAGGATTCATTGGGCGAATCACTCTGGAACTGAAATTGGAATGCTCACTGACATTTGCCGTATCTGAAAGACTGATAAACGCCGGAAAAATGACTAAGTCCAAAAAAAAAATGTTTTCAACTTTTTTCAATTTTACCCCCGTGTGATATATATTCTACCCACACACATTTGGAACTCTCCTGGGGTACCCCCACACATATTTTTCCCTCATTTAGTGGATATTTTCACAAAAAAGTGAAATTTTCAAAAATCCAGAAAATTGCCTGAAAACGACTAACTATAAAGGATTCATTGGGCGAATCACTCTGGAACTGAAATTGGAACGCTCACTGACATTTGCCCTTACTGAAAGTCTGATAAACGCTGGAAAAATGACTAAGTCCAAAAAAAAAATGTTTTCAACTTTTTTCAATTTTACCCCCGTGGGATATATATTCTACCCACACACATTTGGAACTCTCCTGGGGTACCCCCACACATATTTTTCCCTCATTTAATGGATATTTTCACAAAAAAGTGAAATTTTCAAAAATCCAAAATATTGGCTGAAAACGACTAAATATCAGGGAATCATTGGGCGAATCGATCTGGAACTGAAATCGGAACGCTCACTGACATTTGCCCTATCTGAAAGTCTGATGAACGCTGGAAAAATGACTAAGTCCAAAAAAAAAATGTTTTCAACTTTTTTCAATTTTACCCCCGTGGGATATATATTCTACCCACACACATTTGGAATTCTCCTGGGGTACCCTCACACATATTATTGCCTCATGTAGAGGATGTTTTCACAAAAAAGTGAAATTTTCAAAAATCCAAAATATTGGCTGAAAACGACTAAATATCAAGGACTCATTGGTCGAATCGCTCTGGAACTGAAATCGGAACGCTCACTGACATTTGCCCTATCTGAAAGTCTGATAAACGCAGGAAAAATGACTAAGTCCAAAAAAAAAAAATGTTTAAACTTTTTTCAATTTTACCCCCGTGGGATATATATTCTACCCACACACATTTGGAACTCTCCTGGGGTACCCTCACACATATTATTCCCTCATTTAGTGGATATTTTCACAAAAAAGTGAAATTTTCAAAAATCCAAAATATTGGCTGAAAACGACTAAATATCAAGGACTCATTGGGCGAATCGCTCTGGAACTGAAATCGGAATGCTCACTGACATTTGCCCCATCTGAAAGTCTGATAAACGCCGGAAAAATGACTAAGTCCAAAAAAAAAATGTTTTCAACTTTTTTCAATTTTACCCCCGTGTGATATATATTCTACCCACACACATTTGGAACTCTCCTGTGGTACCCCCACACATATTTTTCTCTCATTTAATGGATATTTTCACAAAAAAGTGAAATTTTCTAAAATCCAGAAAATTGCCTGAAAACGACTAACTATAAAGGATTCATTGGGCGAATCACTCTGGAACTGAAATTGGAACGCTTACTGACATTTGCCCTATATGAAAGTCTGATAAACGCCGGAAAAATGACTAAGTCCAAAAAAAAAATGTTTTCAACTTTTTTCAATTTTACCCCCGTGGGATATATATTCTACCCACAGACATTTGGAACTCTCCTGGGGTACCCTCACACATATTATTCCCTCATTTAGTGGATATTTTCACAAAAAAGTGAAATTTTCAAAAATCCAAAATATTGGCTGAAAACGACTAAATATCAAGGACTCATTGGGCGAATCGCTCTGGAACTGAAATCGGAATGCTCACTGACATTTGCCCCATCTGAAAGTCTGATAAACGCAGGAAAAATGACTAAGTCCAAAAAAAAAAATTTTTCAACTTTTTTCAATTTTACCCCCGTGGGATATATATTCTACCCACACACATTTGGAACTCTCCTGGGGTACCCTCACACGTATTTTTCCCTCATTTAGTGGATATTTTCACAAAAAAGGGAAATTTTCAAAAATCCAAAATATTGGCTGAAAATGACTAAATATCAAGGAATCATTGGGCGAATCGCTCTGGAACTGAAATCGGAACACTCACTGACATTTCCCCTATCTGAAAGTCTGATAAACGCCGGAAAAATGACTAAATCCAAAAAAAAAATTTTTTCAACTTTTTTTAATTTTACCCCCGTGTGATATATATTCTACCCACAGACATTTGGAACTCTCCTGGGGTACCCTCACACATATTATTCCCTCATTTAGTGGATATTTTCACAAAAAAGTGAAATTTTCAAAAATCCAAAATATTGGCTGAAAACGCCTAAATATCAAGGACTCATTGGGCGAATCGCTCTGGAACTGAAATCGGAAAGGTCACTGACATTTGCCGTATCTGAAAGACTGATAAACGCCGGAAAAATGACTAAGTCCAAAAAAAAAATGTTTTCAACTTTTTTCAATTTTACCCCCGTGTGATATATATTCTACCCACACACATTTGGAACTCTCCTGGGGTACCCCCACACATATTTTTCCCTCATTTAGTGGATATTTTCACAAAAAAGTGAAATTTTCAAAAATCCAGAAAATTGCCTGAAAACGACTAACTATCAAGGATTCATTGGGCGAATCACTCTGGAACTGAAATTGGAATGCTCACTGACATTTGCCCTTACTGAAATTCTGATAAACGCAGGAAAAATGACTAAGTCCCAAAAAAAAAATTTTTCAACTTTTTTCAATTTTACCCCCGTGGGATATATATTCTACCCACACACATTTGGAACTCTCCTGGGGTACCCTTACACATATTATTCCCTTATTTAGTGGATATTTTCACAAAAAAGTGAAATTTTCAAAAATCCAAAATATTGGCTGAAAACGACTAAATATCAAGGACTCATTGGGCGAATCGCTCTGGAACTGAAATCGGAACGCTCACTGACATTTGCCCTATCTGAAAGTCTGATAAACGCCGGAAAAATGACTAAGACCAAAAAAAAAATGTTTTCAACTTTTTTCAATTTTACCCCCGTGTGATATATATTCTACCCACACACATTTGGAACTCTCCTGGGGTACCCCCACACATATTTTTCTCTCATTTAGTGGATATTTTCACAAAAAAGTGAAATTTTCTAAAATCCAGAAAATTGCCTGAAAACGACTAACTATCAAGGATTCATTGGGCGAATCACTCTGGAACTGAAATTGGAATGCTCACTGACATTTGCCCTATATGAAAGTCTGATAAACGCCGGAAAAATGACTAAGTCCAAAAAAAAAATTTTTCAACTTTTTTCAATTTTACCCCCGTGGGATATATATTCTACCCACAGACATTTGGAACTCTCCTGGGGTACCCTCACACATATTATTCCCTCATTTAGTGGATATTTTCACAAAAAAGTGAAATTTTCAAAAATCCAAAATATTGGCTGAAAACGGCTAAATATCAAGGACTCATCGGGCGAATCGCTCTCGAACTGAAATCGGAATGCTCACTGACATTTGCCCTATCTGAAAGTCTGATAAACGCCGGAAAAATGACTAAGTCCAAAAAAAAAATGTTTTCAACTTTTTTCAATTTTACCCCCGTGGGATATATATTCTACCCACACACATTTGGAACTCTCCTGGGGTACCCTCACACGTATTTTTCCCTCATTTAGTGGATATTTTCACAAAAAAGTGAAATTTTCAAAAATCCAAAATATTGGCTGAAAATGACTAAATATCAAGGAATCATTTGGCGAATCGCTCTGGAACTGAAATCGGAACGCTCTCTGACATTTCCCCTATCTGAAAGTCTGATAAACGCCGGAAAAATGACTAAATCCAAAAAAAAAAATTTTTCAACTTTTTTTAATTTTACCCCCGTGGGATATATATTCTACCCACAGACATTTGGAACTCTCCTGGGGTACCCTCACACATATTATTCCCTCATTTAGTGGATATTTTCACAAAAAAGTGAAATTTTCAAAAATCCAGAAAATTGGCTGAAAATGACTTAAATATCAAGGACTCATTGGGCGAATCGCTCTGGAACTAAAATCGGAACACTCACTGACATTTGCCCCATCTGAAAGTCTGATAAACGCCAGAAAAATGACTAAGTCCAAAAAAAAATTTTTTTCAACTTTTTTCAATTTTACCCCCGTGGGATATATATTCTACCCACACACATTTGGAACTCTCCTGGGGTACCCTCACACATATTATTCCCTCATTTAGTGGATATTTTCACAAAAAAGTGAAATTTTCAAAAATCTAGAAAATTGGCTGAATACGACTAACTATCAAGGACTCATTGGGCGAATCACTCTGGAACTGAAATTGGAACCCTCACTGACATTTCCCCTATCTGAAAGTCTGATAAACGCCGGAAAAATGACTACGTCCAAAAAAAAAATGTTTTCAACTTTTTTCAATTTTACCCCCTGGGATATATATTCTACCCACACACATTTGGAACACTCCTGGGATACCCTCACACATATTATTCCCTCATTTAGTGGATATTTTCACAAAAAAGTGAAATTTTCAAAAATACAAAATATTGGCTGAAAACGACTAAATATCAAGGAATCATTGGGCGAATCGCTCTGGAACTGAAAACGGAACGCTCACTGACATTTGCCCTATCTGAAAGTCTTATAAACGCCGGAAAAATGACTAAGTCCAAAAAAAAATGTTTTCAACTTTTTTCAATTTTACCCCCGTGGGATATATATTCTACCCACACACATTTGGAATTCTCCTGGGGTACCCTCACACATATTATTGCCTCCTTTAGAGGATATTTTCACAAAAAAGTGAAATTTTCAAAATTCCAAAATATTGGCTGAAAACGACTAAATATCAAGGACTCATTGGGCGAATCGCTCTGGAACTGAAATCGGAACGCTCACTGACATTTGCCCCATCTGAAAGTCTTATAAACGCCGGAAAAATGACTAAGTCCAAAAAAAAAAATGTTTTCAACTTTTTTCAATTTTACCCCCGTGTGATATATATTCTACCCACACACATTTGGAACTCTCCTGGGGTACCATCACACATATTATTTCCTCATTTAGTGGATATTTTCACAAAAAAGTGAAATTTTCAAAAATCTAGAAAATTGGCTGAAAACGACTAACTATCAAGGACTCATTGGGCGAATCACTCTGGAACTGAAATTGGAACGCTCACTGACAATTCGCCTATCTGAATGTCTGATAAACGCCGGAAAAATGACTACGTCCAAAAAAAAAATGTTTTCAACTTTTTTCAATTTTACCCCCGTGGGATATATATTCTACCCACACACATTTGGAACACTCCTGGGGTACCCTCACACATATTATTCCCTCATTTAGTGGATATTTTCACAAAAAAGTGAAATTTTCAAAAATCCAAAATATTGGCTGAAAACTACTAAATATCAAGGACTCATTGGGCGAATCGCTCTGGAACTGAAATCGGAACGCTCACTGACATTTGCCCTATCTGAAAGTCTGATAAACGCCGGAAAAATGACATTCCAAAAAAAAAATGTTTTCAACTTTTTTCAATTTTACCCCCGTGGGATATATATTCTAACCACACACATTTGGAACTCTCCTGGGGTAACCTCACACATATTATTCCCTCATTTAGTGGATATTTTCACAAAAAATAGAAATTTTCAAAAATCCAGAAAATTGGCTGAAAATGACTAAATATCAAGGACTCATTGGGCGAATCGCTCTGGAACTGAAATCGGAACGCTCACTGACATTTGCGCTATCTGAAAGTCTGATAAACGCCGGAAAAATGACTAAGTACAAAAAAAAATGTTCAACTTTTTTCAATTTTACCCCCGTGTGATATATATTCTACCCACACACATTTGGAACTCTCCTGGGGTACCCTCACACATATTATTCCCTCATTTAGTGGATATTTTCACAAAAAAGTGAAATTTTCAAAAATCCAGAAAATTGGCTGAAAATGACTTAAATATCAAGGACTCATTGGGCGAATCGCTCTGGAACTAAAATCGGAACACTCACTGACATTTGCCCCATCTGAAAGTCTGATAAACGCCAGAAAAATGACTAAGTCCAAAAAAAAATTTTTTTCAACTTTTTTCAATTTTACCCCCGTGGGATATATATTCTACCCACACACATTTGGAACTCTCCTGGGGTACCCTCACACATATTATTCCCTCATTTAGTGGATATTTTCACAAAAAAGTGAAATTTTCAAAAATCTAGAAAATTGGCTGAATACGACTAACTATCAAGGACTCATTGGGCGAATCACTCTGGAACTGAAATTGGAACCCTCACTGACATTTCCCCTATCTGAAAGTCTGATAAACGCCGGAAAAATGACTACGTCCAAAAAAAAAATGTTTTCAACTTTTTTCAATTTTACCCCCTGGGATATATATTCTACCCACACACATTTGGAACACTCCTGGGATACCCTCACACATATTATTCCCTCATTTAGTGGATATTTTCACAAAAAAGTGAAATTTTCAAAAATACAAAATATTGGCTGAAAACGACTAAATATCAAGGACTCATTGGGCGAATCGCTCTGGAACTGAAAACGGAACGCTCACTGACATTTGCCCTATCTGAAAGTCTTATAAACGCCGGAAAAATGACTAAGTCCAAAAAAAAATGTTTTCAACTTTTTTCAATTTTACCCCCGTGGGATATATATTCTACCCACACACATTTGGAATTCTCCTGGGGTACCCTCACACATATTATTGCCTCATTTAGAGGATATTTTCACAAAAAAGTGAAATTTTCAAAATTCCAAAATATTGGCTGAAAACGACTAAATATCAAGGACTCATTGGGCGAATCGCTCTGGAACTGAAATCGGAACGCTCACTGACATTTGCCCCATCTGAAAGTCTTATAAACGCCGGAAAAATGACTAAGTCCAAAAAAAAAAATGTTTTCAACTTTTTTCAATTTTACCCCCGTGTGATATATATTCTACCCACACACATTTGGAACTCTCCTGGGGTACCCTCACACATATTATTTCCTCATTTAGTGGATATTTTCACAAAAAAGTGAAATTTTCAAAAATCTAGAAAATTGGCTGAAAACGACTAACTATCAAGGACTCATTGGGCGAATCACTCTGGAACTGAAATTGGAACGCTCACTGACAATTCGCCTATCTGAATGTCTGATAAACGCCGGAAAAATGACTACGTCCAAAAAAAAAATGTTTTCAACTTTTTTCAATTTTACCCCCGTGGGATATATATTCTACCCACACACATTTGGAACTCTCCTGGGGTAACCTCACACATATTATTCCCTCATTTAGTGGATATTTTCACAAAAAATAGAAATTTTCAAAAATCCAGAAAATTGGCTGAAAATGACTAAATATCAAGGACTCATTGGGCGAATCGCTCTGGAACTGAAATCGGAACGCTGACTGACATTTGCGCTATCTGAAAGTCTGATAAACGCCGGAAAAATGACTAAGTACAAAAAAAAATGTTCAACTTTTTTCAATTTTACCCCCGTGTGATATATATTCTACCCACACACATTTGGAACTCTCCTGGGGTACCCTCACACATATTATTCCCTCATTTAGTGGATATTTTCACAAAAAAGTGAAATTTTCAAAAATCCAGAAAATTGGCTGAAAATGACTTAAATATCATGGACTCATTGGGCGAATCGCTCTGGAACTAAAATCGGAACACTCACTGACATTTGCCCCATCTGAAAGTCTGATAAACGCCAGAAAAATGACTAAGTCCAAAAAAAAATTTTTTTCAACTTTTTTCAATTTTACCCCCGTGGGATATATATTCTACCCACACACATTTGGAACTCTCCTGGGGTACCCTCACACATATTATTCCCTCATTTAGTGGATATTTTCACAAAAAAGTGAAATTTTCAAAAATCTAGAAAATTGGCTGAATACGACTAACTATCAAGGACTCATTGGGCGAATCACTCTGGAACTGAAATTGGAACCCTCACTGACATTTCCCCTATCTGAAAGTCTGATAAACGCCGGAAAAATGACTACGTCCAAAAAAAAAATGTTTTCAACTTTTTTCAATTTTACCCCCTGGGATATATATTCTACCCACACACATTTGGAACACTCCTGGGATACCCTCACACATATTATTCCCTCATTTAGTGGATATTTTCACAAAAAAGTGAAATTTTCAAAAATACAAAATATTGGCTGAAAACGACTAAATATCAAGGACTCATTGGGCGAATCGCTCTGGAACTGAAAACGGAACGCTCACTGACATTTGCCCTATCTGAAAGTCTTATAAACGCCGGAAAAATGACTAAGTCCAAAAAAAAATGTTTTCAACTTTTTTCAATTTTACCCCCGTGGGATATATATTCTACCCACACACATTTGGAATTCTCCTGGGGTACCCTCACACATATTATTGCCTCATTAAGAGGATATTTTCACAAAAAAGTGAAATTTTCAAAAATCCAAAATATTGGCTGAAAACGACTAAATATCAAGGACTCATTGGGCGAGTCGCTCTGGAACTGAAATCGGAACGCTCACTGACATTTGCCCCATCTGAAAGTCTTATTAACGCCGGAAAAATGACTAAGTCCAAAAAAAAAAATGTTTTCAACTTTTTTCAATTTTACCCCCGTGTGATATATATTCTACCCACACACATTTGGAACTCTCCTGGGGTACCCTCACACATATTATTTCCTCATTTAGTGGATATTTTCACAAAAAAGTGAAATTTTCAAAAATCTAGAAAATTGGCTGAAAACGACTAACTATCAAGGACTCATTGGGCGAATCACTCTGGAACTGAAATTGGAACGCTCACTGACAATTCGCCTATCTGAATGTCTGATAAACGCCGGAAAAATGACTACGTCCAAAAAAAAAATGTTTTCAACTTTTTTCAATTTTACCCCCGTGGGATATATATTCTACCCACACACATTTGGAACTCTCCTGGGGTAACCTCACACATATTATTCCCTCATTTAGTGGATATTTTCACAAAAAATAGAAATTTTCAAAAATCCAGAAAATTGGCTGAAAATGACTAAATATCAAGGACTCATTGGGCGAATCGCTCTGGAACTGAAATCGGAACGCTGACTGACATTTGCGCTATCTGAAAGTCTGATAAACGCCGGAAAAATGACTAAGTACAAAAAAAAATGTTCAACTTTTTTCAATTTTACCCCCGTGTGATATATATTCTACCCACACACATTTGGAACTCTCCTGGGGTACCCTCACACATATTATTCCCTCATTTAGTGGATATTTTCACAAAAAAGTGAAATTTTCAAAAATCCAGAAAATTGGCTGAAAATGACTTAAATATCATGGACTCATTGGGCGAATCGCTCTGGAACTAAAATCGGAACACTCACTGACATTTGCCCCATCTGAAAGTCTGATAAACGCCAGAAAAATGACTAAGTCCAAAAAAAAATTTTTTTCAACTTTTTTCAATTTTACCCCCGTGGGATATATATTCTACCCACACACATTTGGAACTCTCCTGGGGTACCCTCACACATATTATTCCCTCATTTAGTGGATATTTTCACAAAAAAGTGAAATTTTCAAAAATCTAGAAAATTGGCTGAATACGACTAACTATCAAGGACTCATTGGGCGAATCACTCTGGAACTGAAATTGGAACCCTCACTGACATTTCCCCTATCTGAAAGTCTGATAAACGCCGGAAAAATGACTACGTCCAAAAAAAAAATGTTTTCAACTTTTTTCAATTTTACCCCCTGGGATATATATTCTACCCACACACATTTGGAACACTCCTGGGATACCCTCACACATATTATTCCCTCATTTAGTGGATATTTTCACAAAAAAGTGAAATTTTCAAAAATACAAAATATTGGCTGAAAACGACTAAATATCAAGGACTCATTGGGCGAATCGCTCTGGAACTGAAAACGGAACGCTCACTGACATTTGCCCTATCTGAAAGTCTTATAAACGCCGGAAAAATGACTAAGTCCAAAAAAAAATGTTTTCAACTTTTTTCAATTTTACCCCCGTGGGATATATATTCTACCCACACACATTTGGAATTCTCCTGGGGTACCCTCACACATATTATTGCCTCATTAAGAGGATATTTAAACAAAAAAGTGAAATTTTCAAAAATCCAAAATATTGGCTGAAAACGACTAAATATCAAGGACTCATTGGGCGAGTCGCTCTGGAACTGAAATCGGAACGCTCACTGACATTTGCCCCATCTGAAAGTCTTATTAACGCCGGAAAAATGACTAAGTCCAAAAAAAAAAATGTTTTCAACTTTTTTCAATTTTACCCCCGTGTGATATATATTCTACCCACACACATTTGGAACTCTCCTGGGGTACCCTCACACATATTATTCCGTCATTTAGTGGATATTTTCACAAAAAAGTGAAATTTTCAAAAATCTAGAAAATTGGCTGAAAACGACTAACTATCAAGGACTCATTGGGCGAATCACTCTGGAACTGAAATTGGAACGCTCACTGACAATTCGCCTATCTGAATGTCTGATAAACGCCGGAAAAATGACTACGTCCAAAAAAAAAATGTTTTCAACTTTTTTCAATTTTACCCCCGTGGGATATATATTCTACCCACACACATTTGGAACACTCCTGGGGTACCCTCACACATATTATTCCCTCATTTAGTGGATATTTTCACAAAAAAGTGAAATTTTCAAAAATCCAAAATATTGGCTGAAAACTACTAAATATCAAGGACTCATTGGGCGAATCGCTCTGGAACTGAAATCGGAACGCTCACTGACATTTGCCCTATCTGAAAGTCTGATAAACGCCGGAAAAATGACAGTCCAAAAAAAAAATGTTTTCAACTTTTTTCAATTTTACCCCCGTGGGATATATATTCTACCCACACACATTTGGAACTCTCCTGGGGTAACCTCACACATATTATTCCCTCATTTAGTGGATATTTTCACAAAAAATAGAAATTTTCAAAAATCCAGAAAATTGGCTGAAAATGACTAAATATCAAGGACTCATTGGGCGAATCGCTCTGGAACTGAAATCGGAACGCTCACTGACATTTGCGCTATCTGAAAGTCTGATAAACGCCGGAAAAATGACTAAGTACAAAAAAAAATGTTCAACTTTTTTCAATTTTACCCCCGTGTGATATATATTCTACCCACACACATTTGGAACTCTCCTGGGGTACCCTCACACATATTATTCCCTCATTTAGTGGATATTTTCACAAAAAAGTGAAATTTTCAAAAATCCAGAAAATTGGCTGAAAATGACTTAAATATCAAGGACTCATTGGGCGAATCGCTCTGGAACTAAAATCGGAACACTCACTGACATTTGCCCCATCTGAAAGTCTGATAAACGCCAGAAAAATGACTAAGTCCAAAAAAAAAATGTTTTCAACTTTTTTCAATTTTACCCCCTGGGATATATATTCTACCCACACACATTTGGAACACTCCTGGGATACCCTCACACATATTATTCCCTCATTTAGTGGATATTTTCACAAAAAAGTGAAATTTTCAAAAATACAAAATATTGGCTGAAAACGACTAAATATCAAGGACTCATTGGGCGAATCGCTCTGGAACTGAAATCGGAACGCTCACTGACATTTGCCCCATCTGAAAGTCTTATTAACGCCGGAAAAATGACTAAGTCCAAAAAAAAAAATGTTTTCAACTTTTTTCAATTTTACCCCCGTGTGATATATATTCTACCCACACACATTTGGAACTCTCCTGGGGTACCCTTACACATATTATTCCGTCATTTAGTGGATATTTTCACAAAAAAGTGAAATTTTCAAAAATCCAGAAAATTGGCTGAAAATGACTTAAATATCAAGGACTCATTGGGCGAATCGCTCTGGAACTAAAATCGGAACACTCACTGACATTTGCCCCATCTGAAAGTCTGATAAACGCCAGAAAAATGACTAAGTCCAAAAAAAAATTTTTTTCAACTTTTTTCAATTTTACCCCCGTGGGATATATATTCTACCCACACACATTTGGAACTCTCCTGGGGTACCCTCACACATATTATTCCCTCATTTAGTGGATATTTTCACAAAAAAGTGAAATTTTCAAAAATCTAGAAAATTGGCTGAAAACGACTAACTATCAAGGACTCATTGGGCGAATCACTCTGGAACTGAAATTGGAACGCTCACTGACATTTCCCCTATCTGAAAGTCTGATAAACGCCAGAAAAATGACTACGTCCAAAAAAAAAATGTTTTCAACTTTTTTCAATTTTACCCCCGTGGGATATATATTCTACCCACACACATTTGGAACTCTCCTGGGGTACCCTCACACATATTATACCCTCATTTAGTGGATATTTTCACAAAAAAGTGAAATTTTCAAAAATCTAGAAAATTGGCTGAAAACGACTATCAAGGACTCATTGGGCGAATCACTCTGGAACTGAAATTGGAACGCTCACTGACATTTCCCCTATCTGAAAGTCTGATAAACGCCGGAAAAATGACAGTCCAAAAAAAAAATGTTTTCAACTTTTTTCAATTTTACCCCCGTGGGATATATATTCTACCCACACACATTTGGAACTCTCCTGGGGTACCCTCACACATATTATTCCCTCATTTAGTGGATATTTTCACAAAAAAGAGAAATTTTCAAAAATCCAGAAAATTGGCTGAAAATGACTAAATATCAAGGACTCATTGGGCGAATCGCTCTGGAACTGAAATCGGAACGCTCAGTGACATTTGCCCTATCTGAAAGTCTGATAAAGGCCGGAAAAATGACTACGTCCAAAAAAAAAAATGTTTTCAACTTTTTTCAATTTTACCCCCGTGGGATATATTTTCTACCCACACACATTTGGAACTCTCCTGGGGTACCCTCACACATATTATTCCCTCATTTAGTGGATATTTTCACAAAAAAGTGCAATTTTCAAAAATCCAAAATATTGGCTGAAAACTACTAAATATCAAGGACTCATTGGGCGAATCGCTCTGGAACTGAAATCGGAACGCTCACTGACATTTGCCCTATCTGAAAGTCTGATAAACGCCGGAAAAATGACTAAGTCAAAAAAAAAATGTTTTCAACTTTTTTCAATTTTACCCCCGTGTGATATATATTCTACCCACACACATTTGGAACTCTCCTGGGGTACCCTCACACATATTATTCCCTCATTTAGTGGATATTTTCACAAAAAAGTGAAATTTTCAAAAATCCAAAATATTGGCTGAAAACGACTAAATATCAAGGACTCATTGGGTGAATCGCTCTGGAACTGAAATCGGAACGCTCACTGACATTTGCCCTATCTGAAAGTCTGATAAACGCCAGAAAAATGACTAAGTCCAAAAAAAAAATAATTTCAACTTTTTTCAATTTTACCCCCGTGGGATATATATTCTACCCACACACATTTGGAACTCTCCTGGGGTACCCTCACACATATTATTCCCTCATTTAGTGGATATTTTCACAAAAAAGTGAAATTTTGAAAAATCCAGAAAATTGGCTGAAAACGACTAAATATCAAGGACTCATTGGGCGAATCGCTCTGGAACTGAAATCGGAACGCTCACTGACATTTGCCCCATCTGAAAGTCTGATAAACGCCAGAAAAATGACTAAGTCCAAAAAAAAATTTTTTTCAACTTTTTTCAATTTTACCCCCGTGGGATATATATTCTACCCACACACATTTGGAACTCTCCTGGGGTACCCTCACACATATTATTCCCTCATTTAGTGGATATTTTCACAAAAAAGTGAAATTTTCAAAAATCTAGAAAATTGGCTGAAAACGACTAACTATCAAGGACTCATTGGGCGAATCACTCTGGAACTGAAATTGGAACGCTCACTGACATTTCCCCTATCTGAAAGTCTGATAAACTCCGGAAAAATGACTACGTCCAAAAAAAAAATGTTTTTAACTTTTTTCAATTTTACCCCCGTGGGATATATATTCTACCCACACACATTTGGAACACTCCTGGGATACCGTCACACATATTATTCCCTCATTTAGTGGATATTTTCACAAAAAAGTGAAATTTTCAAAAATCCAAAATATTGGCTGAAAACTACTAAATATCAAGGACTCATTGGGCGAATCGCTCTGGAACTGAAATCGGAACGCTCACTGACATTTGCCCTACCTGAAAGTCTGATAAACGCCAGAAAAATGACTAAGTCCAAAAAAAAAATTATTTCAACTTTTTTCAATTTTACCCCCGTGTGATATATATTCTACCCACACACATTTGGAACTCTCCTGGGGTACCCTCACACATATTATTCCCTCATTTAGTGGATATTTTCACAAAAAAGTGAAATTATCAAAAATCCAGAAAATTGGCTGAAAACGACTAAATATCAAGGACTCATTGGGCGAATCGCTCTGGAACTGAAATCGGAACGCTCACTGACATTTACCCTATCTGAAAGGCTGATAAACGCCGGAAAAATGACTAAGTAGAAAAAAAAATGTTCAACTTTTTTCAATTTTACCCCCGTGTGATATATATTCTACCCACACACATTTGGAACTCTCCTGGGGTACCCTCACACATATTATTCCCTCATTTAGTGGATATTTTCACAAAAAAGTGAAATTTTCAAAAATCTAGAAAATTGGCTGAAAACGACTAAATATCAAGGACTCATTGGGCGAATCACTCTGGAACTGAAATCGGAACGCTCACTGACATTTGCCCTATCTGAAAGTCTGATAAACGCCGGAAAAATGACAGTCCAAAAAAAAAATGTTTTCAACTTTTTTAAATTTTACCCCCGTGGGATATATATTCTACCCACACACATTTGGAACTCTCCTGGGGTACCCTCACACATATTATTCCCTCATTTAGTGGATATTTTCACAAAAAAGTGAAATTTTCAAAAATCTAGAAAATTGGCTGAAAACGACTAACTATCAAGGACTCATTGGGCGAATCACTCTGGAACTGAAATTGGAACGCTCACTGACATTTCCCCTATCTGAAAGTCTGATAAACGCCGGAAAAATGACAGTCCAAAAAAAAAATGTTTTCAACTTTTTTCAATTTTACCCCCGTGGGATATATATTCTACCCACACACATTTGGAACTCTCCTGGGGTACCCTCACACATATTATTCCCTCATTTAGTGGATATTTTCACAAAAAAGTGCAATTTTCAAAAATCCAAAATATTGGCTGAAAACTACTAAATATCAAGGACTCATTGGGCGAATCGCTCTGGAACTGAAATCGGAACGCTCACTGACATTTGCCCTATCTGAAAGTCTGATAAACGCCGGAAAAATGACTAAGTCAAAAAAAAAATGTTTTCAACATTTTTCAATTTTACCCCCGTGTGATATATATTCTACCCACACACATTTGGAACTCTCCTGGGGTACCCTCACACATATTATTCCCTCATTTAGTGGATATTTTCACAAAAAAGTGAAATTTTCAAAAATCCAAAATATTGGCTGAAAACGACTAAATATCAAGGACTCATTGGGTGAATCGCTCTGGAACTGAAATCGGAACGCTCACTGACATTTGCCCTATCTGAAAGTCTGATAAACGCCAGAAAAATGACTAAGTCCAAAAAAAAAATAATTTCAACTTTTTTCAATTTTACCCCCGTGGGATATATATTCTACCCACACACATTTGGAACTCTCCTGGGGTACCCTCACACATATTATTCCCTCATTTAGTGGATATTTTCACAAAAAAGTGAAATTATCAAAAATCCAGAAAATTGGCTGAAAACGACTAAATATCAAGGACTCATTGGGCGAATCGCTCTGGAACTGAAATCGGAACGCTCACTGACATTTACCCTATCTGAAAGGCTGATAAACGCCGGAAAAATGACTAAGTACAAAAAAAAATGTTCAACTTTTTTCAATTTTACCCCCGTGTGATATATATTCTACCCACACACATTTGGAACTCTCCTGGGGTACCCTCACACATATTATTCCCTCATTTAGTGGATATTTTCACAAAAAAGTGAAATTTTCAAAAATCTAGAAAATTGGCTGAAAACGACTAACTATCAAGGACTCATTGGGCGAATCACTCTGGAACTGAAATTGGAACGCTCACTGACATTTCCCCTATCTGAAAGTCTGATAAACGCCGGAAAAATGACTAAGTCAAAAAAAAAATGTTTTCAACATTTTTCAATTTTACCCCCGTGTGATATATATTCTACCCACACACATTTGGAACTCTCCTGGGGTACCCTCACACATATTATTCCCTCATTTAGTGGATATTTTCACAAAAAAGTGCAATTTTCAAAAATCCAAAATATTGGCTGAAAACTACTAAATATCAAGGACTCATTGGGCGAATCGCTCTGGAACTGAAATCGGAACGCTCACTGACATTTGCCCTATCTGAAAGTCTGATAAACGCCGGAAAAATGACTAAGTCAAAAAAAAAATGTTTTCAACTTTTTTCAATTTTACCCCCGTGTGATATATATTCTACCCACACACATTTGGAACTCTCCTGGGGTACCCTCACACATATTATTCCCTCATTTAGTGGATATTTTCACAAAAAAGTGAAATTTTCAAAAATCCAAAATATTGGCTGAAAACGACTAAATATCAAGGACTCATTGGGTGAATCGCTCTGGAACTGAAATCGGAACGCTCACTGACATTTGCCCTATCTGAAAGTCTGATAAACGCCAGAAAAATGACTAAGTCCAAAAAAAAAATAATTTCAACTTTTTTCAATTTTACCCCCGTGGGATATATATTCTACCCACACACATTTGGAACTCTCCTGGGGTACCCTCACACATATTATTCCCTCATTTAGTGGATATTTTCACAAAAAAGTGAAATTTTGAAAAATCCAGAAAATTGGCTGAAAACGACTAAATATCAAGGACTCATTGGGCGAATCGCTCTGGAACTGAAATCGGAACGCTCACTGACATTTGCCCCATCTGAAAGTCTGATAAACGCCAGAAAAATGACTAAGTCCAAAAAAAAATTTTTTTCAACTTTTTTCAATTTTACCTTCGTGGGATATATATTCTACCCACACACATTTGGAACTCTCCTGGGGTACCCTCACACATATTATTCCCTCATTTAGTGGATATTTTCACAAAAAAGTGAAATTTTCAAAAATCTAGAAAATTGGCTGAAAACGACTAACTATCAAGGACTCATTGGGCGAATCACTCTGGAACTGAAATTGGAACGCTCACTGACATTTCCCCTATCTGAAAGTCTGATAAACTCCGGAAAAATGACTACGTCCAAAAAAAAAATGTTTTTAACTTTTTTCAATTTTACCCCCGTGGGATATATATTCTACCCACACACATTTGGAACACTCCTGGGATACCCTCACACATATTATTCCCTCATTTAGTGGATATTTTCACAAAAAAGTGAAATTTTCAAAAATCCAAAATATTGGCTGAAAACTACTAAATATCAAGGACTCATTGGGCGAATCGCTCTGGAACTGAAATCGGAACGCTCACTGACATTTGCCCTACCTGAAAGTCTGATAAACGCCAGAAAAATGACTAAGTCCAAAAAAATAATGTTCAACTTTTTTCAATTTTACCCCCGTGTGATATATATTCTACCCACACACATTTGGAACTCTCCTGGGGTACCCTCACACATATTATTCCCTCATTTAGTGGATATTTTCACAAAAAAGTGAAATTTTCAAAAATCTAGAAAATTGGCTGAAAACGACTAACTATCAAGGACTCATTGGGTGAATCACTCTGGAACTGAAATTGGAACGCTCACAGACATTTCCCCTATCTGAAAGTCTGATAAACGCCGGAAAAATGACAGTCCAAAAAAAAAATGTTTTCAACTTTTTTCAATTTTACCCCCCTGGGATATATATTCTACCCACACACATTTGGAACTCTCCTGGGGTACCCTCACACATATTATTCCCTCATTTAGTGGATATTTTCACAAAAAAGAGAAATTTTCAAAAATCCAGAAAATTGGCTGAAAATGACTAAATATCAAGGACTCATTGAGCGAATCGCTCTGGAACTGAAATCGGAACGCTCACTGACATTTGCCCTATCTGAAAGTCTGATAAACGCCGGAAAAATGACTAAGTACAAAAAAAAATGTTCAACTTTTTTAAATTTTACCCCCGTGTGATATATATTCTACCCACACACATTTGGAACTCTCCTGGGGTACCCTCACACATATTATTCCCTCATTTAGTGGATATTTTCACAAAAAAGTGAAATTATCAAAAATCCAGAAAATTGGCTGAAAATGACTAAATATCAAGGACTCATTGGGCGAATCGCTCTGGAACTGAAATCGGAACGCTCACTGACATTTACCCTATCTGAAAGGCTGATAAACGCCGGAAAAATGACTAAGTACAAAAAAAAAATGTTCAACTTTTTTCAATTTTACCCCCGTGTGATATATATTCTACCCACACACATTTGGAAGTCTCCTGGGGTACCCTCACACATATTATTCCCTCATTTAGTGGATATTTTCACAAAAAAGTGAAATTTTCAAAAATCCAGAAAATTGGCTGAAAACGACTAAATATCAAGGACTCATTGGGCGAATCGCTCTGGAACTGAAATCGGAACGCTCACTGACATTTACCCTATCTGAAAGGCTGATAAACGCCGGAAAAATGACTAAGTACAAAAAAAAATGTTCAACTTTTTTCAATTTTACCCCCGTGTGATATATATTCTACCCACACACATTTGGAACTCTTCTGGGGTACCCTCACACATATTATTCCCTCATTTAGTGGATATTTTCACAAAAAAGTGAAATTTTCAAAAATCTAGAAAATTGGCTGAAAACGACTAACTATCAAGGACTCATTGGGGGAATCACTCAGGAACTGAAATTGGAACGCTCACTGACATTTGCCCTATCTGAAAGTCTGATAAACGCCAGAAAAATGACTAAGTCCAAAAAAAAAAATTATTTCAACTTTTTTCAATTTTACCCCCGTGGGATATATATTCTACCCACACACATTTGGAACTCTCCTGGGGTACCCTCACACATATTATTCCCTCATTTAGTGGATATTTTCACAAAAAAGTGAAATTATCAAAAATCCAGAAAATTGGCTGAAAACGACTAAATATCAAGGACTCATTGGGCGAATCGCTCTGGAACTGAAATCGGAACGCTCACTGACATTTACCCTATCTGAAAGGCTGATAAACGCCGGAAAAATGACTAAGTACAAAAAAAAATGTTCAACTTTTTTCAATTTTACCCCCGTGTGATATATATTCTACCCACACACATTTGGAACTCTCCTGGGGTACCCTCACACATATTATTCCCTCATTTAGTGGATATTTTCACAAAAAAGTGAAATTTTCAAAAATCTAGAAAATTGGCTGAAAACGACTAACTATCAAGGACTCATTGGGCGAATCACTCTGGAACTGAAATTGGAACGCTCACTGACATTTCCCCTATCTGAAAGTCTGATAAACGCCGGAAAAATGACTAAGTCAAAAAAAAAATGTTTTCAACATTTTTCAATTTTACCCCCGTGTGATATATATTCTACCCACACACATTTGGAACTCTCCTGGGGTACCCTCACACATATTATTCCCTCATTTAGTGGATATTTTCACAAAAAAGTGCAATTTTCAAAAATCCAAAATATTGGCTGAAAACTACTAAATATCAAGGACTCATTGGGCGAATCGCTCTGGAACTGAAATCGGAACGCTCACTGACATTTGCCCTATCTGAAAGTCTGATAAACGCCGGAAAAATGACTAAGTCAAAAAAAAAATGTTTTCAACTTTTTTCAATTTTACCCCCGTGTGATATATATTCTACCCACACACATTTGGAACTCTCCTGGGGTACCCTCACACATATTATTCCCTCATTTAGTGGATATTTTCACAAAAAAGTGAAATTTTCAAAAATCCAAAATATTGGCTGAAAACGACTAAATATCAAGGACTCATTGGGTGAATCGCTCTGGAACTGAAATCGGAACGCTCACTGACATTTGCCCTATCTGAAAGTCTGATAAACGCCAGAAAAATGACTAAGTCCAAAAAAAAAATAATTTCAACTTTTTTCAATTTTACCCCCGTGGGATATATATTCTACCCACACACATTTGGAACTCTCCTGGGGTACCCTCACACATATTATTCCCTCATTTAGTGGATATTTTCACAAAAAAGTGAAATTTTGAAAAATCCAGAAAATTGGCTGAAAACGACTAAATATCAAGGACTCATTGGGCGAATCGCTCTGGAACTGAAATCGGAACGCTCACTGACATTTGCCCCATCTGAAAGTCTGATAAACGCCAGAAAAATGACTAAGTCCAAAAAAAAATTTTTTTCAACTTTTTTCAATTTTACCCCCGTGGGATATATATTCTACCCACACACATTTGGAACTCTCCTGGGGTACCCTCACACATATTATTCCCTCATTTAGTGGATATTTTCACAAAAAAGTGAAATTTTCAAAAATCTAGAAAATTGGCTGAAAACGACTAACTATCAAGGACTCATTGGGCGAATCACTCTGGAACTGAAATTGGAACGCTCACTGACATTTCCCCTATCTGAAAGTCTGATAAACTCCGGAAAAATGACTACGTCCAAAAAAAAAATGTTTTTAACTTTTTTCAATTTTACCCCCGTGGGATATATATTCTACCCACACACATTTGGAACACTCCTGGGATACCCTCACACATATTATTCCCTCATTTAGTGGATATTTTCACAAAAAAGTGAAATTTTCAAAAATCCAAAATATTGGCTGAAAACTACTAAATATCAAGGACTCATTGGGCGAATCGCTCTGGAACTGAAATCGGAACGCTCACTGACATTTGCCCTACCTGAAAGTCTGATAAACGCCAGAAAAATGACTAAGTCCAAAAAAATAATGTTCAACTTTTTTCAATTTTACCCCCGTGTGATATATATTCTACCCACACACATTTGGAACTCTCCTGGGGTACCCTCACACATATTATTCCCTCATTTAGTGGATATTTTCACAAAAAAGTGAAATTTTCAAAAATCTAGAAAATTGGCTGAAAACGACTAACTATCAAGGACTCATTGGGTGAATCACTCTGGAACTGAAATTGGAACGCTCACAGACATTTCCCCTATCTGAAAGTCTGATAAACGCCGGAAAAATGACAGTCCAAAAAAAAAATGTTTTCAACTTTTTTCAATTTTACCCCCCTGGGATATATATTCTACCCACACACATTTGGAACTCTCCTGGGGTACCCTCACACATATTATTCCCTCATTTAGTGGATATTTTCACAAAAAAGAGAAATTTTCAAAAATCCAGAAAATTGGCTGAAAATGACTAAATATCAAGGACTCATTGAGCGAATCGCTCTGGAACTGAAATCGGAACGCTCACTGACATTTGCCCTATCTGAAAGTCTGATAAACGCCGGAAAAATGACTAAGTACAAAAAAAAATGTTCAACTTTTTTAAATTTTACCCCCGTGTGATATATATTCTACCCACACACATTTGGAACTCTCCTGGGGTACCCTCACACATATTATTCCCTCATTTAGTGGATATTTTCACAAAAAAGTGAAATTATCAAAAATCCAGAAAATTGGCTGAAAATGACTAAATATCAAGGACTCATTGGGCGAATCGCTCTGGAACTGAAATCGGAACGCTCACTGACATTTACCCTATCTGAAAGGCTGATAAACGCCGGAAAAATGACTAAGTACAAAAAAAAAATGTTCAACTTTTTTCAATTTTACCCCCGTGTGATATATATTCTACCCACACACATTTGGAAGTCTCCTGGGGTACCCTCACACATATTATTCCCTCATTTAGTGGATATTTTCACAAAAAAGTGAAATTTTCAAAAATCCAGAAAATTGGCTGAAAACGACTAAATATCAAGGACTCATTGGGCGAATCGCTCTGGAACTGAAATCGGAACGCTCACTGACATTTACCCTATCTGAAAGGCTGATAAACGCCGGAAAAATGACTAAGTACAAAAAAAAATGTTCAACTTTTTTCAATTTTACCCCCGTGTGATATATATTCTACCCACACACATTTGGAACTCTTCTGGGGTACCCTCACACATATTATTCCCTCATTTAGTGGATATTTTCACAAAAAAGTGAAATTTTCAAAAATCTAGAAAATTGGCTGAAAACGACTAACTATCAAGGACTCATTGGGGGAATCACTCAGGAACTGAAATTGGAACGCTCACTGACATTTGCCCTATCTGAAAGTCTGATAAACGCCAGAAAAATGACTAAGTCCAAAAAAAAAAATTATTTCAACTTTTTTCAATTTTACCCCCGTGGGATATATATTCTACCCACACACATTTGGAACTCTCCTGGGGTACCCTCACACATATTATTCCCTCATTTAGTGGATATTTTCACAAAAAAGTGAAATTATCAAAAATCCAGAAAATTGGCTGAAAACGACTAAATATCAAGGACTCATTGGGCGAATCGCTCTGGAACTGAAATCGGAACGCTCACTGACATTTACCCTATCTGAAAGGCTGATAAACGCCGGAAAAATGACTAAGTACAAAAAAAAAATGTTCAACTTTTTTCAATTTTACCCCCGTGTGATATATATTCTACCCACACACATTTGGAACTCTCCTGGGGTACCCTCACACATATTATTCCCTCATTTAGTGGATATTTTCACAAAAAAGTGAAATTTTCAAAAATCTAGAAAATTGGCTGAAAACGACTAACTATCAAGGACTCATTGGGAGAATCACTCTGGAACTGAAATTGGAACGCTTACAGACATTTCCCCTATCTGAAAGTCTGATAAACGCCGGAAAAATGACAGTCCAAAAAAAAAAATGTTTTCAACTTTTTTCAATTTTACCCCCCTGGGATATATATTCTACCCACACACATTTGGAACTCTCCTGGGGTACCCTCACACATATTATTCCCTCATTTAGTGGATATTTTCACAAAAAAGAGAAATTTTCAAAAATCCAGAAAATTGGCTGAAAATGACTAAATATCAAGGACTCATTGAGCGAATCGCTCTGGAACTGAAATCGGAACGCTCACTGACATTTGCCCTATCTGAAAGTCTGATAAAGGCCAGAAAAATGACTAAGTCCAAAAAAAAAAATTATTTCAACTTTTTTCAATTTTACCCCCGTGGGATATATATTCTACCCACACACATTTGGAACTCTCCTGGGGTACCCTCACACATATTATTCCCTCATTTAGTGGATATTTTCACAAAAAAGTGAAATTTTCAAAAATCCAGAAAATTGCCTGAAAACGACTAAATATCAAGGACTCATTGGGCGAATCGCTCTGGAACTGAAATCGGAACGCTCACTGACATTTGCCCTATCTGAAAGTCTGATAAACGCCGGAAAAATGACTAAGTACAAAAAAAAATGTTCAACTTTTTTAAATTTTACCCCCGTGTGATATATATTCTACCCACACACATTTGGAACTCTCCTGGGGTACCCTCACACATATTATTCCCTCATTTAGTGGATATTTTCACAAAAAAGTGAAATTTTCAAAAATCTAGAAAATTGGCTGAAAACGACTAACTATCAAGGACTCATTGGGAGAATCACTCTGGAACTGAAATTGGAACGCTCACAGACATTTCCCCTATCTGAAAGTCTGATAAACGCCGGAAAAATGACAGTCCAAAAAAAAAAATGTTTTCAACTTTTTTCAATTTTACCCCCCTGGGATATATATTCTACCCACACACATTTGGAACTCTCCTGGGGTACCCTCACACATATTATTCCCTCATTTAGTGGATATTTTCACAAAAAAGTGAAATTTTCAAAAATCTAGAAAATTGGCTGAAAACGACTAACTATCAAGGACTCATTGGGCGAATCACTCTGGAACTGAAATTGGAACACTCACTGACATTTCCCCTATCTGAAAGTCTGATAAACGCCGGAAAAATGACTACGTCCAAAAAAAAAATGTTTTCAACTTTTTTCAATTTTACCCCCGTGGGATATATATTCTACCCACCCACATTTGGAACACTCCTGGGATACCCTCACACATATTATTCCCTCATTTAGTGGATATTTTCACAAAAAAGTGAAATTTTCAAAAATCCAAAATATTGGCTGAAAACTACTAAATATCAAGGACTCATTGGGCGAATTGCTCTGGAACTGAAATCGGAACGCTCACTGACATTTGCCCTATCTGAAAGTCTGATAAACGCCAGAAAAATGACTAAGTCCAAAAAAAAAAATTATTTCAACTTTTTTCAATTTTACCCCCGTGGGAAATATATTCTACCCACACACATTTGGAACTCTCCTGGGGTACCCTCACACATATTATTCCCTCATTTAGTGGATATTTTCACAAAAAAGTGAAATTATCAAAAATCCAGAAAATTGGCTGAAAACGACTAAATATCAAGGACTCATTGGGCGAATCGCTCTGGAACTGAAATCGGAACGCTCACTGACATTTACCCTATCTGAAAGGCTGATAAACGCCGGAAAAATGACTAAGTACAAAAAAATAATGTTCAACTTTTTTCAATTTTACCCCCGTGTGATATATATTCTACCCACACACATTTGGAACTCTCCTGGGGTACCCTCACACATATTATTCCCTCATTTAGTGGATATTTTCACAAAAAAGTGAAATTTTCAAAAATCTAGAAAATTGGCTGAAAATGACTAAATATCAAGGACTCATTGAGCGAATCGCTCTGGAACTGAAATCGGAACGCTCACTGACATTTGCCCTATCTGAAAGTCTGATAAAGGCCAGAAAAATGACTCAGTCCAAAAAAAAAAATTATTTAAACTTTTTTCAATTTTACCCCCGTGGGATATATATTCTACCCACACACATTTGGAACTCTCCTGGGGTACCCTCACACATATTATTCCCTCATTTAGTGGATATTTTCACAAAAAAGTGAAATTTTCAAAAATCCAGAAAATTGCATGAAAACGACTAAATATCAAGGACTCATTGGGCGAATCGCTCTGGAACTGAAATCGGAACGCTCACTGACATTTGCCCTATCTGAAAGTCTGATAAACGCCGGAAAAATGACTAAGTACAAAAAAAAATGTTCAACTTTTTTCAATTTTACCCCCGTGTGATATATATTCTACCCACACACATTTGGAACTCTCCTGGGGTACCCTCACACATATTATTCCCTCATTTAGTGGATATTTTCACAAAAAAGTGAAATTATCAAAAATCCAGAAAATTGGCTGAAAACGACTAAATATCAAGGACTCATTGGGCGAATCGCTCTGGAACTGAAATCGGAACGCTCACTGACATTTACCCTATCTGAAAGGCTGATAAACGCCGGAAAAATGACTAAGTACAAAAAAAAAATGTTCAACTTTTTTCAATTTTACCCCCGTGTGATATATATTCTACCCACACACATTTGGAAGTCTCCTGGGGTACCCTCACACATATTATTCCCTCATTTAGTGGATATTTTCACAAAAAAGTGAAATTTTCAAAAATCTAGAAAATTGGCTGAAAACGACTAACTATCAAGGACTCATTGGGCGAATCACTCTGGAACTGAAATTGGAACGCTCACTGACATTTGCCCCATCTGAAAGTCTGATAAACGCCAGAAAAATGACTAAGTCCAAAAAAAAATTTTTTTCAACTTTTTTCAATTTTACCCCCGTGGGATATATATTCTACCCACACACATTTGGAACTCTCCTGGGGTACCCTCACACATATTATTCCCTCATTTAGTGGATATTTTCACAAAAAAGTGAAATTTTCAAAAATCTGGAAAATTGGCTGAAAACGACTAACTATCAAGGACTCATTGGGCGAATCACTCTGGAACTGAAATTGGAACGCTCACTGACATTTCCCCTATCTGAAAGTCTGATAAACGCCGGAAAAATGACTACGTCCAAAAAAAAAATGTTTTCAACTTTTTTCAATTTTACCCCCGTGGGATATATATTCTACCCACCCACATTTGGAACACTCCTGGGATACCCTCACACATATTATTCCCTCATTTAGTGGATATTTTCACAAAAAAGTGAAATTTTCAAAAATCCAAAATATTGGCTGAAAACTACTAAATATCAAGGACTCATTGGGCGAATCGCTCTGGAACTGAAATCGGAACGCTCACTGACATTTGCCCCATCTGAAAGTCTGATAAACGCCGGAAAAATGACTAAGTACAAAAAAAAATGTTCAACTTTTTTCAATTTTACCCCCGTGTGATATATATTCTACCCACACACATTTGGAACTCTCCTGGGGTACCCTCACACATATTATTCCCTCATTTAGTGGATATTTTCACAAAAAAGTGAAATTATCAAAAATCCAGAAAATTGGCTGAAAACGACTAAATATCAAGGACTCATTGGGCGAATCGCTCTGGAACTGAAATCGGAACGCTCACTGACATTTGCCCCATCTGAAAGTCTGATAAACGCCAGAAAAATGACTAAGTCCAAAAAAAAAATTATTTCAACTTTTTTCAATTTTACCCCCGTGTGATATATATTCTACCCACACACATTTGGAACTCTCCTGGGGTACCCTCACACATATTATTCCCTCATTTAGTGGATATTTTCACAAAAAAGTGAAATTATCAAAAATCCAGAAAATTGGCTGAAAACGACTAAATATCAAGGACTCATTGGGCGAATCGCTCTGGAACTGAAATCGGAACGCTCACTGACATTTACCCTATCTGAAAGGCTGATAAACGCCGGAAAAATGACTAAGTACAAAAAAAAATGTTCAACTTTTTTCAATTTTACCCCCGTGTGATATATATTCTACCCACACACATTTGGAACTCTCCTGGGGTACCCTCACACATATTATTCCCTCATTTAGTGGATATTTTCACAAAAAAGTGAAATTTTCAAAAATCTAGAAAATTGGCTGAAAACGACTAACTATCAAGGACTCATTGGGGGAATCACTCTGGAACTGAAATTGGAACGCTCACTGACATTTGCCGTATCTGAAAGTCTGATAAACGAAAGAAAAATGACTAAGTCCAAAAAAAAAAATTATTTCAACTTTTTTCAATTTTACCCCCGTGGGATATATATTCTACCCACACACATTTGGAACTCTCCTGGGGTACCCTCACACATATTATTCCCTCATTTAGTGGATATTTTCACAAAAAAGTGAAATTTTCAAAAATCCAGAAAATTGCATGAAAACGACTAAATATCAAGGACTCATTGGGCGAATCGCTCTGGAACTGAAATCGGAACGCTCACTGACATTTGCCCTATCTGAAAGTCTGATAAACGCCGGAAAAATGACTAAGTACAAAAAAAAATGTTCAACTTTTTTCAATTTTACCCCCGTGTGATATATATTCTACCCACACACATTTGGAACTCTCCTGGGGTACCCTCACACATATTATTCCCTCATTTAGTGGATATTTTCACAAAAAAGTGAAATTATCAAAAATCCAGAAAATTGGCTGAAAACGACTAAATATCAAGGACTCATTGGGCGAATCGCTCTGGAACTGAAATCGGAACGCTCACTGACATTTACCCTATCTGAAAGGCTGATAAACGCCGGAAAAATGACTAAGTACAAAAAAAAAATGTTCAACTTTTTTCAATTTTACCCCCGTGTGATATATATTCTACCCACACACATTTGGAAGTCTCCTGGGGTACCCTCACACATATTATTCCCTCATTTAGTGGATATTTTCACAAAAAAGTGAAATTTTCAAAAATCTAGAAAATTGGCTGAAAACGACTAACTATCAAGGACTCATTGGGCGAATCACTCTGGAACTGAAATTGGAACGCTCACTGACATTTGCCCCATCTGAAAGTCTGATAAACGCCAGAAAAATGACTAAGTCCAAAAAAAAATTTTTTTCAACTTTTTTCAATTTTACCCCCGTGGGATATATATTCTACCCACACACATTTGGAACTCTCCTGGGGTACCCTCACACATATTATTCCCTCATTTAGTGGATATTTTCACAAAAAAGTGAAATTTTCAAAAATCTGGAAAATTGGCTGAAAACGACTAACTATCAAGGACTCATTGGGCGAATCACTCTGGAACTGAAATTGGAACGCTCACTGACATTTCCCCTATCTGAAAGTCTGATAAACGCCGGAAAAATGACTACGTCCAAAAAAAAAATGTTTTCAACTTTTTTCAATTTTACCCCCGTGGGATATATATTCTACCCACCCACATTTGGAACACTCCTGGGATACCCTCACACATATTATTCCCTCATTTAGTGGATATTTTCACAAAAAAGTGAAATTTTCAAAAATCCAAAATATTGGCTGAAAACTACTAAATATCAAGGACTCATTGGGCGAATCGCTCTGGAACTGAAATCGGAACGCTCACTGACATTTGCCCCATCTGAAAGTCTGATAAACGCCAGAAAAATGACTAAGTCCAAAAAAAAAATTATTTCAACTTTTTTCAATTTTACCCCCGTGTGATATATATTCTACCCACACACATTTGGAACTCTCCTGGGGTACCCTCACACATATTATTCCCTCATTTAGTGGATATTTTCACAAAAAAGTGAAATTATCAAAAATCCAGAAAATTGGCTGAAAACGACTAAATATCAAGGACTCATTGGGCGAATCGCTCTGGAACTGAAATCGGAACGCTCACTGACATTTACCCTATCTGAAAGGCTGATAAACGCCGGAAAAATGACTAAGTACAAAAAAAAATGTTCAACTTTTTTAAATTTTACCCCCGTGTGATATATATTCTACCCACACACATTTGGAACTCTTCTGGGGTACCCTCACACATATTATTCCCTCATTTAGTGGATATTTTCACAAAAAAGTGAAATTTTCAAAAATCTAGAAAATTGGCTGAAAACGACTAACTATCAAGGACTCATTGGGGGAATCACTCAGGAACTGAAATTGGAACGCTCACTGACATTTGCCCTATCTGAAAGTCTGATAAACGCCAGAAAAATGACTAAGTCCAAAAAAAAAAATTATTTCAACTTTTTTCAATTTTACCCCCGTGTGATATATATTCTACCCACACACATTTGGAAGTCTCCTGGGGTACCCTCACACATATTATTCCCTCATTTAGTGGATATTTTCACAAAAAAGTGAAATTTTCATAAATCTAGAAAATTGGCTGAAAACGACTAACTATCAAGGACTCATTGGGCGAATCACTCTGGAACTGAAATTGGAACGCTCACTGACATTTGCCCCATCTGAAAGTCTGATAAACGCCAGAAAAATGACTAAGTCCAAAAAAAAATTTTTTTCAACTTTTTTCAATTTTACCCCCGTGGGATATATATTCTACCCACACACATTTGGAACTCTCCTGGGGTACCCTCACACATATTATTCCCTCATTTAGTGGATATTTTCACAAAAAAGTGAAATTTTCAAAAATCTAGAAAATTGGCTGAAAACGACTAACTATCAAGGACTCATTGGGCGAATCACTCTCTAACTGAAATTGGAACGCTCACTGACATTTCCCCTATCTGAAAGTCTGATAAACGCCGGAAAAATGACTACGTCCAAAAAAAAAATGTTTTCAACTTTTTTCAATTTTACCCCCGTGGGATATATATTCTACCCACCCACATTTGGAACACTCCTGGGATACCCTCACACATATTATTCCCTCATTTAGTGGATATTTTCACAAAAAAGTGAAATTTTCAAAAATCCAAAATATTGGCTGAAAACTACTAAATATCAAGGACTCATTGGGCGAATCGCTCTGGAACTGAAATCGGAACGCTCACTGACATTTGCCCCATCTGAAAGTCTGATAAACGCCAGAAAAATGACTAAGTCCAAAAAAAAAATTATTTCAACTTTTTTCAATTTTACCCCCGTGTGATATATATTCTACCCACACACATTTGGAACTCTCCTGGGGTACCCTCACACATATTATTCCCTCATTTAGTGGATATTTTCACAAAAAAGTGAAATTATCAAAAATCCAGAAAATTGGCTGAAAACGACTAAATATCAAGGACTCATTGGGCGAATCGTTCTGGAACTGAAATCGGAACGCTCACTGACATTTACCCTATCTGAAAGGCTGATAAACGCCGGAAAAATGACTAAGTACAAAAAAAAATGTTCAACTTTTTTCAATTTTACCCCCGTGTGATATATATTCTACCCAAACACATTTGGAACTCTTCTGGGGTACCCTCACACATATTATTCCCTCATTTAGTGGATATTTTCACAAAAAAGTGAAATTTTCAAAAATCTAGAAAATTGGCTGAAAACGACTAACTATCAAGGACTCATTGAGGGAATCACTCTGGAACTGAAATTGGAACGCTCACTGACATTTGCCGTATCTGAAAGTCTGATAAATGCCGGAAAAATGACTAAGTCCAAAAAAAAAAATTATTTCAACTTTTTTCAATTTTACCCCCGTGGGATATATATTCTACCCACACACATTTGGAACTCTCCTGGGGTACCCTCACACATATTATTCCCTCATTTAGTGGATATTTTCACAAAAAAGTGAAATTATCAAAAATCCAGAAAATTGGCTGAAAACGACTAAATATCAAGGACTCATTGGGCGAATCGCTCTGGAACTGAAATCGGAACGCTCACTGACATTTACCCTATCTGAAAGGCTGATAAACGCCGGAAAAATGACTAAGTACAAAAAAATATGTTCAACTTTTTTCAATTTTACCCCCGTGTGATATATATTCTACCCACACACATTTGGAACTCTCCTGGGGTACCCTCACACATATTATTCCCTCATTTAGTGGATATTTTCACAAAAAAGTGAAATTATCAAAAATCCAGAAAATTGGCTGAAAACGACTAAATATCAAGGACTCATTGGGCGAATCGCTCTGGAACTGAAATCGGAACGCTCACTGACATTTACCCTATCTGAAAGGCTGATAAACGCCGGAAAAATGACTAAGTACAAAAAAAAAAAGTTCAACTTTTTTCAATTTTACCCCCGTGTGATATATATTCTACCCACACACATTTGGAAGTCTCCTTGGGTACCCTCACACATATTATTCCCTCATTTAGTGGATATTTTCACAAAAAAGTGAAATTTTCAAAAATCTAGAAAATTGGCTGAAAACGACTAACTATCAAGGACTCATTGGGCGAATCACTCTGGAACTGAAATTGGAACGCTCACTGACATTTGCCCTATCTGAAAGTCTGATAAACGCCAGAAAAATGACTAAGTCCAAAAAAAAAAATTATTTCAACTTTTTTCAATTTTACCCCCGTGGGATATATATTCTACCCACACACATTTGGTACTCTCCTGGGGTACCCTCACACATATTATTCCCTCATTTAGTGGATATTTTCACAAAAAATTGAAATTTTCAAAAATCCAGAAAATTGGCTGAAAACGACGAAATATCAAGGACTCATTGGGCGAATCGCTCTGGAACTGAAATTGGAACGCTCACTGACATTTGCCCTATCTGAAAGTCTGATAAACGCCGGAAAAATGACTAAGTACAAAAAAAAATGTTCAACTTTTTTCAATTTTACCCCCGTGTGATATATATTCTACCCACACACATTTGGAACTCTCCTGGGGTACCCTCACACATATTATTCCCTCATTTAGTGGATATTTTCACAAAAAAGTGAAATTTTCAAAAATCTAGAAAATTGGCTGAAAACGACTAACTATCAAGGACTCATTGGGTGAATCACTCTGGAACTGAAATTGGAACGCTCACTGACATTTCCCCTATCTGAAAGTCTGATAAACGCCGGAAAAATGACAGTCCAAAAAAAAAATGTTTTCAACTTTTTTCAATTTTACCCCCGTGGGATATATATTCTACCCACACACATTTGGAACTCTCCTGGGGTACCCTCACACATATTATTCCCTCATTTAGTGGATATTTTCACAAAAAAGAGAAATTTTCAAAAATCCAGAAAATTGGCTGAAAATGACTAAATATCAAGGACTCATTGGGCGAATCGCTCTGGAACTGAAATCGAAACGCTCACTGACATTTGCCCTATCTGAAAGTCTGATAAAGGCCAGAAAAATGACTAAGTCCAAAAAAAAAAATTATTTCTACTTTTTTCAATTTTACCCCCGTGGGATATATATTCTACCCACACACATTTGGAACACTCCTGGGATACCCTCACACATATTATTCCCTCATTTAGTGGATATTTTCACAAAAAAGTGAAATTTTCAAAAATCCAAAATATTGGCTGAAAACTACTAAATATCAAGGAGTCATTGGGCGAATCGCTCTGGAACTGAAATCGGAACGCTCACTGACATTTGCCCTATCTGAAAGTCTGATAAACGCCGGAAAAATGACAGTCCAAAAAAAAAATGTTTTCAACTTTTTTCAATTTTACCCCCGTGGGATATATATTCTACCCACACACATTTGGAACTCTCCTGGGGTACCCTCACACATATTATTCCCTCATTTAGTGGATATTTTCACAAAAAAGTGAAATTATCAAAAATCCAGAAAATTGGCTGAAAACGACTAAACATCAAGGAGTCATTGGGCGAATCACTCTGGAACTGAAATCGGAACGCTCACTGACATTTACCCTATCTGAAAGGCTGATAAACGCCGGAAAAATGACTAAGTACAAAAAAAAATGTTCAACTTTTTTCAATTTTACCCCCGTGTGATATATATTCTACCCACACACATTTGGAAGTCTCCTGGGATACCCTCACACATATTATTCCCTCATTTAGTGGATATTTTCACAAAAAAGTGAAATTTTCAAAAATCCAAAATATTGGCTGAAAACTACTAAATATCAAGGAGTCATTGGTCGAATCGCTCTGGAACTGAAATCGGAACGCTCACTGACATTTGCCCTATCTGAAAGTCTGATAAACGCCGGAAAAATGACAGTCCAAAAAAAAAATGTTTTCAACTTTTTTCAATTTTACCCCCGTGGGATATATATTCTACCCACACACATTTGGAACTCTCCTGGGGTACCCTCACACATATTATTCCCTCATTTAGTGGATATTTTCACAAAAAAGTGAAATTTTCAAAAATCTAGAAAATTGGCTGAAAACGACTAACTATCAAGGACTCTATGGGCGAATCGCTCTGGAACTGAAATCGGAACGCTCACTGACATTTGCCCTATCTGAAAGTCTGATAAACGCCGGAAAAATGACTAAGTCAAAAAAAAAATGTTTTCAACTTTTTTCAATTTTACCCCCGTGTGATATATATTCTACCCATACACATTTGAAACTCTCCTGGGGTACCCTCACACATATTATTCCCTCATTTAGTGGATATTTTCACAAAAAAGTGAAATTTTCAAAAATCCAAAATATTGGCTGAAAACGACTAAATATCAAGGACTCATTGGGTGAATCGCTCTGGAACTGAAATCGGAACGCTCACTGACATTTGCCCTATCTGAAAGTCTGATAAACGCCAGAAAAATGACTAAGTCCAAAAAAAAAATTATTTCAACTTTTTCCAATTTTACCCCCGTGGGATATATATTCTACCCACACACATTTGGAACTCTCCTGGGGTACCCTCACACATATTATTCCCTCATTTAGTGGATATTTTCACAAAAAAGTGAAATTTTCAAAAATCCAGAAAATTGCCTGAAAACGACTAAATATCAAGGACTCATTGGGCGAATCGCTCTGGAACTGAAATCGGAACGCTCACTAACATTTGCCCTATCTGAAAGTCTGATAAACGCCGGAAAAATGACTAAGTACAAAAAAAAAAGTTCAACTTTTTTCAATTTTACCCCCGTGTGATATATATTCTACCCACACACATTTGGAACTCTCCTGGGGTACCCTCACACATATTATTCCCTCATTTAGTGGATATTTTCACAAAAAAGTGAAATTTTCAAAAATCCAAAATATTGGCTGAAAACTACTAAATATCAAGGAGTCATTGGTCGAATCGCTCTGGAACTGAAATCGGAACGCTCACTGACATTTGCCCTATCTGAAAGTCTGATAAACGCCGGAAAAATGACAGTCCAAAAAAAAAATGTTTTCAACTTTTTTCAATTTTACCCCCGTGGGATATATATTCTACCCACACACATTTGGAACTCTCCTGGGGTACCCTCACACATATTATTCCCTCATTTAGTGGATATTTTCACAAAAAAGTGAAATTTTCAAGAATCCAGAAAATTGGCTGAAAACGACTAAATATCAAGGACTCATTGGGCGAATCGCTCTGGAACTGAAATTGGAACGCTCACTGACATTTGCCCTATCTGAAAGTCTGATAAACGCCAGAAAAATGACTAAGTCCAAAAAAAAAAATTATTTCAACTTTTTTCAATTTTACCCCCGTGGGATATATATTCTAACCACCCACATTTGGAACTCTCCTGGGGTACCCTCACACATATTATTCCCTCATTTAGTGGATATTTTCACAAAAAAGTGAAATTTTCAAAAATCCAGAAAATTGGCTGAAAACGACTAAATATCAAGGACTCATTGGGCGAATCGCTCTGGAACTGAAATCGGAACGCTCACTGACATTTGCCCTATCTGAAAGTCTGATAAACGCCGGAAAAATGACTAAGTACAAAAAAAAATGTTCAACTTTTTTCAATTTTACCCCCGTGTGATATATATTCTACCCACACACATTTGGAACTCTCCTGGGGTACCCTCACACATATTATTCCCTCATTTAGTGGATATTTTCACAAAAAAGTGAAATTTTCAAAAATCTAGAAAATTGGCTGAAAACGACTAACTATCAAGGACTCATTGGGCGAATCACTCTGGAACTGAAATTGGAACGCTCACTGACATTTGCCCCATCTGAAAGTCTGATAAACGCCAGAAAAATGACTAAGTCCGAAAAAAAATATTTTTCAACTTTTTTCAATTTTACCCCCGTGGGATATATATTCTACCCACACACATTTGGAACTCTCCTGGGGTACCCTCACACATATTATTCCCTCATTTAGTGGATATTTTCACAAAAAAGTGAAATTTTCAAAAATCTAGAAAATTGGCTGAAAACGACTATCAAGGACTCATTGGGCGAATCACTCTGTAACTGAAATTGGAACGCTCACTGACATTTCTCCTATCTGAAAGTCTGATAAACGCCGGAAAAATGACTACGTCCAAAAAAAAAATGTTTTCAACTTTTTTCAATTTTACCCCCGTGGGATATATATTCTACCCACACACATTTGGAACACTCCTGGGATACCCTTACACATATTATTCCCTCATTTAGTGGATATTTTCACAAAAAAGTGAAATTTTCAAAAATCCAAAATATTGGCTGAAAACTACTAAATATCAAGGACTCATTGGGCGAATCGCTCTGGAACTGAAATCGGAACGCTCACTGACATTTGCCCTATCTGAAAGTCTGATAAACGCCGGAAAAATGACAGTCCAAAAAAAAAAAGTTTTCAACTTTTTTCAATTTTACCCCCGTGGGATATATATTCTACCCACACACATTTGGAACACTCCTGGGATACCCTTACACATATTATTCCCTCATTTAGTGGATATTTTCACAAAAAAGTGAAATTTTCAAAAATCCAGAAAATTGGCTGAAAACGAATAAATATCAAGGACTCATTGGGCGAATCGCTCTGGAACTGAAATCGGAACGCTCACTGACATTTACCCCTTCTGAAAGGCTGATAAACGCTGGAAAAATGACTAAGTACAAAAAAAAATGTTCAACTTTTCTCAATTTTACCCGCGTGTGATATATATTCTACCCACACACATTTGGAACTCTCCTGGGGTACCCTCACACATATTATTCCCTCATTTAGTGGATATTTTCACAAAAAAGTGAAATTTTCAAAAATCTAGAAAATTGGCTGAAAACGACTAACTATCAAGGACTCATTGGGCGAATCACTCTGGAACTGAAATTGGAACGCTCACTGACATTTCCCCTATCTGAAAGTCTGATAAACGCCGGAAAAATGACAGTCCAAAAAAAAAATGTTTTCAACTTTTTTCAATTTTACCCCCGTGTGATATATATTCTACCCACACACATTTGGAACTCTCCTGGGCTACCCTCACACATATTATTCCCTCATTTAGTGGATATTTTCACAAAAAAGTGAAATTATCAAAAATCCAGAAAATTGGCTGAAAACGACTAAATATCAAGGACTCATTGGGCGAATCGCTCTGGAACTGAAATCGGAACGCTCACTGACATTTACCCTTTCTGAAAGGCTGATAAACGCCGGAAAAATGACTAAGTACAAAAAAAAAATGTTCAACTTTTTTCAATTTTACCCCCGTGTGATATATATTCTACCCACACACATTTGGAACTCTCCTGGGGTACCCTCACAAATATTATTCCCTCATTTAGTGGATATTTTCACAAAAAAGTGAAATTTTCAAAAATCTAGAAAATTGGCTGAAAACGACTAACTATCAAGGACTCATTGGGCGAATCACTCTGGAACTGAAATTGGAACGCTCACTGACATTTCCCCTATCTGAAAGTCTGATAAACGCCGGAAAAATGACAGTCCAAAAAAAAAATGTTTTCAACTTTTTTCAATTTTACCCCCGTGGGATATATATTCTACTCACACACATTTGAAACTCTCCTGGGGTACCCTCACACATATTATTCCCTCATTTAGTGGATATTTTCACAAAAAAGTGAAATTTTCAAAAATCTAGAAAATTGGCTGAAAACGACTAACTATCAAGGACTCATTGGGCGAATCGCTCTGGAACTGAAATCGGAGCGCTCACTGACATTTGCCCTATCTGAAAGTCTGATAAACGCCGGAAAAATGACTAAGTCAAAAAAAAAATGTTTTCAACTTTTTTCAATTTTACCCCCGTGTGATATATATTCTACCCATACACATTTGAAACTCTCCTGGGGTACCCTCACACATATTATTCCCTCATTTAGTGGATATTTTCACAAAAAAGTGAAATTTTCAAAAATCCAAAATATTGGCTGAAAACGACTAAATATCAAGGACTCATTGGGTGAATCGCTCTGGAACTGAAATCGGAACGCTCACTGACATTTGCCCTATCTGAAAGTCTGATAAACGCCAGAAAAATGACTAAGTCCAAAAAAAAAATTATTTCAACTTTTTCCAATTTTACCCCCGTGGGATATATATTCTACCCACACACATTTGGAACTCTCCTGGGGTACCCTCACACATATTATTCCCTCATTTAGTGGATATTTTCACAAAAAAGTGAAATTTTCAAAAATCCAGAAAATTGCCTGAAAACGACTAAATATCAAGGACTCATTGGGCGAATCGCTCTGGAACTGAAATCGGAACGCTCACTAACATTTGCCCTATCTGAAAGTCTGATAAACGCCGGAAAAATGACTAAGTACAAAAAAAAAAGTTCAACTTTTTTCAATTTTACCCCCGTGTGATATATATTCTACCCACACACATTTGGAACTCTCCTGGGGTACCCTCACACATATTATTCCCTCATTTAGTGGATATTTTCACAAAAAAGTGAAATTTTCAAAAATCCAGAAAATTGGCTGAAAACGACTAAATATCAAGGACTCATTGGGCGAATCGCTCTGGAACTGAAATTGGAACGCTCACTGACATTTGCCCTATCTGAAAGTCTGATAAACGCCAGAAAAATGACTAAGTCCAAAAAAAAAAATTATTTCAACTTTTTTCAATTTTACCCCCGTGGGATATATATTCTAACCACCCACATTTGGAACTCTCCTGGGGTACCCTCACACATATTATTCCCTCATTTAGTGGATATTTTCACAAAAAAGTGAAATTTTCAAAAATCCAGAAAATTGGCTGAAAACGACTAAATATCAAGGACTCATTGGGCGAATCGCTCTGGAACTGAAATCGGAACGCTCACTGACATTTGCCCTATCTGAAAGTCTGATAAACGCCGGAAAAATGACTAAGTACAAAAAAAAATGTTCAACTTTTTTCAATTTTACCCCCGTGTGATATATATTCTACCCACACACATTTGGAACTCTCCTGGGGTACCCTCACACATATTATTCCCTCATTTAGTGGATATTTTCACAAAAAAGTGAAATTTTCAAAAATCTAGAAAATTGGCTGAAAACGACTAACTATCAAGGACTCATTGGGCGAATCACTCTGGAACTGAAATTGGAACGCTCACTGACATTTGCCCCATCTGAAAGTCTGATAAACGCCAGAAAAATGACTAAGTCCGAAAAAAAATATTTTTCAACTTTTTTCAATTTTACCCCCGTGGGATATATATTCTACCCACACACATTTGGAACTCTCCTGGGGTACCCTCACACATATTATTCCCTCATTTAGTGGATATTTTCACAAAAAAGTGAAATTTTCAAAAATCTAGAAAATTGGCTGAAAACGACTATCAAGGACTCATTGGGCGAATCACTCTGTAACTGAAATTGGAACGCTCACTGACATTTCTCCTATCTGAAAGTCTGATAAACGCCGGAAAAATGACTACGTCCAAAAAAAAAATGTTTTCAACTTTTTTCAATTTTACCCCCGTGGGATATATATTCTACCCACACACATTTGGAACACTCCTGGGATACCCTTACACATATTATTCCCTCATTTAGTGGATATTTTCACAAAAAAGTGAAATTTTCAAAAATCCAAAATATTGGCTGAAAACTACTAAATATCAAGGACTCATTGGGCGAATCGCTCTGGAACTGAAATCGGAACGCTCACTGACATTTGCCCTATCTGAAAGTCTGATAAACGCCGGAAAAATGACAGTCCAAAAAAAAAAAGTTTTCAACTTTTTTCAATTTTACCCCCGTGGGATATATATTCTACCCACACACATTTGGAACACTCCTGGGATACCCTTACACATATTATTCCCTCATTTAGTGGATATTTTCACAAAAAAGTGAAATTTTCAAAAATCCAGAAAATTGGCTGAAAACGAATAAATATCAAGGACTCATTGGGCGAATCGCTCTGGAACTGAAATCGGAACGCTCACTGACATTTACCCTTTCTGAAAGGCTGATAAACGCTGGAAAAATGACTAAGTACAAAAAAAAAAGTTCAACTTTTCTCAATTTTACCCCCGTGTGATATATATTCTACCCACACACATTTGGAACTCTCCTGGGGTACCCTCACACATATTATTCCCTCATTTAGTGGATATTTTCACAAAAAAGTGAAATTTTCAAAAATCTCGAAAATTGGCTGAAAACGACTAACTATCAAGGACTCATTGGGCGAATCACTCTGGAACTGAAATTGGAACGCTCACTGACATTTCCCCTATCTGAAAGTCTGATAAACGCCGGAAAAATGACAGTCCAAAAAAAAAATGTTTTCAACTTTTTTCAATTTTACCCCCGTGTGATATATATTCTACCCACACACATTTGGAACTCTCCTGGGCTACCCTCACACATATTATTCCCTCATTTAGTGGATATTTTCACAAAAAAGTGAAATTATCAAAAATCCAGAAAATTGGCTGAAAACGACTAAATATCAAGGACTCATTGGGCGAATCGCTCTGGAACTGAAATCGGAACGCTCACTGACATTTACCCTTTCTGAAAGGCTGATAAACGCCGGAAAAATGACTAAGTACAAAAAAAAAATGTTCAACTTTTTTCAATTTTACCCCCGTGTGATATATATTCTACCCACACACATTTGGAACTCTCCTGGGGTACCCTCACAAATATTATTCCCTCATTTAGTGGATATTTTCACAAAAAAGTGAAATTTTCAAAAATCTAGAAAATTGGCTGAAAACGACTAACTATCAAGGACTCATTGGGCGAATCACTCTGGAACTGAAATTGGAACGCTCACTGACATTTCCCCTATCTGAAAGTCTGATAAACGCCGGAAAAATGACAGTCCAAAAAAAAAATGTTTTCAACTTTTTTCAATTTTACCCCCGTGGGATATATATTCTACTCACACACATTTGAAACTCTCCTGGGGTACCCTCACACATATTATTCCCTCATTTAGTGGATATTTTCACAAAAAAGTGAAATTTTCAAAAATCCAAAATATTGGCTGAAAACTACTAAATATCAAGGACTCATTGGGCGAATCGCTCTGGAACTGAAATCGGAACGCTCACTGACATTTGCCCTATCTGAAAGTCTGATAAACGCCGGAAAAATGACAGTCCAAAAAAAAAAAGTTTTCAACTTTTTTCAATTTTACCCCCGTGGGATATATATTCTACCCACACACATTTGGAACACTCCTGGGATACCCTTACACATATTATTCCCTCATTTAGTGGATATTTTCACAAAAAAGTGAAATTTTCAAAAATCCAGAAAATTGGCTGAAAACGAATAAATATCAAGGACTCATTGGGCTAATCGCTCTGGAACTGAAATCGGAACGCTCACTGACATTTACCCTTTCTGAAAGGCTGATAAACGCTGGAAAAATGACTAAGTACAAAAAAAAAAGTTCAACTTTTCTCAATTTTACCCCCGTGTGATATATATTCTACCCACACACATTTGGAACTCTCCTGGGGTACCCTCACACATATTATTCAATCATTTAGTGGATATTTTCACAAAAAAGTGAAATTTTCAAAAATCTAGAAAATTGGCTGAAAACGACTAACTATCAAGGACTCATTGGGCGAATGACTCTGGAACTGAAATTGGAACGCTCACTGACATTTCCCCTATCTGAAAGTCTGATAAACGCCGGAAAAATGACAGTCCAAAAAAAAAATGTTTTCAACTTTTTTCAATTTTACCCCCGTGTGATATATATTCTACCCACACACATTTGGAACTCTCCTGGGCTACCCTCACACATATTATTCCCTCATTTAGTGGATATTTTCACAAAAAAGTGAAATTATCAAAAATCCAGAAAATTGGCTGAAAACGACTAAATATCAAGGACTCATTGGGCGAATCGCTCTGGAACTGAAATCGGAACGCTCACTGACATTTACCCTTTCTGAAAGGCTGATAAACGCCGGAAAAATGACTAAGTACAAAAAAAAAATGTTCAACTTTTTTCAATTTTACCCCCGTGTGATATATATTCTACCCACACACATTTGGAACTCTCCTGGGGTACCCTCACACATATTATTCCCTCATTTAGTGGATATTTTCACAAAAAAGTGAAATTTTCAAAAATCTAGAAAATTGGCTGAAAACGACTAACTATCAAGGACTCATTGGGCGAATCGCTCTGGAACTGAAATCGGAACGCTCACTGACATTTGCCCTATCTGAAAGTCTGATAAACGCCGGAAAAATGACTAAGTCAAAAAAAAAATGTTTTCAACTTTTTTCAATTTTACCCCCGTGTGATATATATTCTACCCATACACATTTGAAACTCTCCTGGGGTACCCTCACACATATTATTCCCTCATTTAGTGGATATTTTCACAAAAAAGTGAAATTTTCAAAAATCCAAAATATTGGCTGAAAACGACTAAATATCAAGGACTCATTGGGTGAATCGCTCTGGAACTGAAATCGGAACGCTCACTGACATTTGCCCTATCTGAAAGTCTGATAAACGCCAGAAAAATGACTAAGTCCAAAAAAAAAAATTATTTCAACTTTTTCCAATTTTACCCCCGTGGGATATATATTCTACCCACACACATTTGGAACTCTCCTGGGGTACCCTCACACATATTATTCCCTCATTTAGTGGATATTTTCACAAAAAAGTGAAATTTTAAAAAATCCAAAATATTGGCTGAAAACGACTAAATATCAAGGACTCATAGGTCGAATCGCTCTGGAACTGAAATCGGAACGCTCACTGACATTTGCCCTATGTGAAAGTCTGATAAACGTTGGAAAAATGACTTAGTACAAAAAAAAATTTTTCAACTTTTTTCAATTTTACCCCCGTGGGATATATATTCTACCCACACACATTTGAAACTCTCCTGGGGTACCCTCACACATAATATTCCCTCATTTAGTGGATATTTTCACAAAAAAGTGAAATTTTCAAAAATCCAGAAGATTGCCTGAAAACGACTAACTATTAAGGACTCATTGGGCGAATCACTCTGGAACTGAAACTGGAACGCTCACTGACATTTCCCCTATCTGAAAGTCTGATAAACGCCGGAAAAATGACTAAGTCGAAAAAAAAAAATGTTTTCAACTTTTTTCAATTTTACCCCCGTGGGATATATATTCTACCCACACACATTTGGAACTCTCCTGTGGTACCCTCACACATATTACTCCCTCATTTAGTGGATATTTTCACAAAAAAGTGAAATATTAAAAAATCCAAAATATTGGCTGAAAACGACTAAATATCAAGGACTCATAGGGCGAATCGCTCTGGAACTGAAATCGGAACGCTCACTGACATTTACCCTTTCTGAAAGGCTGATAAACGCCGGAAAAATGACTAAGTACAAAAAAAAAATGTTCAACTTTTTTCAATTTTACCCCCGTGTGATATATATTCTACCCACACACATTTGGAACTCTCCTGGGGTACCCTCACAAATATTATTCCCTCATTTAGTGGATATTTTCACAAAAAAGTGAAATTTTCAAAAATCTAGAAAATTGGCTGAAAACGACTAACTATCAAGGACTCATTGGGCGAATCACTCTGGAACTGAAATTGGAACGCTCACTGACATTTCCCCTATCTGAAAGTCTGATAAACGCCGGAAAAATGACAGTCCAAAAAAAAAATGTTTTCAACTTTTTTCAATTTTACCCCCGTGGGATATATATTCTACTCACACACATTTGAAACTCTCCTGGGGTACCCTCACACATATTATTCCCTCATTTAGTGGATATTTTCACAAAAAAGTGAAATTTTCAAAAATCTAGAAAATTGGCTGAAAACGACTAACTATCAAGGACTCATTGGGCGAATCGCTCTGGAACTGAAATCGGAGCGCTCACTGACATTTGCCCTATCTGAAAGTCTGATAAACGCCGGAAAAATGACTAAGTCAAAAAAAAAATGTTTTCAACTTTTTTCAATTTTACCCCCGTGTGATATATATTCTACCCATACACATTTGAAACTCTCCTGGGGTACCCTCACACATATTATTCCCTCATTTAGTGGATATTTTCACAAAAAAGTGAAATTTTCAAAAATCCAAAATATTGGCTGAAAACGACTAAATATCAAGGACTCATTGGGTGAATCGCTCTGGAACTGAAATCGGAACGCTCACTGACATTTGCCCTATCTGAAAGTCTGATAAACGCCAGAAAAATGACTAAGTCCAAAAAAAAAATTATTTCAACTTTTTCCAATTTTACCCCCGTGGGATATATATTCTACCCACACACATTTGGAACTCTCCTGGGGTACCCTCACACATATTATTCCCTCATTTAGTGGATATTTTCACAAAAAAGTGAAATTTTCAAAAATCCAGAAAATTGCCTGAAAACGACTAAATATCAAGGACTCATTGGGCGAATCGCTCTGGAACTGAAATCGGAACGCTCACTAACATTTGCCCTATCTGAAAGTCTGATAAACGCCGGAAAAATGACTAAGTACAAAAAAAAAAGTTCAACTTTTTTCAATTTTACCCCCGTGTGATATATATTCTACCCACACACATTTGGAACTCTCCTGGGGTACCCTCACACATATTATTCCCTCATTTAGTGGATATTTTCACAAAAAAGTGAAATTTTCAAAAATCCAGAAAATTGGCTGAAAACGACTAAATATCAAGGACTCATTGGGCGAATCGCTCTGGAACTGAAATTGGAACGCTCACTGACATTTGCCCTATCTGAAAGTCTGATAAACGCCAGAAAAATGACTAAGTCCAAAAAAAAAAATTATTTCAACTTTTTTCAATTTTACCCCCGTGGGATATATATTCTAACCACCCACATTTGGAACTCTCCTGGGGTACCCTCACACATATTATTCCCTCATTTAGTGGATATTTTCACAAAAAAGTGAAATTTTCAAAAATCCAGAAAATTGGCTGAAAACGACTAAATATCAAGGACTCATTGGGCGAATCGCTCTGGAACTGAAATCGGAACGCTCACTGACATTTGCCCTATCTGAAAGTCTGATAAACGCCGGAAAAATGACTAAGTACAAAAAAAAATGTTCAACTTTTTTCAATTTTACCCCCGTGTGATATATATTCTACCCACACACATTTGGAACTCTCCTGGGGTACCCTCACACATATTATTCCCTCATTTAGTGGATATTTTCACAAAAAAGTGAAATTTTCAAAAATCTAGAAAATTGGCTGAAAACGACTAACTATCAAGGACTCATTGGGCGAATCACTCTGGAACTGAAATTGGAACGCTCACTGACATTTGCCCCATCTGAAAGTCTGATAAACGCCAGAAAAATGACTAAGTCCGAAAAAAAATATTTTTCAACTTTTTTCAATTTTACCCCCGTGGGATATATATTCTACCCACACACATTTGGAACTCTCCTGGGGTACCCTCACACATATTATTCCCTCATTTAGTGGATATTTTCACAAAAAAGTGAAATTTTCAAAAATCTAGAAAATTGGCTGAAAACGACTATCAAGGACTCATTGGGCGAATCACTCTGTAACTGAAATTGGAACGCTCACTGACATTTCTCCTATCTGAAAGTCTGATAAACGCCGGAAAAATGACTACGTCCAAAAAAAAAATGTTTTCAACTTTTTTCAATTTTACCCCCGTGGGATATATATTCTACCCACACACATTTGGAACACTCCTGGGATACCCTTACACATATTATTCCCTCATTTAGTGGATATTTTCACAAAAAAGTGAAATTTTCAAAAATCCAAAATATTGGCTGAAAACTACTAAATATCAAGGACTCATTGGGCGAATCGCTCTGGAACTGAAATCGGAACGCTCACTGACATTTGCCCTATCTGAAAGTCTGATAAACGCCGGAAAAATGACAGTCCAAAAAAAAAAAGTTTTCAACTTTTTTCAATTTTACCCCCGTGGGATATATATTCTACCCACACACATTTGGAACACTCCTGGGATACCCTTACACATATTATTCCCTCATTTAGTGGATATTTTCACAAAAAAGTGAAATTTTCAAAAATCCAGAAAATTGGCTGAAAACGAATAAATATCAAGGACTCATTGGGCGAATCGCTCTGGAACTGAAATCGGAACGCTCACTGACATTTACCCTTTCTGAAAGGCTGATAAACGCTGGAAAAATGACTAAGTACAAAAAAAAAAGTTCAACTTTTCTCAATTTTACCCCCGTGTGATATATATTCTACCCACACACATTTGGAACTCTCCTGGGGTACCCTCACACATATTATTCCCTCATTTAGTGGATATTTTCACAAAAAAGTGAAATTTTCAAAAATCTCGAAAATTGGCTGAAAACGACTAACTATCAAGGACTCATTGGGCGAATCACTCTGGAACTGAAATTGGAACGCTCACTGACATTTCCCCTATCTGAAAGTCTGATAAACGCCGGAAAAATGACAGTCCAAAAAAAAAATGTTTTCAACTTTTTTCAATTTTACCCCCGTGTGATATATATTCTACCCACACACATTTGGAACTCTCCTGGGCTACCCTCACACATATTATTCCCTCATTTAGTGGATATTTTCACAAAAAAGTGAAATTATCAAAAATCCAGAAAATTGGCTGAAAACGACTAAATATCAAGGACTCATTGGGCGAATCGCTCTGGAACTGAAATCGGAACGCTCACTGACATTTACCCTTTCTGAAAGGCTGATAAACGCCGGAAAAATGACTAAGTACAAAAAAAAAATGTTCAACTTTTTTCAATTTTACCCCCGTGTGATATATATTCTACCCACACACATTTGGAACTCTCCTGGGGTACCCTCACAAATATTATTCCCTCATTTAGTGGATATTTTCACAAAAAAGTGAAATTTTCAAAAATCTAGAAAATTGGCTGAAAACGACTAACTATCAAGGACTCATTGGGCGAATCACTCTGGAACTGAAATTGGAACGCTCACTGACATTTCCCCTATCTGAAAGTCTGATAAACGCCGGAAAAATGACAGTCCAAAAAAAAAATGTTTTCAACTTTTTTCAATTTTACCCCCGTGGGATATATATTCTACTCACACACATTTGAAACTCTCCTGGGGTACCCTCACACATATTATTCCCTCATTTAGTGGATATTTTCACAAAAAAGTGAAATTTTCAAAAATCCAAAATATTGGCTGAAAACTACTAAATATCAAGGACTCATTGGGCGAATCGCTCTGGAACTGAAATCGGAACGCTCACTGACATTTGCCCTATCTGAAAGTCTGATAAACGCCGGAAAAATGACAGTCCAAAAAAAAAAAGTTTTCAACTTTTTTCAATTTTACCCCCGTGGGATATATATTCTACCCACACACATTTGGAACACTCCTGGGATACCCTTACACATATTATTCCCTCATTTAGTGGATATTTTCACAAAAAAGTGAAATTTTCAAAAATCCAGAAAATTGGCTGAAAACGAATAAATATCAAGGACTCATTGGGCTAATCGCTCTGGAACTGAAATCGGAACGCTCACTGACATTTACCCTTTCTGAAAGGCTGATAAACGCTGGAAAAATGACTAAGTACAAAAAAAAAAGTTCAACTTTTCTCAATTTTACCCCCGTGTGATATATATTCTACCCACACACATTTGGAACTCTCCTGGGGTACCCTCACACATATTATTCAATCATTTAGTGGATATTTTCACAAAAAAGTGAAATTTTCAAAAATCTAGAAAATTGGCTGAAAACGACTAACTATCAAGGACTCATTGGGCGAATGACTCTGGAACTGAAATTGGAACGCTCACTGACATTTCCCCTATCTGAAAGTCTGATAAACGCCGGAAAAATGACAGTCCAAAAAAAAAATGTTTTCAACTTTTTTCAATTTTACCCCCGTGTGATATATATTCTACCCACACACATTTGGAACTCTCCTGGGCTACCCTCACACATATTATTCCCTCATTTAGTGGATATTTTCACAAAAAAGTGAAATTATCAAAAATCCAGAAAATTGGCTGAAAACGACTAAATATCAAGGACTCATTGGGCGAATCGCTCTGGAACTGAAATCGGAACGCTCACTGACATTTACCCTTTCTGAAAGGCTGATAAACGCCGGAAAAATGACTAAGTACAAAAAAAAAATGTTCAACTTTTTTCAATTTTACCCCCGTGTGATATATATTCTACCCACACACATTTGGAACTCTCCTGGGGTACCCTCACACATATTATTCCCTCATTTAGTGGATATTTTCACAAAAAAGTGAAATTTTCAAAAATCTAGAAAATTGGCTGAAAACGACTAACTATCAAGGACTCATTGGGCGAATCGCTCTGGAACTGAAATCGGAACGCTCACTGACATTTGCCCTATCTGAAAGTCTGATAAACGCCGGAAAAATGACTAAGTCAAAAAAAAAATGTTTTCAACTTTTTTCAATTTTACCCCCGTGTGATATATATTCTACCCATACACATTTGAAACTCTCCTGGGGTACCCTCACACATATTATTCCCTCATTTAGTGGATATTTTCACAAAAAAGTGAAATTTTCAAAAATCCAAAATATTGGCTGAAAACGACTAAATATCAAGGACTCATTGGGTGAATCGCTCTGGAACTGAAATCGGAACGCTCACTGACATTTGCCCTATCTGAAAGTCTGATAAACGCCAGAAAAATGACTAAGTCCAAAAAAAAAAATTATTTCAACTTTTTCCAATTTTACCCCCGTGGGATATATATTCTACCCACACACATTTGGAACTCTCCTGGGGTACCCTCACACATATTATTCCCTCATTTAGTGGATATTTTCACAAAAAAGTGAAATTTTAAAAAATCCAAAATATTGGCTGAAAACGACTAAATATCAAGGACTCATAGGTCGAATCGCTCTGGAACTGAAATCGGAACGCTCACTGACATTTGCCCTATGTGAAAGTCTGATAAACGTTGGAAAAATGACTTAGTACAAAAAAAAATTTTTCAACTTTTTTCAATTTTACCCCCGTGGGATATATATTCTACCCACACACATTTGAAACTCTCCTGGGGTACCCTCACACATAATATTCCCTCATTTAGTGGATATTTTCACAAAAAAGTGAAATTTTCAAAAATCCAGAAGATTGCCTGAAAACGACTAACTATTAAGGACTCATTGGGCGAATCACTCTGGAACTGAAACTGGAACGCTCACTGACATTTCCCCTATCTGAAAGTCTGATAAACGCCGGAAAAATGACTAAGTCGAAAAAAAAAAATGTTTTCAACTTTTTTCAATTTTACCCCCGTGGGATATATATTCTACCCACACACATTTGGAACTCTCCTGTGGTACCCTCACACATATTACTCCCTCATTTAGTGGATATTTTCACAAAAAAGTGAAATATTAAAAAATCCAAAATATTGGCTGAAAACGACTAAATATCAAGGACTCATAGGGCGAATCGCTCTGGAACTGAAATCGGAACGCTCACTGACATTTGCCCTATCTGAAAGTCTGATAAACGCCGGAAAAATGACTAAGTCCAAAAAAAAAATGTTTTCAACTTTTTTCAATTTTTCCCTCGTATGATATATATTCTACCCACACACATTTGGAACTCTCCTGGGTAACCTCACACATATTATTCCCTCATTTAGTGGATATTTTCACAAAAAAGTGAAATTTTCAAAAATCCAGAAAATTGGCTGAAAACGACTAAATATCAAGGACTCATTGGGCGAATCGCTCTGGAACTGAAATCGGAACGCTCACTGACATTTGCCCTACCTGAAAGTCTGATAAACGCCGGAAAAATGACTAAGTCCAAAAAAAAAATGTTTTCAACTTTTTTCAATTTTACCCCCGTGTGATATATATTCTACCCACACTCATTTGGAACTCTCCTGGAGTACCCTCACACATATTATTCCCTCATTTAGTGGATATTTTCACAAAAAAGTGAAATTTTCAAAAATCCAGAAAATTGGCTGAAAATGACTAAATATCAAGGACTCGTTGGGCGAATCGCTCTGGAACTGAAATCGGAACGCTCACTGACATTTGCCCTATCTGAAAGTCTGATAAACGCCGGAAAAATGACTAAGTCAAAAAAAAAAAATGTTTTCAACTTTTTTCAATTTTACCCCCGTGGGATATATATTCTACCCACACATTTGGAACTCTCCTGGGGTACCCTCACACATATTATTCCCTCATTTAGTGGATATTTTCACAAAAAAGTGAAATTTTCAAAAATCCAGAGAATTGGCTGAAAACGACTAAATATCAAGGACTCATTGGGCGAATCGCTTTGGAACTGAAATTGGAACGATCACTGACATTTGCCCTATCTGAAAGTCTGATAAACGCCGGAAAAATGACTAAGTCCAAAAAAAAATTTTTTTCAACTTTTTTCAATTTTACCCCCGTGGGATATATATTCTACCCACACACATTTGGAACTGTCCTGTGGTACCCTTACACATATTATTCCCTCATTTAGTGGATATTTTCACAAAAAAGTGAAATTTTCAAAAATCGAGAGAATTGGCTGAAAACGACTAAATATCAAGGACTCATTGGGCGAATCGCTCTGGAACTGAAATCGGAACGATCACTGACATTTGCCCTATCTGAAAGTCTGATAAACGCCGGAAAAATGACTAAGACCAAAAAAAAAATGTTTTCAACTTTTCTCAATTTTACCCCCGTGGGATATGTATTCTACCCACACACATTTGGAACTCTCCTGGGGTACCTTCACACATATTATTGCCTCATTTAGAGGATATTTTCACAAAAAAGTGAAATTTTCAAAAATCCAAAATATTGGCTGAAAACGACTAAATATCAAGGACTCATAGGGCGAATCGCTCTGGAACTGAAAACGGAACGCTCACTGACATTTGCCCTATCTGAAAGTCTGATAAACGCCGGAAAAATGACTAAGTCCAAAAAAAAAATGTTTTCAACTTTTTTCAATTTTTCCCTCGTGTGATATATATTCTACCCACACACATTTGGAACTCTCCTGGGGTAACCTCACACATATTATTCCCTCATTTAGTGGATATTTTCACAAAAAAGTGAAATTTTCAAAAATCCAGAAAATTGGCTGAAAACGACTAAATATCAAGGACTCATTGGGTGAATCGCTCTGGAACTGAAATCGGAACGCTCACTGACATTTGCCCTATGTGAAAGTCTGATAAACGTTGGAAAAATGACAGTCCAAAAAAAAATTTTTAAACTTTTTTCAATTTTACCCCCGTGGGATATATATTCTACCCACACACATTTGGAACTCTCCTGGGGTACCCTCACACATATTATTCCCTCATTTAGTGGATATTTTCACAAAAAAGTGAAATCTGCAAAAATTCAGAAAATTGGCTGAAAACGACTAAATATCAAGGACTCATTGGGCGAATCGCTCTGGAACTAAAATCGGAACGCTCACTGACATTTGCCCCATCTGAAAGTCTGATAAACGCCGGAAAAATGACTAAGTCCCCAAAAAAATTTTTTTCAACTTTTTTCAATTTTACCCGGGTGTGATATATATTCTACCCACACACATTTGGAACTCTCCTGGGGTACCCTCACACATATTATTCCCTCATTTAGTGGATATTTTCACAAAAAAAGTGAAATTTTCAAAAATCCAGAAAATTGGCTGAAAACGACTAAATATCAAGGACTCATTGGGCGAATCGCTCTGGAACTGAAATTGGAACGCTCACTGACATTTGCCCTATCTGAAAGTCTGATAAACGCCAGAAAAATGACTAAGTCCAAAAAAAAAAATTATTTCAACTTTTTTCAATTTTACCCCCGAGGGATGTATATTCTACCCACACACATTTGGAACTCTCCTGGGGTACCCTCACACATATTATTCCCTCATTTAGTGGATATTTTCACAAAAAAGTGAAATTATCAAAAATCCAGAAAATTGGCTGAAAACGACTAAACATCAAGGACTCATTGGGCGAATCGCTCTGGTACTGAAATCGGAACGCTCACTGACATTTACCCTATCTGAAAGGTGATAAACGCCGGAAAAATGACTAAGTACAAAAAAAAATGTTCAACTTTTTTCAATTTTACCCCCGTGTGATATATATTCTACCCACACACATTTGGTACTCTCCTGGGGTACCCTCACACATATTATTCCCTCATTTAGTGGATATTTTCACAAAAAAGTGAAATTTTCAAAAATCTAGAAAATTGGCTGAAAACGACTAACTATCAAGGACTCATTGGGGGAATCACTCTGGAACTGAAATTGGAACGCTCACTGACATTTGCCCTATCTGAAAGTCTGATAAACGCCAGAAAAATGACTAAGTCCAAAAAAAAAAATTATTTCAACTTTTTTCAATTTTACCCCCGTGGGATATATATTCTACCCACACACATTTGGAACTCTCCTGGGGTACCCTCACACATATTATTCCCTCATTTAGTGGATATTTTCACAAAAAAGTGAAATTATCAAAAATCCAGAAAATTGGCTGAAAACGACTAAATATCAAGGACTCATTGGGCGAATCGCTCTGGAACTGAAATCGGAACGCTCACTGACATTTACCCTATCTGAAAGGCTGAAAAACGCCGGAAAAATGACTAAGTACAAAAAAAAATGTTCAACTTTTTTCAGTTTTACCCCCGTGTGATATATATTCTACCCACACACATTTGGAACTCTCCTGGGGTACCCTCACACATATTATTCCCTCATTTAGTGGATATTTTCACAAAAAATTGAAATTTTCAAAAATCTAGAAAATTGGCTGAAAACGACTAAATATCAAGGGCTCATTGGGTGAATCACTCTGGAACTGAAATTGGAACGCTCACTGACATTTCCCCTATCTGAAAGTCTGATAAACGCCGGAAAAATGACAGTCCAAAAAAAAAATGTTTTCAACTTTTTTCAATTTTACCCCCGTGGGATATATATTCTACCCACACACATTTGGAACTCTCCTGGGGTACCCTCACACATATTATTCCCTCATTTAGTGGATATTTTCACAAAAAAGTGAAATTTTCAAAAATCTAGAAAATTGGCTGAAAACGACTAACTATCAAGGACTCATTGGGCTAATCACTCTGGAACTGAAATCGGAACGCTCACTGACATGTGCCCTATCTGAAAGTCTGATAAACGCCAGAAAAATGATTAAGTCCAAAAAAGAAAATTATTTCAACTTTTTTCAATTTTACCCCCGTGTGATATATATTCTACCCACACACATTTGGAACTCTCCTGGGGTACCCTCACACATATTATTCCCTCATTTAGTGGATATTTTCACAAAAAAAGTGAAATTTTCAAAAATCCAGAAAATTGGCTGAAAACGACTAAATATCAAGGACTCATTGGGCGAATCGCTCTGGAACTGAAATCGGAACGCTCACTGACATTTGCCCTATCTGAAAGTCTGATAAACGCCGGAAAAATGACTAAGTAGAAAAAAAAATGTTCAACTTTTTTCAATTTTACCCCCGTGTGATATATATTCTACCCACACACATTTGGAACTCTCCTGGGGTACCCTCACACATATTATTCCCTCATTTAGTGGATATTTTCACAAAAAAGTGAAATTTGCAAAAATTCAGAAAATTGGCTGAAAACGACTAAATATCAAGGACTCATTGGGCGAATCGCTCTGGAACTAAAATCGGAACGCTCACTGGCATTTGCCCCATCTGAAAGTCTGATAAACGCCGGAAAAATGACTAAGTCCCCAAAAAAATTTTTTTCAACTTTTTTCAATTTTACCCGGGTGTGATATATATTCTACCCACACACATTTGGAACTCTCCTGGGGTACCCTCACACATATTATTCCCTCATTTAGTGGATATTTTCACAAAAAAGTGAAATTATCAAAAATCCAGAAAATTGGCTGAAAATGACTAAATATCAAGGACTCATTGGGCGAATCGCTCTGGTACTGAAATCGGAACGCTCACTGACATTTACCCTATCTGAAAGGTGATAAACGCCGGAAAAATTACTAAGTACAAAAAAAAAATGTTCAACTTTTTTCAATTTTACCCCCGTGTGATATATATTCTACCCACACACATTTGGAACTCTCCTGGGGTACCCTCACACATATTATTCCCTCATTTAGTGGATATTTTCACAAAAAAGTGAAATTTTCAAAAATCTAGAAAATTGGCTGAAAACGAATAACTATCAAGGACTCATTGGGCGAATCGCTCTGGAACTGAAATTGGAACGCTCACTGACATTTGCCCTATCTGAAAGTCTGATAAACGCCAGAAAAATGACCAAGTCCAAAAAAAAAAATTATTTCAACTTTTTTCAATTTTACCCCCGTGGGATATATATTCTAACCACCCACATTTGGAACTCTCCGGGGGTACCCTCACACATATTATTCCCTCATTTAGTGGATATTTTCACAAAAAAGTGAAATTTTCAAAAATCCAGAAAATTGGCTGAAAACGACTAAATATCAAGGACTCATTGGGCGAATCGCTCTGGAACTGAAATCGGAACGCTCACTGACATTTGCCCTATCTGAAAGTCTGATAAACGCCGGAAAAATGACAGTCCAAAAAAAAAATGTTTTCAACTTTTTTCAATTTTACCCCCGTGGGATATATATTCTACCCACACACATTTGGAACTCTCCTGGGGTACCCTCACACATATTATTCCCTCATTTAGTGGATATTTTCACAAAAAAGTGAAATTTTCAAAAATCTAGAAAATTGGCTGAAAACGACTAACTATCAAGGACTCATTGGGCGAATCACTCTGGAACTGAAATTGGAACGCTCACTGACATTTCCCCTATCTGAAAGTCTGATAAACGCCGGAAAAATGACTACGTCCAAAAAAAAAATGTTTTCAACTTTTTTCAATTTTACCCCCGTGGGATATATATTCTACCCACCCACATTTGGAACACTCCTGGGATACCCTCACACATATTATTCCCTCATTTAGTGGATATTTTCACAAAAAAGTGAAATTTTCAAAAATCCAAAATATTGGCTGAAAACTACTAAATATCAAGGAGTCATTGGTCGAATCGCTCTGGAACTGAAATCGGAACGCTCACTGACATTTGCCCTATCTGAAAGTCTGATAAACGCCGGAAAAATGACTAAGTACAAAAAAAAAATGTTTTCAATTTTTTTCAATTTTACCCTCGTGGGATATATATTCTACCCACACACATTTGGAACTCTCCTGGGGTACCCTCACACATATTATTCCCTCATTTAGTGGATATTTTCACAAAAAAGTGCAATTTTCAAAAATCCAAAATATTGGCTGAAAACTACTAAATATCAAGGACTCATTGGGTGAATCGCTCTGGAACTGAAATCGGAACGCTCACTGACATTTGCCCTATCTGAAAGTCTGATAAACGCCAGAAAAATGACTAAGTCCAAAAAAAAAATTATTTCAACTTTTTTCAATTTTACCCCCGTGGGATATATATTCTACCCACACACATTTGGAACACTCCTGGGATACCCTCACACATATTATTCCCTCATTTAGTGGATATTTTCACAAAAAAGTGAAATTTTCAAAAATCCAAAATATTGGCTGAAAACTACTAAATATCAAGGAGTCATTGGGCGAATCGCTCTGGAACTGAAATCGGAATGCTCACTGACATTTGCCCTATCTGAAAGTCTGATAAACGCCGGAAAAATGACAGTCCAAAAAAAAAATGTTTTCAACTTTTTTCAATTTTACCCCCGTGGGATATATATTCTACCCACACACATTTGGAACTCTCCTGGGGTACCCTCACACATATTATTCCCTCATTTAGTGGATATTTTCACAAAAAAAGTGAAATTTTCAAAAATCCAGAAAATTGGCTGAAAACGACTAAATATCAAGGACTCATTGGGCGAATCGCTCTGGAACTGAAATCGGAACGCTCACTGACATTTACCCTTTCTGAAAGGCTGATAAACGCCGGAAAAATGACTAAGTACAAAAAAAAAATGTTCAACTTTTTTCAATTTTACCCCCGTGTGATATATATTCTACCCACACACATTTGGAACTCTCCTGGGGTACCCTCACAAATATTATTCCCTCATTTAGTGGATATTTTCACAAAAAAGTGAAATTTTCAAAAATCTAGAAAATTGGCTGAAAACGACTAACTATCAAGGACTCATTGGGCGAATCACTCTGGAACTGAAATTGGAACGCTCACTGACATTTCCCCTATCTGAAAGTCTGATAAACGCCGGAAAAATGACAGTCCAAAAAAAAATTTTTTTCAACTTTTTTCAATTTTACCCCCGTGGGATATATATTCTACCCACACACATTTGGAACTCTCCTGGGGTACCCTCACACATATTATTCCCTCATTTAGTGGATATTTTCACAAAAAAGTGAAATTTTCAAAAATCTAGAAAATTGGCTGAAAACGACTAACTATCAAGGACTCATTGGGCGAATCACTCTGGAACTGAAATTGGAACGCTCACTGACATTTCCCCTATCTGAAAGTCTGATAAACGCCGGAAAAATGACTACGTCCAAAAAAAAAATGTTTTCAACTTTTTTCAATTTTACCCCCGTGGGATATATATTCTACCCACACACATTTGGAACACTCCTGGGATACCCTCACACATATTATTCCCTCATTTAGTGGATATTTTCACAAAAAAGTGAAATTTTCAAAAATCCAAAATATTGGCTGAAAACTACTAAATATCAAGGAGTCATTGGTCGAATCGCTCTGGAACTGAAATCGGAACGCTCACTGACATTTGCCCTATCTGAAAGTCTGATAAACGCCGGAAAAATGACAGTCCAAAAAAAAAATGTTTTCAACTTTTTTCAATTTTACCCCCGTGGGATATATATTCTACCCACACACATTTGGAACTCTCCTGGGGTACCCTCACACATATTATTCCCTCATTTAGTGGATATTTTCACAAAAAAGTGAAATTTTCAAGAATCCAGAAAATTGGCTGAAAACGACTAAATATCAAGGACTCATTGGGCGAATCGCTCTGGAACTGAAATCGGAACGCTCACTGACATTTACCCTTTCTGAAAGGCTGATAAACGCCGGAAAAATGACAGTCCAAAAAAAAAATGTTTTCAACTTTTTTCAATTTTACCCTCGTGGGATATATATTCTACCCACACACATTTGGAACTCTCCTGGGGTACCCTCACACATATTATTCCCTCATTTAGTGGATATTTTCACAAAAAAGTGAAATTTTCAAAAATCCAGAAAATTGGATGAAAACGACTAACTATCAAGGACTCATTGGGCGAATCGCTCTGGTACTGAAATCGGAACGCTCACTGACATTTACCCTATCTGAAAGGCTGATAAACGCCGGAAAAATGACTAAGTACAAAAAAAAAATGTTCAACTTTTTTCAATTTTACCCCCGTGTGATATATATTCTACCCACACACATTTGGAAGTCTCCTGGGATACCCTCACACATATTATTCCCTCATTTAGTGTATATTTTCACAAAAAAGTGAAATTTTCAAAAATCTAGAAAATTGGCTGAAAACGACTAACTATCAAGGACTCATTGGGCGAATCACTCTGGAACTGAAATTGGAACGCTCACTGACATTTGCCCTATCTGAAAGTCTGATAAACGCCAGAAAAATGACTAAGTCCAAAAAAAAAAATTATTTCAACTTTTTTCAATTTTACCCCCGTGGGATATATATTCTACCCACACACATTTGGAACTCTCCTGGGGTACCCTCACACATATTATTCCCTCATTTAGTGGATATTTTCACAAAAAAGTGAAATTTTCAAAAATCCAGAAAATTGGCTGAAAATGACTAAATATCAAGGACTCATTGGGCGAATCGCTCTGGAACTGAAATTGGAACGCTCACTGACATTTGCCCTATCTGAAAGTCTGATAAACGCCAGAAAAATGACTAAGTCCAAAAAAAAAAATTATTTCAACTTTTTTCAATTTTACCCCCGTGGGATATATATTCTAACCACCCACATTTGGAACTCTCCTGGGGTACCCTCACACATATTATTCCCTCATTTAGTGGATATTTTCACAAAAAAGTGAAATTTTCAAAAATCTAGAAAATTGGCTGAAAACGACTAACTATCAAGGACTCATTGGGCGAATCACTCTGGAACTGAAATTGGAACGCTCACTGACATTTGCCCTATCTGAAAGTCTGATAAATGCCAGAAAAATGACTAAGTCCGAAAAAAAATATTTTTCAACTTTTTTCAATTTTACCCCCGTGGGATATATATTCTACCCACACACATTTGGAACTCTCCTGGGGTACCCTCACACATATTATTCCCTCATTTAGTGGATATTTTCACAAAAAAGAGAAATTTTCAAAAATCTAGAAAATTGGCTGAAAACGACTATCAAGGACTCATTGGGCGAATCACTCTGTAACTGAAATTGGAACGCTCACTGACATTTCCCCTATCTGAAAGTCTGATAAACGCCGGAAAAATGACTACGTCCAAAAAAAAAATGTTTTCAACTTTTTTCAATTTTACCCCCGTGGGATATATATTCTACCCACACACATTTGGAACACTCCTGGGATACCCTTACACATATTATTCCCTCATTTAGTGGATATTTTCACAAAAAAGTGAAATTTTCAAAAATCTAGAAAACTGGCTGAAAACGACTAACTATCAAGGACTCATTGGGCGAATCACTCTGGAACTGAAATTGGAACGCTCACTGACATTTCCCCTATCTGAAAGTCTGATAAACGCCGGAAAAATGACAGTCCAAAAAAAAAATGTTTTCAACTTTTTTCAATTTTACCCCCGTGGGATATATATTCTACCCACACACATTTGGAACTCTCCTGGGGTACCCTCACACATATTATTCCCTCATTTAGTGGATATTTTCACAAAAAAGTGAAATTTTCAAAAATCTAGAAAATTGGCTGAAAACGACTAACTATCAAGGACTCATTGGGCTAATCACTCTGGAACTGAAATTGGAACGCTCACTGACATTTCCCCTATCTGAAAGTCTGATAAACGCCGGAAAAATGAGTACGTCAAAAAAAAAAATGTTTTCAACTTTTTTCAATTTTACCCCCGTGGGATATATATTCTACCCACACACATTTGGAACACTCCTGGGGCACCCTCACACATATTATTCCCTCATTTAGTATATATTTTCACAAAAAAGTGAAATTTTCAAAAATCCAAAATTTTGCCTGAAAACGACTAAATATCAAGGACTCATTGGGTGAATCGCTCTGGAACTGAAATCGGAACGCTCACTGACATGTGCCCTATCTGAAAGTCTGATAAACGCCAGAAAAATGACTAAGTCCAAAAAAAAAAATTATTTCAACTTTTTTCAATTTTACCCCCGTGGGATATATATTCTAACCACACACATTTGGAACTCTCCTGGGGTACCCTCACACATATTATTCCCTCATTTAGTGGATATTTTCACAAAAAAGTGAAATTTGCAAAAATTCAGAAAATTGGCTGAAAACGACTAAATATCAAGGACTCATTGGGCGAATCGCTCTGGAACTAAAATCGGAACGCTCACTGACATTTGCCCCATCTGAAAGTCTGATAAACGCCGGAAAAATGACTAAGTCCCCAAAAAAATTTTTTTCAACTTTTTTCAATTTTACCCGGGTGTGATATATATTCTACCCACACACATTTGGAACTCTCCTGCGGTACCCTCACACATATTATTCCCTCATTTAGTGGATATTTTCACAAAAAAAGTGAAATTTTCAAAAGTCCAGAAAATTGGCTGAAAACGACTAAATATCAAGGACTCATTGGGCGAATCGCTCTGGAACTGAAATTGGAACGCTCACTGACATTTGCCCTATCTGAAAGTCTGATAAACGCCAGAAAAATGACTAAGTCCAAAAAAAAAAATTATTTCAACTTTTTTCAATTTTACCCCCGTGGGATATATATTCTAACCACACACATTTGGAACTCTCCTGGGGTACCCTCACACATATTATTCCCTCATTTAGTGGATATTTTCACAAAAAAGTGAAATTTTCAAAAATCCAGAAAATTGGCTGAAAACGACTAAATATCAAGGACTCATTGGGCGAATCGCTCTGGAACTGAAATCGGAACGCTCACTGACATTTGCCCTATCTGAAAGTCTGATAAACACCGGAAAAATGACTAAGTACAAAAAAAAATGTTCAACTTTTTTCAATTTTACCCCCGTGTGATATATATTCTACCCACACACATTTGGAACTCTCCTGGGGTACCCTCACACATATTATTCCCTCATTTAGTGGATATTTTCACAAAAAAGTGAAATTATCAAAAATCCAGAAAATTGGCTGAAAACGACTAAATATCAAGGACTCATTGGGCGAATCGCTCTGGAACTGAAATCGGAACGCTCACTGACATTTGCCCTATCTGAAAGGCAGATAAACTTCGGAAAAATGACTAAGTACAAAAAAAAATGTTCAACTTTTTTCAATTTTACCCCCGTGGGATATATATTCTACCCACACACATTTGGAACTCTCCTGGGGTACCCTCACACATATTATTCCCTCATTTAGTGGATATTTTCGCAAAAAAGTGAAATTATCAAAAATCCAGAAAATTGGCTGAAAACGACTAAATATCAAGGACTCATTGGGCGAATCGCTCTGGAACTGAAATCGGAACGCTCACTGACATGTACCCTATCTGAAAGGCTGATAAACGCCGGAAAAATGACTACGTCAAAAAAAAAAAATGTTTTCAACTTTTTTCAATTTTACCCCCGTGGGATATATATTCTACCCACACACATTTGGAACTCTCCTGGGGTACCCTCACACATATTATTCCCTCATTTAGTGGATATTTTCACAAAAAAGAGAAATTTTCAAAAATCCAGAAAATTGGCTGAAAATGACTAAATATCAAGGACTCATTGGGCGAATCGCTCTGGAACTGAAATCGGAACGCTCACTGACATTTGCCCTATCTGAAAGTCTGATAAACGCCGGAAAAATGACTACGTCAAAAAAAAAAATGTTTTCAACTTTTTTCAATTTTACCCCCGTGGGATATATATTCTACCCACACACATTTGGAACACTCCTGGGGCACCCTCACACATATTATTCCCTCATTTAGTATATATTTTCACAAAAAAGTGAAATTTTCAAAAATCCAAAATTTTGCCTGAAAACGACTAAATATCAAGGACTCATTGGGTGAATCGCTCTGGAACTGAAATCGGAACGCTCACTGACATGTGCCCTATCTGAAAGTCTGATAAACGCCAGAAAAATGATTAAGTCCAAAAAAAAAAATTATTTCAACTTTTTTCAATTTTACCCCCGTGTGATATATATTCTACCCACACACATTTGGAACTCTCCTGGGGTACCCTCACACATATTATTCCCTCATTTAGTGGATATTTTCACAAAAAAGTGAAATTTTCAAAAATCCAGAAAATTGGCTGAAAACGACTAAATATCAAGGAATCATTGGGCGAATCGCTCTGGAACTGAAATCGGAACGCTCACTGACATTTGCCCTATCTGAAAGTCTGATAAACGCCGGAAAAATGACTAAGTAGAAAAAAAAATGTTCAACTTTTTTCAATTTTACCCCCGTGTGATATATATTCTACCCACACACATTTGGAACTCTCCTGGGGTACCCTCACACATATTATTCCCTCATTTAGTGGATATTTTCACAAAAAAGTGAAATTTGCAAAAATCCAGAAAATTGGCTGAAAACGACTAAATATCAAGGACTCATTGGGCGAATCGCTCTGGAACTAAAATCGGAACGCTCACTGACATTTGCCCCATCTGAAAGTCTGATAAACGCCGGAAAAATCACTAAGTCCTCAAAAAAATTTTTTTCAACTTTTTTCAATTTTACCCGGGTGTGATATATATTCTACCCACACACATTTGGAACTCTCCTGGGGTACCCTCACACATATTATTCCCTCATTTAGTGGATATTTTCACAAAAAAGTGAAATTTTCAAAAATCCAGAAAATTGGCTGAAAACGACTAAATATCAAGGACTCATTGGGCGAATCGCTCTGGAACTGAAATCGGAACGCTCACTGACATTTGCCCTATCTGAAAGTCTGATAAACGCCAGAAAAATGACTAAGTCCAAAAAAAAAAATTATTTCAACTTTTTTCAATTTTACCCCCGTGGGATATATATTCTACCCACACACATTTGGAACTCTCCTGGGGTACCCTCACACATATTATTCCCTCATTTAGTGGATATTTTCACAAAAAAAGTGAAATTTTCAAAAATCCAGAAAATTGGCTGAAAACGACTAAATATCAAGGACTCATTGGGCGAATCGCTCTGGAACTGAAATTGGAACGCTCACTGACATTTGCCCTATCTGAAAGTCTGATAAACGCCAGAAAAATGACTAAGTCCAAAAAAAAAAATTATTTCAACTCTTTTCAATTTTACCCCCGTGGGATATATATTCTAACCACACACATTTGGAACTCTCCTGGGGTACCCTCACACATATTATTCCCTCATTTAGTGGATATTTTCACAAAAAAGTGAAATTTGCAAAAATTCAGAAAATTGGCTGAAAACGACTAAATATCAAGGACTCATTGGGCGAATCGCTCTGGAACTAAAATCGGAACGCTCACTGACATTTGCCCCATCTGAAAGTCTGATAAACGCCGGAAAAATGACTAAGTCCCCAAAAAAATTTTTTTCAACTTTTTTCAATTTTACCCGGGTGTGATATATATTCTACCCACACACATTTGGAACTCTCCTGCGGTACCCTCACACATATTATTCCCTCATTTAGTGGATATTTTCACAAAAAAAGTGAAATTTTCAAAAGTCCAGAAAATTGGCTGAAAACGACTAAATATCAAGGACTCATTGGGCGAATCGCTCTGGAACTGAAATTGGAACGCTCACTGACATTTGCCCTATCTGAAAGTCTGATAAACGCCAGAAAAATGACTAAGTCCAAAAAAAAAAATTATTTCAACTTTTTTCAATTTTACCCCCGTGGGATATATATTCTAACCACACACATTTGGAACTCTCCTGGGGTACCCTCACACATATTATTCCCTCATTTAGTGGATATTTTCACAAAAAAGTGAAATTTTCAAAAATCCAGAAAATTGGCTGAAAACGACTAAATATCAAGGACTCATTGGGCGAATCGCTCTGGAACTGAAATCGGAACGCTCACTGACATTTGCCCTATCTGAAAGTCTGATAAACACCGGAAAAATGACTAAGTACAAAAAAAAATGTTCAACTTTTTTCAATTTTACCCCCGTGTGATATATATTCTACCCACACACATTTGGAACTCTCCTGGGGTACCCTCACACATATTATTCCCTCATTTAGTGGATATTTTCACAAAAAAGTGAAATTATCAAAAATCCAGAAAATTGGCTGAAAACGACTAAATATCAAGGACTCATTGGGCGAATCGCTCTGGAACTGAAATCGGAACGCTCACTGACATTTGCCCTATCTGAAAGGCAGATAAACTTCGGAAAAATGACTAAGTACAAAAAAAAATGTTCAACTTTTTTCAATTTTACCCCCGTGGGATATATATTCTACCCACACACATTTGGAACTCTCCTGGGGTACCCTCACACATATTATTCCCTCATTTAGTGGATATTTTCGCAAAAAAGTGAAATTATCAAAAATCCAGAAAATTGGCTGAAAACGACTAAATATCAAGGACTCATTGGGCGAATCGCTCTGGAACTGAAATCGGAACGCTCACTGACATGTACCCTATCTGAAAGGCTGATAAACGCCGGAAAAATGACTACGTCAAAAAAAAAAAATGTTTTCAACTTTTTTCAATTTTACCCCCGTGGGATATATATTCTACCCACACACATTTGGAACTCTCCTGGGGTACCCTCACACATATTATTCCCTCATTTAGTGGATATTTTCACAAAAAAGAGAAATTTTCAAAAATCCAGAAAATTGGCTGAAAATGACTAAATATCAAGGACTCATTGGGCGAATCGCTCTGGAACTGAAATCGGAACGCTCACTGACATTTGCCCTATCTGAAAGTCTGATAAACGCCGGAAAAATGACTACGTCAAAAAAAAAAATGTTTTCAACTTTTTTCAATTTTACCCCCGTGGGATATATATTCTACCCACACACATTTGGAACACTCCTGGGGCACCCTCACACATATTATTCCCTCATTTAGTATATATTTTCACAAAAAAGTGAAATTTTCAAAAATCCAAAATTTTGCCTGAAAACGACTAAATATCAAGGACTCATTGGGTGAATCGCTCTGGAACTGAAATCGGAACGCTCACTGACATGTGCCCTATCTGAAAGTCTGATAAACGCCAGAAAAATGATTAAGTCCAAAAAAAAAAATTATTTCAACTTTTTTCAATTTTACCCCCGTGTGATATATATTCTACCCACACACATTTGGAACTCTCCTGGGGTACCCTCACACATATTATTCCCTCATTTAGTGGATATTTTCACAAAAAAGTGAAATTTTCAAAAATCCAGAAAATTGGCTGAAAACGACTAAATATCAAGGAATCATTGGGCGAATCGCTCTGGAACTGAAATCGGAACGCTCACTGACATTTGCCCTATCTGAAAGTCTGATAAACGCCGGAAAAATGACTAAGTAGAAAAAAAAATGTTCAACTTTTTTCAATTTTACCCCCGTGTGATATATATTCTACCCACACACATTTGGAACTCTCCTGGGGTACCCTCACACATATTATTCCCTCATTTAGTGGATATTTTCACAAAAAAGTGAAATTTGCAAAAATCCAGAAAATTGGCTGAAAACGACTAAATATCAAGGACTCATTGGGCGAATCGCTCTGGAACTAAAATCGGAACGCTCACTGACATTTGCCCCATCTGAAAGTCTGATAAACGCCGGAAAAATCACTAAGTCCTCAAAAAAATTTTTTTCAACTTTTTTCAATTTTACCCGGGTGTGATATATATTCTACCCACACACATTTGGAACTCTCCTGGGGTACCCTCACACATATTATTCCCTCATTTAGTGGATATTTTCACAAAAAAGTGAAATTTTCAAAAATCCAGAAAATTGGCTGAAAACGACTAAATATCAAGGACTCATTGGGCGAATCGCTCTGGAACTGAAATCGGAACGCTCACTGACATTTGCCCTATCTGAAAGTCTGATAAACGCCAGAAAAATGACTAAGTCCAAAAAAAAAAATTATTTCAACTTTTTTCAATTTTACCCCCGTGGGATATATATTCTACCCACACACATTTGGAACTCTCCTGGGGTACCCTCACACATATTATTCCCTCATTTAGTGGATATTTTCACAAAAAAAGTGAAATTTTCAAAAATCCAGAAAATTGGCTGAAAACGACTAAATATCAAGGACTCATTGGGCGAATCGCTCTGGAACTGAAATTGGAACGCTCACTGACATTTGCCCTATCTGAAAGTCTGATAAACGCCAGAAAAATGACTAAGTCCAAAAAAAAAAATTATTTCAACTCTTTTCAATTTTACCCCCGTGGGATATATATTCTAACCACACACATTTGGAACTCTCCTGGGGTACCCTCACACATATTATTCCCTCATTTAGTGGATATTTTCACAAAAAAGTGAAATTTTCAAAAATCCAGAAAATTGGCTGAAAACGACTTAAATATCAAGGACTCATTGGGCGAATCGCTCTGGAATTAAAATCGGAACACTCACTGACATTTGCCCCATCTGAAAGTCTGATAAACGCCGGAAAAATGACTAAGTCCAAAAAAAAATTTTTTTCAACTTTTTTGAATTTTACCCCCGTGGGATATATATTCTACCCACACACATTTGGAACTCTCCTGGGGTACCCTCACACATATTATTCCCTCATTTAGTGGATATTTTCACAAAAAAGTGAAATTTTCAAAAATCTAGAAAATTGGCTGAAAACGACTAACTATCAAGGACTCATTGGGCGAATCACTCTGGAACTGAAATTGGAACGCTCACTGACATTTCCCCTATCTGAAAGTCTGATAAACGCCGGAAAAATGACTACGTCAAAAAAAAAAATGTTTTCAACTTTTTTCAATTTTACCCCCGTGGGATATATATTCTACCCACACACATTTGGAACTCTCCTGGGGTACCCTCACACATATTATTCCCTCATTTAGTATATATTTTCACAAAAAAGTGAAATTTTCAAAAATCCAAAATATTGCCTGAAAACTACTAAATATCAAGGACTCATTGGGCGAATCGCTCTGGAACTGAAATCGGAACGCTGACTGACATTTGCCCTATATAAAAGTCTGATAAACGCCGGAAAAATGACTAAAAAAAAAAATGTTTAAACTTTTTTCAATTTTACCCCCGTGTGATATATATTCTACCCACACACATTTGGAACTCTCCTGGGGTACCCTCACACATATTATTCCCTCATTTAGTGGATATTTTCACAAAAAAGTGAAATTTTCAAAAATACAAAATATTGGCTGAAAACGACTAAATATCATGGACTCATTGGGCGAATCGCTCTGGAACTGAAATCGGAACGCTCACTGACATTTGCCCTATCTGAAAGTCTGATAAACGCCGGAAAAATGACTAAGTCCAAAAAAAAAATGTTTTCAACTTTTTTCAATTTTACCCCCGTGTGATATATATTCTACCCACACACATTAGAACTCTCCTGGGGTACCCTCACACGTATTATTCCCTCATTTAGTGGATATTTTCACAAAAAAGTGAAATTTTCAAAAATCCAGAAAATTGGCTGAAAACGACTAAATATCAAGGACTCATTGGGCGAATCGCTCTGGAACTGAAATTGGAATGCTCACTGACATTTGCCCTATCTGAAAGTCTGATAAACGCCAAAAAAATGACTAAGACCAAAAAAAAAATGTTTTCAACTTTTTTCAATTTTACCCCCGTGGGATATATATTCTACCCACACACATTTGGAACTCTCCTGGGGTTACCCTCACACATATTATTGCCTCATTTAGAGGATATTTTCACAAAAAAGTGAAATTTTCAAAAATCCAAAATATTGGCTGAAAACGACTAAATATCATGGACTCATTGGGCGAATCGCTCTGGAACTGAAATCGGAACGCTCACTGACATTTGCCCTATCTGAAAGTCTGATAAACGCCGGAAAAATGACTAAGTCAAAAAAAAAATGTTTTCAACTTTTTTCAATTTTACCCCCGTGTGATATATATTCTACCCACACACATTTGGAACTCTCCTGGGGTACCCTCACACATATTATTCCCTCATTTAGTGGATATTTTCACAAAAAAGTGAAATTTTCAAAAATCCAGAAAATTGGCTGAAAACGACTAAATATCAAGGACTCATTGGGCGAATCGCTCTGGAACTAAAATCGGAACGCTCACTGACATTTGCCCCATCTGAAAGTCTGATAAACGCCGGAAAAATGACTAAGTCCCAAAAAAAAATTTTTTCAACTTTTTTCAATTTTACCCCCGTGTGATATATATTCTACCCACACACATTTGGAACTCTCCTGGGGTACCCTCACACATATTATTCCCTCATTTAGTGGATATTTTCATAAAAAAGTGAAATTTTCAAAAATCTAGAAAATTGGCTGAAAACGACTAACTATCAAGGACTCATTGGGCGAATCACTCTGGAAATGAAATTGGAACGCTCACTGACATTTCCCCTATCTGAAAGTCTGATAAACGCCGGAAAAATGACTACGTCAAAAAAAAAAATGTTTTCAACTTTTTTCAATTTTACCCCCGTGGGATATATATTCTACCCACACACATTTGAAACTCTCCTGGGGTACCCTCACACATATTATTCCCTCATTTAGTGGATATTTTCACAAAAAAGAGAAATTTTCAAAAATCCTGAAAATTGACTGAAAATGACTAAATATCAAGGACTCATTGGACGAATCGCTCTGAAACTGAAATCGGAACGCTCACTGACATTTGCCCTATCTGAAAGTCTGATAAACTCCGGAAAAATGACTAAGTCCAAAAAAAAATGTTTTCAACTTTTTTCAGTTTTACCCACGTGGGATATATATTCTACCCACACACATTTGGAACTCTCCTGGGGTACCCTCACACATATTATTCCCTCATTTAGTGGATATTTTCACAAAAAAGTGAAATTTTCAAAAATCCAGAAAATTGGCTGAAAACGACTAAATATCAAGGACTCATTGGGCGAATCGCTCTGGAACTGAAATCGGAACGCTCACTGACATTTGCCCTATCTGAAAGTCTGATAAACGCCGGAAAAATGTCTAAAAAAAAAAGTTTTCAACTTTTTTCAATTTTACCCCCGTGGGATATATATTCTACCCACACACATTTGGAACTCTCCTGGGGTCCCCTCACACATATTATTGCCTCATTTAGAGGATATTTTCACAAAAAAGTGAAATTTTCAAAAATCCAAAATATTGGCTGAAAACGACTAAATATCAAGGACTCATTGGGCGCATCGCTCTGGAACTGAAATTGGAACGCTCACTGACATTTGCCCTATCTGAAAGTCTGATAAACGCCGGAAAAAATGACTAAAAAAAAAAATTTTTCAACTTTTTTCAATTTTACCCCCGTGGGATATATATTCTACCCACACACATTTGGAACTCTCCTGGGGTACCCTCACACATATTATTCCCTTATTTAGTGGATATTTTCACAAAAAAGTGAAATTTTCAAAAATCCAGAAAATTGGCTGAAAACGACTAAATATCAAGGACTCATTGGGCGAATCGCTCTGGAACTAAAATCGGAACGCTCACTGACATTTGCCCCATCTGAAAGTCTGATAAACGCCGGAAAAATGACTAAGTCCCAAAAAAAATTTTTTTCAACTTTTTTCAATTTTACCCTGTGTGATATATATTCTACCCACACACATTTGGAACTCTCCTGGGGTACCCTCACACATATTATTCCCTCATTTAGTGGATATTTTCACAAAAAAGTGAAATTTTCAAAAATCCAGAAAATTGGCTGAAAACGACTAAATATCAAGGACTCATTGGGCGAATCGCTCTGGAACTGAAATCGGAACGCTCACTGACATTTGCCCTATCTGAAAGTCTGATAAACGCCGGAAAAATGACTAAGTAGAAAAAAAAAAGTTCAACTTTTTTCAATTTTACCCCCGTGTGATATATATTCTACCCACACACATTTGGAACTCTCCTGGGGTACCCTCACACATATTATTCCCTCATTTAGTGGATATTTTCACAAAAAAGTGAAATTTGCAAAAATCCAGAAAATTGGCTGAAAATGACTAAATATCAAGGACTCATTTGGCGAATCGCTCTGGACCTGAAATCGAAACGCTCACTGACATTTGCCCTATATAAAAGTCTGATAAACGCCGGAAAAATGACTAAAAAAAAAAATGTTTCAACTTTTTTCAATTTTACCCCCGTGTGATATATATTCTACCCACACACATTTGGAACTCTCCTGGGGTACCCTCACACATATTATTCCCTCATTTAGTTGATATTTTCACAAAAAAGTGAAATTTTCAAAAATCCAAAATATTGGCTGAAAACGACTAAATATCATGGACTCATTGGGCGAATCGCTCTGGAACTGAAATCGGAACGCTCACTGACATTTGCCCTATCTGAAAGTCTGATAAACGCCGGAAAAATGACTAAGTCCAAAAAAAAAATGTTTTCAACTTTTTTCAATTTTACCCCCGTGTGATATATATTCTACCCACACACATTAGAACTCTCCTGGGGTACCCTCACACGTATTATTCCCTCATTTAGTGGATATTTTCACAAAAAAGTGAAATTTTCAAAAATCCAGAAAATTGGCTGAAAACGACTAAATATCAAGGACTCATTGGGCGAATCGCTCTGGAACTGAAATTGGAATGCTCACTGACATTTGCCCTATCTGAAAGTCTGATAAACGCCAGAAAAATGACTAAGACCAAAAAAAAAATGTTTTCAACTTTTTTCAATTTTACCCCCGTGGGATATATATTCTACCCACACACATTTGGAACTCTCCTGGGGTACCCTCACACATATTATTGCCTCATTTAGAGGATATTTTCACAAAAAAGTGAAATTTTCAAAAATCCAAAATATTGGCTGAAAACGACTAAAAATCATGGACTCATTGGGCGAATCTCTCTGGAACTGAAATCGGAACGCTCACTGACATTTGCCCTATCTGAAAGTCTGATAAACGCCGGAAAAATGACTAAGTAGAAAAAAAAATGTTCAACTTTTTTCAATTTTACCCCCGTGTGATATATATTCTACCCACACACATTTGGAACTCTCCTGGGGTACCCTCACACATATTATTCCCTCATTTAGTGGATATTTTCACAAAAAGTGAAATTTGCAAAAATCCAGAAAATTGGCTGAAAACGACTAAATATCAAGGACTCATTTGGCGAATCGCTCTGGACCTGAAATCGAAACGCTCACTGACATTTGCCCTATATAAAAGTCTGATAAACGCCGGAAAAATGACTAAAAAAAAAAATGTTTAAACTTTTTTCAATTTTACCCCCGTGTGATATATATTCTACCCACACACATTTGGAACTCTCCTGGGGTACCCTCACACATATTATTCCCTCATTTAGTGGATATTTTCACAAAAAAGTGAAATTTTCAAAAATCCAAAATATTGGCTGAAAACGACTAAATATCATGGACTCATTGGGCTAATCGCTCTGGAACTGAAATCGGAACGCTCACTGACATTTGCCCTATCTGAAAGTCTGATAAACGCCGGAAAAATGACTAAGTAGAAAAAAAAATGTTCAACTTTTTTCAATTTTACCCCCGTGTGATATATATTCTACCCACACACATTTGGAACTCTCCTGGGGTACCCTCACACATATTATTCCCTCATTTAGTGGATATTTTCACAAAAAAGTGAAATTTGCAAAAATCCAGAAAATTGGCTGAAAACGACTAAACATCAAGGACTCATTTGGCGAATCGCTCTGGACCTGAAATCGAAACGCTCACTGACATTTGCCCTATATAAAAGTCTGATAAACGCCGGAAAAATGACTAAAAAAAAAAATGTTTCAACTTTTTTCAATTTTACCCCCGTGTGATATATATTCTACCCACACACATTTGGAACTCTCCTGGGGTACCCTCACACATATTATTCCCTCATTTAGTGGATATTTTCACAAAAAAGTGAAATTTTCAAAAATCCAAAATATTGGCTGAAAACGACTAAATATCATGGACTCATTGGGCGAATCGCTCTGGAACTGAAATCGGAACGCTCACTGACATTTGCCCTATCTGAAAGTCTGATAAACGCCGGAAAAATGACTAAGTCCAAAAAAAAAATGTTTTCAACTTTTTTCAGTTTTACCCCCATGTGATATATATTCTACCCACACACATTAGAACTCTCCTGGGGTACCCTCACACGTATTGTTCCCTCATTTAGTGGATATTTTCACAAAAAAGTGAAATTTTCAAAAATCCAGAAAATTGGCTGAAAACGACTAAATATCAAGGACTCATTGGGCGAATCGCTCTGGAACTGAAATTGGAATGCTCACTGACATTTGCCCTATCTGAAAGTCTGATAAACGCCAGAAAAATGACTAAGACCAAAAAAAAAATGTTTTCAACTTTTTTCAATTTTACCCCCGTGGGATATATATTCTACCCACACACATTTGGAACTCTCCTGGGGTACCCTCACACATATTATTGCCTCATTTAGAGGATATTTTCACAAAAAAGTGAAATTTTCAAAAATCCAAAATATTGGCTGAAAACGACTAAATATCATGGACTCATTGGGCGAATCGCTCTGGAACTGAAATCGGAACGCTCACTGACATTTGCCCTATCTGAAAGTCTGATAAACGCCGGAAAAATGACTAAGTAGAAAAAAAAATGTTCAACTTTTTTCAATTTTACCCCCGTGTGATATATATTCTACCCACACACATTTGGAACTCTCCTGGGGTACCCTCACACATATTATTCCCTCATTTAGTGGATATTTTCACAAAAAAGTGAAATTTGCAAAAATCCAGAAAATTGGCTGAAAACGACTAAATATCAAGGACTCATTTGGCGAATCGCTCTGGACCTGAAATCGAAACGCTCACTGACATTTGCCCTATATAAAAGTCTGATAAACGCCGGAAAAATGACTAAAAAAAAAAATGTTTAAACTTTTTTCAATTTTACCCCCGTGTGATATATATTCTACCCACACACATTTGGAACTCTCCTGGGGTACCCTCACACATATTATTCCCTCATTTAGTGGATATTTTCACAAAAAAGTGAAATTTTCAAAAATCCAAAATATTGGCTGAAAACGACTAAATATCATGGACTCATTGGGCTAATCGCTCTGGAACTGAAATCGGAACGTTCACTGACATTTGCCCTATCTGAAAGTCTGATAAACGCCGGAAAAATGACTAAGTAGAAAAAAAAATGTTCAACTTTTTTCAATTTTACCCCCGTGTGATATATATTCTACCCACACACATTTGGAACTCTCCTGGGGTACCCTCACACATATTATTCCCTCATTTAGTGGATATTTTCACAAAAAAGTGAAATTTGCAAAAATCCAGAAAATTGGCTGAAAACGACTAAATATCAAGGACTCATTTGGCGAATCGCTCTGGACCTGAAATCGAAACGCTCACTGACATTTGCCCTATATAAAAGTCTGATAAACGCCGGAAAAATGACTAAAAAAAAAAATGTTTCAACTTTTTTCAATTTTACCGCCGTGTGATATATATTCTACCCACACACATTTGGAACTCTCCTGGGGTACCCTCACACATATTATTCCCTCATTTAGTGGATATTTTCACAAAAAAGTGAAATTTTCAAAAATCCAAAATATTGGCTGAAAACGACTAAATATCATGGACTCATTGGGCGAATCGCTCTGGAACTGAAATCGGAACGCTCACTGACATTTGCCCTATCTGAAAGTCTGATAAACGCCGGAAAAATGACTAAGTCCAAAAAAAAAATGTTTTCAACTTTTTTCAGTTTTACCCCCGTGTGATATATATTCTACCCACACACATTAGAACTCTCCTGGGGTACCCTCACACGTATTGTTCCCTCATTTAGTGGATATTTTCACAAAAAAGTGAAATTTTCAAAAATCCAGAAAATTGGCTGAAAACGACTAAATATCAAGGACTCATTGGGCGAATCGCTCTGGAACTGAAATTGGAATGCTCACTGACATTTGCCCTATCTGAAAGTCTGATAAACGCCAGAAAAATGACTAAGACCAAAAAAAAAATGTTTTCAACTTTTTTCAATTTTACCCCCGTGGGATATATATTCTACCCACACACATTTGGAACTCTCCTGGGGTACCCTCACACATATTATTGCCTCATTTAGAGGATATTTTCACAAAAAAGTGAAATTTTCAAAAATCCAAAATATTGGCTGAAAACGACTAAATATCATGGACTCATTGGGCGAATCGCTCTGGAACTGAAATCGGAACGCTCACTGACATTTGCCCTAACTGAAAGTCTGATAAACGCCGGAAAAATGACTAAGTAGAAAAAAAAATGTTCAACTTTTTTCAATTTTACCCCCGTGTGATATATATTCTACCCACACACATTGGGAACTCTCCTGGGGTACCCTCACACATATTATTCCCTCATTTAGTGGATATTTTCACAAAAAAGTGAAATTTGCAAAAATCCAGAAAATTGGCTGAAAACGACTAAATATCAAGGACTCATTTGGCGAATCGCTCTGGACCTGAAATCGAAACGCTCACTGACATTTGCCCTATATAAAAGTCTGATAAACGCCGGAAAAATGACTAAAAAAAAAAATGTTTAAACTTTTTTCAATTTTACCCCCGTGTGATATATATTCTACCCACACACATTTGGAACTCTCCTGGGGTACCCTCACACATATTATTCCCTCATTTAGTGGATATTTTCACAAAAAAGTGAAATTTTCAAAAATCCAAAATATTGGCTGAAAACGACTAAATATCATGGACTCATTGGGCGAATCGCTCTGGAACTGAAATCGGAACGCTCACTGACATTTGCCCTATCTGAAAGTCTGATAAACGCCGGAAAAATGACTAAGTCCAAAAAAAAAATGTTTTCAACTTTTTTCAATTTTACCCCCGTGTGATATATATTCTACCCACACACATTAGAACTCTCCTGGGGTACCCTCACACGTATTATTCCCTCATTTAGTGGATATTTTCACAAAAAAGTGAAATTTTCAAAAATCCAGAAAATTGGCTGAAAACGACTAAATATCAAGGACTCATTGGGCGAATCGCTCTGGAACTGAAATTGGAATGCTCACTGACATTTGCCCTATCTGAAAGTCTGATAAACGCCAGAAAAATGACTAAGACCAAAAAAAAAATGTTTTCAACTTTTTTCAATTTTACCCCCGTGGGATATATATTCTACCCACACACATTTGGAACTCTCCTGGGGTACCCTCACACATATTATTCCCTCATTTAGTGGATATTTTCACAAAAAAGTGAAATTTGCAAAAATCCAGAAAATTGGCTGAAAACGACTAAATATCAAGGACTCATTTGGCGAATCGCTCTGGACCTGAAATCGAAACGCTCACTGACATTTGCCCTATATAAAAGTCTGATAAACGCCGGAAAAATGACTAAAAAAAAAATGTTTAAACTTTTTTCAATTTTACCCCCGTGTGATATATATTCTACCCACACACATTTGGAACTCTCCTGGGGTACCCTCACACATATTATTCCCTCATTTAGTGGATATTTTCACAAAAAAGTGAAATTTTCAAAAATCCAAAATATTGGCTGAAAACGACTAAATATCATGGACTCATTGGGCGAATCGCTCTGGAACTGAAATCGGAACGCTCACTGACATTTGCCCTATCTGAAAGTCTGATAAACGCCGGAAAAATGACTAAGTCCAAAAAAAAAATGTTTTCAACTTTTTTCAATTTTACCCCCGTGTGATATATATTCTACCCACACACATTAGAACTCTCCTGGGGTACCCTCACACGTATTATTCCCTCATTTAGTGGATATTTTCACAAAAAAGTGAAATTTTCAAAAATCCAGAAAATTGGCTGAAAACGACTAAATATCAAGGACTCATTGGGCGAATCGCTCTGGAACTGAAATTGGAATGCTCACTGACATTTGCCCTATCTGAAAGTCTGATAAACGCCAGAAAAATGACTAAGACCAAAAAAAAAATGTTTTCAACTTTTTTCAATTTTACCCCCGTGGGATATATATTCTACCCACACACATTTGGAACTCTCCTGGGGTACCCTCACACATATTATTGCCTCATTTAGAGGATATTTTCACAAAAAAGTGAAATTTTCAAAAATCCAAAATATTGGCTGAAAACGACTAAATATCATGGACTCATTGGGCGAATCGCTCTGGAACTGAAATCGGAACGCTCACTGACATTTGCCCTATCTGAAAGTCTGATAAACGCCGGAAAAATGACTAAGTCCAAAAAAAAAATGTTTTCAACTTTTTTCAATTTTACCCCCGTGTGATATATATTCTAACCACACACATTTGGAACTCTCCTGGGGTACCCTCACACATATTATTCCCTCATTTAGTGGATATTTTCACAAAAAAGTGAAATTTTCAAAAATCCAGAAAATTGGCTGAAAACGACTAAATATCAAGGACTCATTGGGCGAATCGCTCTGGAACTGAAATCGGAACGCTCACTGACATTTGCCCTATCTGAAAGTCTGATAAACGCCAGAAAAATGATTAAGTCCAAAAAAAAAATTATTTCAACTTTTTTCAATTTTACCCCCGTGTGATATATATTCTACCCACACACATTTGGAACTCTCCTGGGGTACCCTCACACATATTATTCCCTCATTTAGTGGATATTTTCACAAAAAAGTGAAATTTGCAAAAATCCAGAAAATTGGCTGAAAACGACTAAATATCAAGGACACATTGGGCGAATCGCTCTGGAACTAAAATCGGAACGCTCACTGACATTTGCCCCATCTAAAAGTCTGATAAACGCCGGAAAAATGACTAAGGCCCCAAAAAAAATTTTTTTCAACTTTTTTCAATTTTACCCCCGTGTGATATATATTCTACCCACACACATTTGGAACTCTCCTGGGGTACCCTCACACATATTATTCCCTCATTTAGTGGATATTTCCAGAAAAAAGTGAAATTTGCAAAAATCCAGAAAATTGGCTGAAAACGACTAAATATCAAGGACTCATTGGGCGAATCGCTCTGGACCTGAAATCGGAACGCTCACTGACATTTGCCCTATCTAAAAGTCTGATAAACGCCGGAAAAATGACTAAAAAAAAAAATTTTTCAACTTTTTTCAATTTTACCCCCGTGGGATATATATTCTACCCACACACATTTGGTACTCTCCTGGGGTACCCTCACACATATTATTCCCTCATTTAGTGGATATTTTCACAAAAAAGTGAAATTTTCAAAAATCCAAAATATTGGCTGAAAACGACTAAATATCATGGACTCATTGGGCGAATCGCTCTGGAACTGAAATCGGAACGCTCACTGACATTTGCCCTATCTGAAAGTCTGATAAACGCCGGAAAAATGACTAAGTCCAAAAAAAAAAATGTTTTCAACTTTTTTCAATTTTACCCCTGTGTGATATATATTCTACCCACACACATTTGAACTCTCCTGGGGTACCCTCACACATATTATTCCCTCATTTAGTGGATATTTTCACAAAAAAGTGAAATTTTCAAAAATCCAGAAAATTGGCTGAAAACGGCTAAATATCAAGGACTCATAGGGCGAATCGCTCTGGAACTGAAATCGGAACGCTCACTGACATTTGCCCTATCTGAAAGTCTGATAAACGCCGGAAAAATGACTAAGTCCAAAAAAAAAATGTTTTCAACTTTTTTCAATTTTACCCCCTTGTGATATATATTCTACCCACACACATTTGGAACTCTGCTGGGGTAACCTCACACATATTATTCCCTCATTTAGTGGATATTTTCACAAAAAAGTGAAATTTTCAAAAATCCAGAGAATTGGCTGAAAACGACTAAATATCAAGGACTCATTGGGCGAATCGCTCTGGAACTGAAATCGGAACGATCACTGATATTTGCCCTATCTGAAAGTCTGATAAACGCCGGAAAAATGACTAAGACCAAAAAAAAAATGTTTTCAACTTTTTTCAATTTTACCCCCGTGGGATATATATTCTACCCACACACATTTGGAACTCTCCTGGGGTACCCTCACACATATTATTGCCTCATTTAGAGGATATTTTCACAAAAAAGTGAAATTTTCAAAAATCCAAAATATTGGCTGAAAACGACTAAATATCAAGGACTCATTAGGCGAATCGCTCTGGAACTGAAATCGGAACGCTCACTGACATTTGCCCTATCTGAAAGTCTGATAAACGCCAGAAAAATGATTAAGTCCAAAAAAAAAATTATTTCAACTTTTTTCAATTTTACCCCCGTGTGATATATATTCTACCCACACACATTTGGAACTCTCCTGGGGTACCCTCACACATATTATTCCCTCATTTAGTGGATATTTCCAGAAAAAAGTGAAATTTGCAAAAATCCAGAAAATTGGCTGAAAACGACTAAATATCAAGGACTCATTGGGCGAATCGCTCTGGACCTGAAATCGGAACGCTCACTGACATTTGCCCTATCTAAAAGTCTGATAAACGCCGGAAAAATGACTAAAAAAAAAAAATTTTTCAACTTTTTTCAATTTTACCCCCATGGGATATTTATTCTACCCACACACATTTGGAACTCTCCTGGGGTACCCTCACACATATTATTCCCTCATTTAGTGGATATTTTCACAAAAAAGTGAAATTTTCAAAAATCCAAAATATTGGCTGAAAACGACTAAATATCATGGACTCATTGGGCGAATCGCTCTGGAACTGAAATCGGAACGCTCACTGACATTTGCCCTATCTGAAAGTCTGATAAACGCCAGAAAAATGACTAAGACCAAAAAAAAAATGTTTTCAACTTTTTTCAATTTTACCCCCGTGGGATATATATTCTACCCACACACATTTGGAACTCTCCTGGGGTACCCTCACACATATTATGCCTCATTTAGAGGATATTTTCACAAAAAAGTGAAATTTTCAAAAATCCAAAATATTGGCTGAAAACGACTAAATATCAAGGACTCATTGGGCGAATCGCTCTGGAACTGAAATCGGAACGCTCACTGACATTTGCCCTATCTGAAAGTCTGATAAACGCCGGAAAAATGACTAAGTCCAAAAAAAAAATATTTTCAACTTTTTTCAATTTTACCCCCGTGGGATATATATTCTACCCACACACATTTATAACCCTCCTGGGGTACCCTCACACATATTATTCCCTCATTTAGTGGATATTTTCACAAAAAAGTGAAATTTTAAAAAATCCAAAATATTGGCTGAAAACGACTAAATATCAAGGACTCATAGGGCGAATCGCTCTGGAACTGAAATCGGAACGCTCACTGACATTTGCCTTATCTGAAAGTCTGATAAACGCCGGAAAAATGACTAAGTCCAAAAAAAAAATGTTTTCAACTTTTTTCAATTTTACCCCCTTGTGATATATATTCTACCCACACACATTTGGAACTCTGCTGGGGTAACCTCACACATATTATTCCCTCATTTAGTGGATATTTTCACAAAAAAGTGAAATTTTAAAAAATCCAGAAAATTGGCTGAAAACGACTAAATATCAAGGACTCATTGGGCGAATCGCTCTGGACCTGAAATCGGAACGCTCACTGACATTTGCCCTATCTAAAAGTCTGATAAACGCCGGAAAAATGACTAAAAAAAAAAATTTTTCAACTTTTTTCAATTTTACCCCCGTGGGATATTTATTCTACCCACACACATTTGGAACTCTCCTGGGGTACCCTCACACATATTATTCCCTCATTTAGTGGATATTTTCACAAAAAAGTGAAATTTTCAAAAATCCAAAATATTGGCTGAAAACGACTAAATATCATGGACTCATTGGGCGAATCGCTCTGGAACTGAAATCGGAACGCTCACTGACATTTACCCTATCTGAAAGTCTGATAAACGCCAGAAAAATGACTAAGACCAAAAAAAAAATGTTTTCAACTTTTTTCAATTTTACCCCCGTGGGATATATATTCTACCCACACACATTTATAACCCTCCTGGGGTACCCTCACACATATTATTCCCTCATTTAGTGGATATTTTCACAAAAAAGTGAAATTTTAAAAAATCCAAAATATTGGCTGAAAACGACTAAATATCAAGGACTCATAGGGCGAATCGCTCTGGAACTGAAATCGGAACGCTCACTGACATTTGCCTTATCTGAAAGTCTGATAAACGCCGGAAAAATGACTAAGTCCAAAAAAAAAATGTTTTCAACTTTTTTCAATTTTACCCCCTTGTGATATATATTCTACCCACACACATTTGGAACTCTGCTGGGGTAACCTCACACATATTATTCCCTCATTTAGTGGATATTTTCACAAAAAAGTGAAATTTTAAAAAATCCAGAAAATTGGCTGAAAACGACTAAATATCAAGGACTCATTGGGCGAATCGCTCTGGAACTGAAATCGGAACGCTCACTGACATTTGCCCTATCTGAAAATCTGATAAACGCCGGAAAAATGACTAAGTAGAAAAAAAAATGTTCAACTTTTTTCAATTTTACCCCCGTGTGATATATATTCTACCCACACACATTTGGAACTCTCCTGGGGTACCCTCACACATATTATTCCCTCATTTAGTGGATATTTTCACAAAAAAGTGAAATTTGCAAAAATCCAGAAAATTGGCTGAAAACGACTAAATATCAAGGACACATTGGGCGAATCGCTCTGGAACTAAAATCGGAACGCTCACTGACATTTGCCCCATCTGAAAGTCTGATAAACGCCGGAAAAATGACTAAGTCCCAAAAAAAATTTTTTTCAACTTTTTTCAATTTTACCCCCGTGTGATATATATTCTACCCACACACATTTGGAACTCTCCTGGGGTACCCTCACACATATTATTCCCTCATTTAGTGGATATTTCCAGAAAAAAGTGAAATTTGCAAAAATCCAGAAAATTGGCTGAAAACGACTAAATATCAAGGACTCATTGGGCGAATCGCTCTGGACCTGAAATCGGAACGCTCACTGACATTTGCCCTATCTAAAAGTCTGATAAACGCCGGAAAAATGACTAAAAAAAAAAATTTTTCAACTTTTTTCAATTTTACCCCCGTGTGATATATATTCTACCCACACACATTTGGAACTCTCCTGGGTAACCTCACACATATTATTCCCTCATTTAGTGGATATTTTCACAAAAAAGTGAAATTTTCAAAAATCCAGAAAATTGGCTGAAAACGACTAAATATCAAGGACTCATTGGGCGAATCGCTCTGGAACTGAAATTGGAACGCTCACTGACATTTGCCCTATCTGAAAGTCTGATAAACGCCAGAAAAATGACTAAGACCAAAAAAAAAATGTTTTCAACTTTTTTCAATTTTACCCCCGTGGGATATATATTCTACCCACACACATTTGGAACTCTCCTGGGGTACCCTCACACATATTATTGCCTCATTTAGAGGATATTTTCACAAAAAAGTGAGATTTTCAAAAATCCAAAATATTGGCTGAAAACGACTAAATATCAAGGACTCATTGGGCGAATCGCTCTGGAACTGAAATCGGAACGCTCACTGACATTTGCCCTATCTGAAAGTCTGATAAACGCCGGAAAAATGACTAAGTCCAAAAAAAAAATATTTTCAACTTTTTTCAATTTTACCCCCGTGGGATATATATTCTACCCACACACATTTATAACCCTCCTGGGGTACCCTCACACATATTATTCCCTCATTTAGTGGATATTTTCACAAAAAAGTGAAATTTTCAAAAATCCAAAATATTGGCTGAAAACGACTAAATATCAAGGACTCATAGGGCGAATCGCTCTGGAACTGAAATCGGAACGCTCACTGACATTTGCCTTATCTGAAAGTCTGATAAACGCCGGAAAAATGACTAAGTCCAAAAAAAAAATGTTTTCAACTTTTTTCAATTTTACCCCCTTGTGATATATATTCTACCCACACACATTTGGAACTCTGCTGGGGTAACCTCACACATATTATTCCCTCATTTAGTGGATATTTTCACAAAAAAAGTGAAATTTTCAACAATCCAGAAAATTGGATGAAAACGACTAAATATCAAGGACTCATTGGGCGAATTGCTCTGGAACTGAAATCGGAATGCTCACTGACATTTGCCCTATCTGAAAGTCTGATAAACGCCGGAAAAATGACTAAGTCCAAAAAAAAAATGTTTTCAACTTTTTTCAATTTTACCCCCGTGTGATATATATTCTACCCACACACATTAGAACTCTCCTGGGGTACCCTCACACGTATTATTCCCTCATTTAGTGGATATTTTCACAAAAAAGTGAAATTTTCAAAAATCCAGAAAATTGGCTGAAAACGACTAAATATCAAGGACTCATTGGGCGAATCGCTCTGGAACTGAAATTGGAATGCTCACTGACATTTGCCCTATCTGAAAGTCTGATAAACGCCAGAAAAATGACTAAGACCAAAAAAAAACTGTTTTCAACTTTTTTCAATTTTACCCCCGTGGGATATATATTCTACCCACACACATTTGTAACCCTCCTGGGGTACCCTCACACATATTATTCCCTCATTTAGTGGATATTTTCACAAAAAAGTGAAATTTTCAAAAATCCAAAATATTGGCTGAAAACGACTAAATATCAAGGACTCATAGGGCGAATCGCTCTGGAACTGAAATCGGAACGCTCACTGACATTTGCCTTATCTGAAAGTCTGATAAACGCCGGAAAAATGACTAAGTCCAAAAAAAAAATGTTTTCAACTTTTTTCAATTTTACCCCCTTGTGATATATATTCTACCCACACACATTTGGAACTCTGCTGGGGTAACCTCACACATATTATTCCCTCATTTAGTGGATATTTTCACAAAAAAAGTGAAATTTTCAACAATCCAGAAAATTGGATGAAAACGACTAAATATCAAGGACTCATTGGGCGAATTGCTCTGGAACTGAAATCGGAATGCTCACTGACATTTGCCCTATCTGAAAGTCTGATAAACGCCGGAAAAATGACTAAGTCCAAAAAAAAAATGTTTTCAACTTTTTTCAATTTTACCCCCGTGTGATATATATTCTACCCACACACATTAGAACTCTCCTGGGGTACCCTCACACGTATTATTCCCTCATTTAGTGGATATTTTCACAAAAAAGTGAAATTTTCAAAAATCCAGAAAATTGGCTGAAAACGACTAAATATCAAGGACTCATTGGGCGAATCGCTCTGGAACTGAAATTGGAATGCTCACTGACATTTGCCCTATCTGAAAGTCTGATAAACGCCAGAAAAATGACTAAGACCAAAAAAAAAATGTTTTCAACTTTTTTCAATTTTACCCCCGTGGGATATATATTCTACCCACACACATTTGGAACTCTCCTGGGGTACCCTCACACATATTATTGCCTCATTTAGAGGATATTTTCACAAAAAAGTGAAATTTTCAAAAATCCAAAATATTGGCTGAAAACGACTAAATATCATGGACTCATTGGGCGAATCGCTCTGGAACTGAAATCGGAACGCTCACTGACATTTGCCCTATCTGAAAGTCTGATAAACGCCGGAAAAATGACTAAGTCCAAAAAAAAAATGTTTTCAACTTTTTTCAATTTTACCCCCGTGTGATATATATTCTACCCACACACATTTGGAACTCTCCTGGGGTACCCTCACACATATTATTCCCTCATTTAGTGGATATTTTCACAAAAAAGTGAAATTTTCAAAAATCCAGAAAATTGGCTGAAAACGACTAAATATCAAGGACTCATTGGGCGAATCGCTCTGGAACTGAAATCGGAACGCTCACTGACATTTGCCCTATCTGAAAGTCTGATAAACGCCGGAAAAATGACTAAGTAGAAAAAAAAATGTTCAACTTTTTTCAATTTTACCCCCGTGTGATATATATTCTACCCACACACATTTGGAGCTCTCCTGGGGTACCCTCACACATATTATTCCCTCATTTAGTGGATATTTTCACAAAAAAGTGAAATTTGCAAAAATCCAGAAAATTGGCTGAAAACGACTAAATATCAAGGACTCATTGGGTGAATCGCTCTGGAACTGAAATTGGAATGCTCACTGACATTTGCCCTATCTGAAAGTCTGATAAACGCCGGAAAAATGACTAAGACCAAAAAAAAAATGTTTTCAACTTTTTTCAATTTTACCCCCGTGGGATATATATTCTACCCACACACATTTGGAACTCTCCTGGGGAACCCTCACACATATTATTGCCTCATTTAGAGGATATTTTCACAAAAAAAGTGAAATTTTCAAAAATCCAAAATATTGGCTGAAAACGACTAAATATCAAGGACTCATTGGGCGAATCGCTCTGGAACTGAAATTGGAACGCTCACTGACATTTGCCCTATCTGAAAGTCTGATAAACGCCAGAAAAATGATTAAGTCCAAAAAAAAAATTATTTCAACTTTTTTCAATTTTACCCCCGTGTGATATATATTCTACCCACACACATTTGGAACTCTCCTGGGGTACCCTCACACATATTATTCCCTCATTTAGTGGATATTTTCACAAAAAAGTGAAATTTTAAAAAATCCAGAAAATTGGCTGAAAACGACTAAATATCAAGGACTCATTGGGCGAATCGCTCTGGAACTGAAATCGGAACGCTCACTGACATTTGCCCTATCTGAAAATCTGATAAACGCCGGAAAAATGACTAAGTAGAAAAAAAAATGTTCAACTTTTTTCAATTTTACCCCCGTGTGATATATATTCTACCCACACACATTTGGAACTCTCCTGGGGTACCCTCACACATATTATTCCCTCATTTAGTGGATATTTTCACAAAAAAGTGAAATTTGCAAAAATCCAGAAAATTGGCTGAAAACGACTAAATATCAAGGACTCATTGGGCGAATCGCTCTGGAACTAAAATCGGAACGCTCACTGACATTTGCCCCATCTGAAAGTCTGATAAACGCCGGAAAAATGACTAAGTCCCAAAAAAAATTTTTTTCAACTTTTTTCAATTTTACCCCCGTGTGATATATATTCTACCCACACACATTTGGAACTCTCCTGGGGTACCCTCACACATATTATTCCCTCATTTAGTGGATATTTCCAGAAAAAAGTGAAATTTGCAAAAATCCAGAAAATTGGCTGAAAACGACTAAATATCAAGGACTCATTGGGCGAATCGCTCTGGACCTGAAATCGGAACGCTCACTGACATTTGCCCTATCTAAAAGTCTGATAAACGCCGGAAAAATGACTAAAAAAAAAAATTTTTCAACTTTTTTCAATTTTACCCCCGTGGGATATATATTCTACCCACACACATTTGGAACTCTCCTGGGGTACCCTCACACATATTATTCCCTCATTTAGTGGATATTTTCACAAAAAAGTGAAATTTTCAAAAATCCAAAATATTGGCTGAAAACGACTAAATATCATGGACTCATTGGGCGAATCGCTTTGGAACTGAAATCGGAACGCTCACTGACATTTGCCCTATCTGAAAGACTGATAAACGCCGGAAAAATGACTAAGTCCAAAAAAAAAAATGTTTTCAACTTTTTTCAATTTTACCCCTGTGTGATATATATTCTACCCACACACATTTGAACTCTCCTGGGGTACCCTCACACATATTATTCCCTCATTTAGTGGATATTTTCACAAAAAAGTGAAATTTTCAAAAATCCAGAAAATTGGCTGAAAACGGCTAAATATCAAGGACTCATAGGGCGAATCGCTCTGGAACTGAAATCGGAACGCTCACTGACATTTGCCCTATCTGAAAGTCTGATAAACGCCGGAAAAATGACTAAGTCCAAAAAAAAAATGTTTTCAACTTTTTTCAATTTTACCCCCGTGTGATATATATTCTACCCACACACATTTGGAAATCTCCTGGGTAACCTCACACATATTATTCCCTCATTTAGTGGATATTTTCACAAAAAAGTGAAATTTTCAAAAATCCAGAAAATTGGCTGAAAACGACTAAATATCAAGGACTCATTGGGCGAATCGCTCTGGAACTGAAATTGGAACGCTCACTGACATTTGCCCTATCTGAAAGTCTGATAAACGCCAGAAAAATGACAAAGACAAAAAAAAAAATGTTTTCAACTTTTTTCAATTTTACCGCCGTGGGATATATATTCTACCGACACACATTTGGAACTCTCCTGGGCTACCCTCACACATATTATTCCCTCATTTAGTGGATATTTTCACAAAAAAGTGAAATTTTCAAAAATCCAAAATATTGGCTGAAAACGACTAAATATCAAAGACTCATTGGGCGAATCGCTCTGGAACTGAAATCGGAACGCTCACTGACATTTGCCCTATCTGAAAGTCTGATAAACGCCAGAAAAATGACTAAGTCAAAAAAAAAAATGGTTTCACCTTTTTTCAATTTTACCCCCGTGGGATATATATTCTACCCACACACATTTGGAACTCTCCTGGGGTACCCTTACACATATTATTCCATCATTTAGTGGATATTTTCACAAAAAAGTGAAATTTTCAAAAATCCAGAGAATTGGCTGAAAACGACTAAATATCAAGGACTCATTGGGCGAATCGCTCTGGAACTGAAATCGGAATGATCACTGATATTTGCCCTATCTGAAAGTCTGATAAACGCCGGAAAAATGACTAAGACCAAAAAAAAAATGTTTTCAACTTTTTTCAATTTTACCCCCGTGGGATATATATTCTACCCACACACATTTGGAACTCTCCTGGGGTACCCTCACACATATTATTGCCTCATTTAGAGGATATTTTCACAAAAAAGTGAAATTTTCAAAAATCCAAAATATTGGCTGAAAACGACTAAATATCAAGGACTCATTAGGCGAATCGCTCTGGAACTGAAATCGGAACGCTCACTGACATTTGCCCTATCTGAAAGTCTGATAAACGCCAGAAAAATGATTAAGTCCAAAGGAAAAATTATTTCAACTTTTTTCAATTTTACCCCCGTGTGATATATATTCTACCCACACACATTTGGAACTCTCCTGGGGTACCCTCACACATATTATTCCCTCATTTAGTGGATATTTCCAGAAAAAAGTGAAATTTGCAAAAATCCAGAAAATTGGCTGAAAACGACTAAATATCAAGGACTCATTGGGCGAATCGCTCTGGACCTGAAATCGGAACGCTCACTGACATTTGCCCTATCTAAAAGTCTGATAAACGCCGGAAAAATGACTAAAAAAAAAAATTTTTCAACTTTTTTCAATTTTACCCCCGTGGGATATATATTCTACCCACACACATTTATAACCCTCCTGGGGTACCCTCACACATATTATTCCCTCATTTAGTGGATATTTTCACAAAAAAGTGAAATTTTAAAAAATCCAAAATATTGGCTGAAAACGACTAAATATCAAGGACTCATAGGGCGAATCGCTCTGGAACTGAAATCGGAACGCTCACTGACATTTGCCTTATCTGAAAGTCTGATAAACGCCGGAAAAATGACTAAGTCCAAAAAAAAAATGTTTTCAACTTTTTTCAATTTTACCCCCTTGTGATATATATTCTACCCACACACATTTGGAACTCTGCTGGGGTAAACTCACACATATTATTCCCTCATTTAGTGGATATTTTCACAAAAAAAGTGAAATTTTCAACAATCCAGAAAATTGGATGAAAACGACTAAATATCAAGGACTCATTGGGCGAATTGCTCTGGAACTGAAATCGGAATGCTCACTGACATTTGCCCTATCTGAAAGTCTGATAAACGCCGGAAAAATGACTAAGTCCAAAAAAAAAATGTTTTCAACTTTTTTCAATTTTTCCCTCGTGTGATATATATTCTACCCACACACATTTGGAACTCTCCTGGGGTAACCTCACACATATTATTCCCTCATTTAGTGGATATTTTCACAAAAAAGTTAAATTTTCAAAAATCCAGAAAATTGGCTGAAAACGACTAAATATCAAGGACTCATTGGGCGAATCGCTCTGGAACTGAAATCGGAACGCTCACTGACATTTGCCCTATCTGAAAGTCTGATAAACGCCGGAAAAATGACTAAGTCCAAAAAAAAAATGTTTTCAACTTTTTTCAATTTTTCCCTCGTGTGATATATATTCTACCCACACACATTTGGAACTCTCCTGGGGTAACCTCACACATATTATTCCCTCATTTAGTGGATATTTTCACAAAAAAGTGAAATTTTCAAAAATCCAGAAAATTGGCTGAAAACGACTAAATATCAAGGACTCATTGGGCGAATCGCTCTGGAACTGAAATCGGAACGCTCACTGACATTTGCCCTATCTGAAAGTCTGATAAACGCCGGAAAAATGACAAAGTAAAAAAAAAAATGTTCAACTTTTTTCAATTTTACCCCCGTGTGATATATATTCTACCCACACACATTTGGAACTCTCATGGGGTACCCTCACACATATTATTCCCTCATTTAGTGGATATTTTCACAAAAAAGTGAAATTTTCACAAATCCAGAAAATTGGCTGAAAACGACTAAATATCAAGGACTCATTGGGCGAATCGCTCTGGAACTAAAATCGGAACGCTCACTGACATTTGCCCCATCTGAAAGTCTGATAAACGCCGGAAAAATGACTAAGTCCAAAAAAAAATTTTTTTCAACTTTTTTCAATTTTACCCCCGTGGGATATATATTCTACCCACACACATTTGGAACTCTCCTGGGGTACCCTCACACATATTATTCCCTCATTTAGTGGATATTTTCACAAAAAAAGTGAAATTTTCAACAATCCAGAAAATTGGATGAAAACGACTAAATATCAAGGACTCATTGGGCGAATTGCTCTGGAACTGAAATCGGAATGCTCACTGACATTTGCCCTATCTGAAAGTCTGATAAACGCCGGAAAAATGACTAAGTCCAAAAAAAAAATGTTTTCAACTTTTTTCAATTTTTCCCTCGTGTGATATATATTCTACCCACACACATTTGGAACTCTCCTGGGGTAACCTCACACATATTATTCCCTCATTTAGTGGATATTTTCACAAAAAAGTTAAATTTTCAAAAATCCAGAAAATTGGCTGAAAACGACTAAATATCAAGGACTCATTGGGCGAATCGCTCTGGAACTGAAATCGGAACGCTCACTGACATTTGCCCTATCTGAAAGTCTGATAAACGCCGGAAAAATGACAAAGTAAAAAAAAAAATGTTCAACTTTTTTCAATTTTACCCCCGTGTGATATATATTCTACCCACACACATTTGGAACTCTCATGGGGTAACCTCACACATATTATTCCCTCATTTAGTGGATATTTTCACAAAAAAGTTAAATTTTCAAAAATCCAGAAAATTGGCTGAAAACGACTAAATATCAAGGACTCATTGGGCGAATCGCTCTGGAACTGAAATCAGAATGCTTGCTGACATTTGCCCTATCTGAAAGTCTAATAAACACCGGAAAAATGACTAAGTCCAAAAAAAAAAAATGTTTTCAACTTTTTTCAATTTTACCCCGTGTGATATATATTCTACCCACAGACATTTGGAACTCTCCTGGGGTACCCTCACACATATTATTCCCTCATTTAGTGGATATTTTCACAAAAAAGTGAAATTTTCAAAAATCCAGAAAATTGGCTGAAAACGACTAAATATCAAGGACTCATTGGGCGAATCGCTCTGGAACTGAAATCGGAACGATCACTGACATTTGCCCTATCTGAAAGTCTGATAAACGCCGTAAAAATGACTAAGACCAAAAAAAAAATGTTTTCAACTTTTTTCAATTTTACCCCCGTGGGATATATATTCTACCCACACACATTTGGAACTCTCCTGGGGTACCCTCACACATATTATTGCCTCATTTAGAGGATATTTTCACAAAAAAGTGAAATTTTCAAAAATCCAAAATATTGGCTGAAAACGACTAAATATCAAGGACTCATTAGGCGAATCGCTCTGGAACTGAAATCGGAACGCTCACTGACATTTGCCCTATCTGAAAGTCTGATACACGCCGGAAAAATGACTAAGTCCAAAAAAAAAATGTTTTCAACTTTTTTCAATTTTACCCCCGTGTGATATATATTCTACCCACAGACATTTGGAACTCTCCTGGGGTACCCTCACACATATTATTCCCTCATTTTAGTGGATATTTTCACAAAAAAGTGAAATTTTCAAAAATCCAAAATATTGGCTGAAAACGACTAAATATCAAGGACTCATTGGGCGAATCGCTCTGGAACTGAAATCGGAACGCTCACTGACATTTGCCCTATCTGAAAGTCTGATAAACGCCAGAAAAATGACTAAGTCAAAAAAAAAAATCTTTTCACCTTTTTTCAATTTTACCCCCGTGGGATATATATTCTACCCACACACATTTGGAACTCTCCTGTGGTACCCTTACACATATTATTCCCTCATTTAGTGGATATTTTCACAAAAAAGTGAAATTTTCAAAAATCCAGAGAATTGGCTGAAAACGACTAAATATCAAGGACTCATTGGGCGAATCGCTCTGGAACTGAAATCGGAACGATCACTGACATTTGCCCTATCTGAAAGTCTGATAAACGCCGTAAAAATGACTAAGACCAAAAAAAAAATATTTTCAACTTTTTTCAATTTTACCCCCGTGGGATATATATTCTACCCACACACATTTATAACCCTCCTGGGGTACCCTCACACATATTACTCCCTCATTTAGTGGATATTTTCACAAAAAAGTGAAATTTTAAAAAATCCAAAATATTGGCTGAAAACGACTAAATATCAAGGACTCATAGGGCGAATCGCTCTGGAACTGAAATCGGAACGCTCACTGACATTTGCCCTATCTGAAAGTCTGATAAACGCCGGAAAAATGACTAAGTCCAAAAAAAAAATGTTTTCAACTTTTTTCAATTTTTCCCTCGTGTGATATATATTCTACCCACACACATTTGGAACTCTCCTGGGGTACCCTCACACATATTATTCCCTCATTTAGTGGATATTTTCACAAAAAAGTGAAATTTTCAAAAATCCAGAAAATTGGCTGAAAACGACTAAATATCAAGGACTCATTGGGCGAATCGCTCTGGAACTGAAATCGGAACGCTCACTGACATTTGCCCTATCTGAAAGTCTGATAAACGCTGGAAAAATGACTAAGTCCAAAAAAAAAATGTTTTCAACTTTTTTCAATTTTACCCCCGTGTGATATATATTCTACCCACACACATTTGGAACTCTCCTGGGGTACCCTCACACATAATATTCTCTCATTTAGTGGATATTTTCACAAAAAAGTGAAATTTTCAAAAATCCAGAAAATTGGCTGAAAACGACGAAATATCAAGGACTCATTGGGCGAATCGCTCTGGAACTGAAATTGGAACGCTCACTAACATTTGCCCTATGTGAAATTCTGATAAACGTTGGAAAAATGACTTAGTCCAAAAAAAAATTTTTCAACTTTTTTCAATTTTACCCCCGTGGGATATATATTCTACCCACACACATTTGAAACTCTCCTGGGGTACCCTCACACATAATATTCCCTCATTTAGTGGATATTTTCACAAAAAAGTGAAATTTTCAAAAATCCAAAATATTGGCTGAAAACGACTAAATATCTTGGACTCATTGGGCGAATCGCTCTGGAACTGAAATCGGAACGCTCACTGACATTTGCCCTATCTGAAAGTCTGATAAACGCCGGAAAAATGACAAAGACAAAAAAAAAAATGTTTTCAACTTTTTTCAATTTTACCGCATTGGGATATATATTCTACCCACACACATTTGGAACTCTCCTGTGGTACCCTCACACATATTATTCCCTCATTTAGTGGATATTTTCACAAAAAAGTGAAATTTTCAAAAATCCAGAGAATTGGCTGAAAACGACTAAATATCAAGGACTCATTGGGCGAATCGCTCTGGAACTGAAATCGGAACGATCACTGACATTTGCCCTATCTGAAAGTCTGATAAACGCCGGAAAAATGACTAAGACCAAAAAAAAAATGTTTTCAACTTTTTTCAATTTTACCCCCGTGTGATATATATTCTACCCACACACATTTGGAACTCTCCTGGGGTACCCTCACACATAATATTCTCTCATTTAGTGGATATTTTCACAAAAAAGTGAAATTTTCAAAAATCCAGAAAATTGGCTGAAAACGACGAAATATCAAGGACTCATTGGGCGAATCGCTCTGGAACTGAAATTGGAACGCTCACTAACATTTGCCCTATGTGAAAGTCTGATAAACTTTGGAAAAATGACTTAGTCCAAAAAAAAATTTTTCAACTTTTTTCAATTTTACCCCCGTGGGATATATATTCTACCCACACACATTTGAAACTCTCCTGGGGTACCCTCACACATAATATTCCCTCATTTAGTGGATATTTTCACAAAAAAGTGAAATTTTCAAAAATCCAGAAGATTGCCTGAAAACAACTAACTATCAGGGACTCATTGGGCGAATCACTCTGGAACTGAAACTGGAACCCTCACTGACATTTCGCCTATCTGAAAGTCTGATAAACGCCGGAAAAATGACTAAGTCGAAAAAAAAAAATGTTTTCAACTTTTTTCAGTTTTACCCCCGTGTTATATATATTCTTCCCACATACATTTGGAACTCTCCTGGTGTACCCTTACACATATTATTCCCTCATTTAGTGGATATTTTCACAAAAAAGTGAAATTTTCAAAAATCCAAAATATTGGCTGAAAACGACTAAATATCAAGGACTCATAGGGCGAATCGCTCTGGAACTGAAATCGGAACGCTCACTGACATTTGCCCTATCTGAAAGTCTGATAAACGCCGGAAAAATGACTAAGTCCAAAAAAAAAATGTTTTCAACTTTTTTCAATTTTTCCCTCGTGTGATATATATTCTACCCACACACATTTGGAACTCTCCTGGGGTAACCTCACACATATTATTCCCTCATTTAGTGGATATTTTCACAAAAAAGTGAAATTTTCAAAAATCCAGAAAATTGGCTGAAAACGACTAAATATCAAGGACGCATTGGGCGAATCGCTCTGGAACTGAAATCGGAACGCTCACTGACATTTGCCCTATCTGAAAGTCTGATAAACGCCGGAAAAATGACAAAGTAAAAAAAAAAATGTTCAACTTTTTTCAATTTTACCCCCGTGTGATATATATTCTACCCACACACATTTGGAACTCTCATGGGGTACCCTCACACATATTATTCCCTCATTTAGTGGATATTTTCACAAAAAAGTGAAATTTTCACAAATCCAGAAAATTGGCTGAAAACGACTAAATATCAAGGACTCATTGGGCGAATCGCTCTGGAACTGAAATCGGAACGCTCACTGACATTTGCCCTATCTGAAAGTCTGATAAACGCCGGAAAAATGACTAAGTCCAAAAAAAAAATGTTTTCAACTTTTTTCAATTTTACCCCCGTGTGATATATATTCTACCCACACACATTTGGAACTCTCCTGGGGTACCCTCACACATAATATTCTCTCATTTAGTGGATATTTTCACAAAAAAGTGAAATTTTCAAAAATCCAGAAAATTGGCTGAAAACGACGAAATATCAAGGACTCATTGGGCGAATCGCTCTGGAACTGAAATTGGAACGCTCACTAACATTTGCCCTATGTGAAAGTCTGATAAACGTTGGAAAAATGACTTAGTCCAAAAAAAAATTTTTCAACTTTTTTCAATTTTACCCCCGTGGGATATATATTCTACCCACATACATTTGAAACTCTCCTGGGGTACCCTCACACATAATATTCCCTCATTTAGTGGATATTTTCACAAAAAAGTGAAATTTTCAAAAATCCAAAATATTGGCTGAAAACGACTAAATATCTTGGACTCATTGGGCGAATCGCTCTGGAACTGAAATCGGAACGCTCACTGACATTTGCCCTATCTGAAAGTCTGATAAACGCCGGAAAAATGACAAAGACAAAAAAAAAAATGTTTTCAACTTTTTTCAATTTTACCGCAGTGGGATATATATTCTACCCACACACATTTGGAACTCTCCTGTGGTACCCTCACACATATTATTGCCTCATTTAGAGGATATTTTCACAAAAAAGTGAAATTTTCAAAAATCCAAAATATTGGCTGAAAACGACTAAATATCAAGGACTCATTGGGCGAATCACTCTGGATCTGAAATCGGAACGCTCACTGACATTTGCCCTATCTGAAAGTCTGATAAACGCCAGAAAAATGACTAAGTCAAAAAAAAAAATGTTTTCACCTTTTTTCAATTTTACCCCCGTGGGATATATATTCTACCCACACACATTTGGAACTCTCCTGTGGTACCCTTACACATATTATTCCCTCATTTAGTGGATATTTTCACAAAAAAGTGAAATTTTCAAAAATCCAGAGAATTGGCTGAAAACGACTAAATATCAAGGACTCATTGGGCGAATCGCTCTGGAACTGAAATCGGAACGATCACTGACATTTGCCCTATCTGAAAGTCTGATAAACGCCGGAAAAATGACTAAGACCAAAAAAAAAATGTTTTCAACTTTTTTCAATTTTACCCCCGTGTGATATATATTCTACCCACACACATTTATAACCCTCCTGGGGTACCCTCACACATATTACTCCCTCATTTAGTGGATATTTTCACAAAAAAGTGAAATTTTAAAAAATCCAAAATATTGGCTGAAAACGACTAAATATCAAGGACTCATAGGGCGAATCGCTCTGGAACTGAAATCGGAACGCTCACTGACATTTGCCCTATCTGAAAGTCTGATAAACGCCGGAAAAATGACTAAGTCCAAAAAAAAAATGTTTTCAACTTTTTTCAATTTTTCCCTCGTGTGATATATATTCTACCCACACACATTTGGAACTCTCCTGGGGTACCCTCACACATATTATTCCCTCATTTAGTGGATATTTTCACAAAAAAGTGAAATTTTCAAAAATCCAGAAAATTGGCTGAAAACGACTAAATATCAAGGACTCATTGGGCGAATCGCTCTGGAACTGAAATCGGAACGCTCACTGACATTTGCCCTATCTGAAAGTCTGATAAACGCTGGAAAAATGACTAAGTCCAAAAAAAAAATGTTTTCAACTTTTTTCAATTTTACCCCCGTGTGATATATATTCTACCCACACACATTTGGAACTCTCCTGGGGTACCCTCACACATAATATTCTCTCATTTAGTGGATATTTTCACAAAAAAGTGAAATTTTCAAAAATCCAGAAAATTGGCTGAAAACGACGAAATATCAAGGACTCATTGGGCGAATCGCTCTGGAACTGAAATTGGAACGCTCACTAACATTTGCCCTATGTGAAATTCTGATAAACGTTGGAAAAATGACTTAGTCCAAAAAAAAATTTTTCAACTTTTTTCAATTTTACCCCCGTGGGATATATATTCTACCCACACACATTTGAAACTCTCCTGGGGTACCCTCACACATAATATTCCCTCATTTAGTGGATATTTTCACAAAAAAGTGAAATTTTCAAAAATCCAAAATATTGGCTGAAAACGACTAAATATCTTGGACTCATTGGGCGAATCGCTCTGGAACTGAAATCGGAACGCTCACTGACATTTGCCCTATCTGAAAGTCTGATAAACGCCGGAAAAATGACAAAGACAAAAAAAAAAATGTTTTCAACTTTTTTCAATTTTACCGCATTGGGATATATATTCTACCCACACACATTTGGAACTCTCCTGTGGTACCCTCACACATATTATTCCCTCATTTAGTGGATATTTTCACAAAAAAGTGAAATTTTCAAAAATCCAGAGAATTGGCTGAAAACGACTAAATATCAAGGACTCATTGGGCGAATCGCTCTGGAACTGAAATCGGAACGATCACTGACTTTTGCCCTATCTGAAAGTCTGATAAACGCCGGAAAAATGACTAAGACCAAAAAAAAAATGTTTTCAACTTTTTTCAATTTTACCCCCGTGTGATATATATTCTACCCACACACATTTGGAACTCTCCTGGGGTACCCTCACACATAATATTCTCTCATTTAGTGGATATTTTCACAAAAAAGTGAAATTTTCAAAAATCCAGAAAATTGGCTGAAAACGACGAAATATCAAGGACTCATTGGGCGAATCGCTCTGGAACTGAAATTGGAACGCTCACTAACATTTGCCCTATGTGAAAGTCTGATAAACTTTGGAAAAATGACTTAGTCCAAAAAAAAATTTTTCAACTTTTTTCAATTTTACCCCCGTGGGATATATATTCTACCCACACACATTTGAAACTCTCCTGGGGTACCCTCACACATAATATTCCCTCATTTAGTGGATATTTTCACAAAAAAGTGAAATTTTCAAAAATCCAGAAGATTGCCTGAAAACAACTAACTATCAGGGACTCATTGGGCGAATCACTCTGGAACTGAAACTGGAACCCTCACTGACATTTCGCCTATCTGAAAGTCTGATAAACGCCGGAAAAATGACTAAGTCGAAAAAAAAAAATGTTTTCAACTTTTTTCAGTTTTACCCCCGTGTTATATATATTCTTCCCACATACATTTGGAACTCTCCTGGTGTACCCTCACACATATTATTCCCTCATTTAGTGGATATTTTCACAAAAAAGTGAAATTTTCAAAAATCCAAAATATTGGCTGAAAACGACTAAATATCAAGGACTCATAGGGCGAATCGCTCTGGAACTGAAATCGGAACGCTCACTGACATTTGCCCTATCTGAAAGTCTGATAAACGCCGGAAAAATGACTAAGTCCAAAAAAAAAATGTTTTCAACTTTTTTCAATTTTTCCCTCGTGTGATATATATTCTACCCACACACATTTGGAACTCTCCTGGGGTAACCTCACACATATTATTCCCTCATTTAGTGGATATTTTCACAAAAAAGTGAAATTTTCAAAAATCCAGAAAATTGGCTGAAAACGACTAAATATCAAGGACGCATTGGGCGAATCGCTCTGGAACTGAAATCGGAACGCTCACTGACATTTGCCCTATCTGAAAGTCTGATAAACGCCGGAAAAATGACAAAGTAAAAAAAAAAATGTTCAACTTTTTTCAATTTTACCCCCGTGTGATATATATTCTACCCACACACATTTGGAACTCTCATGGGGTACCCTCACACATATTATTCCCTCATTTAGTGGATATTTTCACAAAAAAGTGAAATTTTCACAAATCCAGAAAATTGGCTGAAAACGACTAAATATCAAGGACTCATTGGGCGAATCGCTCTGGAACTGAAATCGGAACGCTCACTGACATTTGCCCTATCTGAAAGTCTGATAAACGCCGGAAAAATGACTAAGTCCAAAAAAAAAATGTTTTCAACTTTTTTCAATTTTACCCCCGTGTGATATATATTCTACCCACACACATTTGGAACTCTCCTGGGGTACCCTCACACATAATATTCTCTCATTTAGTGGATATTTTCACAAAAAAGTGAAATTTTCAAAAATCCAGAAAATTGGCTGAAAACGACGAAATATCAAGGACTCATTGGGCGAATCGCTCTGGAACTGAAATTGGAACGCTCACTAACATTTGCCCTATGTGAAAGTCTGATAAACGTTGGAAAAATGACTTAGTCCAAAAAAAAATTTTTCAACTTTTTTCAATTTTACCCCCGTGGGATATATATTCTACCCACATACATTTGAAACTCTCCTGGGGTACCCTCACACATAATATTCCCTCATTTAGTGGATATTTTCACAAAAAAGTGAAATTTTCAAAAATCCAAAATATTGGCTGAAAACGACTAAATATCTTGGACTCATTGGGCGAATCGCTCTGGAACTGAAATCGGAACGCTCACTGACATTTGCCCTATCTGAAAGTCTGATAAACGCCGGAAAAATGACAAAGACAAAAAAAAAAATGTTTTCAACTTTTTTCAATTTTACCGCAGTGGGATATATATTCTACCCACACACATTTGGAACTCTCCTGTGGTACCCTCACACATATTATTGCCTCATTTAGAGGATATTTTCACAAAAAAGTGAAATTTTCAAAAATCCAAAATATTGGCTGAAAACGACTAAATATCAAGGACTCATTGGGCGAATCACTCTGGATCTGAAATCGGAACGCTCACTGACATTTGCCCTATCTGAAAGTCTGATAAACGCCAGAAAAATGACTAAGTCAAAAAAAAAAATGTTTTCACCTTTTTTCAATTTTACCCCCGTGGGATATATATTCTACCCACACACATTTGGAACTCTCCTGTGGTACCCTTACACATATTATTCCCTCATTTAGTGGATATTTTCACAAAAAAGTGAAATTTTCAAAAATCCAGAGAATTGGCTGAAAACGACTAAATATCAAGGACTCATTGGGCGAATCGCTCTGGAACTGAAATCGGAACGATCACTGACATTTGCCCTATCTGAAAGTCTGATAAACGCCGGAAAAATGACTAAGACCAAAAAAAAAATGTTTTCAACTTTTTTCAATTTTACCCCCGTGTGATATATATTCTACCCACACACATTTGGAACTCTCCTGGGGTACCCTCACACATAATATTCTCTCATTTAGTGGATATTTTCACAAAAAAGTGAAATTTTCAAAAATCCAGAAAATTGGCTGAAAACGACGAAATATCAAGGACTCATTGGGCGAATCGCTCTGGAACTGAAATCGGAACGCTCACTGACATTTGCCCTATCTGAAAGTCTGATAAACGCCGGAAAAATGACAAAGTAAAAAAAAAAATGTTCAACTTTTTTCAATTTTACCCCCGTGTGATATATATTCTACCCACACACATTTGGAACTCTCATGGGGTACCCTCACACATATTATTCCCTCATTTAGTGGATATTTTCACAAAAAAGTGAAATTTTCACAAATCCAGAAAATTGGCTGAAAACGACTAAATATCAAGGACTCATTGGGCGAATCGCTCTGGAACTGAAATCGGAACGCTCACTGACATTTGCCCTATCTGAAAGTCTGATAAACGCCGGAAAAATGACTAAGTCCAAAAAAAAAATGTTTTCAACTTTTTTCAATTTTACCCCCGTGTGATATATATTCTACCCACACACATTTGGAACTCTCCTGGGGTACCCTCACACATAATATTCTCTCATTTAGTGGATATTTTCACAAAAAAGTGAAATTTTCAAAAATCCAGAAAATTGGCTGAAAACGACGAAATATCAAGGACTCATTGGGCGAATCGCTCTGGAACTGAAATTGGAACGCTCACTAACATTTGCCCTATGTGAAAGTCTGATAAACGTTGGAAAAATGACTTAGTCCAAAAAAAAATTTTTCAACTTTTTTCAATTTTACCCCCGTGGGATATATATTCTACCCACACACATTTGAAACTCTCCTGGGGTACCCTCACACATAATATTCCCTCATTTAGTGGATATTTTCACAAAAAAGTGAAATTTTCAAAAATCCAAAATATTGGCTGAAAACGACTAAATATCTTGGACTCATTGGGCGAATCGCTCTGGAACTGAAATCGGAACGCTCACTGACATTTGCCCTATCTGAAAGTCTGATAAACGCCGGAAAAATGACAAAGACAAAAAAAAAAATGTTTTCAACTTTTTTCAATTTTACCGCAGTGGGATATATATTCTACCCACACACATTTGGAACTCTCCTGTGGTACCCTCACACATATTATTGCCTCATTTAGAGGATATTTTCACAAAAAAGTGAAATTTTCAAAAATCCAAAATATTGGCTGAAAACGACTAAATATCAAGGACTCATTGGGCGAATCACTCTGGATCTGAAATCGGAACGCTCACTGACATTTGCCCTATCTGAAAGTCTGATAAACGCCAGAAAAATGACTAAGTCAAAAAAAAAAATGTTTTCACCTTTTTTCAATTTTACCCCCGTGGGATATATATTCTACCCACACACATTTGGAACTCTCCTGTGGTACCCTTACACATATTATTCCCTCATTTAGTGGATATTTTCACAAAAAAGTGAAATTTTCAAAAATCCAGAGAATTGGCTGAAAACGACTAAATATCAAGGACTCATTGGGCGAATCGCTCTGGAACTGAAATCGGAACGATCACTGACATTTGCCCTATCTGAAAGTCTGATAAACGCCGGAAAAATGACTAAGACCAAAAAAAAAATGTTTTCAACTTTTTTCAATTTTACCCCCGTGTGATATATATTCTACCCACACACATTTGGAACTCTCCTGGGGTACCCTCACACATAATATTCTCTCATTTAGTGGATATTTTCACAAAAAAGTGAAATTTTCAAAAATCCAGAAAATTGGCTGAAAACGACGAAATATCAAGGACTCATTGGGCGAATCGCTCTGGAACTGAAATTGGAACGCTCACTAACATTTGCCCTATGTGAAAGTCTGATAAACGTTGGAAAAATGACTTAGTCCAAAAAAAAATTTTTCAACTTTTTTCAATTTTACCCCCGTGGGATATATATTCTACCCACACACATTTGAAACTCTCCTGGGGTACCCTCACACATAATATTCCCTCATTTAGTGGATATTTTCACAAAAAAGTGAAATTTTCAAAAATCCAGAAGATTGCCTGAAAACAACTAACTATCAGGGACTCATTGGGCGAATCACTCTGGAACTGAAACTGGAACCCTCACTGACATTTCGCCTATCTGAAAGTCTGATAAACGCCGGAAAAATGACTAAGTCGAAAAAAAAAAATGTTTTCAACTTTTTTCAGTTTTACCCCCGTGTTATATATATTCTTCCCACATACATTTGGAACTCTCCTGGTGTACCCTCACACATATTATTCCCTCATTTAGTGGATATTTTCACAAAAAAGTGAAATTTTCAAAAATCCAAAATATTGGCTGAAAACGACTAAATATCAAGGACTCATAGGGCGAATCGCTCTGGAACTGAAATCGGAACGCTCACTGACATTTGCCCTATCTGAAAGTCTGATAAACGCCGGAAAAATGACTAAGTCCAAAAAAAAAATGTTTTCAACTTTTTTCAATTTTTCCCTCGTGTGATATATATTCTACCCACACACATTTGGAACTCTCCTGGGGTAACCTCACACATATTATTCCCTCATGTAGTGGATATTTTCACAAAAAAGTGAAATTTTCAAAAATCCAGAAAATTGGCTGAAAACGACTAAATATCAAGGACTCATTGGGCGAATCGCTCTGGAACTGAAATCGGAACGCTCACTGACATTTGCCCTATCTGAAAGTCTGATAAACGCCGGAAAAATGACAAAGTAAAAAAAAAAATGTTCAACTTTTTTCAATTTTACCCCCGTGTGATATATATTCTACCCACACACATTTGGAACTCTCATGGGGTACCCTCACACATATTATTCCCTCATTTAGTGGATATTTTCACAAAAAAGTGAAATTTTCACAAATCCAGAAAATTGGCTGAAAACGACTAAATATCAAGGACTCATTGGGCGAATCGCTCTGGAACTAAAATCGGAACGCTCACTGACATTTGCCCCATCTGAAAGTCTGATAAACGCCGGAAAAATGACTAAGTCCAAAAAAAAATTTTTTTCAACTTTTTTCAATTTTACCCCCGTGGGATATATATTCTACCCACACACATTTGGAACTCTCCTGGGGTACCCTCACACATATTATTCCCTCATTTAGTGGATATTTTCACAAAAAAGTGAAATTTTCAAAAATCCAGAAAATTGGCTGAAAACGACTAAATATCAAGGACTCATTGGGCGAATCGCTCTGGAACTGAAATCGGAACGCTCACTGACATTTGCCCTATCTGAAAGTCTGATAAACGCCGGAAAAATGACTAAGTCCAAAAAAAAATGTTTTCAACTTTTTTCAATTTTACCCCCGTGTGATATATATTCTACCCACACACATTTGGAACTCTCCTGGGGTACCCTCACACATAATATTCTCTCATTTAGTGGATATTTTCACAAAAAAGTGAAATTTTCAAAAATCCAGAAAATTGGCTGAAAACGACGAAATATCAAGGACTCATTGGGCGAATCGCTCTGGAACTGAAATTGGAACGCTCACTAACATTTGCCCTATGTGAAAGTCTGATAAACGTTGGAAAAATGACTTAGTCCAAAAAAAAATTTTTCAACTTTTTTCAATTTTACCCCCGTGGGATATATATTCTACCCACACACATTTGAAACTCTCCTGGGGTACCCTCACACATAATATTCCCTCATTTAGTGGATATTTTCACAAAAAAGTGAAATTTTCAAAAATCCAAAATATTGGCTGAAAACGACTAAATATCTTGGACTCATTGGGCGAATCGCTCTGGAACTGAAATCGGAACGCTCACTGACATTTGCCCTATCTGAAAGTCTGATAAACGCCGGAAAAATGACAAAGACAAAAAAAAAAATGTTTTCAACTTTTTTCAATTTTACCGCAGTGGGATATATATTCTACCCACACACATTTGGATCTCTCCTGTGGTACCCTCACACATATTATTGCCTCATTTAGAGGATATTTTCACAAAAAAGTGAAATTTTCAAAAATCCAAAATATTGGCTGAAAACGACTAAATATCAAGGACTCATTGGGCGAATCACTCTGGATCTGAAATCGGAACGCTCACTGACATTTGCCCTATCTGAAAGTCTGATAAACGCCAGAAAAATGACTAAGTCAAAAAAAAAAATGTTTTCACCTTTTTTCAATTTTACCCCCGTGGGATATATATTCTACCCACACACATTTGGAACTCTCCTGTGGTACCCTTACACATATTATTCCCTCATTTAGTGGATATTTTCACAAAAAAGTGAAATTTTCAAAAATCCAGAGAATTGGCTGAAAACGACTAAATATCAAGGACTCATTGGGCGAATCGCTCTGGAACTGAAATCGGAACGATCACTGACATTTGCCCTATCTGAAAGTCTGATAAACGCCGGAAAAATGACTAAGACCAAAAAAAAAATGTTTTCAACTTTTTTCAATTTTACCCCCGTGTGATATATATTCTACCCACACACATTTGGAACTCTCCTGGGGTACCCTCACACATAATATTCTCTCATTTAGTGGATATTTTCACAAAAAAGTGAAATTTTCAAAAATCCAGAAAATTGGCTGAAAACGACGAAATATCAAGGACTCATTGGGCGAATCGCTCTGGAACTGAAATTGGAACGCTCACTAACATTTGCCCTATGTGAAAGTCTGATAAACGTTGGAAAAATGACTTAGTCCAAAAAAAAATTTTTCAACTTTTTTCAATTTTACCCCCGTGGGATATATATTCTACCCACACACATTTGAAACTCTCCTGGGGTACCCTCACACATAATATTCCCTCATTTAGTGGATATTTTCACAAAAAAGTGAAATTTTCAAAAATCCAGAAGATTGCCTGAAAACAACTAACTATCAGGGACTCATTGGGCGAATCACTCTGGAACTGAAACTGGAACCCTCACTGACATTTCGCCTATCTGAAAGTCTGATAAACGCCGGAAAAATGACTAAGTCGAAAAAAAAAAATGTTTTCAACTTTTTTCAGTTTTACCCCCGTGGGATATATATTCTTCCCACATACATTTGGAACTCTCCTGGTGTACCCTCACACATATTATTCCCTCATTTAGTGGATATTTTCACAAAAAAGTGAAATTTTCAAAAATCCAAAATATTGGCTGAAAACGACTAAATATCTTGGACTCATTGGGCGAATCGCTCTGGAACTGAAATCGGAACGCTCACTGACATTTGCCCTATCTGAAAGTCTGATAAACGCCGGAAAAATGACAAAGACAAAAAAAAAAATGTTTTCAACTTTTTTCAATTTTACCGCAGTGGGATATATATTCTACCCACACACATTTGGAACTCTCCTGTGGTACCCTCACACATATTATTGCCTCATTTAGAGGATATTTTCACAAAAAAGTGAAATTTTCAAAAATCCAAAATATTGGCTGAAAACGACTAAATATCAAGGACTCATTGGGCGAATCGCTCTGGAACTGAAATCGGAACGCTCACTGACATTTCCCCTATCTGAAAGTCTGATAAACGCCAGAAAAATGACTAAGTAAAAAAAAAAAATGTTTTCAACTTTTTTCAATTTTACCCCCGTGGGATACATATTCTACCCACACACATTTGGAACTCTCCTGGGGTACCCTCACACATATTATTCCCTCATTTAGTGGATATTTTCACAAAAAAGTGAAATTTTCAAAAATCCAGAAAATTGGCTGAAAACGACTAAATATCAAGGACTCATTGGGCGAATCGCTCTGGAACTGAAATCGGAACGCTCACTGACATTTGCCCTATGTGAAAGTCTGATAAACGTTGGAAAAATGACTTAGTCCAAAAAAAAATTTTTCAACTTTTTTCAATTTTACCCCCGTGGGATATATATTCTACCCACACACATTTGAAACTCTCCTGGGGTACCCTCACACATATTATTCCCTCATTTAGTGGATATTTTCACAAAAAAAGTGAAATTTTCAAAAATCCAGAAGATTGCCTGAAAACAACTAACTTTCAAGGACTCATTGGGCGAATCACTCTGGAACTGAAACTGGAACCCTCACTGACATTTCCCCTATCTGAAAGTCTGATAAACGCCGGAAAAATGACTAAGTCGAAAAAAAAAAATGTTTTCAACTTTTTTCAGTTTTACCCCCGTGGGATATATATTCTTCCCACACACATTTGGAACTCTCCTGGTGTACCCTCACACATATTATTCCCTCATTTAGTGGATATTTTCACAAAAAAGTGAAATTTTCAAAAATCCAAAATATTGGCTGAAAATGACTAAATATCAAGGACTCATTGGGTGAATCGCTCTGGAACTGAAATCGGAACGCTCACTGACATTTGCCCTATCTGAAAGTCTGATAAACGCCAGAAAAATGACTAAGTCCAAAAAAAAATTTTTTTCAACTTTTTTCAATTTTACCCCCGTGTGATATATATTCTACCCACACACATTTGGAACTCTCCTGGGCTACCCTCACACATATTATTCCCTCATTTAGTGGATATTTTCACAAAAAAGTGAAATTTTAAAAAATCCAAAATATTGGCTGAAAACGACTAAATATCATGGACTCATTGGGCGAATCGCTCTGGAACTGAAATCGGAACGCTCACTGACATTTGCCCTATCTGAAAGTTTGATAAACGCCGGAAAAATGACTAAGTCCAAAAAAAAAATGTTTTCAACTTTTTTCACTTTTACCCCCGTGTGATATATATTCTACCCACACACATTTGGAACTCTCCTGGGGTACCCTCACACATATTATTCCCTCATTTAGTGGATATTTTCACAAAAAAGTGAAATTTTCAAAAATCCAGAAAATAGGCTGAAAACGACTAAATATCAAGGACTCATTGGGTGAATCGCTCTGGAACTGAAATCGGAACGCTCACTGACATTTGCCCTATCTGAAAGTCTGATAAACGCCGGAAAAATGACTAAGTCCAAAAAAAAAATGTTTTCAACTTTTTTCAATTTTTCCCTCGTGTGATATATATTCTACCCACACACATTTGGAACTCTCCTGGGGTAACCTCACACATATTATTCCCTCATTTAGTGGATACTTTCACAAAAAAGTGAAATTTTCAAAAATACAGAAAATTGGCTGAAAACGACTAAATATCAAGGACTCATTGGGCGAATCGCTCTGGAACTGAAATCGGAACGCTCACTGACATTTGCCCTATCTGAAAGTCTGATAAACGCCGGAAAAATGACAAAGTAAAAAAAAAAATGTTCAACTTTTTTCAATTTTACCCCCGTGTGATATATATTCTACCCACACACATTTGGAACTCTCCTGTTGTACCCTCACACATATTACTCCCTCATTTAGTGGATATTTTCACAAAAAAGTGAAATTTTAAAAAATCCAAAATATTGGCTGAAAACGACTAAATATCAAGGACTCATAGGGCGAATCGCTCTGGAACTGAAATCGGAACGCTCACTGACATTTGCCCTATCTGAAAGTCTGATAAACGCCGGAAAAATGACTAAGTCCAAAAAAAAATGTTTTCAACTTTTTTCAATTTTACCCCCGTGTGATATATATTCTACCCACACACATTTGGAACTCTCCTGGGGTACCCTCACACATAATATTCTCTCATTTAGTGGATATTTTCACAAAAAAGTGAAATTTTCAAAAATCCAGAAAATTGGCTGAAAACGACGAAATATCAAGGACTCATTGGGCGAATCGCTCTGGAACTGAAATTGGAACGCTCACTAACATTTGCCCTATGTGAAAGTCTGATAAACGTTGGAAAAATGACTTAGTCCAAAAAAAAATTTTTCAACTTTTTTCAATTTTACCCCCGTGGGATATATATTCTACCCACACACATTTGAAACTCTCCTGGGGTACCCTCACACATAATATTCCCTCATTTAGTGGATATTTTCACAAAAAAGTGAAATTTTCAAAAATCCAAAATATTGGCTGAAAACGACTAAATATCTTGGACTCATTGGGCGAATCGCTCTGGAACTGAAATCGGAACGCTCACTGACATTTGCCCTATCTGAAAGTCTGATAAACGCCGGAAAAATGACAAAGACAAAAAAAAAAATGTTTTCAACTTTTTTCAATTTTACCGCAGTGGGATATATATTCTACCCACACACATTTGGATCTCTCCTGTGGTACCCTCACACATATTATTGCCTCATTTAGAGGATATTTTCACAAAAAAGTGAAATTTTCAAAAATCCAAAATATTGGCTGAAAACGACTAAATATCAAGGACTCATTGGGCGAATCACTCTGGATCTGAAATCGGAACGCTCACTGACATTTGCCCTATCTGAAAGTCTGATAAACGCCAGAAAAATGACTAAGTCAAAAAAAAAAATGTTTTCACCTTTTTTCAATTTTACCCCCGTGGGATATATATTCTACCCACACACATTTGGAACTCTCCTGTGGTACCCTTACACATATTATTCCCTCATTTAGTGGATATTTTCACAAAAAAGTGAAATTTTCAAAAATCCAGAGAATTGGCTGAAAACGACTAAATATCAAGGACTCATTGGGCGAATCGCTCTGGAACTGAAATCGGAACGATCACTGACATTTGCCCTATCTGAAAGTCTGATAAACGCCGGAAAAATGACTAAGACCAAAAAAAAAATGTTTTCAACTTTTTTCAATTTTACCCCCGTGTGATATATATTCTACCCACACACATTTGGAACTCTCCTGGGGTACCCTCACACATAATATTCTCTCATTTAGTGGATATTTTCACAAAAAAGTGAAATTTTCAAAAATCCAGAAAATTGGCTGAAAACGACGAAATATCAAGGACTCATTGGGCGAATCGCTCTGGAACTGAAATTGGAACGCTCACTAACATTTGCCCTATGTGAAAGTCTGATAAACGTTGGAAAAATGACTTAGTCCAAAAAAAAATTTTTCAACTTTTTTCAATTTTACCCCCGTGGGATATATATTCTACCCACACACATTTGAAACTCTCCTGGGGTACCCTCACACATATTATTCCCTCATTTAGTGGATATTTTCACAAAAAAAGTGAAATTTTCAAAAATCCAGAAGATTGCCTGAAAACAACTAACTTTCAAGGACTCATTGGGCGAATCACTCTGGAACTGAAACTGGAACCCTCACTGACATTTCCCCTATCTGAAAGTCTGATAAACGCCGGAAAAATGACTAAGTCGAAAAAAAAAAATGTTTTCAACTTTTTTCAGTTTTACCCCCGTGGGATATATATTCTTCCCACACACATTTGGAACTCTCCTGGTGTACCCTCACACATATTATTCCCTCATTTAGTGGATATTTTCACAAAAAAGTGAAATTTTCAAAAATCCAAAATATTGGCTGAAAATGACTAAATATCAAGGACTCATTGGGTGAATCGCTCTGGAACTGAAATCGGAACGCTCACTGACATTTGCCCTATCTGAAAGTCTGATAAACGCCAGAAAAATGACTAAGTCCAAAAAAAAATTTTTTTCAACTTTTTTCAATTTTACCCCCGTGTGATATATATTCTACCCACACACATTTGGAACTCTCCTGGGCTACCCTCACACATATTATTCCCTCATTTAGTGGATATTTTCACAAAAAAGTGAAATTTTAAAAAATCCAAAATATTGGCTGAAAACGACTAAATATCATGGACTCATTGGGCGAATCGCTCTGGAACTGAAATCGGAACGCTCACTGACATTTGCCCTATCTGAAAGTTTGATAAACGCCGGAAAAATGACTAAGTCCAAAAAAAAAATGTTTTCAACTTTTTTCACTTTTACCCCCGTGTGATATATATTCTACCCACACACATTTGGAACTCTCCTGGGGTACCCTCACACATATTATTCCCTCATTTAGTGGATATTTTCACAAAAAAGTGAAATTTTCAAAAATCCAGAAAATAGGCTGAAAACGACTAAATATCAAGGACTCATTGGGTGAATCGCTCTGGAACTGAAATCGGAACGCTCACTGACATTTGCCCTATCTGAAAGTCTGATAAACGCCGGAAAAATGACTAAGTCCAAAAAAAAAATGTTTTCAACTTTTTTCAATTTTTCCCTCGTGTGATATATATTCTACCCACACACATTTGGAACTCTCCTGGGGTAACCTCACACATATTATTCCCTCATTTAGTGGATACTTTCACAAAAAAGTGAAATTTTCAAAAATACAGAAAATTGGCTGAAAACGACTAAATATCAAGGACTCATTGGGCGAATCGCTCTGGAACTGAAATCGGAACGCTCACTGACATTTGCCCTATCTGAAAGTCTGATAAACGCCGGAAAAATGACAAAGTAAAAAAAAAAATGTTCAACTTTTTTCAATTTTACCCCCGTGTGATATATATTCTACCCACACACATTTGGAACTCTCCTGTTGTACCCTCACACATATTACTCCCTCATTTAGTGGATATTTTCACAAAAAAGTGAAATTTTAAAAAATCCAAAATATTGGCTGAAAACGACTAAATATCAAGGACTCATAGGGCGAATCGCTCTGGAACTGAAATCGGAACGCTCACTGACATTTGCCCTATCTGAAAGTCTGATAAACGCCGGAAAAATGACTAAGTCCAAAAAAAAATGTTTTCAACTTTTTTCAATTTTACCCCCGTGTGATATATATTCTACCCACACACATTTGGAACTCTCCTGGGGTACCCTCACACATAATATTCTCTCATTTAGTGGATATTTTCACAAAAAAGTGAAATTTTCAAAAATCCAGAAAATTGGCTGAAAACGACGAAATATCAAGGACTCATTGGGCGAATCGCTCTGGAACTGAAATTGGAACGCTCACTAACATTTGCCCTATGTGAAAGTCTGATAAACGTTGGAAAAATGACTTAGTCCAAAAAAAAATTTTTCAACTTTTTTCAATTTTACCCCCGTGGGATATATATTCTACCCACACACATTTGAAACTCTCCTGGGGTACCCTCACACATAATATTCCCTCATTTAGTGGATATTTTCACAAAAAAGTGAAATTTTCAAAAATCCAAAATATTGGCTGAAAACGACTAAATATCTTGGACTCATTGGGCGAATCGCTCTGGAACTGAAATCGGAACGCTCACTGACATTTGCCCTATCTGAAAGTCTGATAAACGCCGGAAAAATGACAAAGACAAAAAAAAAAATGTTTTCAACTTTTTTCAATTTTACCGCAGTGGGATATATATTCTACCCACACACATTTGGATCTCTCCTGTGGTACCCTCACACATATTATTGCCTCATTTAGAGGATATTTTCACAAAAAAGTGAAATTTTCAAAAATCCAAAATATTGGCTGAAAACGACTAAATATCAAGGACTCATTGGGCGAATCACTCTGGATCTGAAATCGGAACGCTCACTGACATTTGCCCTATCTGAAAGTCTGATAAACGCCAGAAAAATGACTAAGTCAAAAAAAAAAATGTTTTCACCTTTTTTCAATTTTACCCCCGTGGGATATATATTCTACCCACACACATTTGGAACTCTCCTGTGGTACCCTTACACATATTATTCCCTCATTTAGTGGATATTTTCACAAAAAAGTGAAATTTTCAAAAATCCAGAGAATTGGCTGAAAACGACTAAATATCAAGGACTCATTGGGCGAATCGCTCTGGAACTGAAATCGGAACGATCACTGACATTTGCCCTATCTGAAAGTCTGATAAACGCCGGAAAAATGACTAAGACCAAAAAAAAAATGTTTTCAACTTTTTTCAATTTTACCCCCGTGTGATATATATTCTACCCACACACATTTGGAACTCTCCTGGGGTACCCTCACACATAATATTCTCTCATTTAGTGGATATTTTCACAAAAAAGTGAAATTTTCAAAAATCCAGAAAATTGGCTGAAAACGACGAAATATCAAGGACTCATTGGGCGAATCGCTCTGGAACTGAAATTGGAACGCTCACTAACATTTGCCCTATGTGAAAGTCTGATAAACGTTGGAAAAATGACTTAGTCCAAAAAAAAATTTTTCAACTTTTTTCAATTTTACCCCCGTGGGATATATATTCTACCCACACACATTTGAAACTCTCCTGGGGTACCCTCACACATAATATTCCCTCATTTAGTGGATATTTTCACAAAAAAGTGAAATTTTCAAAAATCCAGAAGATTGCCTGAAAACAACTAACTATCAGGGACTCATTGGGCGAATCACTCTGGAACTGAAACTGGAACCCTCACTGACATTTCGCCTATCTGAAAGTCTGATAAACGCCGGAAAAATGACTAAGTCGAAAAAAAAAAATGTTTTCAACTTTTTTCAGTTTTACCCCCGTGGGATATATATTCTTCCCACATACATTTGGAACTCTCCTGGTGTACCCTCACACATATTATTCCCTCATTTAGTGGATATTTTCACAAAAAAGTGAAATTTTCAAAAATCCAAAATATTGGCTGAAAACGACTAAATATCTTGGACTCATTGGGCGAATCGCTCTGGAACTGAAATCGGAACGCTCACTGACATTTGCCCTATCTGAAAGTCTGATAAACGCCGGAAAAATGACAAAGACAAAAAAAAAAATGTTTTCAACTTTTTTCAATTTTACCGCAGTGGGATATATATTCTACCCACACACATTTGGAACTCTCCTGTGGTACCCTCACACATATTATTCCCTCATTTAGTGGATATTTTCACAAAAAAGTGAAATTTTCAAAAATCCAGAAAATTGGCTGAAAACGACTAAATATCAAGGACTCATTGGGCGAATCGCTCTGGAACTGAAATCGGAACGCTCACTGACATTTGCCCTATGTGAAAGTCTGATAAACGTTGGAAAAATGACTTAGTCCAAAAAAAAATTTTTCAACTTTTTTCAATTTTACCCCCGTGGGATATATATTCTACCCACACACATTTGAAACTCTCCTGGGGTACCCTCACACATATTATTCCCTCATTTAGTGGATATTTTCACAAAAAAAGTGAAATTTTCAAAAATCCAGAAGATTGCCTGAAAACAACTAACTTTCAAGGACTCATTGGGCGAATCACTCTGGAACTGAAACTGGAACCCTCACTGACATTTCCCCTATCTGAAAGTCTGATAAACGCCGGAAAAATGACTAAGTCGAAAAAAAAAAATGTTTTCAACTTTTTTCAGTTTTACCCCCGTGGGATATATATTCTTCCCACACACATTTGGAACTCTCCTGGTGTACCCTCACACATATTATTCCCTCATTTAGTGGATATTTTCACAAAAAAGTGAAATTTTCAAAAATCCAAAATATTGGCTGAAAATGACTAAATATCAAGGACTCATTGGGTGAATCGCTCTGGAACTGAAATCGGAACGCTCACTGACATTTGCCCTATCTGAAAGTCTGATAAACGCCAGAAAAATGACTAAGTCCAAAAAAAAATTTTTTTCAACTTTTTTCAATTTTACCCCCGTGTGATATATATTCTACCCACACACATTTGGAACTCTCCTGGGCTACCCTCACACATATTATTCCCTCATTTAGTGGATATTTTCACAAAAAAGTGAAATTTTAAAAAATCCAAAATATTGGCTGAAAACGACTAAATATCATGGACTCATTGGGCGAATCGCTCTGGAACTGAAATCGGAACGCTCACTGACATTTGCCCTATCTGAAAGTTTGATAAACGCCGGAAAAATGACTAAGTCCAAAAAAAAAATGTTTTCAACTTTTTTCACTTTTACCCCCGTGTGATATATATTCTACCCACACACATTTGGAACTCTCCTGGGGTACCCTCACACATATTATTCCCTCATTTAGTGGATATTTTCACAAAAAAGTGAAATTTTCAAAAATCCAGAAAATAGGCTGAAAACGACTAAATATCAAGGACTCATTGGGTGAATCGCTCTGGAACTGAAATCGGAACGCTCACTGACATTTGCCCTATCTGAAAGTCTGATAAACGCCGGAAAAATGACTAAGTCCAAAAAAAAAATGTTTTCAACTTTTTTCAATTTTTCCCTCGTGTGATATATATTCTACCCACACACATTTGGAACTCTCCTGGGGTAACCTCACACATATTATTCCCTCATTTAGTGGATACTTTCACAAAAAAGTGAAATTTTCAAAAATACAGAAAATTGGCTGAAAACGACTAAATATCAAGGACTCATTGGGCGAATCGCTCTGGAACTGAAATCGGAACGCTCACTGACATTTGCCCTATCTGAAAGTCTGATAAACGCCGGAAAAATGACAAAGTAAAAAAAAAAATGTTCAACTTTTTTCAATTTTACCCCCGTGTGATATATATTCTACCCACACACATTTGGAACTCTCCTGTTGTACCCTCACACATATTACTCCCTCATTTAGTGGATATTTTCACAAAAAAGTGAAATTTTAAAAAATCCAAAATATTGGCTGAAAACGACTAAATATCAAGGACTCATAGGGCGAATCGCTCTGGAACTGAAATCGGAACGCTCACTGACATTTGCCCTATCTGAAAGTCTGATAAACGCCGGAAAAATGACTAAGTCCAAAAAAAAAATGTTTTCAACTTTTTTCAATTTTTCCCTCGTGTGATATATATTCTACCCACACACATTTGGACCTCTCCTGGGGTAACCTCACACATATTATTCCCTCATTTAGTGGATATTTTCACAAAAAAGTGAAATTTTCAAAAATCCAGAAAATTGGCTGAAAACGACTAAATATCAAGGACTCATTGGGCGAATCGCTCTGGAACTGAAATTGGAACGCTCACTGACATTTGCCCTATCTGAAAGTCTGATAAACGCCGGAAAAATGACTAAGTCCAAAAAAAAATTTTTTTCAACTTTTTTCAATTTTACCCCCGTGGGATATATATTCTACCCACACACATTTGAAACTCTCCTGGGGTACCCTCACACATAATATTCCCTCATTTAGTGGATATTTTTTCAAAAAAAGTGAAATTTTCAAAAATCCAGAAGATTGCCTGAAAACAACTAACTTTCAAGGACTCATTGGGCGAATCACTCTGGAACTGAAACTGGAACCCTCACTGACATTTCCCCTATCTGAAAGTCTGATAAACGCCGGAAAAATGACTAAGTCGAAAAAAAAAAATGTTTTCAACTTTTTTCAGTTATACCCCCGTGGGATATATATTCTTCCCACACACATTTGGAACTCTCCTGGTGTACCCTCACACATATTATTCCCTCATTTAGTGGATATTTTCACAAAAAAGTGAAATTTTCAAAAATCCAAAATATTGGCTGAAAACGACTAAATATCAAGGACTCATTGGGTGAATCGCTCTGGAACTGAAATCGGAACGCTCACTGACATTTGCCCTATCTGAAAGTCTGATAAACGCCAGAAAAATAACTAAGTCCAAAAAAAAATTTTTTTCAACTTTTTTCAATTTTACCCCCGTGTGATATATATTCTACCCACACACATTTGGAACTCTCCTGGGGTACCCTCACACATATTATTCCCTCATTTAGTGGATATTTTCACAAAAAAGTGAAATTTTAAAAAATCCAAAATATTGGCTGAAAACGACTAAATATCAAGGACTCATTGGGCGAATCGCTCTGGAACTGAAATCGGAACGCTCACTGACATTTGTCCTATCTGAAAGTTTGATAAACGCCGGAAAAATGACTAAGTCCAAAAAAAAAATGTTTTCAACTTTTTTCACTTTTACCCCCGTGTGATATATATTCTACCCACACACATTTGGAACTCTCCTGGGGTACCCTCACACATATTATTCCCTCATTTAGTGGATATTTTCACAAAAAAGTGAAATTTTCAAAAATCCAGAAAATTGGCTGAAAACGACTAAATATCAAGGACTCATTGGGCGAATCGCTCTGGAACTGAAATCGGAACGCTCACTGACATTTGCCCTATGTGAAAGTCTGATAAACGTTGGAAAAATGACTTAGTCCAAAAAAAAATTTTTCAACTTTTTTCAATTTTACCCCCGTGGGATATATATTCTACCCACACACATTTGAAACTCTCCTGGGGTACCCTCACACATAATATTCCCTCATTTAGTGGATATTTTCACAAAAAAGTGAAATTTACAAAAATCCAGAAGATTGCCTGAAAACGACTAACTATCAAGGACTCATTGGGCGAATCACTCTGGAACTGAAACTGGAACGCTCACTGACATTTCCCCTATCTGAAAGTCTGATAAACGCCGGAAAAATGACTAAGTCGAAAAAAAAAAATGTTTTCAACTTTTTTCAGTTTTACCCCCGTGGGATATATATTCTTCCCACACACATTTGGAACTCTTCTGGGGTACCCTCACACATATTATTCCCTCATTTAGTGGATATTTTCACAAAAAAGTGAAATTTTCAAAAATCCAAAATATTGGCTGAAAACGACTAAATATCAAGGACTCATTGGGCGAATCGCTCTGGAACTGAAATCGGAACGCTCACTGACATTTGCCCTATCTGAAAGTCTGATAAACGCCGGAAAAATGACTAAGTCGAAAAAAAAAAATGTTTTCAACTTTTTTCAATTTTACCCCCGTGTGATATATATTCTACCCACACTCATTTGGAACTCTCCTGGAGTACCCTCACACATATTATTCCCTCATTTAGTGGATATTTTCACAAAAAAGTGAAATTTTCAAAAATCCAGAAAATTGGCTGAAAACGACTAAATATCAAGGACTCGTTGGGCGAATCGCTCTGGAACTGAAATCGGAATGCTCACTGACATTTGCCCTATCTGAAAGTCTGATAGACGCCGGAAAAATGACTACGACAAAAAAAAAATGTTTTCAACTTTTTTCAATTTTACCCCCGTGGGATATATATTCTACCCACACACATTTGGAACTCTCCTGTGGTACCCTTACACATATTATTGCCTCATTTAGAGGATATTTTCACAATAAAGTGAAATTTTCAAAAATCCAAAATATTGGCTGAAAAGGACTAAATATCAAGGACTCATTGGGCGAATCGCTCTGGAACTGAAATCGGAACGCTCACTGACATTTCCCCTATCTGAAAGTCTGATAAACGCCGGAAAAATGACTAAGTCGAAAAAAAAAAATGTTTTCAACTTTTTTCAATTTTACCCCCGTGTGATATATATTCTACCCACACTCATTTGGAACTCTCCTGGAGTACCCTCACACATATTATTCCCTCATTTAGTGGATATTTTCACAAAAAAGTGAAATTTTCAAAAATCCAGAAAATTGGCTGAAAATGACTAAATATCAAGGACTCATTGGGCGAATCGCTTTGGAACTGAAATCGGAACGATCACTGAAATTTGCCCTATCTGAAAGTCTGATAAACGCCGGAAAAATGACTAAGTCCAAAAAAAAATTTTTTTCAACTTTTTTCAATTTTACCCCCGTGGGATATATATTCTACCCACACACATTTGGAACTCTCCTGTGGTACCCTCACACATATTACTCCCTCATTTAGTGGATATTTTCACAAAAAAGTGAAATTTTAAAAAATCCAAAATATTGGCTGAAAACGACTAAATATCAAGGACTCATAGGGCGAATCGCTCTGGAACTGAAATCGGAACGCTCACTGACATTTGCCCTATCTGAAAGTCTGATAAACGCCGGAAAAATGACTAAGTCCAAAAAAAAAATGTTTTCAACTTTTTTCAATTTTTCCCTCGTATGATATATATTCTACCCACACACATTTGGAACTCTCCTGGGTAACCTCACACATATTATTCCCTCATTTAGTGGATATTTTCACAAAAAAGTGAAATTTTCAAAAATCCAGAAAATTGGCGGAAAACGACTAAATATCAAGGACTCATTGGGCGAATCGCTCTGGAACTGAAATCGGAACGCTCACTGACATTTGCCCTACCTGAAAGTCTGATAAACGCCGGAAAAATGACTAAGTCCAAAAAAAAAATGTTTTCAACTTTTTTCAATTTTACCCCCGTGTGATATATATTCTACCCACACTCATTTGGAACTCTCCTGGAGTACCCTCACACATATTATTCCCTCATTTAGTGGATATTTTCACAAAAAAGTGAAATTTTCAAAAATCCAGAAAATTGGCTGAAAATGACTAAATATCAAGGACTCGTTGGGCGAATCGCTCTGGAACTGAAATCGGAACGCTCACTGACATTTGCCCTATCTGAAAGTCTGATAAACGCCGGAAAAATGACTAAGTCAAAAAAAAAAAATGTTTTCAACTTTTTTCAATTTTACCCCCGTGGGATATATATTCTACCCACACATTTGGAACTCTCCTGGGGTACCCTCACACATATTATTCCCTCATTTAGTGGATATTTTCACAAAAAAGTGAAATTTTCAAAAATCCAGAAAATTGGCTGAAAACGACTAAATATCAAGGACTCATTGGGCGAATCGCTCTGGAACTGAAATCGGAACGCTCACTGACATTTGCCCTATGTGAAAGTCTGATAAACGTTGGAAAAATGACAGTCCAAAAAAAAATTGTTAAACTTTTTTCAATTTTACCCCCGTGGGATATATATTCTACCCACACACATTTGGAACTCTCCTGGGGTACCCTCACACATATTATTCCCTCATTTAGTGGATATTTTCACAAAAAAGTGAAATTTTCAAAAATCCAGAGAATTGGCTGAAAACGACTAAATATCAAGGACTCATTGGGCGAATCGCTTTGGAACTGAAATCGGAACGATCACTGACATTTGCCCTATCTGAAAGTCTGATAAACGCCGGAAAAATGACTAAGTCCAAAAAAAAATTTTTTTCAACTTTTTTCAATTTTACCCCCGTGGGATATATATTCCACCCACACACATTTGGAACTCTCCTGTGGTACCCTTACACATATTATTCCCTCATTTAGTGGATATTTTCACAAAAAAGTGAAATTTTCAAAAATCCAGAGAATTGGCTGAAAACGACTAAATATCAAGGACTCATTGGGCGAATCGCTTTGGAACTGAAATCGGAACGATCACTGACATTTGCCCTATCTGAAAGTCTGATAAACGCCGGAAAAATGACAAAGTAAAAAAAAAAATGTTCAACTTTTTTCAATTTTACCCCCGTGTGATATATATTCTACCCACACACATTTGGAACTCTCCTGTGGTACCCTCAAACATATTACTCCCTCATTTAGTGGATATTTTCACAAAAAAGTGAAATATTAAAAAATCCAAAATATTGGCTGAAAACGACTAAATATCAAGGACTCATAGGGCGAATCGCTCTGGAACTGAAATCGGAACGCTCACTGACATTTGCCCTACCTGAAAGTCTGATAAACGCCGGAAAAATGACTAAGTCCAAAAAAAAAATGTTTTCAACTTTTTTCAATTTTACCCCCGTGGGATATATATTCTACCCACACACATGTGGAACTCTCCTGTGGTACCCTTACACATATTATTCCCTCATTTAGTGGATATTTTCACAAAAAAGTGAAATTTTCAAAAATCCAGAGAATTGGCTGAAAACGACTAAATATCAAGGACTCATTGGGCGAATCGCTCTGGAACTGAAATCGGAATGCTCACTGACATTTGCCCTATCTGAAAGTCTGATAAACGCCGGAAAAATGACTAAGACCAAAAAAAAATTTTTTCAACTTTACTCAATTTTACCCCCGTGGGATATATATTCTACCCACACACATTTGGAACTCTCCTGGGGTACCCTCACACATATTATTGCCTCATTTAGAGGATATTTTCACAAAAAAGTGAAATTTTCAAAAATCCAGAAGATTGCCTGAAAACGACTAACTATCAAGGACTCATTGGGCGAATCACTCTGGAACTGAAACTGGAACGCTCACTGACATTTCCCCTATCTGAAAGTCTGATAAACGCCGGAAAAATGACTAAGTCGAAAAAAAAAAATGTTTTCAACTTTTTTCAGTTTTACCCCCGTGGGATATATATTCTTCCCACACACATTTGGAACTCTCCTGGGGTACCCTCACACATATTATTCCCTCATTTAGTGGATATTTTCACAAAAAAGTGAAATTTTCAAAAATCCAGAAAATTGGCTGAAAATGACTAAATATCAAGGACTCGTTGGGCGAATCGCTCTGGAACTGAAATCGGAACGCTCACTGACATTTGCCCTATCTGAAAGTCTGATAAACGCCGGAAAAATGACTAAGTCAAAAAAAAAAAATGTTTTCAACTTTTTTCAATTTTACCCCCGTGGGATATATATTCTACCCACACATTTGGAACTCTCCTGGGGTACCCTCACACATATTATTCCCTCATTTAGTGGATATTTTCACAAAAAAGTGAAATTTTCAAAAATCCAGAAAATTGGCTGAAAACGACTAAATATCAAGGACTCATTGGGCGAATCGCTCTGGAACTGAAATCGGAACGCTCACTGACATTTGCCCTATGTGAAAGTCTGATAAACGTTGGAAAAATGACAGTCCAAAAAAAAATTGTTAAACTTTTTTCAATTTTACCCCCGTGGGATATATATTCTACCCACACACATTTGGAACTCTCCTGGGGTACCCTCACACATATTATTCCCTCATTTAGTGGATATTTTCACAAAAAAGTGAAATTTTCAAAAATCCAGAGAATTGGCTGAAAACGACTAAATATCAAGGACTCATTGGGCGAATCGCTTTGGAACTGAAATCGGAACGATCACTGACATTTGCCCTATCTGAAAGTCTGATAAACGCCGGAAAAATGACTAAGTCCAAAAAAAAAATTTTTTTCAACTTTTTTCAATTTTACCCCCGTGGGATATATATTCTACCCACACACATTTGGAACTCTCCTGTGGTACCCTTACACATATTATTCCCTCATTTAGTGGATATTTTCACAAAAAAGTGAAATTTTCAAAAATCCAGAGAATTGGCTGAAAACGACTAAATATCAAGGACTCATTGGGCGAATCGCTTTGGAACTGAAATCGGAACGATCACTGACATTTGCCCTATCTGAAAGTCTGATAAACGCCGGAAAAATGACTAAGTCCAAAAAAAATTTTTTTTCAACTTTTTTCAATTTTACCCCCGTGGGATATATATTCTACCCACACACATGTGGAACTCTCCTGTGGTACCCTTACACATATTATTCCCTCATTTAGTGGATATTTTCACAAAAAAGTGAAATTTTCAAAAATCCAGAGAATTGGCTGAAAACGACTAAATATCAAGGACTCATTGGGCGAATCGCTCTGGAACTGAAATCGGAATGCTCACTGACATTTGCCCTATCTGAAAGTCTGATAAACGCCGGAAAAATGACTAAGACCAAAAAAAAATTTTTTCAACTTTACTCAATTTTACCCCCGTGGGATATATATTCTACCCACACACATTTGGAACTCTCCTGGGGTACCCTCACACATATTATTGCCTCATTTAGAGGATATTTTCACAAAAAAGTGAAATTTTCAAAAATCCAGAAGATTGCCTGAAAACGACTAACTATCAAGGACTCATTGGGCGAATCACTCTGGAACTGAAACTGGAACGCTCACTGACATTTCCCCTATCTGAAAGTCTGATAAACGCCGGAAAAATGACTAAGTCGAAAAAAAAAAATGTTTTCAACTTTTTTCAGTTTTACCCCCGTGGGATATATATTCTTCCCACACACATTTGGAACTCTCCTGGGGTACCCTCACACATATTATTCCCTCATTTAGTGGATATTTTCACAAAAAAGTGAAATTTTCAAAAATCCAAAATATTGGCTGAAAACGTCTAAATATCAAGGACTCATTGGGCGAATCGCTCTGGAACTGAAATCGGAACGCTCACTGACATTTGCCCTATCTGAAAGTCTGATAAACGCCGGAAAAATGACTAAGTCCAAAAAAAAAATGTTTTCAACTTTTTTCAATTTTTCCCTCGTGTGATATATATTCTACCCACACACATTTGGAACTCTCCTGGGGTAACCTCACACATATTATTCCCTCATTTAGTGGATATTTTCACAAAAAAGTGAAATTTTCAAAAATCCAGAAAATTGGCTGAAAACGACTAAATATCAAGGACTCATTGGGCGAATCGCTCTGGAACTGAAATCGGAACGCTCACTGACATTTGCCCTATGTGAAAGTCTGATAAACGTTGGAAAAATGACAGTCCAAAAAAAAATTGTTAAACTTTTTTCAATTTTACCCCCGTGGGATATATATTCTACCCACACACATTTGGAACTCTCCTGGGGTACCCTCACACATATTATTCCCTCATTTAGTGGATATTTTCACAAAAAAGTGAAATTTTCAAAAATCCAGAGAATTGGCTGAAAACGACTAAATATCAAGGACTCATTGGGCGAATCGCTTTGGAACTGAAATCGGAACGATCACTGACATTTGCCCTATCTGAAAGTCTGATAAACGCCGGAAAAATGACTAAGTCCAAAAAAAAATTTTTTTCAACTTTTTTCAATTTTACCCCCGTGGGATATATATTCTACCCACACACATTTGGAACTCTCCTGTGGTACCCTTACACATATTATTCCCTCATTTAGTGGATATTTTCACAAAAAAGTGAAATTTTCAAAAATCCAGAGAATTGGCTGAAAACGACTAAATATCAAGGACTCATTGGGCGAATCGCTTTGGAACTGAAATCGGAACGATCACTGACATTTGCCCTATCTGAAAGTCTGATAAACGCCGGAAAAATGACTAAGTCCAAAAAAAATTTTTTTTCAACTTTTTTCAATTTTACCCCCGTGGGATATATATTCTACCCACACACATGTGGAACTCTCCTGTGGTACCCTTACACATATTATTCCCTCATTTAGTGGATATTTTCACAAAAAAGTGAAATTTTCAAAAATCCAGAGAATTGGCTGAAATCGACTAAATATCAAGGACTCATTGGGCGAATCGCTCTGGAACTGAAATCGGAATGCTCACTGACATTTGCCCTATCTGAAAGTCTGATAAACGCCGGAAAAATGACTAAGACCAAAAAAAAATTTTTTCAACTTTACTCAATTTTACCCCCGTGGGATATATATTCTACCCACACACATTTGGAACTCTCCTGGGGTACCCTCACACATATTATTGCCTCATTTAGAGGATATTTTCACAAAAAAGTGAAATTTTCAAAAATCCAGAAGATTGCCTGAAAACGACTAACTATCAAGGACTCATTGGGCGAATCACTCTGGAACTGAAACTGGAACGCTCACTGACATTTCCCCTATCTGAAAGTCTGATAAACGCCGGAAAAATGACTAAGTCGAAAAAAAAAAATGTTTTCAACTTTTTTCAGTTTTACCCCCGTGGGATATATATTCTTCCCACACACATTTGGAACTCTCCTGGGGTACCCTCACACATATTATTCCCTCATTTAGTGGATATTTTCACAAAAAAGTGAAATTTTCAAAAATCCAAAATATTGGCTGAAAACGTCTAAATATCAAGGACTCATTGGGCGAATCGCTCTGGAACTGAAATCGGAACGCTCACTGACATTTGCCCTATCTGAAAGTCTGATAAACGCCGGAAAAATGACTAAGTCCAAAAAAATAATGTTTTCAACTTTTTTCAATTTTACCCCCGTGTGATATATATTCTACCCACACACATTTGGAACTCTCCTGGAGTAACCTCACACATATTATTCCCTCATTTAGTGGATATTTTCACAAAAAAGTGAAATTTTCAAAAATCCAGAAAATTGGCTGAAAACGACTAAATATCAGGAACTCGTTGGGCGAATCGCTCTGGAACTGAAATCGGAACGCTCACTGACATTTGCCCTATCTGAAAGTCTGATAAACGCCGGAAAAATGACTAAGACCAAAAAAAAATTTTTTCAACTTTACTCAATTTTACCCCCGTGGGATATATATTCTACCCACACACATTTGGAACTCTCCTGGGGTACCCTCACACATATTATTGCCTCATTTAGAGGATATTTTCACAAAAAAGTGAAATTTTCAAAAATCCAAAATATTGGCTGAAAACGACTAAATATCAAGGACTCATTGGGCGAATCGCTCTGGAACTGAAATCGGAACGCTCACTGACATTTGCCCTATCTGAAAGTCTGATAAACGCCGGAAAAATGACTAAGTCCAAAAAAAAAATGTTTTCATCTTTTTTCAATTTTTCCCTCGTGTGATATATATTCTACCCACACACATTTGGAACTCTCCTGGGGTAACCTCACACATATTATTCCCTCATTTAGTGGATATTTTCACAAAAAAGTGAAATTTTCAAAAATCCCAAAAATTGGCTGAAAACGACTAAATATCAAGGACTCATTGGGCGAATCGCTCTGGAACTGAAATCGGAACGATCACTGACATTTGCCCTATCTGAAAGTCTGATAAACGCCGGAAAAATGACTAAGTCCAAAAAAAAAATGTTTTCAACTTTTTTCAATTTTACCCCCGTGTGATATATATTCTACCCACACACATTTGGAACTCTCCTGGGGTACAATCACACATATTATTCCCTCATTTAGTGGATATTTTCACAAAAAAGTGAAATTTTCAAAAATCCAGAAGATTGCCTGAAAACGACTAACTATCAAGGACTCATTGGGCGAATCACTCTGGAACTGAAACTGGAACGCTCACTGACATTTCCCCTATCTGAAAGTCTGATAAACGCCGGAAAAATGACTAAGTCGAAAAAAAAAAATGTTTTCAACTTTTTTCAGTTTTACCCCCGTGGGATATATATTCTTCCCACACACATTTGGAACTCTCCTGGGTTACCCTCACACATATTATTCCCTCATTTAGTGGATATTTTCACAAAAAAGTGAAATTTTCAAAAATCCAAAATATTGGCTGAAAACGACTAAATATCAAGGACTCATTGGGCGAATCGCTCTGGAACTGAAATCGGAACGCTCACTGACATTTGCCCTATTTGAAAGTCTGATAAACGCCGGAAAAATGACTAAGTCCAAAAAAAAAATGTTTTCAACTTTTTTCAATTTTACCCCCGTGTGATATATATTCTACCCACACTCATTTGGAACTCTCCTGGAGTACCCTCACATATATTATTCCCTCATTTAGTGGATATTTTCACAAAAAAGTGAAATTTTAAAAAATCCAGAAAATTGGCTGAAAATGACTAAATATCAAGGACTCGTTGGGTGAATCGCTCTGGAACTGAAATCGGAACGCTCACTGACATTTGCCCTATCTGAAAGTCTGATAAACGCCGGAAAAATGACTAAGTCAAAAAAAAAATGTTTTCAACTTTTTTCAATTTTACCCCCGTGGGATATACATTCTACCCACACACATTTGGAACTCTCCTGGCATACCCTCACACATATTATTCCCTCATTTAGTGGATATTTTCACAAAAAAGTGAAATTTTCAAAAATCCAGAGAATTGGCTGAAAACGACTAAATATCAAGGACTCATTGGGCGAATCGCTTTGGAACTGAAATCGGAACGATCACTGACATTTGCCCTATCTGAAATTCTGATAAACGCCGGAAAAATGACTAAGTCCAAAAAAAAGTTTTTTTCAACTTTTTTCAATTTTACCCCCGTGTGATATATATTCTACCCACACACATTTGGAACTCTCCTGGGGTACCATCACACATATTGTTCACTCATTTAGTGGATATTTTCACAAAAAAGTGAAATTTTCAAAAATCCAGAAAATTGGCTGAAAACGACTAAATATCAAGGACTCATTGGGCGAATCGCTCTAGAACTGAAATCGGAATGCTCACTGACATTTGCCCTATCTGAAAGTCTGATAAACGCCGGAAAAATGACTAAGACGAAAAAAAAAAATGTTTTCAACTTTTTTCAGTTTTACCCCCGTGGGATATATATTCTTCCCACACACATTTGGAACTCTCCTGGGGTACCCTCACACATATTATTCCCTCATTTAATGGATATTTTCACAAAAAAGTGAAATTTTCAAAAATCCAAAATATTGGCTGAAAACGACTAAATATCAAGGACTCATTGGGCGAATCGCTCTGGAACTGAAATCGGAACGCTCACTGACATTTGCCCTATGTGAAAGTCTGATAAACGCCGGAAAAATGACTAAGTCCAAAAAAAAAATGTTTTCAACTTTTTTCAATTTTACCCCCGTGTGATATATATTCTACCCACACTCATTTGGAACTCTCCTGGAGTACCCTCACACATATTGTTCACTCATTTAGTGGATATTTTCACAAAAAAGTGAAATTTTCAAAAATCCAGAAAATTGGCTGAAAACGACTAAATATCAAGGACTCATTGGGCGAATCGCTCTAGAACTGAAATCGGAATGCTCACTGACATTTGCCCTATCTGAAAGTCTGATAAACGCCGGAAAAATGACTAAGACGAAAAAAAAAAATGTCTTCAACTTTTTTCAGTTTTACCCCCGTGGGATATATATTCTACCCACACACATTTGGAACTCTCCTGGGGTACCCTCACACATGTTATTCCCTCATTTAGTGGATATTTTCACAAAAAAGTGAAATTTTCAAAAATCCAGAAAATTGGCTGAAAACGACTAAATATCAAGGACTCGTTGGGCGAATCGCTCTGGAACTGAAATCGGAACGCTCACTGACATTTGCCCTATCTGAAAGTCTGATACACGCCGGAAAAATGACTGAGTCCAAAAAAAAAAATATTTTCAACTTTTTTCAATTTTACCCCCGTGGGATATATATTCTACCCACACACATTTATAACCCTCCTGGGGTACCCTCACACATATTATTCCCTCATTTAGTGGATATTTTCACAAAAAAGTGAAATTTTAAAAAATCCAAAATATTGGCTGAAAACGACTAAATATCAAGGACTCATAGGGCGAATCGCTCTGGAACTGAAATCGGAACGCTCACTGACATTTGCCCTATCTGAAAGTCTGATAAACGCCGGAAAAATGACTAAGTCCAAAAAAAAAATGTTTTCAACTTTTTTCAATTTTTCCCTCGTATGATATATATTCTACCCACACACATTTGGAACTCTCCTGGGTAACCTCACACATATTATTCCCTCATTTAGTGGATATTTTCACAAAAAAGTGAAATTTTCAAAAATCCAGAAAATTGGCTGAAAACGACTAAATATCAAGGACTCATTGGGCGAATCGCTCTGGAACTGAAATCGGAACGCTCACTGACATTTGCCCTACCTGAAAGTCTGATAAACGCCGGAAAAATGACTAAGTCCAAAAAAAAAATGTTTTCAACTTTTTTCAATTTTACCCCCGTGTGATATATATTCTACCCACACTCATTTGGAACTCTCCTGGAGTACCCTCACACATATTATTCCCTCATTTAGTGGATATTTTCACAAAAAAGTGAAATTTTCAAAAATCCAGAAAATTGGCTGAAAATGACTAAATATCAAGGACTCGTTGGGCGAATCGCTCTGGAACTGAAATCGGAACGCTCACTGACATTTGCCCTATCTGAAAGTCTGATAAACGCCGGAAAAATGACTAAGTCAAAAAAAAAAAATGTTTTCAACTTTTTTCAATTTTACCCCCGTGGGATATATATTCTACCCACACATTTGGAACTCTCCTGGGGTACCCTCACACATATTATTCCCTCATTTAGTGGATATTTTCACAAAAAAGTGAAATTTTCAAAAATCCAGAGAATTGGCTGAAAACGACTAAATATCAAGGACTCATTGGGCGAATCGCTTTGGAACTGAAATCGGAACGATCACTGACATTTGCCCTATCTGAAAGTCTGATAAACGCCGGAAAAATGACTAAGTCCAAAAAAAAATTTTTTTCAACTTTTTTCAATTTTACCCCCGTGGGATATATATTCTACCCACACACATTTGGAACTGTCCTGTGGTACCCTTACACATATTATTCCCTCATTTAGTGGATATTTTCACAAAAAAGTGAAATTTTCAAAAATCGAGAGAATTGGCTGAAAACGACTAAATATCAAGGACTCATTGGGCGAATCGCTCTGGAACTGAAATCGGAACGATCACTGACATTTGCCCTATCTGAAAGTCTGATAAACGCCGGAAAAATGACTAAGACCAAAAAAAAAATGTTTTCAACTTTTCTCAATTTTACCCCCGTGGGATATGTATTCTACCCACACACATTTGGAACTCTCCTGGGTTACCTTCACACATATTATTGCCTCATTTAGAGGATATTTTCACAAAAAAGTGAAATTTTCAAAAATCCAAAATATTGGCTGAAAACGACTAAATATCAAGGACTCATAGGGCGAATCGCTCTGGAACTGAAATCGGAACGCTCACTGACATTTGCCCTATCTGAAAGTCTGATAAACGCCGGAAAAATGACTAAGTCCAAAAAAAAAAATGTTTTCAACTTTTTTCAATTTTTCCCTCGTGTGATATATATTCTACCCACACACATTTGGAACTCTCCTGGGGTAACCTCACACATATTATTCCCTCATTTAGTGGATATTTTCACAAAAAAGTGAAATTTTCAAAAATCCAGAAAATTGGCTGAAAACGACTAAATATCAAGGACTCATTGGGTGAATCGCTCTGGAACTGAAATCGGAACGCTCACTGACATTTGCCCTATGTGAAAGTCTGATAAACGTTGGAAAAATGACAGTCCAAAAAAAAATTTTTAAACTTTTTTCAATTTTACCCCCGTGGGATATATATTCTACCCACACACATTTGGAACTCTCCTGGGGTACCCTCACACATATTATTCCCTCATTTAGTGGATATTTTCACAAAAAAGTGAAATTTTCAAAAATCCAGAGAATTGGCTGAAAACGACTAAATATCAAGGACTCATTGGGCGAATCGCTTTGGAACTGAAATCGGAACGATCACTGACATTTGCCCTATCTGAAAGTCTGATAAACGCCGGAAAAATGACTAAGTCCAAAAAAAAATTTTTTTCAACTTTTTTCAATTTTACCCCCGTGGGATATATATTCTACCCACACACATGTGGAACTCTCCTGTGGTACCCTTACACATATTATTCCCTCATTTAGTGGATATTTTCACAAAAAAGTGAAATTTTCAAAAATCCAGAGAATTGGCTGAAAACGACTAAATATCAAGGACTCATTGGGCGAATCGCTCTGGAACTGAAATCGGAATGCTCACTGACATTTGCCCTATCTGAAAGTCTGATAAACGCCGGAAAAATGACTAAGACCAAAAAAAAATTTTTTCAACTTTACTCAATTTTACCCCCGTGGGATATATATTCTACCCACACACATTTGGAACTCTCCTGGGGTACCCTCACACATATTATTCCCTCATTTAGTGGATATTTTCACAAAAAAGTGAAATTTTCAAAAATCCAAAATATTGGCTGAAAACGTCTAAATATCAAGGACTCATTGGGCGAATCGCTCTGGAACTGAAATCGGAACGCTCACTGACATTTGCCCTATCTGAAAGTCTGATAAACGCCGGAAAAATGACTAAGTCCAAAAAAAAAATGTTTTCAACTTTTTTCAATTTTACCCCCGTGTGATATATATTCTACCCACACACATTTGGAACTCTCCTGGAGTAACCTCACACATATTATTCCCTCATTTAGTGGATATTTTCACAAAAAAGTGAAATTTTCAAAAATCCAGAAAATTGGCTGAAAACGACTAAATATCAGGAACTCGTTGGGCGAATCGCTCTGGAACTGAAATCGGAAGGCTCACTGACATTTGCCCTATCTGAAAGTCTGATAAACGCCGGAAAAATGACTAAGACCAAAAAAAAATTTTTTCAACTTTACTCAATTTTACCCCCGTGGGATATATATTCTACCCACACACATTTGGAACTCTCCTGGGGTACCCTCACACATATTATTGCCTCATTTAGAGGATATTTTCACAAAAAAGTGAAATTTTCAAAAATCCAAAATATTGGCTGAAAACGACTAAATATCAAGGACTCATTGGGCGAATCGCTCTGGAACTGAAATCGGAACGCTCACTGACATTTGCCCTATCTGAAAGTCTGATAAACGCCGGAAAAATGACTAAGTCCAAAAAAAAATGTTTTCATCTTTTTTCAATTTTTCCCTCGTGTGATATATATTCTACCCACACACATTTGGAACTCTCCTGGGGTAACCTCACACATATTATTCCCTCATTTAGTGGATATTTTCACAAAAAAGTGAAATTTTCAAAAATCCAGAGAATTGGCTGAAAACGACTAAATATCAAGGACTCATTGGGCGAATCGCTTTGGAACTGAAATCGGAACGATCACTGACATTTGCCCTATCTGAAATTCTGATAAACGCCGGAAAAATGACTAAGTCCAAAAAAAAGTTTTTTTCAACTTTTTTCAATTTTACCCCAGTGTGATATATATTCTACCCACACACATTTGGAACTCTCCTGGGGTACCATCACACATATTGTTCACTCATTTAGTGGATATTTTCACAAAAAAGTGAAATTTTCAAAAATCCAGAAAATTGGCTGAAAACGACTAAATATCAAGGACTCATTGGGCGAATCGCTCTAGAACTGAAATCGGAATGCTCACTGACATTTGCCCTATCTGAAAGTCTGATAAACGCCGGAAAAATGACTAAGACGAAAAAAAAAAATGTTTTCAACTTTTTTCAGTTTTACCCCCGTGGGATATATATTCTTCCCACACACATTTGGAACTCTCCTGGGGTACCCTCACACATATTATTCCCTCATTTAATGGATATTTTCACAAAAAAGTGAAATTTTCAAAAATCCAAAATATTGGCTGAAAACGACTAAATATCAAGGACTCGTTGGGTGAATCGCTCTGGAACTGAAATCGGAACGCTCACTGACATTTGCCCTATCTGAAAGTCTGATAAACGCCGGAAAAATGACTAAGTCAAAAAAAAAATGTTTTCAACTTTTTTCAATTTTACCCCCGTGGGATATACATTCTACCCACACACATTTGGAACTCTCCTGGCATACCCTCACACATATTATTCCCTCATTTAGTGGATATTTTCACAAAAAAGTGAAATTTTCAAAAATCCAGAGAATTGGCTGAAAACGACTAAATATCAAGGACTCATTGGGCGAATCGCTTTGGAACTGAAATCGGAACGATCACTGACATTTGCCCTATCTGAAATTCTGATAAACGCCGGAAAAATGACTAAGTCCAAAAAAAAGTTTTTTTCAACTTTTTTCAATTTTACCCCCGTGTGATATATATTCTACCCACACACATTTGGAACTCTCCTGGGGTACCATCACACATATTGTTCCCTCATTTAGTGGATATTTTCACAAAAAAGTGAAATTTTCAAAAATCCAGAAGATTGCCTGAAAACGACTAACTATTAAGGACTCATTGGGCGAATCACTCTGGAACTGAAACTGGAACGCTCACTGACATTTCCCCTATCTGAAAGTCTGATAAACGCCGGAAAAATGACTAAGTCGAAAAAAAAAAATGTTTTCAACTTTTTTCAGTTTTACCCCCGTGGGATATATATTCTTCCCACACACATTTGGAACTCTCCTGGGGTACCCTCACACATATTATTCCCTCATTTAGTGGATATTTTCACAAAAAAGTGAAATTTTCAAAAATCCAAAATATTGGCTGAAAACGACAAAATATCAAGGACTCATTGGGCGAATCGCTCTGGAACTGAAATCGGAACGCTCACTGACATTTGCCCTATTTGAAAGTCTGATAAACGCCGGAAAAATGACTAAGTCCAAAAAAAAAATGTTTTCAACTTTTTTCAATTTTACCCCCGTGTGATATATATTCTACCCACACTCATTTGGAACTCTCCTGGAGTACCCTCACATATATTATTCCCTCATTTAGTGGATATTTTCACAAAAAAGTGAAATTTTAAAAAATCCAGAAAATTGGCTGAAAATGACTAAATATCAAGGACTCGTTGGGTGAATCGCTCTGGAACTGAAATCGGAACGCTCACTGACATTTGCCCTATCTGAAAGTCTGATAAACGCCGGAAAAATGACTAAGTCAAAAAAAAAAATGTTTTCAACTTTTTTCAATTTTACCCCCGTGGGATATATATTCTACCCACACACATTTGGAACTCTCCTGGGGTACCCTCACACATATTATTCCCTCATTTAGTGGATATTTTCACAAAAAAGTGAAATTTTAAAAAATCCAAAATATTGGCTGAAAACGACTAAATATCAAGGACTCGTTGGGTGAATCGCTCTGGAACTGAAATCGGAACGCTCACTGACATTTGCCCTATCTGAAAGTCTGATAAACGCCGGAAAAATGACTAAGTCAAAAAAAAAATGTTTTCAACTTTTTTCAATTTTACCCCCGTTGGATATATATTCTACCCACACACATTTGGAACTCTCCTGGGGTACCCTCACACATATTATTCCCTCAATTAGTGGATATTTTCACAAAAAAGTGAAATTTTCAAAAATCCAGAGAATTGGCTGAAAACGACTAAATATCAAGGACTCATTGGGCGAATCGCTTTGGAACTGAAATCGGAACGATCACTGACATTTGCCCTATCTGAAAGTCTGATAAACGCCGGAAAAATGACTAAGACGAAAAAAAAAAATGTTTTCAACTTTTTTCAGTTTTACCCCCGTGGGATATATATTCTTCCCACACACATTTGGAACTCTCCTGGGGTACCCTCACACATATTATTCCCTCATTTAGTGGATATTTTCACAAAAAAGTGAAATTTTCAAAAATCCAAAATATTGGCTGAAAACGACTAAATATCAAGGACTCATTGGGCGAATCGCTCTGGAACTGAAATCGGAACGCTCACTGACATTTGCCCTATCTGAAAGTCTGATAAACGCCGGAAAAATGACTAAGTCCAAAAAAAAAATGTTTTCAACTTTTTTCAATTTTACCCCCGTGTGATATATATTCTACCCACACACATTTGGAACTCTCCTGGAGTACCCTCACACATATTATTCCCTCATTTAGTGGATATTTTCACAAAAAAGTGAAATTTTAAAAAATCCAAAATATTGGCTGAAAACGACTAAATATCAAGGACTCATTGGGCGAATCGCTCTGGAACTGAAATCGGAACGCTCATTGACATTTCCCCTATCTGAAAGTCTGATAAACGCCGGAAAAATGACTAAGTCAAAAAAAAAAATGTTTTCAACTTTTTTCAATTTTACCCCCTTGGGATATATATTCTGCCCACACACATTTGGAACTCTCCTGGGGTACCCTCACACATATTGTTCACTCATTTAGTGGATGTTTTCACAAAAAAGTGACATTTTCAAAAATCCAGAAAATTGGCTGAAAACGACTAAATATCAAGGACTCATTGGGTGAATCGCTCTGGAACTGAAATCGGAATGCTCACTGACATTTGCCCTATCTGAAAGTCTGATAAACGCCGGAAAAATGACTAAGTCCAAAAAAAAAATGTTTTCAACTTTTTTCAATTTTACCCCCGTGTGATATATATTCTACCCACACACATTTGGAACTCTCCTGTGGTACCCTCACACATATTATTCTCTCATTTAGTGGATATTTTCACAAAAAAGTGAAATTTTCAAAAATCCAGAAAATTGGCTGAAAACGACTAAATATCAAGGACTCATTGGGCGAATCGCTCTGGAACTGAAATCGGAATGCTCACTGACATTTGCCCTATCTGAAAGTCTGATAAACGCCGGAAAAATGACTAAGACGAAAAAATAAAATGTCTTCAACTTTTTTCAGTTTTACCCCCGTGGGATATATATTCTTCCCACACACATTTGGAACTCTCCTGGGGTACCCTCACACATATTATTCCCTCATTTAGTGGATATTTTCACAAAAAAGTGAAATTTTCAAAAATCCAAAATATTGGCTGAAAATGACTAAATATCAAGGACTCATTGGGCGAATCGCTCTGGAACTGAAATCGGAATGCTCACTGACATTTGCCCTATCTGAAAGTCTGATAGACGCCGGAAAAATGACTAAGACAAAAAAAAAAATGTTTTCAACTTTTTTCAATTTTACCCCCGTGGGATATATATTCTACCCACACACATTTGGAACTCTCCTGGGGTACCCTCACACATGTTATTCCCTCATTTAGTGGATATTTTCAAAAAAAGTGAAATTTTCAAAAATCCAGAAAATTGGCTGAAAACGACTAAATATCAAGGACTCGTTGGGCGAATCGCTCTGGAACTGAAATCGGAACGCTCACTGACATTTGCCCTATCTGAAAGTCTGATACACGCCGGAAAAATGACTGAGTCCAAAAAAAAAATATTTTCAACTTTTTTCAATTTTACCCCCGTGGGATATATATTCTACCCACACACATTTATAACCCTCCTGGGGTACCCTCACACATATTATTCCCTCATTTAGTGGATATTTTCACAAAAAAGTGAAATTTTATAAAATCCAAAATATTGGCTGAAAACGACTAAATATCAAGGACTCATAGGTCGAATCGCTCTGGAACTGAAATCGGAACGCTCACTGACATTTGCCCTATGTGAAAGTCTGATAAACGTTGGAAAAATGACTTAGTCCAAAAAAAAAATTTTCAACTTTTTTCAATTTTACCCCCGTGGGATATATATTCTACCCACACACATTTGAAACTCTCCTGGGGTACCCTCACACATAATATTCCCTCATTTAGTGGATATTTTCACAAAAAAGTGAAATTTTCAAAAATCCAGAAGATTGCCTGAAAACGACTAACTATTAAGGACTCATTGGGCGAATCACTCTGGAACTGAAACTGGAACGCTCACTGACATTTCCCCTATCTGAAAGTCTGATAAACGCTGGAAAAATGACTAAGTCGAAAAAAAAAAATGTTTTCAACTTTTTTCAGTTTTACCCCCGTGGGATATATATTCTACCCACACTCATTTGGAACTCTCCTGGAGTACCCTCACATATATTATTCCCTCATTTAGTGGATATTTTCACAAAAAAGTGAAATTTTAAAAAATCCAGAAAATTGGCTGAAAATGACTAAATATCAAGGACTCGTTGGGTGAATCGCTCTGGAACTGAAATCGGAACGCTCACTGACATTTGCCCTATCTGAAAGTCTGATAAACGCCGGAAAAATGACTAAGTAAAAAAAAAAAATGTTTTCAACTTTTTTCAATTTTACCCCCGTGGGATATATATTCTACCCACACACATTTGGAACTCTCCTGGGGTACCCTCACACATATTATTCCCTCATTTAGTGGATATTTTCACAAAAAAGTGAAATTTTAAAAAATCCAAAATATTGGCTGAAAACGACTAAATATCAAGAACTCGTTGGGTGAATCGCTCTGGAACTGAAATCGGAACGCTCACTGACATTTGCCCCATCTGAAAGTCTGATAAACGCCGGAAAAATGACTAAGTCCAAAAAAAAATGTTTTCAACTTTTTTCAATTTTACCCCCGTGGGATATATATTCTACCCACACACATTTGGAACTCTCCTGGGGTACCCTCACACATATTATTCCCTCAATTAGTGGATATTTTCACAAAAAAGTGAAATTTTCAAAAATCCAGAGAATTGGCTGAAAACGACTAAATATCAAGGACTCATTGGGCGAATCGCTTTGGAACTGAAATCGGAACGATCACTGACATTTGCCCTATCTGAAAGTCTGATAAACGCCGGAAAAATGACTAAGACGAAAAAAAAAAATGTTTTCAACTTTTTTCAGTTTTACCCCCGTGGGATATATATTCTTCCCACAGACATTTGGAACTCTCCTGGGGTACCCTCACACATATTATTCCCTCATTTAGTGGATATTTTCACAAAAAAGTGAAATTTTCAAAAATCCAAAATATTGGCTGAAAACGACTAAATATCAAGGACTCATTGGGCGAATCGCTCTGGAACTGAAATCGGAACGCTCACTGACATTTGCCCTATGTGAAAGTCTGATAAACGTTGGAAAAATGACTTAGTCCAAAAAAAAATTTTTCAACTTTTTTCAATTTTACCCCCGTGGGATATATATTCTACCCACACACATTTGAAACTCTCCTGGGGTACCCTCACACATAATATTCCCTCATTTAGTGGATATTTTCACAAAAAAGTGAAATTTTCAAAAATCCAGAAGATTGCCTGAAAACGACTAACTATCAAGGACTCATTGGGCGAATCACTCTGGAACTGAAACTGGAACGCTCACTGACATTTCCCCTATCTGAAAGTCTGATAAACGCTGGAAAAATGACTAAGTCGAAAAAAAAAAATGTTTTCAACTTTTTTCAGTTTTACCCCCGTGGGATATATATTCTTCCCACACACATTTGGAACTCTCCTGGGGTACCCTCACACATATTATTCCCTCATTTAGTGGATATTTTCACAAAAAAGTGAAATTTTCAAAAATCCAAAATATTGGCTGAAAACGACTAAATATCAAGGACTCATTGGGCGAATCGCTCTGGAACTGAAATCGGAACGCTCACTGACATTTGCCCTAGCTGAAAGTCTGATAAACGCCGGAAAAATGACTAAGTCAAAAAAAAAAATGTTTTCAACTTTTTTCAATTTTACCCCCGTGGGATATATATTCTACCCACACACATTTGGAACTCTCCTGGGTACCCTCACACATATTGTTCACTCATTTAGTGGATGTTTTCACAAAAAAGTGAAATTTTCAAAAATCCAGAAAATTGGCTGAAAACGACTAAATATCAAGGACTCATTGGGCGAATCGCTCTGGAACTGAAATCGGAATGCTCACTGACATTTGCCCTATCTGAAAGTCTGATAAACGCCGGAAAAATGACTAAGTCCAAAAAAAAAATGTTTTCAACTTTTTCAATTTTACCCCCGTGTGATATATATTCTACCCACAGACATTTGGAACTCTCCTGGGGTACCCTCACACATATTATTCCCTCATTTAGTGGATATTTTCACAAAAAAGTGAAATTTTCAAAAATCCAAAATATTGGCTGAAAACGACTAAATATCAAGGACTCATTGGGCGAATAACTCTGGAACTGAAATCGGAACGCTCACTGACATTTGCCCTATCTGAAAGTCTGATAAACGCCGGAAAAATGACTAAGTCCAAAAAAAAAATGTTTTCAACTTTTTCAATTTTACCCCCGTGGGATATATATTCTACCCACACACATTTGGAACTCTCCTGGGGTACAATCACACATATTATTCCATCATTTAGTGCATATTTTCACAAAAAAGTGAAATTTTCAAAAATCCAGAAAATTGCCTGAAAACGACAAACTATCAAGGACTCATTGGGCGAATCGCTCTGGAACTGAAATCGCAACGCTCACTGACATTTGCCCTATGTGAAATCTGATAAATGTCGGAAAAATGACTTAGTCCAATTAAAAAAAACTTTTCAACTTTTTTCAATTTTACCACCGTGGGATATATATTCTACCCACACACATTTGAAACTCTCCTGGGGTACCCACACACATAATATTCCCTCATTTAGTGGATATTTTCTCAAAAAAGTGAAATTTTCAAAAATCCAGAAGATTGACTGAAAACGACTAACTATCAAGGACTCATTGCTCGAATCACTCTGGAACTGAAACTGGAACGCTCACTGACATTTCCCCTATCTGAAAGTCTGAAAAACGCCGGAAAAATGACTAAGTCGAAAAAAAAAAATGTTTTCAACTTTTTTCAGTTTTACCCCCGTGGGATATATATTCTTCCCACACACATTTGGAACTCTCCTGGGGTAACCTCACACATATTATTCCCTCATTTAGTGGATATTTTCACAAAAAAGTGAAATTTTCAAAAATCCAGAAAATTGGATGAAAACGACTAAATATCAAGGACTCATTGGGCGAATCACTCTGGAACTGAAATCGGAACGCTCACTGACATTTGCCCTATCTGAAAGTCTGATAAACAACGGAAAAATGACTAAGTCCAAAAGAAAAATGTTTTCAACTTTTTTCAATTTTACCCCCGTGGGATATATATTCTACCCACACACATTTGTAACTCTCCTGGCGTACAATCACACATATTATTCCCTCATTTAGTGGATATTTTCACAAAAAAGTGAAATTTTCAAAAATCCAAAATATTGGCTGAAAACGCCTAAATATCAAGGACTCATTGGGCGAATCGCTCTAGAACTGAAATCGCAACGCTCACTGACATTTGCCCTATGTGAAATCTGATAAATGCCGGAAAAATGACTAAGTCGAAAAAAAAAATGTTTTCAACTTTTTTCAGTTTTACCCTCGTGGGATATATAGTCTACACACACACATTTGAAACTCTCCTGGGGTACCCTCACACATATTATTCCTTCATTTAGTGGATATTTTCACAAAAAAGTGAAATTTTCAAAAATCCAGAAAATTGCCTGAAAACGACAAACTATCAAGGACTCATTGGGCGAATCGCTCTGGAACTGAAATCGGAATGCTCACTGACATTTGCCCTATCTGAAAGTCTGATAAACGCCGGAAAAATGACTAAGAAAAAAAAAAAAATGTTTTCAACTTTTTTCAATTTTACCCCCGTGGGATATATATCCTACCCACAGACATTTGGAACTCTCATGGAGTACCCTCACACATATTATTCCCTCATTTAGTGGATATTTTCACAAAAAAGTGAAATTTTAAAAAATCCAAAATATTGGCTGAAAACGACTAAATATCAAGGACTCATAGGGCGAATCGCTCTGGAACTGAAATCGGAACGCTCACTGACATTTGCCCTATCTGAAAGTCTGATAGACGCCGGAAAAATGACTAAGACAAAAAAAAAAATGTTTTCAACTTTTTTCAATTTTACCCCCGTGGGATATATATTCTACCCACACACATTTGGAACTCTCCTGGGGTACCCTCACACATATTATTGCCTCATTTAGAGGATATTTTCACAATAAAGTGAAATTTTCAAAAATCCAAAATATTGGCTGAAAACGACTAAATATCAAGGACTCATTGGGCGAATCGCTCTGGAACTGAAATCGGAATGCTCACTGACATTTGCCCTATCTGAAAGTCTGATAAACGCCGCAAAAATGACTAAGAAAAAAAAAAAAATGTTTTCAACTTTTTTCAATTTTACCCCCGTGGGATATATATCCTACCCACAGACATTTGGAACTCTCATGGAGTACCCTCACACATATTATTCCCTCATTTAGTGGATATTTTCACAAAAAAGTGAAATTTTCAAAAATCCAAAATATTGGCTGAAAACGACTAAATATCAAGGACTCATTGGGCGAATCGCTCTGGAACTGAAATCGGAACGCTCACTGACATTTGCCCTATCTGAAAGTCTGATAAACTCCGGAAAAATGACAGTCCAAAAAAAAAATGTTTTCAACTTTTTTCAATTTTACCCCCGTGTGATATATATTCTACCCACACACATTTGAAACTCTCCTGGGGTACCCTCACACATATTATTCCCTCATTTAGTGGATATTTTCACAAAAAAGTGAAATTTTCAAAAATCCAGAGAATTGGCTGAAAACGACTAAATATCAAGGACTCATTGCGCGAATCGCTCTGGAACTGAAATCGGAACGCTCACTGACATTTGCCCTATCTGAAAGTCTGATAAACGCCGGAAAAATGACTAAGTCCAAAAAAAAAATGTTTTCAACTTTTTTCAGTTTTACCCCCGTGGGATATATATTCTTCCCACACACATTTGGAACTCTCCTGGGGTAACCTCACACATATTATTCCCTCATTTAGTGGATATTTTCACAAAAAAGTGAAATTTTCAAAAATCCAGAAAACTGGATGAAAACGACTAAATATCAAGGACTCATTGGGCGAATCACTCTGGAACTGAAATCGGAACGCTCACTGACATTTGCCCTATCTGAAAGTCTGATAAACGCCGGAAAAATGACTAAGTCCAAAAGAAAAATGTTTTCAACTTTTTTCAATTTTACCCCCGTGGGATATATATTCTACCCACACACATTTGTAACTCTCCTGGGGTACAATCACACATATTATTCCCTCATTTAGTGGATATTTTCACAAAAAAGTGAAATTTTCAAAAATCCAAAATATTGGCTGAAAACGACTAAATATCAATGACTCATTGGCGAATCGCTCTAGAACTGAAATCGGAACGCTCACTGACATTTGCCCTATCTAAAAGTCTGATAAACGCCGGAATAATGACTAAGTCCAATTAAAAAATGTTTTCAACTTTTTTCAATTTTACCCCCGTGTGATATATATTCTACCCACACACATTTGGAACTCTCCTGGGGTACCCTCACACATATTATTCCCTCATTTAGTGGATATTTTCACAAAAAAGTGAAATTTTCAAAAATCCAGAAAATTGGCTGAAAACAACTAAATATCAAGGACTCATTGGGCGAATCGCTCTGGAACTGAAATCGCAACGCTCACTGACATTTGCCCTATGTGAAATCTGATAAATTTCGGAAAAATGACTTAGTCCAAAAAAAAATTTTTAAACTTTTTTCAATTTTACCACCGTGGGATATATATTCTACCCACACACATTTGAAACTCTCCTGGGGTACCCACACACATAATATTCCCTCATTTAGTGGATATTTTCACAAAAAAGTGAAATTTTCAAAAATCCAGAAGATTGCCTGAAAACGACTAACTATCAAGGACTCATTGGGCGAATCACTCTGGAACTAAAACTGGAACGCTCACTCACATTTCCCCTATCTGAAAGTCTGATAAACGCCGGAAAAATGACTAAGTCGAAAAAAAAAAATGTTTTCAACTTTTTTCAGTTTTACCCTCGTGGGATATATAGTCTACACACACACATTTGAAACTCTCCTGGGGTACCCTCACACATATTATTCCTTCATTTAGTGGATATTTTCACAAAAAAGTGAAATTTTCAAAAATCCAGAAAATTGCCTGAAAACGACAAACTATCAAGGACTCATTGGGCGAATCGCTCTGGAACTGAAATCGGAATGCTCACTGACATTTGCCCTATCTGAAAGTCTGATAAACGCCGGAAAAATGACTAAGAAAAAAAAAAAAATGTTTTCAACTTTTTTCAATTTTACCCCCGTGGGATATATATCCTACCCACAGACATTTGGAACTCTCATGGAGTACCCTCACACATATTATTCCCTCATTTAGTGGATATTTTCACAAAAAAGTGAAATTTTCAAAAATCCAGAGAATTGGCTGAAAACGACTAAATATCAAGGACTCATTGCGCGAATCGCTCTGGAACTGAAATCGGAACGCTCACTGACATTTGCCCTATCTGAAAGTCTGATAAACGCCGGAAAAATGACTAAGTCCAAAAAAAAAATGTTTTCAACTTTTTTCAGTTTTACCCCCGTGGGATATATATTCTTCCCACACACATTTGGAACTCTCCTGGGGTAACCTCACACATATTATTCCCTCATTTAGTGGATATTTTCACAAAAAAGTGAAATTTTCAAAAATCCAGAAAACTGGATGAAAACGACTAAATATCAAGGACTCATTGGGCGAATCACTCTGGAACTGAAATCGCAACACTCACTGACATTTGCCCTATGTGAAATCTGATAAATGTCGGAAAAATGACTTAGTCCAAAAAAAAATTTTTCAACTTTTTTCAATTTTACCACCGTGGGATATATATTCTACCCACACACATTTGAAACTCTCCTGGGGTACCCACACACATAATATTCCCTCATTTAGTGGATATTTTCTCAAAAAAGTGAAATTTTCAAAAATCCAGAAGATTGACTGAAAACGACTAACTATCAAGGACTCATTGGGCGAATCACTCTGGAACTGAAACTGGAACGCTCACTGACATTTCCCCTATCTGAAAGTCTGATAAACGCCGGAAAAATGACTAAGTCGAAAAAAAAAAATGTTTTCAACTTTTTTCAGTTTTACCCCCGTGGGATATATATTCTTCCCACACACATTTGGAACTCTCCTGGGGTAACCTCACACATATTATTCCTTCATTTAGTGGATATTTTCACAAAAAAGTGAAATTTTCAAAAATCCAGAAAATTGGATGAAAACGACTAAATATCAAGGACTCATTGGGCGAATCACTCTGGAACTGAAATCGGAACGCTCACTGACATTTGCCCTATCTGAAAGTCTGATAAACACCGGAAAAATGACTAAGTCCAAAAGAAAAATGTTTTCAACTTTTTTCAATTTTACCCCCGTGGGATACATATTCTACCCACACACATTTGTAACTCTCCTGGGGTACAATCACACATATTATTCCCTCATTTAGTGGATATTTTCACAAAAAAGTGAAATTTTCAAAAATCCAAAATATTGGCTGAAAACGACTAAATATCAAGGACTCATTGGGCGAATCGCTCTAGAACTGAAATCGGAACGCTCACTGACATTTGCCCTATCTAAAAGTCTGATAAACGCCGGAATAATGACTAAGTCCAATTAAAAAATGTTTTCAACTTTTTTCAATTTTACCCCCGTGTGATATATATTCTACCCACACACATTTGGAACTCTCCTGGGGTACCCTCACACATATTATTCCCTCATTTAGTGGATATTTTCACAAAAAAGTGAAATTTTCAAAAATCCAGAAAATTGGCTGAAAACAACTAAATATCAAGTTCTCATTGGGCGAATCGCTCTGGAACTGAAATCGGAACGCTCACTGACATTTGCCCTATCTGAAAGTCTGATAAACGCCGGAAAAAAGACTAAGTCCAAAAAAAAAATGTTTTCAACTTTTTTCAATTTTACCCTCGTGTGATATATATTCTAACCACACACATTTGGAACTCTCCTGTGGTACCCTCACACATATTATTCCCTCATTTAGTGGATGTTTTCACAAAAAAGTGAAATTTTCAAAAATCCAGAAAATTGCCTGAAAACGACAAACTATCAAGGACTCATTGGGCGAATCGCTCTGGAACTGAAATCGGAATGCTCACTGACATTTGCCCTATCTGAAAGTCTGATAAACGCCGGAAAAATGACTAAGAAAAAAAAAAAAATGTTTTCAACTTTTTTCAGTTTTACCCCCGTGGGATATATATTCTACCCACACACATTTGTAACTCTCCTGGGGTACAATCACACATATTATTCCGTCATTTAGTGGATATTTTCACAAAAAAGTGAAATTTTCAAAAATCCAAAATATTGGCTGAAAACGACTAAATATCAAGGACTCAGTGGGCGAATGGCTCTAGAACTGAAATCGGAACGCTCACTGACATTTGCCCTATCTAAAAGTCTGATAAACGCCGGAATAATGACTAAGTCCAATTAAATAATGTTTTCAACTTTTTTCAATTTTACCCCCATGTGATATATATTCTACCCACACACATTTGGAACTCTCCTGGGGTACCCTCACACATATTATTCCCTCATTTAGTGGATATTTTCACAAAAAAGTGAAATTTTCAAAAATCCAGAAAATTGGCTGAAAACGACTAAATATCAATGACTCATTGGCGAATCGCTCTAGAACTGAAATCGGAACGCTCACTGACATTTGCCCTATCTAAAAGTCTGATAAACGCCGGAATAATGACTAAGTCCAATTAAAAAATGTTTTCAACTTTTTTCAATTTTACCCCCGTGTGATATATATTCTACCCACACACATTTGGAACTCTCCTGGGGTACCCTCACACATATTATTCCCTCATTTATTGGATATTTTCACAAAAAAGTGAAATTTTCAAAAATCCAGAAAATTGGCTGAAAACAACTAAATATCAAGGACTCATTGGGCGAATCGCTCTGGAACTGAAATCGGAACGCTCACTGACATTTGCCGTATCTGAAAGTCTGATAAACGCCGGAAAAATGACTAAGTCCAAAAAAAAAATGTTTTCAACTTTTTTCAATTTTACCCCCGTGTGATATATATTCTAACCACACACATTTGGAACTCTCCTGTGGTACCCTCACACATATTATTCCCTCATTTAGTGGATGTTTTCACAAAAAAGTGAAATTTTCAAAAATCCAGAAAATTGGCTGAAAACGACTAAATATCAAGGACTCATTGGGCGAATCGCTCTGGAACTGAAATCGCAACGCTCACTGACATTTGCCCTATGTGAAATCTGATAAATGTCGGAAAAATGACTTAGTCCAAAAAAAAATTTTTCAACTTTTTTCAATTTTACCACCGTGGGATATATATTCTACCCACACACATTTGAAACTCTCCTGGGGTACCCACACACATAATATTCCCTCATTTAGTGGATATTTTCTCAAAAAAATGAAATTTTCAAAAATCCAGAAGATTGACTGAAAACGACTAACTATCAAGGACTCATTGGGCGAATCACTCTGGAACTGAAACTGGAACGCTCACTGACATTTCCCCTATCTGAAAGTCTGATAAACGCCGGAAAAATGACTAAGTCGAAAAAAAAAAATGTTTTCAACTTTTTTCAGTTTTACCCCCGTGGGATATATATTCTTCCCACACACATTTGGAACTCTCCTGGGGTAACCTCACACATATTATTCCCTCATTTAGTGGATATTTTCACAAAAAAGTGAAATTTTCAAAAATCCAGAAAATTGGATGAAAACGTCTAAATATCAAGGACTCATTGGGCGAATCACTCTGGAACTGAAATCGGAACGCTCACTGACATTTGCCCTATCTGAAAGTCTGATAAACACCGGAAAAATGACTAAGTCCAAAAGAAAAATGTTTTCAACTTTTTTCAATTTTACCCCCGTGGGATACATATTCTACCCACACACATTTGTAACTCTCCTGGGGTACAATCACACATATTATTCCCTCATTTAGTGGATATTTTCACAAAAAAGTGAAATTTTCAAAAATCCAAAATATTGGCTGAAAACGACTAAATATCAAGGACTCATTGGGCGAATCGCTCTAGAACTGAAATCGGAACGCTCACTGACATTTGCCCTATCTAAAAGTCTGATAAACGCCGGAATAATGACTAAGTCCAATTAAAAAATGTTTTCAACTTTTTTCAATTTTACCCCCGTGTGATATATATTCTACCCACACACATTTGGAACTCTCCTGGGGTACCCTCACACATATTATTCCCTCATTTAGTGGATATTTTCACAAAAAAGTGAAATTTTCAAAAATCCAGAAAATTGGCTGAAAACAACTAAATATCAAGTTCTCATTGGGCGAATCGCTCTGGAACTGAAATCGGAACGCTCACTGACATTTGCCCTATCTGAAAGTCTGATAAACGCCGGAAAAAAGACTAAGTCCAAAAAAAAAATGTTTTCAACTTTTTTCAATTTTACCCTCGTGTGATATATATTCTAACCACACACATTTGGAACTCTCCTGTGGTACCCTCACACATATTATTCCCTCATTTAGTGGATGTTTTCACAAAAAAGTGAAATTTTCAAAAATCCAGAAAATTGCCTGAAAACGACAAACTATCAAGGACTCATTGGGCGAATCGCTCTGGAACTGAAATCGGAATGCTCACTGACATTTGCCCTATCTGAAAGTCTGATAAACGCCGGAAAAATGACTAAGAAAAAAAAAAAAATGTTTTCAACTTTTTTCAGTTTTACCCCCGTGGGATATATATTCTACCCACACACATTTGTAACTCTCCTGGGGTACAATCACACATATTATTCCGTCATTTAGTGGATATTTTCACAAAAAAGTGAAATTTTCAAAAATCCAAAATATTGGCTGAAAACGACTAAATATCAAGGACTCAGTGGGCGAATGGCTCTAGAACTGAAATCGGAACGCTCACTGACATTTGCCCTATCTAAAAGTCTGATAAACGCCGGAATAATGACTAAGTCCAATTAAATAATGTTTTCAACTTTTTTCAATTTTACCCCCATGTGATATATATTCTACCCACACACATTTGGAACTCTCCTGGGGTACCCTCACACATATTATTCCCTCATTTAGTGGATATTTTCACAAAAAAGTGAAATTTTCAAAAATTCAGAAAATTGGCTGAAAACAACTAAATATCAAGGACTCATTGGGCGAATTGCTCTGGAACTGAAATCGGAACGCTCACTGACATTTGCCCTATCTGAAAGTCTGATAAACGCCGGAAAAATGACTAAGTCCAAAAAAAAAATGTTTTCAACTTTTTTCAATTTTACCCCCGTGTGATATATATTCTAACCACACACATTTGGAACTCTCCTGTGTTACCCTCACACATATTATTCCCTCATTTAGTGGATGTTTTCACAAAAAAGTGAAATTTTCAAAAATCCAGAAAATTGGCTGAAAACGACTAAATATCAAGGACTCATTGGGCGAATCGCTCTGGAACTGAAATCGCAACGCTCACTGACATTTGCCCTATGTGAAATCTGATAAATGTCGGAAAAATGACTTAGTAAAAAAAAAAATTTTTCAACTTTTTTAAATTTTACCCCCGTGGGATATATATTCTACCCACACACATTTGAAACTCTCCTGGGGTACCCTCACACATAATATTCCCTCATTTAGTGGATATTTTCACAAAAAAAGTGAAATTTTCAAAAATCCAGAAGATTGACTGAAAACGACTAACTATCAAGGACTCATTGGGCGAATCACTCTGGAACTGAAACTGGAACGCTCACTGACATTTCCCCTATCTGAAAGTCTGATAAACGCCGGAAAAATGACTAAGTCGAAAAAAAAAAATGTTTTCAACTTTTTTCAGTTTTACCCCCGTGGGATATATATTCTTCCCACACACATTTGGAACTCTCCTGGGGTACCCTCACACATATTATTCCCTCATTTAGTGGATGTTTTCACAAAAAAGTGAAATTTTCAAAAATCCAGAAAATTGGCTGAAAACGACTAAATATCAAGGACTCATTGGGCGAATCGCTCTGGAACTGAAATCGCAACACTCACTGACATTTGCCCTATGTGAAATCTGATAAATGTCGGAAAAATGACTTAGTCCAAAAAAAAATTTTTCAACTTTTTTCAATTTTACCACCGTGGGATATATATTCTACCCACACACATTTGAAACTCTCCTGGGGTACCCACACACATAATATTCCCTCATTTAGTGGATATTTTCTCAAAAAAATGAAATTTTCAAAAATCCAGAAGATTGACTGAAAACGACTAACTATCAAGGACTCATTGGGCGAATCACTCTGGAACTGAAACTGGAACGCTCACTGACATTTCCCCTATCTGAAAGTCTGATAAACGCCGGAAAAATGACTAAGTCGAAAAAAAAAAATGTTTTCAACTTTTTTCAGTTTTACCCCCGTGGGATATATATTCTTCCCACACACATTTGGAACTCTCCTGGGGTAACCTCACACATATTATTCCCTCATTTAGTGGATATTTTCACAAAAAAGTGAAATTTTCAAAAATCCAGAAAATTGGATGAAAACGTCTAAATATCAAGGACTCATTGGGCGAATCACTCTGGAACTGAAATCGGAACGCTCACTGACATTTGCCCTATCTGAAAGTCTGATAAACACCGGAAAAATGACTAAGTCCAAAAGAAAAATGTTTTCAACTTTTTTCAATTTTACCCCCGTGGGATACATATTCTACCCACACACATTTGTAACTCTCCTGGGGTACAATCACACATATTATTCCCTCATTTAGTGGATATTTTCACAAAAAAGTGAAATTTTCAAAAATCCAAAATATTGGCTGAAAACGACTAAATATCAAGGACTCATTGGGCGAATCGCTCTAGAACTGAAATCGGAACGCTCACTGACATTTGCCCTATCTAAAAGTCTGATAAACGCCGGAATAATGACTAAGTCCAATTAAAAAATGTTTTCAACTTTTTTCAATTTTACCCCCGTGTGATATATATTCTACCCACACACATTTGGAACTCTCCTGGGGTACCCTCACACATATTATTCCCTCATTTAGTGGATATTTTCACAAAAAAGTGAAATTTTCAAAAATCCAGAAAATTGGCTGAAAACAACTAAATATCAAGTTCTCATTGGGCGAATCGCTCTGGAACTGAAATCGGAACGCTCACTGACATTTGCCCTATCTGAAAGTCTGATAAACGCCGGAAAAAAGACTAAGTCCAAAAAAAAAATGTTTTCAACTTTTTTCAATTTTACCCTCGTGTGATATATATTCTAACCACACACATTTGGAACTCTCCTGTGGTACCCTCACACATATTATTCCCTCATTTAGTGGATGTTTTCACAAAAAAGTGAAATTTTCAAAAATCCAGAAAATTGCCTGAAAACGACAAACTATCAAGGACTCATTGGGCGAATCGCTCTGGAACTGAAATCGGAATGCTCACTGACATTTGCCCTATCTGAAAGTCTGATAAACGCCGGAAAAATGACTAAGAAAAAAAAAAAAATGTTTTCAACTTTTTTCAGTTTTACCCCCGTGGGATATATATTCTACCCACACACATTTGTAACTCTCCTGGGGTACAATCACACATATTATTCCGTCATTTAGTGGATATTTTCACAAAAAAGTGAAATTTTCAAAAATCCAAAATATTGGCTGAAAACGACTAAATATCAAGGACTCAGTGGGCGAATGGCTCTAGAACTGAAATCGGAACGCTCACTGACATTTGCCCTATCTAAAAGTCTGATAAACGCCGGAATAATGACTAAGTCCAATTAAATAATGTTTTCAACTTTTTTCAATTTTACCCCCATGTGATATATATTCTACCCACACACATTTGGAACTCTCCTGGGGTACCCTCACACATATTATTCCCTCATTTAGTGGATATTTTCACAAAAAAGTGAAATTTTCAAAAATTCAGAAAATTGGCTGAAAACAACTAAATATCAAGGACTCATTGGGCGAATTGCTCTGGAACTGAAATCGGAACGCTCACTGACATTTGCCCTATCTGAAAGTCTGATAAACGCCGGAAAAATGACTAAGTCCAAAAAAAAAATGTTTTCAACTTTTTTCAATTTTACCCCCGTGTGATATATATTCTAACCACACACATTTGGAACTCTCCTGTGTTACCCTCACACATATTATTCCCTCATTTAGTGGATGTTTTCACAAAAAAGTGAAATTTTCAAAAATCCAGAAAATTGGCTGAAAACGACTAAATATCAAGGACTCATTGGGCGAATCGCTCTGGAACTGAAATCGCAACGCTCACTGACATTTGCCCTATGTGAAATCTGATAAATGTCGGAAAAATGACTTAGTAAAAAAAAAAATTTTTCAACTTTTTTAAATTTTACCCCCGTGGGATATATATTCTACCCACACACATTTGAAACTCTCCTGGGGTACCCTCACACATAATATTCCCTCATTTAGTGGATATTTTCACAAAAAAAGTGAAATTTTCAAAAATCCAGAAGATTGACTGAAAACGACTAACTATCAAGGACTCATTGGGCGAATCACTCTGGAACTGAAACTGGAACGCTCACTGACATTTCCCCTATCTGAAAGTCTGATAAACGCCGGAAAAATGACTAAGTCGAAAAAAAAAAATGTTTTCAACTTTTTTCAGTTTTACCCCCGTGGGATATATATTCTTCCCACACACATTTGGAACTCTCCTGGGGTACCCTCACACATATTATTCCCTCATTTAGTGGATGTTTTCACAAAAAAGTGAAATTTTCAAAAATCCAGAAAATTGGCTGAAAACGACTAAATATCAAGGACTCATTGGGCGAATCGCTCTGGAACTGAAATCGCAACACTCACTGACATTTGCCCTATGTGAAATCTGATAAATGTCGGAAAAATGACTTAGTCCAAAAAAAAATTTTTCAACTTTTTTCAATTTTACCACCGTGGGATATATATTCTACCCACACACATTTGAAACTCTCCTGGGGTACCCACACACATAATATTCCCTCATTTAGTGGATATTTTCTCAAAAAAGTGAAATTTTCAAAAATCCAGAAGATTGACTGAAAACGACTAACTATCAAGGACTCATTGGGCGAATCACTCTGGAACTGAAACTGGAACGCTCACTGACATTTCCCCTATCTGAAAGTCTGATAAACGCCGGAAAAATGACTAAGTCGAAAAAAAAAAATGTTTTCAACTTTTTTCAGTTTTACCCCCGTGGGATATATATTCTTCCCACACACATTTGGAACTCTCCTGGGGTAACCTCACACATATTATTCCCTCATTTAGTGGATATTTTCACAAAAAAGTGAAATTTTCAAAAATCCAGAAAATTGGATGAAAACGACTAAATATCAAGGACTCATTGGGCGAATCACTCTGGAACTGAAATCGGAACGCTCACTGACATTTGCCCTATCTGAAAGTCTGATAAACACCGGAAAAATGACTAAGTCCAAAAGAAAAATGTTTTCAACTTTTTTCAATTTTACTCCCGTGGGATACATATTCTACCCACACACATTTGTAACTCTCCTGGGGTACAATCACACATATTATTCCCTCATTTAGTGGATATTTTCACAAAAAAGTGAAATTTTCAAAAATCCAAAATATTGGCTGAAAACGACTAAATATCAAGGACTCATTGGGCGAATCGCTCTAGAACTGAAATCGGAACGCTCACTGACATTTGCCCTATCTAAAAGTCTGATAAACGCCGGAATAATGACTAAGTCCAATTAAAAAATGTTTTCAACTTTTTTCAATTTTACCCCCGTGTGATATATATTCTACCCACACACATTTGGAACTCTCCTGGGGTACCCTCACACATATTATTCCCTCATTTAGTGGATATTTTCACAAAAAAGTGAAATTTTCAAAAATCCAGAAAATTGGCTGAAAACGACTAAATATCAATGACTCATTGGCGAATCGCTCTAGAACTGAAATCGGAACGCTCACTGACATTTGCCCTATCTAAAAGTCTGATAAACGCCGGAATAATGACTAAGTCCAATTAAAAAATGTTTTCAACTTTTTTCAATTTTACCCCCGTGTGATATATATTCTACCCACACACATTTGGAACTCTCCTGGGGTACCCTCACACATATTATTCCCTCATTTAGTGGATATTTTCACAAAAAAGTGAAATTTTCAAAAATCCAGAAAATTGGCTGAAAACAACTAAATATCAAGGACTCATTGGGCGAATCGCTCTGGAACTGAAATCGGAACGCTCACTGACATTTGCCGTATCTGAAAGTCTGATAAACGCCGGAAAAATGACTAAGTCCAAAAAAAAAATGTTTTCAACTTTTTTCAATTTTACCCCCGTGTGATATATATTCTAACCACACACATTTGGAACTCTCCTGTGGTACCCTCACACATATTATTCCCTCATTTAGTGGATGTTTTCACAAAAAAGTGAAATTTTCAAAAATCCAGAAAATTGGCTGAAAACGACTAAATATCAAGGACTCATTGGGCGAATCGCTCTGGAACTGAAATCGCAACGCTCACTGACATTTGCCCTATGTGAAATCTGATAAATGTCGGAAAAATGACTTAGTCCAAAAAAAAATTTTTCAACTTTTTTCAATTTTACCCCCGTGGGATACATATTCTACCCACACACATTTGTAACTCTCCTGGGGTACAATCACACATATTATTCCCTCATTTAGTGGATATTTTCACAAAAAAGTGAAATTTTCAAAAATCCAAAATATTGGCTGAAAACGACTAAATATCAAGGACTCATTGGGCGAATCGCTCTAGAACTGAAATCGGAACGCTCACTGACATTTGCCCTATCTAAAAGTCTGATAAACGCCGGAATAATGACTAAGTCCAATTAAAAAATGTTTTCAACTTTTTTCAATTTTACCCCCGTGTGATATATATTCTACCCACACACATTTGGAACTCTCCTGGGGTACCCTCACACATATTATTCCCTCATTTAGTGGATATTTTCACAAAAAAGTGAAATTTTCAAAAATCCAGAAAATTGGCTGAAAACAACTAAATATCAAGTTCTCATTGGGCGAATCGCTCTGGAACTGAAATCGGAACGCTCACTGACATTTGCCCTATCTGAAAGTCTGATAAACGCCGGAAAAATGACTAAGTCCAAAAAAAAAATGTCTTCAACTTTTTTCAATTTTACCCTCGTGTGATATATATTCTAACCACACACATTTGGAACTCTCCTGTGGTACCCTCACACATATTATTCCCTCATTTAGTGGATGTTTTCACAAAAAAGTGAAATTTTCAAAAATCCAGAAAATTGCCTGAAAACGACAAACTATCAAGGACTCATTGGGCGAATCGCTCTGGAACTGAAATCGGAATGCTCACTGACATTTGCCCTATCTGAAAGTCTGATAAACGCCGGAAAAATGACTAAGAAAAAAAAAAAAATGTTTTCAACTTTTTTCAGTTTTACCCCCGTGGGATATATATTCTACCCACACACATTTGTAACTCTCCTGGGGTACAATCACACATATTATTCCGTCATTTAGTGGATATTTTCACAAAAAAGTGAAATTTTCAAAAATCCAAAATATTGGCTGAAAACGACTAAATATCAAGGACTCAGTGGGCGAATGGCTCTAGAACTGAAATCGGAACGCTCACTGACATTTGCCCTATCTAAAAGTCTGATAAACGCCGGAATAATGACTAAGTCCAATTAAATAATGTTTTCAACTTTTTTCAATTTTACCCCCATGTGATATATATTCTACCCACACACATTTGGAACTCTCCTGGGGTACCCTCACACATATTATTCCCTCATTTAGTGGATATTTTCACAAAAAAGTGAAATTTTCAAAAATTCAGAAAATTGGCTGAAAACAACTAAATATCAAGGACTCATTGGGCGAATTGCTCTGGAACTGAAATCGGAACGCTCACTGACATTTGCCCTATCTGAAAGTCTGATAAACGCCGGAAAAATGACTAAGTCCAAAAAAAAAATGTTTTCAACTTTTTTCAATTTTACCCCCGTGTGATATATATTCTAACCACACACATTTGGAACTCTCCTGTGTTACCCTCACACATATTATTCCCTCATTTAGTGGATGTTTTCACAAAAAAGTGAAATTTTCAAAAATCCAGAGAATTGGCTGAAAACGACTAAATATCAAGGACTCATTGGGCGAATCGCTCTGGAACTGAAATCGCAACGCTCACTGACATTTGCCCTATGTGAAATCTGATAAATGTCGGAAAAATGACTTAGTAAAAAAAAAAATTTTTCAACTTTTTTAAATTTTACCCCCGTGGGATATATATTCTACCCACACACCTTTGAAACTCTCCTGGGGTACCCTCACACATAATATTCCCTCATTTAGTGGATATTTTCACAAAAAAAGTGAAATTTTCAAAAATCCAGAAGATTGACTGAAAACGACTAACTATCAAGGACTCATTGGGCGAATCACTCTGGAACTGAAACTGGAACGCTCACTGACATTTGCCCTATCTGAAAGTCTGATAAACGCCGGAAAAATGACTAAGTCCAAAAAAAAAATGTTTTCAACTTTTTTCAATTTTACACCCGTGGGATACATATTCTACCCACACACATTTGGAACTCTCCTGGGGTATAATCACACATATTATTCCCTCATTTAGTGGATATTTTCACAAAAAAGTGTAATTTTCAAAAATCCAAAATATTGGCTGAAAACGACTAAATATCAAGGACTCATTGGGCGAATCGCTCTGGAACTGAAATCGGAACGCTCACTGACATTTGCCCTATCTGAAAGTCTGATAAACGCCGGAAAAATGACTAAGTCCAAAAAAAAAATGTTTTCAACTTTTTTCAATTTTACCCCCGTGTGATATATATTCTACCCACACACATTTGGAACTCTCCTGGGGTACCCTCACACATATTATTCCCTCATTTAGAAGATATTTTCACAAAAAAGTGAAATTTTCAAAAATCCAAAATATTGGCTGAAAACGACTAAATATCAAGGACTCATTGGGCGAATCGCTCTGGAACTGAAATCGGAACGCTCACTGACATTTGCCCTATTTGAAAGTCTGATAAACTCCGGAAAAATGACTAAGTCCAAAAAAAAAATGTTTTTAACTTTTTTCAATTTTACCCCCGTGTGATATATATTCTACCCACACACATTTGGAACTCTCCTGGGGTACCCTCACACATATTATTCCCTCATTTAGTGGATGTTTTCACAAAAAAGTGAAATTTTCAAAAATCCAGAAAATTGGCTGAAAACGACTAAATATCAAGGACTCATTGGGCGAATCACTCTGGAACTGAAATCGGAACGCTCACTGACATTTGCCCTATATGAAAGTCTGATAAACGCCGGAAATATGACTAAGACCAAAAAAAATTTTTTTTCAACTTTTTTCAATTTTACCCCCGTGAGATATATATTCTACCCACACACATTTGGAACTCTCCTGGGGTACCCTCACACATATTGTTCCCTCATTTAGTGGATATTTTCACAAAAAAGTGAAATTTTCAAAAATCCAGAAAATTGCCTGAAAACGACTAACTATCAAGGAATCATTGGGCGAATCACTCTGGAACTGAAATTGGAACGCTCACTGACATTTCCCCTATCTGAAAGTCTGATAAACGCCAGAAAAATGACTAAGTCGAAAAAAAAAAATGTTTTCAACTTTTTTCAGTTTTACCCCCGTGGGATATATATTCTACCCACACACATTTGGAACTCTCCTGGGGTACCCTCACACATATTATTCCCTCATTTAGTGGATATTTTCACAAAAAAGTGAAATTTTCAAAAATCCAAAATATTGGCTGAAAACGACTAAATATCAAGGACTCATTGGGCGAATCGCTCTGGAACTGAAATCGGAACGCTAACTGACATTTGCCCTATCTGAAAGTCTGATAAACGCCGCAAAAATGACTAAGTCCAAAAAAAAAATGTTTTCAACTTTTTTCAATTTTACCCCCGTGGGATACATATTCTACCCACACACATTTGGAACTCTCCTGGGGTATAATCACACATATTATTCCCTCATTTAGTGGATATTTTCACAAAAAAGTGTAATTTTCAAAAATCCAAAATATTGGCTGAAAACGACTAAATATCAAGGACTCATTGGGCGAATCGCTCTGGAACTGAAATCGGAACGCTCACTGACATTTGCCCTATCTGAAAGTCTTATAAACGCCGGAAAAATGACTAAGTCCAAAAAAAAAATGTTTTCAACTTTTTTCAATTTTACCCCCGTGTGATATATATTCTAACCACACACATTTGGAACTCTCCTGTGGTACCCTCACACATATTATTCCCTCATTTAGTGGATGTTTTCACAAAAAAGTGAAATTTTCAAAAATCCAGAAAATTGGCTGAAAACGACTAAATATCAAGGACTCATTGGGCGAATCGCTCTGGAACTGAAATCGGAACGCTCACTGACATTTGCCCTATCTGAAAGTCTGATAAACGCTGCAAAAATGACTAAGTCCAAAAAAAAAATGTTTTCAACTTTTTTCAATTTTACACCCGTGGGATACATATTCTACCCACACACATTTGGAACTCTCCTGGGGTATAATCACACATATTATTCCCTCATTTAGTGGATATTTTCACAAAAAAGTGTAATTTTCAAAAATCCAAAATATTGGCTGAAAATGACTAAATATCAAGGACTCATTGGGCGAATCGCTCTGGAACTGAAATCGGAACGCTAACTGACATTTGCCCTATCTGAAAGTCTGATAAACGCCGAAAAAATGACTAAGTCCAAAAAAAAAATGTTTTCAACTTTTTTCAATTTTACCCCCGTGGGATACATATTCTACCCACACACATTTGGAACTCTCCTGGGGTATAATCACACATATTATTCCCTCATTTAGTGGATATTTTCACAAAAAAGTGTAATTTTCAAAAATCCAAAATATTGGCTGAAAACGACTAAATATCAAGGACTCATTGGGCGAATCGCTCTGGAACTGAAATCGGAACGCTCACTGACATTTGCCCTATCTGAAAGTCTTATAAACGCCGGAAAAATGACTAAGTCCAAAAAAAAAATGTTTTCAACTTTTTTCAATTTTACCCCCGTGTGATATATATTCTAACCACACACATTTGGAACTCTCCTGTGGTACCCTCACACATATTATTCCCTCATTTAGTGGATGTTTTCACAAAAAAGTGAAATTTTCAAAAATCCAGAAAATTGGCTGAAAACGACTAAATATCAAGGACTCATTGGGCGAATCGCTCTGGAACTGAAATCGGAACGCTCACTGACATTTGCCCTATCTGAAAGTCTGATAAACGCCGCAAAAATGACTAAGTCCAAAAAAAAAATGTTTTCAACTTTTTTCAATTTTACACCCGTGGGATACATATTCTACCCACACACATTTGGAACTCTCCTGGGGTATAATCACACATATTATTCCCTCATTTAGTGGATATTTTCACAAAAAAGTGTAATTTTCAAAAATCCAAAATATTGGCTGAAAATGACTAAATATCAAGGACTCATTGGGCGAATCGCTCTGGAACTGAAATCGGAACGCTCACTGACATTTGCCCTATCTGAAAGTCTGATAAACGCCGGAAAAATGACTAAGTCCAAAAAAAAAATGTTTTCAACTTTTTTCAATTTTACCCCCGTGTGATATATATTCTACCCACACACATTTGGAACTCTCCTGGGGTACCCTCACACATATTATTCCCTCATTTAGAAGATATTTTCACAAAAAAGTGAAATTTTCAAAAATCCAAAATATTGGCTGAAAACGACTAAATATCAAGGACTCATTGGGCGAATCGCTCTGGAACTGAAATCGGAACGCTCACTGACATTTGCCCTATTTGAAAGTCTGATAAACTCCGGAAAAATGACTAAGTCCAAAAAAAAAATGTTTTTAACTTTTTTCAATTTTACCCCCGTGTGATATATATTCTACCCACACACATTTGGAACTCTCCTGGGGTACCCTCACACATATTATTCCCTCATTTAGTGGATGTTTTCACAAAAAAGTGAAATTTTCAAAAATCCAGAAAATTGCCTGAAAACGACTAAATATCAAGGACTCATTGGGCGAATCGCTCTGGAACTGAAATCGGAACGCTCACTGACATTTGCCCTATATGAAAGTCTGATAAACGCCGGAAATATGACTAAGACCAAAAAAAATTTTTTTTCAACTTTTTTCAATTTTACCCCCGTGAGATATATATTCTACCCACACACATTTGGAACTCTCCTGGGGTACCCTCACACATATTGTTCCCTCATTTAGTGGATATTTTCACAAAAAAGTGAAATTTTCAAAAATCCAGAAAATTGCCTGAAAACGACTAACTATCAAGGAATCATTGGGCGAATCACTCTGGAACTGAAATTGGAACGCTCACTGACATTTCCCCTATCTGAAAGTCTGATAAACGCCGGAAAAATGACTAAGTCGAAAAAAAAAAATGTTTTCAACTTTTTTCAGTTTTACCCCCGTGGGATATATATTCTACCCACACACATTTGGAACTCTCCTGGGGTACCCTCACACATATTATTCCCTCATTTAGTGGATATTTTCACAAAAAAGTGAAATTTTCAAAAATCCAAAATATTGGCTGAAAACGACTAAATATCAAGGACTCATTGGGCGAATCGCTCTGGAACTGAAATCGGAACGCTAACTGACATTTGCCCTATCTGAAAGTCTGATAAACGCCGCAAAAATGACTAAGTCCAAAAAAAAAATGTTTTCAACTTTTTTCAATTTTACCCCCGTGGGATACATATTCCACCCACACACATTTGGAACTCTCCTGGGGTATAATCACACATATTATTCCCTCATTTAGTGGATATTTTCACAAAAAAGTGTAATTTTCAAAAATCCAAAATATTGGCTGAAAACGACTAAATATCAAGGACTCATTGAGCGAATCGCTCTGGAACTGAAATCGGAACGCTCACTGACATTTGCCCTATCTGAAAGTCTTATAAACGCCGGAAAAATGACTAAGTCCAAAAAAAAAATGTTTTCAACTTTTTTCAATTTTACCCCCGTGTGATATATATTCTAATCACACACATTTGGAACTCTCCTGTGGTACCCTCACACATATTATTCCCTCATTTAGTGGATGTTTTCACAAAAAAGTGAAATTTTCAAAAATCCAGAAAATTGGCTGAAAACGACTAAATATCAAGGACTCATTGGGCGAATCGCTCTGGAACTGAAATCGGAACGCTCACTGACATTTGCCCTATCTGAAAGTCTGATAAACGCCGCAAAAATGACTAAGTCCAAAAAAAAAATGTTTTCAACTTTTTTCAATTTTACACCCGTGGGATACATATTCTACCCACACACATTTGGAACTCTCCTGGGGTATAATCACACATATTATTCCCTCATTTAGTGGATATTTTCACAAAAAAGTGTAATTTTCAAAAATCCAAAATATTGGCTGAAAATGACTAAATATCAAGGACTCATTGGGCGAATCGCTCTGGAACTGAAATCGGAACGCTCACTGACATTTGCCCTATTTGAAAGTCTGATAAACTCCGGAAAAATGACTAAGTCCAAAAAAAAAAATGTTTTTAACTTTTTTCAATTTTACCCCCGTGTGATATATATTCTACCCACACACATTTGGAACTCTCCTGGGGTACCCTCACACATATTATTCCCTCATTTAGTGGATGGTTTCACAAAAAAGTGAAATTTTCAAAAATCCAGAAAATTGCCTGAAAACGACTAAATATCAAGGACTCATTGGGCGAATCGCTCTGGAACTGAAATCGGAACGCTCACTGACATTTGCCCTATATGAAAGTCTGATAAACGCCGGAAATATGACTAAGACCAAAAAAAATTTTTTTTCAACTTTTTTCAATTTTACCCCCGTGAGATATATATTCTACCCACACACATTTGGAACTCTCCTGGGGTACCCTCACACATATTGTTCCCTCATTTAGTGGATATTTTCACAAAAAAGTGAAATTTTCAAAAATCCAGAAAATTGCCTGAAAACGACTAACTATCAAGGAATCATTGGGCGAATCACTCTGGAACTGAAATTGGAACGCTCACTGACATTTCCCCTATCTGAAAGTCTGATAAACGCCGGAAAAATGACTAAGTCGAAAAAAAAAAATGTTTTCAACTTTTTTCAGTTTTACCCCCGTGGGATATATATTCTACCCACACACATTTGGAACTCTCCTGGGGTACCCTCACACATATTATTTCCTCATTTAGTGGATATTTTCACAAAAAAGTGAAATTTTCAAAAATCCAAAATATTGGCTGAAAACGACTAAATATCAAGGACTCATTGGGCGAATCGCTCTGGAACTGAAATCGGAACGCTAACTGACATTTGCCCTATCTGAAAGTCTGATAAACGCCGCAAAAATGACTAAGTCCAAAAAAAAAATGTTTTCAACTTTTTTCAATTTTACCCCCGTGGGATACATATTCTACCCACACACATTTGGAACTCTCCTGGGGTATAATCACACATATTATTCCCTCATTTAGTGGATATTTTCACAAAAAAGTGTAATTTTCAAAAATCCAAAATATTGGCTGAAAACGACTAAATATCAAGGACTCATTGGGCGAATCGCTCTGGAACTGAAATCGGAACGCTCACTGACATTTGCCCTATCTGAAAGTCTTATAAACGCCGGAAAAATGACTAAGTCCAAAAAAAAAAATGTTTTTAACTTTTTTCAATTTTACCCCCGTGTGATATATATTCTACCCACACACATTTGGAACTCTCCTGGGGTACCCTCACACATATTATTCCCTCATTTAGTGGATGTTTTCACAAAAAAGTGAAATTTTCAAAAATCCAGAAAATTGCCTGAAAACGACTAAATATCAAGGACTCATTGGGCGAATCGCTCTGGAACTGAAATCGGAACGCTCACTGACATTTGCCCTATATGAAAGTCTGATAAACGCCGGAAATATGACTAAGACCAAAAAAAATTTTTTTTCAACTTTTTTCAATTTTACCCCCGTGAGATATATATTCTACCCACACACATTTGGAACTCTCCTGGGGTACCCTCACACATATTGTTCCCTCATTTAGTGGATATTTTCACAAAAAAGTGAAATTTTCAAAAATCCAAAAAATTGCCTGAAAACGACTAAATATCAAGGACTCATTGGGCGAATCGCTCTGGAACTGAAATCGGAACGCTCACTGACATTTGCCCTATATGAAAGTCTGATAAACGCCGGAAATATGACTAAGACCAAAAAAAATTTTTTTTCAACTTTTTTCAATTTTACCCCCGTGAGATATATATTCTACCCACACACATTTGGAACTCTCCTGGGGTACCCTCACACATATTGTTCCCTCATTTAGTGGATATTTTCACAAAAAAGTGAAATTTTCAAAAATCCAGAAAATTGCCTGAAAACGACTAACTATCACGGAATCATTGGGCGAATCACTCTGGAACTGAAATTGGAACGCTCACTGACATTTCCCCTATCTGAAAGTCTGATAAACGCCGGAAAAATGACTAAGTCGAAAAAAAAAAATGTTTTCAACTTTTTTCAGTTTTACCCCCGTGGGATATATATTCTACCCACACACATTTGGAACTCTCCTGGGGTACCCTCACACATATTATTCCCTCATTTAGTGGATATTTTCACAAAAAAGTGAAATTTTCAAAAATCCAAAATATTGGCTGAAAACGACTAAATATCAAGGACTCATTGGGCGAATCGCTCTGGAACTGAAATCGGAACGCTAACTGACATTTGCCCTATCTGAAAGTCTGATAAACGCCGCAAAAATGACTAAGTCCAAAAAAAAAATGTTTTCAACTTTTTTCAATTTTACCCCCGTGGGATACATATTCTACCCAAACACATTTGGAACTCTCCTGGGGTATAATCACACATATAATTCCCTCATTTAGTGGATATTTTCACAAAAAAGTGTAATTTTCAAAAATCCAAAATATTGGCTGAAAACGACTAAATATCAAGGACTCATTGGGCGAATCGCTCTGGAACTGAAATCGGAACGCTCACTGACATTTGCCCTATCTGAAAGTCTTATAAACGCCGGAAAAATGACTAAGTCCAAAAAAAAAATGTTTTCAACTTTTTTCAATTTTACCCCCGTGTGATATATATTCTAACCACACACATTTGGAACTCTCCTGTGGTACCCTCACACATATTATTCCCTCATTTAGTGGATGTTTTCACAAAAAAGTGAAATTTTCAAAAATCCAGAAAATTGGCTGAAAATGACTAAATATCAAGGACTCATTGGGCGAATCGCTCTGGAACTGAAATCGGAATGCTCACTGACATTTGCCCTATCTGAAAGTCTGATAAACGCCGCAAAAATGACTAAGTCCAAAAAAAAAATGTTTTCAACTTTTTTCAATTTTACACCCGTGGGATACATATTCTACCCACACACATTTGGAACTCTCCTGGGGTATAATCACACATATTATTCCCTCATTTAGTGGATATTTTCACAAAAAAGTGTAATTTTCAAAAATCCAAAATATTGGCTGAAAATGACTAAATATCAAGGACTCATTGGGCGAATCGCTCTGGAACTGAAATCGGAACGCTCACTGACATTTGCCCTATCTGAAAGTCTGATAAACGCCGGAAAAATGACTAAGTCCAAAAAAAAAATGTTTTCAACTTTTTTCAATTTTACCCCCTTGTGATATATATTCTACCCACACACATTTGGAACTCTCCTGGGATACCCTCACACATATTATTCCCTCATTTAGTGGATATTTTCACAAAAAAGTGAAATTTTCAAAAATCCAAAATATTGGCTGAAAATGACTAAATATCAAGGACTCATTGGGCGAATCACTCTGGAACTGAAATCGGAACGCTCACTGACATTTGCCCTATCTGAAAGTCTGGTAAACGCCGGAAAAATGACTAAGTCCAAAAAAAAAAAGTTTTCAACTTTTTTCAATTTTACCCCCGTGGGATACATATTCTACCCACACACATTTGGAACTCTCCTGGGGTACCCTCACACATATTATTCCCTCATTTAGAAGATATTTTCACAAAAAAGTGAAATTTTCAAAAATCCAAAATATTGGCTGAAAACGACTAAATATCAAGGACTCATTGGGCGAATCGCTGTGGAACTGAAATCGGAACGCTCACTGACATTTGCCCTATTTGAAAGTCTGATAAACTCCGGAAAAATGACTAAGTCCAAAAAAAAAATGTTTTTAACTTTTTTCAATTTTACCCCCGTGTGATATATATTCTACCCACACACATTTGGAACTCTCCTGGGGTACCCTCACACATATTATTCCCTCATTTAGTGGATGTTTTCACAAAAAAGTGAAATTTTCAAAAATCCAGAAAATTGCCTGAAAACGACTAAATATCAAGGACTCATTGGGAGAATCGCTCTGGAACTGAAATCGGAACGCTCACTGACATTTGCCCTATATGAAAGTCTGATAAACGCCGGAAATATGACTAAGACCAAAAAAAATTTTTTTTCAACTTTTTTCAATTTTACCCCCGTGAGATATATATTCTACCCACACACATTTGGAACTCTCCTGGGGTACCCTCACACATATTGTTCCCTCATTTAGTGGATATTTTCACAAAAAAGTGAAATTTTCAAAAATCCAGAAAATTGGCTGAAAATGAATAAATATCAAGGACTCATTGGGCGAATCGCTCTGGAACTGAAATCGGAACGCTCACTGACATTTGCCCTATCTGAAAGTCTGATAAACGCCGCAAAAATGACTAAGTCCAAAAAAAAAATGTTTTCAACTTTTTTCAATTTTACACCCGTGGGATACATATTCTACCCATACACATTTGGAACTCTCCTGGGGTATAATCACACATATTATTCCCTCATTTAGTGGATATTTTCACAAAAAAGTGTAATTTTCAAAAATCCAAAATATTGGCTGAAAATGACTAAATATCAAGGACTCATTGGGCGAATCGCTCTGGAACTGAAATCGGAACGCTCACTGACATTTGCCCTATCTGAAAGTCTGATAAACGCCGGAAAAATGACTAAGTCCAAAAAAAAAAAGTTTTCAACTTTTTTCAATTTTACCCCCGTGGGATACATATTCTACCCACACACATTTGGAACTCTCCTGGGGTATAATCACACATATTATTCCCTCATTTAGTGGATGTTTTCACAAAAAAGTGAAATTTTCAAAAATCCAGAAAATTGCCTGAAAACGACTAAATATCAAGGACTCATTGGGAGAATCGCTCTGGAACTGAAATCGGAACGCTCACTGACATTTGCCCTATATGAAAGTCTGATAAACGCCGGAAATATGACTAAGACCAAAAAAAATTTTTTTTCAACTTTTTTCAATTTTACCCCCGTGAGATATATATTCTACCCACACACATTTGGAACTCTCCTGGGGTACCCTCACACATATTGTTCCCTCATTTAGTGGATATTTTCACAAAAAAGTGAAATTTTCAAAAATCCAGAAAATTGGCTGAAAATGACTAAATATCAAGGACTCATTGGGCGAATCGCTCTGGAACTGAAATCGGAACGCTCACTGACATTTGCCCTATCTGAAAGTCTGATAAACGCCGCAAAAATGACTAAGTCCAAAAAAAAAATGTTTTCAACTTTTTTCAATTTTACACCCGTGGGATACATATTCTACCCATACACATTTGGAACTCTCCTGGGGTATAATCACACATATTATTCCCTCATTTAGTGGATATTTTCACAAAAAAGTGTAATTTTCAAAAATCCAAAATATTGGCTGAAAATGACTAAATATCAAGGACTCATTGGGCGAATCGCTCTGGAACTGAAATCGGAACGCTCACTGACATTTGCCCTATCTGAAAGTCTGGTAAACGCCGGAAAAATGACTAAGTCCAAAAAAAAAAAGTTTTCAACTTTTTTCAATTTTACCCCCGTGGGATACATATTCTACCCACACACATTTGGAACTCTCCTGGGGTACCCTCAGACATATTATTCCCTCATTTAGAAGATATTTTCACAAAAAAGTGAAATTTTCAAAAATCCAAAATATTGGCTGAAAACGACTAAATATCAAGGACTCATTGGGCGAATCGCTGTGGAACTGAAATCGGAACGCTCACTGACATTTGCCCTATTTGAAAGTCTGATAAACTCCGGAAAAATGACTAAGTCCAAAAAAAAAATGTTTTTAACTTTTTTCAATTTTACCCCCGTGTGATATATATTCTACCCACACACATTTGGAACTCTCCTGGGGTACCCTCACACATATTATTCCCTCATTTAGTGGATGTTTTCACAAAAAAGTGAAATTTTCAAAAATCCAGAAAATTGCCTGAAAACGACTAAATATCAAGGACTCATTGGGAGAATCGCTCTGGAACTGAAATCGGAACGCTCACTGACATTTGCCCTATATGAAAGTCTGATAAACGCCGGAAATATGACTAAGACCAAAAAAAATTTTTTTTCAACTTTTTTCAATTTTACCCCCGTGAGATATATATTCTACCCACACACATTTGGAACTCTCCTGGGGTACCCTCACACATATTGTTCCCTCATTTAGTGGATATTTTCACAAAAAAGTGAAATTTTCAAAAATCCAAAATATTGGCTGAAAATGACTAAATATCAAGGACTCATTGGGCGAATCACTCTGGAACTGAAATCGGAACGCTCACTGACATTTGCCCTATCTGAAAGTCTGATAAACGCCGGAAAAATGACTAAGTCCAAAAAAAAAAAGTTTTCAACTTTTTTCAATTTTACCCCCGTGGGATACATATTCTACCCACACACATTTGGAACTCTCCTGGGGTATAATCACACATATTATTCCCTCATTTAGTGGATATTTTCACAAAAAAGTGTAATTTTCAAAAATCCAAAATATTGGCTGAAAACGACTAAATATCAAGGACTCATTGGGCGAATCGCTCTGGAACTGAAATCGGAACGCTCACTGACATTTGCCCTATCTGAAAGTCTGATAAACGCCGGAAAAATGACTAAGTCCAAAAAAAAAATGTTTTCAACTTTTTTTAATTTTACCCCCGTGTGATATATATTCTACCCACACACATTTGGAACTCTCCTGGGGTACCCTCACACATATTATTCCCTCATTTAGAAGATATTTTCACAAAAAAGTGAAATTTTCAAAAATCCAAAATATTGGTTGAAAACGACTAAATATCAAGGACTCATTGGGCGAATCGCTCTGGAACTGAAATCGGAACGCTCACTGACATTTGCCCTATCTGAAAGTCTGATAAACGCCGGAAAAATGACTAAGTCCAAAAAAAAAATGTTTTCAACTTTTTTCAATTTTACCCCCGTGTGATATATATTCTACCCACACACATTTGGAACTCTCCTGGGGTACCCTCACACATATTATTCCCTCATTTAGAAGATATTTTCACAAAAAAGTGAAATTTTCAAAAATCCAAAATATTGGCTGAAAACGACTAAATATCAAGGACTCATTGGGCGAATCACTCTGGAACTGAAATCGGAACGCTCACTGACATTTGCCCTATCTGAAAGTCTGATAAACGCCGCAAAAATGACTAAGTCCAAAAAAAAAATGTTTTCAACTTTTTTCAATTTTACACCCGTGGGATACATATTCTACCCATACACATTTGGAACTCTCCTGGGGTATAATCACACATATTATTCCCTCATTTAGTGGATATTTTCACAAAAAAGTGTAATTTTCAAAAATCCAAAATATTGGCTGAAAATGACTAAATATCAAGGACTCATTGGGCGAATCGCTCTGGAACTGAAATCGGAACGCTCACTGACATTTGCCCTATCTGAAAGTCTGATAAACGCCGGAAAAATGACTAAGTCCAAAAAAAAAATGTTTTCAACTTTTTTCAATTTTACACCCGTGGGATACATATTCTACCCACACACATTTGGAACTCTCCTGGGGTACCCTCACACATATTATTCCCTCATTTAGTGGATATTTTCACAAAAAAGTGAAATTTTCAAAAATCCAAAATATTGGCTGAAAATGACTAAATATCAAGGACTCATTGGGCGAATCACTCTGGAACTGAAATCGGAACGCTCACTGACATTTGCCCTATCTGAAAGTCTGATAAACGCCGGAAAAATGACTAAGTCCAAAAAAAAAAAGTTTTCAACTTTTTTCAATTTTACCCCCGTGGGATACATATTCTACCCACACACATTTGGAACTCTCCTGGGGTATAATCACACATATTATTCCCTCATTTAGTGGATATTTTCACAAAAAAGTGTAATTTTCAAAAATCCAAAATATTGGCTGAAAACGACTAAATATCAAGGACTCATTGGGCGAATCGCTCTGGAACTGAAATCGGAACGCTCACTGACATTTGCCCTATCTGAAAGTCTGATAAACGCCGGAAAAATGACTAAGTCCAAAAAAAAAATGTTTTCAACTTTTTTTAATTTTACCCCCGTGTGATATATATTCTACCCACACACATTTGGAACTCTCCTGGGGTACCCTCACACATATTATTCCCTCATTTAGAAGATATTTTCACAAAAAAGTGAAATTTTCAAAAATCCAAAATATTGGTTGAAAACGACTAAATATCAAGGACTCATTGGGCGAATCGCTCTGGAACTGAAATCGGAACGCTCACTGACATTTGCCCTATCTGAAAGTCTGATAAACGCCGGAAAAATGACTAAGTCCAAAAAAAAAATGTTTTCAACTTTTTTCAATTTTACCCCCGTGTGATATATATTCTACCCACACACATTTGGAACTCTCCTGGGGTACCCTCACACATATTATTCCCTCATTTAGAAGATATTTTCACAAAAAAGTGAAATTTTCAAAAATCCAAAATATTGGCTGAAAACGACTAAATATCAAGGACTCATTGGGCGAATCACTCTGGAACTGAAATCGGAACGCTCACTGACATTTGCCCTATCTGAAAGTCTGATAAACGCCGGAAAAATGACTAAGTCCAAAAAAAAAAAGTTTTCAACTTTTTTCAATTTTACCCCCGTGGGATACATATTCTACCCACACACATTTGGAACTCTCCTGGGGTATAATCACACATATTATTCCCTCATTTAGTGGATATTTTCACATAAAAGTGTAATTTTCAAAAATCCAAAATATTGGCTGAAAATGACTAAATATCAAGGACTCATTGGGCGAATCGCTCTGGAACTGAAATCGGAACGCTCACTGACATTTGCCCTATCTGAAAGTCTGATAAACGCCGGAAAAATGACTAAGTCCAAAAAAAAAATGTTTTCAACTTTTTTCAATTTTACCCCCGTGTGATATATATTCTACCCACACACATTTGGAACTCTCCTGGGGTACCCCCACACATATTATTCCCTCATTTAGTGGATATTTTCACAAAAAAGTGAAATTTTCAAAAATCCAAAATATTGGCTGAAAATGACTAAATATCAAGGACTCATTGGGCGAATCACTCTGGAACTGAAATCGGAACGCTCACTGACATTTGCCCTATCTGAAAGTCTGATAAACGCCGGAAAAATGACTAAGTCCAAAAAAAAAAAGTTTTCAACTTTTTTCAATTTTACCCCCGTGGGATACATATTCTACCCACACACATTTGGAACTCTCCTGGGGTATAATCACACATATTATTCCCTCATTTAGTGGATATTTTCACAAAAAAGTGTAATTTTCAAAAATCCAAAATATTGGCTGAAAACGACTAAATATCAAGGACTCATTGGGCGAATCGCTCTGGAACTGAAATCGGAACGCTCACTGACATTTGCCCTATCTGAAAGTCTGATAAACGCCGGAAAAATGACTAAGTCCAAAAAAAAAATGTTTTCAACTTTTTTTAATTTTACCCCCGTGTGATATATATTCTACCCACACACATTTGGAACTCTCCTGGGGTACCCTCACACATATTATTCCCTCATTTAGAAGATATTTTCACAAAAAAGTGAAATTTTCAAAAATCCAAAATATTGGTTGAAAACGACTAAATATCAAGGACTCATTGGGCGAATCGCTCTGGAACTGAAATCGGAACGCTCACTGACATTTGCCCTATCTGAAAGTCTGATAAACGCCGGAAAAATGACTAAGTCCAAAAAAAAAATGTTTTCAACTTTTTTCAATTTTACCCCCGTGTGATATATATTCTACCCACACACATTTGGAACTCTCCTGGGGTACCCTCACACATATTATTCCCTCATTTAGAAGATATTTTCACAAAAAAGTGAAATTTTCAAAAATCCAAAATATTGGCTGAAAACGACTAAATATCAAGGACTCATTGGGCGAATCACTCTGGAACTGAAATCGGAACGCTCACTGACATTTGCCCTATCTGAAAGTCTGATAAACGCCGGAAAAATGACTAAGTCCAAAAAAAAAAAGTTTTCAACTTTTTTCAATTTTACCCCCGTGGGATACATATTCTACCCACACACATTTGGAACTCTCCTGGGGTATAATCACACATATTATTCCCTCATTTAGTGGATATTTTCACAAAAAAGTGTAATTTTCAAAAATCCAAAATATTGGCTGAAAATGACTAAATATCAAGGACTCATTGGGCGAATCGCTCTGGAACTGAAATCGGAACGCTCACTGACATTTGCCCTATCTGAAAGTCTGATAAACGCCGGAAAAATGACTAAGTCCAAAAAAAAAATGTTTTCAACTTTTTTCAATTTTACCCCCGTGTGATATATATTCTACCCACACACATTTGGAACTCTCCTGGGATACCCTCACACATATTATTCCCTCATTTAGTGGATATTTTCACAAAAAAGTGAAATTTTCAAAAATCCAAAATATTGGCTGAAAATGACTAAATATCAAGGACTCATTGGGCGAATCACTCTGGAACTGAAATCGGAACGCTCACTGACATTTGCCCTATCTGAAAGTCTGATAAACGCCGGAAAAATGACTAAGTCCAAAAAAAAAAAGTTTTCAACTTTTTTCAATTTTACCCCCGTGGGATACATATTCTACCCACACACATTTGGAACTCTCCTGGGGTACCCTCACACATATTATTCCCTCATTTAGAAGATATTTTCACAAAAAAGTGAAATTTTCAAAAATCCAAAATATTGGCTGAAAACGACTAAATATCAAGGACTCATTGGGCGAATCGCTGTGGAACTGAAATCGGAACGCTCACTGACATTTGCCCTATTTGAAAGTCTGATAAACTCCGGAAAAATGACTAAGTCCAAAAAAAAAATGTTTTTAACTTTTTTCAATTTTACCCCCGTGTGATATATATTCTACCCACACACATTTGGAACTCTCCCGGGGTACCCTCACACATATTATTCCCTCATTTAGTGGATGTTTTCACAAAAAAGTTAAATTTTCAAAAATCCAGAAAATTGCCTGAAAACGACTAAATATCAAGGACTCATTGGGAGAATCGCTCTGGAACTGAAATCGGAACGCTCACTGACATTTGCCCTATATGAAACTCTGATAAACGCCGGAAATATGACTAAGACCAAAAAAAATTTTTTTTCAACTTTTTTCAATTTTACCCCCGTGAGATATATATTCTACCCACACACATTTGGAACTCTCCTGGGGTACCCTCACACATATTGTTCCCTCATTTAGTGGATATTTTCACAAAAAAGTGAAATTTTCAAAAATCCAGAAAATTGGCTGAAAATGACTAAATATCAAGGACTCATTGGGCGAATCGCTCTGGAACTGAAATCGGAACGCTCACTGACATTTGCCCTATCTGAAAGTCTGATAAACGCCGCAAAAATGACTAAGTCCAAAAAAAAAATGTTTTCAACTTTTTTCAATTTTACACCCGTGGGATACATATTCTACCCATACACATTTGGAACTCTCCTGGGGTATAATCACACATATTATTCCCTCATTTAGTGGATATTTTCACAAAAAAGTGTAATTTTCAAAAATCCAAAATATTGGCTGAAAATGACTAAATATCAAGGACTCATTGGGCGAATCGCTCTGGAACTGAAATCGGAACGCTCACTGACATTTGCCCTATCTGAAAGTCTGATAAACGCCGGAAAAATGACTAAGTCCAAAAAAAAAATGTTTTCAACTTTTTTCAATTTTACCCCCGTGTGATATATATTCTACCCACACACATTTGGAACTCTCCTGGGGTACCCTCACACATATTATTCCCTCATTTAGTGGATATTTTCACAAAAAAGTGAAATTTTCAAAAATCCAAAATATTGGCTGAAAATGACTAAATATCAAGGACTCATTGGGCGAATGACTCTGGAACTGAAATCGGAACGCTCACTGACATTTGCCCTATCTGAAAGTCTGATAAACGCCGGAAAAATGACTAAGTCCAAAAAAAAAAAGTTTTCAACTTTTTTCAATTTTACCCCCGTGGGATACATATTCTACCCACACACATTTGGAACTCTCCTGGGGTATAATCACACATATTATTCCCTCATTTAGTGGATATTTTCACAAAAAAGTGTAATTTTCAAAAATCCAAAATATTGGCTGAAAACGACTAAATATCAAGGACTCATTGGACGAATCGCTCTGGAACTGAAATCGGAACGCTCACTGACATTTGCCCTATCTGAAAGTCTGATAAACGCCGGAAAAATGACTAAGTCCAAAAAAAAAATGTTTTCAACTTTTTTTAATTTTACCCCCGTGTGATATATATTCTACCCACACACATTTGGAACTCTCCTGGGGTACCCTCACACATATTATTCCCTCATTTAGAAGATATTTTCACAAAAAAGTGAAATTTTCAAAAATCCAAAATATTGGTTGAAAACGACTAAATATCAAGGACTCATTGGGCGAATCGCTCTGGAACTGAAATCGGAACGCTCACTGACATTTGCCCTCTCTGAAAGTCTGATAAACGCCGGAAAAATGACTAAGTCCAAAAAAAAAATGTTTTCAACTTTTTTCAATTTTACCCCCGTGTGATATATATTCTACCCACACACATTTGGAACTCTCCTGGGGTACCCTCACACATATTATTCCCTCATTTAGAAGATATTTTCACAAAAAAGTGAAATTTTCAAAAATCCAAAATATTGGCTGAAAACGACTAAATATCAAGGACTCATTGGGCGAATCACTCTGGAACTGAAATCGGAACGCTCACTGACATTTGCCCTATCTGAAAGTCTGATAAACGCCGGAAAAATGACTAAGTCCAAAAAAAAAAAGTTTTCAACTTTTTTCAATTTTACCCCCGTGGGATACATATTCTACCCACACACATTTGGAACTCTCCTGGGGTATAATCACACATATTATTCCCTCATTTAGTGGATATTTTCACAAAAAAGTGTAATTTTCAAAAATCCAAAATATTGGCTGAAAACGACTAAATATCATGGACTCATTGGGCGAATCGCTCTGGAACTGAAATCGGAACGCTCACTGACATTTGCCCTATCTGAAAGTCTGATAAACGCCGGAAAAATGACTAAGTCCAAAAAAAAAATGTTTTCAACTTTTTTCAATTTTACCCCCGTGTGATATATATTCTACCCACACACATTTGGAACTCTCCTGGGGTACCCTCACACATATTATTCCCTCATTTAGAAGATATTTTCACAAAAAAGTGAAATTTTCAAAAATCCAAAATATTGGCTGAAAACGACTAAATATCAAGGACTCATTGGGCGAATCGCTCTGGAACGGAAATCGGAACGCTCACTGACATTTGCCCTATCTGAAAGTCTTATAAACGCCGGAAAAATGACTAAGTCCAAAAAAAAAATGTTTTCAACTTTTTTCAATTTTACCCCCGTGTGATATATATTCTAACCACACACATTTGGAACTCTCCTGTGGTACCCTCACACATATTATTCCCTCATTTAGTGGATGTTTTCACAAAAAAGTGAAATTTTCAAAAATCCAGAAAATTGGCTGAAAACGACTAAATATCAAGGACTCATTGGGCGAATCGCTCTGGAACTGAAATCGGAACGCTCACTGACATTTGCCCTATCTGAAAGTCTGATAAACGCCGCAAAAATGACTAAGTCCAAAAAAAAAATGTTTTCAACTTTTTTCAATTTTACACCCGTGGGATACATATTCTACCCACACACATTTGGAACTCTCCTGGGGTATAATCACACATATTATTCCCTCATTTAGTGGATATTTTCACAAAAAAGTGTAATTTTCAAAAATCCAAAATATTGGCTGAAAACGACTAAATATCAAGGACTCATTGGGCGAATCACTCTGGAACTGAAATCGGAACGCTCACTGACATTTGCCCTATCTGAAAGTCTGATAAACGCCGGAAAAATTACTAAGTCCAAAAAAAAAAATGTTTTCAACTTTTTTCAATTTTACCCCCGTGGGATACATATTCTACCCACACACATTTGGAACTCTCCTGGGGTATAATCACACATATTATTCCCTCATTTAGTGGATATTTTCACAAAAAAGTGTAATTTTCAAAAATCCAAAATATTGGCTGAAAACGACTAAATATCAAGGACTCATTGGGCGAATCGCTCTGGAACTGAAATCGAAACGCTCACTGACATTTGCCCTATCTGAAAGTCTGATAAACGCCGGAAAAATGACTAAGTCCAAAAAAAAAATGTTTTCAACTTTTTTCAATTTTACCCCCGTGTGATATATATTCTACCCACACACATTTGGAACTCTCCTGGGGTACCCTCACACATATTATTCCCTCATTTAGAAGATATTTTCACAAAAAAGTGAAATTTTCAAAAATCCAAAATATTGGCTGAAAACGACTAAATATCAAGGACTCATTGGGCGAATCGCTCTGGAACTGAAATCGGAACGCTCACTGACATTTGCCCTATCTGAAAGTCTGATAAACGCCGGAAAAATGACTAAGTCCAAAAAAAAAATGTTTTCAACTTTTTTCAATTTTACCCCCGTGTGATATATATTCTACCCACACACATTTGGAACTCTCCTGGGGTACCCTCACACATATTATTCCCTCATTTAGAAGATATTTTCACAAAAAAGTGAAATTTTCAAAAATCCAAAATATTGGCTGAAAACGACTAAATATCAAGGACTCATTGGGCGAATCGCTCTGGAACTGAAATCGGAACGCTCACTGACATTTGCCCTATTTGAAAGTCTGATAAACTCCGGAAAAATGACTAAGTCCAAAAAAAAATGTTTTCAACTTTTTTCAATTTTACCCCCGTGTGATATATATTCTACCTACACACATTTGGAACTCTCCTGGGGTAACCTCACACATATTATTCCCTCATTTAGTGGATATTTTCACAAAAAAGTGAAATTTTGAAAAATCCAGAAAATTGACTGAAAACGACTAACTATCAAGGAATCATTGGGCGAATCACTCTGGAACTGAAATTGGAACGCTCACTGACATTTCCCCTATCTGAAAGTCTGATAAACGCCGGAAAAATGACTAAGTCGAAAAAAAAAAATGTTTTCAACTTTTTTCAATTTTACCCCCGTGTGATATATATTCTAACCACACACATTTGGAACTCTCCTGTGGTACCCTCACACATATTATTCCCTCATTTAGTGGATGTTTTCACAAAAAAGTGAAATTTTCAAAAATCCAGAAAATTGGCTGAAAACGACTAAATATCAAGGACTCATTGGGCGAATCGCTCTGGAACTGAAATCGGAACGCTCACTGACATTTGCCCTATCTGAAAGTCTGATAAACGCCGCAAAAATGACTAAGTCCAAAAAAAAAATGTTTTCAACTTTTTTCAATTTTACACCCGTGGGATACATATTCTACCCACACACATTTGGAACTCTCCTGGGGTATAATCACACATATTATTCCCTCATTTAGTGGATATTTTCACAAAAAAGTGTAATTTTCAAAAATCCAAAATATTGGCTGAAAACGACTAAATATCAAGGACTCATTGGGCGAATCGCTCTGGAACTGAAATCGGAACGCTCACTGACATTTGCCCTATCTGAAAGTCTGATAAACGCCGGAAAAATGACTAAGTCCAAAAAAAAAATGTTTTCAACTTTTTTCAATTTTACCCCCGTGTTATATATATTCTACCCACACACATTTGGAACTCTCCTGGGGTACCCTCACACATATTATTCCCTCATTTAGAAGATATTTTCACAAAAAAGTGAAATTTTCAAAAATCCAAAATATTGGCTGAAAACGACTAAATATCAAGGACTCATTGGTCGAATCGCTCTGGAACTGAAATCGGAACGCTCACTGACATTTGCCCTATCTGAAAGTCTGATAAACTCCGGAAAAATGACTAAGTCCAAAAAAAAATGTTTTCAACTTTTTTCAATTTTACCCCCGTGTGATATATATTCTACCTACACACATTTGGAACTCTCCTGGGGTAACCTCACACATATTACTCCCTCATTTAGTGGATATTTTCACAAAAAAGTGAAATTTTCAAAAATCCAGAAGATTGCCTGAAAACGACTAACTATCAAGGACTCATTGGGCGAATCACTCTGGAACTGAAATTGGAATTCTCACTGACATTTCCCCTATCTGAAAGTCTGATAAACGCCGGAAAAATGACTAAGTCGAAAAAAAAAAATGTTTTCAACTTTTTTCAATTTTACCCCCGTGTGATATATATTCTACCCACACACATTTGGAACTCTCCTGGGGTACCCTCACACATATTATTCCCTCATTTAGTGGATATTTTCACAAAAAAGTGAAATTTTCAAAAATCCAAAATATTGGCTGAAAACGACTAAATATCAAGGACTCATTGGGCGAATCGCTCTGGAACTGAAATCGGAACGCTAACTGACATTTGCCCTATCTGAAAATCTGATAAACGCCGCAAAAATGACTAAGTCCAAAAAAAAAATGTTTTCAACTTTTTTCAATTTTACCCCCGTGGGATACATATTCTACCCACACACATTTGGAACTCTCCTGGGGTATAATCACACATATTATTCCCTCATTTAGTGGATATTTTCACAAAAAAGTGTAATTTTCAAAAATCCAAAATATTGGCTGAAAACGACTAAATATCAAGGACTCATTGGGCGAATCGCTCTGGAACTGAAATCGGAACGCTCACTGACATTTGCCCTATCTGAAAGTCTTATAAACGCCGGAAAAATGACTAAGTCCAAAAAAAAAATGTTTTCAACTTTTTTCAATTTTACCCCCGTGTGATATATATTCTAACCACACACATTTGGAACTCTCCTGTGGTACCCTCACACATATTATTCCCTCATTTAGTGGATGTTTTCACAAAAAAGTGAAATTTTCAAAAATCCAGAAAATTGGCTGAAAACGACTAAATATCAAGGACTCATTGGGCGAATCGCTCTGGAACTGAAATCGGAACGCTCACTGACATTTGCCCTATCTGAAAGTCTGATAAACGCCGCAAAAATGACTAAGTCCAAAAAAAAAATGTTTTCAACTTTTTTCAATTTTACACCCGTGGGATACATATTCTACCCACACACATTTGGAACTCTCCTGGGGTATAATCACACATATTATTCCCTCATTTAGTGGATATTTTCACAAAAAAGTGTAATTTTCAAAAATCCAAAATATTGGCTGAAAACGACTAAAAATCAAGGACTCATTGCGCGAATCACTCTGGAACTGAAATCGGAACGCTCACTGACATTTGCCCTATCTGAAAGTCTGAGAAACGCCGGAAAAATTACTAAGTCCAAAAAAAAAATGTTTTCAACTTTTTTCAATTTTACCCCCGTGGGATACATATTCTACCCACACACATTTGGAACTCTCCTGGGGTATAATCACACATATTATTCCCTCATTTAGTGGATATTTTCACAAAAAAGTGTAATTTTCAAAAATCCAAAATATTGGCTGAAAACGACTAAATATCAAGGACTCATTGGGCGAATCGCTCTGGAACTGAAATCGGAACGCTCACTGACATTTGCCCTATCTGAAAGTCTGATAAACGCCGGAAAAATGACTAAGTCCAAAAAAAAAATGTTTTCAACTTTTTTCAATTTTACCCCCGTGGGATACATATTCTACCCACACACATTTGGAACTCTCCTGGGGTATAATCACACATGTACCCTCACACATATTATTCCCTCATTTAGTGGATATTTTCACAAAAAAGTGAAATTTTCAAAAATCCAGAAAATTGGATGAAAACGACTAAATATCAAGGACTCATTGGGCGAATCACTCTGGAATTGAAATCGGAACACTCACTGACATATCCCGTATCTGAAAGTCTGATAAACGCCGGAAAAATGACTAAGTCCAAAAAAAAAATGTTTTCAACTTTTTTCAATTTTACCAATGTGGAATATATATTCTACCCACACACATTTGGAACTCTCCTGGGGTACCCTCACACATATTATTCCCTCATTTAGTGGATATTTTCACAAAAAAGTGAAATTTTCAAAAATCCAAAATATTGGCTGAAAACGACTAAATATCAAGGACTCATTGGGCGAATCGCTCTGGAACTGAAATCGGAACGCTCACTGACATTTGCCCTATCTGAAAGTCTGATAAACGCCAGAAAAATGACTAAGTCCAAAAAAAAAATGTTTTCAACTTTTTTCAATTTTACCCCCATGGGATATATATTCTACCCACACATATTTGGAACTCTCCTGGGGTACAATCACACATATTATTCCCTCATTTAGTGGATATTTTCACAAAAAAGTGAAATTTTCAAAAATCCAGAAAATTGGATGAAAACGACTAAACATCAAGGACTCATTGGGCGAATCACTCTGGAATTGAAATCGGAACACTCACTGACATTTCCCGTATCTGAAAGTCTGATAAACGCCGGAAAAATGACTAAGTCCAAAAAAAAAATGTTTTCAACTTTTTTCAATTTTACCCCTGTGGGATATATATTCTACCCACACACATTTGGAACTCTCCTGGGGTACCCTCACACATATTATTCCCTCATTTAGTGGATATTTTCACAAAAAAGTGAAATTTTCAAAAATCCAAAATATTGGCTGAAAACGACTAAATATCAAGGACTCATTGGGCGAATCGCTCTGGAACTGAAATCGGAACGCTCACTGACATTTGCCCTATCTGAAAGTCTGATAAACGCCAGAAAAATGACTAAGACAAAAAAAAAATGTTTTCAACTTTTTTCAATTTTACCCCCATGGGATATATATTCTACCCACACACATTTGGAACTCTCCTGGGGTACAATCACACATATTATTCCCTCATTTAGTGGATATTTTCACAAAAAAGTGAAATTTTCAAAAATCCAAAATATTGGCTGAAAACGACTAAATATCAAAAACTCATTGGGCGAATCACTCTGGAACTGAAATCGTAACGCTCACTGACATTTGCCCTATCTGAAAGTCTGATAAAAGCCGGAAAAATGACTAAGTCCAAAAAAAAAATGTTTTCAACTTTTTTCAATTTTACCCCCGTGTAATATATATTCTACCCACACACATTTGGAACTCTCCTGGGGTACCCTCACACATATTATTCCCTCATTTAGTGGATATTTTCACAAAAAAGTGAAATTTTCAAAAATCCAGAAAATTGGCTGAAAACGACTAAATATCAAGGACTCATTGGGCGAATCGCTCTGGAACTGAAATCGGAACGCTCACTGACATTTGCCCTATCTGAAAGTCTGATAAACGCCGCAAAAATGACTAAGTCCAAAAAAAAAATGTTTTCAACTTTTTTCAATTTTACACCCGTGGGATACATATTCTACCCACACACATTTGGAACTCTCCTGGGGTATAATCACACATATTATTCCCTCATTTAGTGGATATTTTCACAAAAAAGTGTAATTTTCAAAAATCCAAAATATTGGCTGAAAACGACTAAATATCAAGGACTCATTGGGCGAATCGCTCTGGAACTGAAATCGGAACGCTCACTGACATTTGCCCTATCTGAAAGTCTGATAAACGCCGGAAAAATGACTAAGTCCAAAAAAAAAATGTTTTCAACTTTTTTCAATTTTACCCCCGTGTTATATATATTCTACCCACACACATTTGGAACTCTCCTGGGGTACCCTCACACATATTATTCCCTCATTTAGAAGATATTTTCACAAAAAAGTGAAATTTTCAAAAATCCAAAATATTGGCTGAAAACGACTAAATATCAAGGACTCATTGGTCGAATCGCTCTGGAACTGAAATCGGAACGCTCACTGACATTTGCCCTATCTGAAAGTCTGATAAACTCCGGAAAAATGACTAAGTCCAAAAAAAAATGTTTTCAACTTTTTTCAATTTTACCCCCGTGTGATATATATTCTACCTACACACATTTGGAACTCTCCTGGGGTAACCTCACACATATTACTCCCTCATTTAGTGGATATTTTCACAAAAAAGTGAAATTTTCAAAAATCCAGAAGATTGCCTGAAAACGACTAACTATCAAGGACTCATTGGGCGAATCACTCTGGAACTGAAATTGGAATTCTCACTGACATTTCCCCTATCTGAAAGTCTGATAAACGCCGGAAAAATGACTAAGTCGAAAAAAAAAAATGTTTTCAACTTTTTTCAATTTTACCCCCGTGTGATATATATTCTACCCACACACATTTGGAACTCTCCTGGGGTACCCTCACACATATTATTCCCTCATTTAGTGGATATTTTCACAAAAAAGTGAAATTTTCAAAAATCCAAAATATTGGCTGAAAACGACTAAATATCAAGGACTCATTGGGCGAATCGCTCTGGAACTGAAATCGGAACGCTAACTGACATTTGCCCTATCTGAAAATCTGATAAACGCCGCAAAAATGACTAAGTCCAAAAAAAAAATGTTTTCAACTTTTTTCAATTTTACCCCCGTGGGATACATATTCTACCCACACACATTTGGAACTCTCCTGGGGTATAATCACACATATTATTCCCTCATTTAGTGGATATTTTCACAAAAAAGTGTAATTTTCAAAAATCCAAAATATTGGCTGAAAACGACTAAATATCAAGGACTCATTGGGCGAATCGCTCTGGAACTGAAATCGGAACGCTCACTGACATTTGCCCTATCTGAAAGTCTTATAAACGCCGGAAAAATGACTAAGTCCAAAAAAAAAATGTTTTCAACTTTTTTCAATTTTACCCCCGTGTGATATATATTCTAACCACACACATTTGGAACTCTCCTGTGGTACCCTCACACATATTATTCCCTCATTTAGTGGATGTTTTCACAAAAAAGTGAAATTTTCAAAAATCCAGAAAATTGGCTGAAAACGACTAAATATCAAGGACTCATTGGGCGAATCGCTCTGGAACTGAAATCGGAACGCTCACTGACATTTGCCCTATCTGAAAGTCTGATAAACGCCGCAAAAATGACTAAGTCCAAAAAAAAAATGTTTTCAACTTTTTTCAATTTTACACCCGTGGGATACATATTCTACCCACACACATTTGGAACTCTCCTGGGGTATAATCACACATATTATTCCCTCATTTAGTGGATATTTTCACAAAAAAGTGTAATTTTCAAAAATCCAAAATATTGGCTGAAAACGACTAAAAATCAAGGACTCATTGCGCGAATCACTCTGGAACTGAAATCGGAACGCTCACTGACATTTGCCCTATCTGAAAGTCTGAGAAACGCCGGAAAAATTACTAAGTCCAAAAAAAAAATGTTTTCAACTTTTTTCAATTTTACCCCCGTGGGATACATATTCTACCCACACACATTTGGAACTCTCCTGGGGTATAATCACACATATTATTCCCTCATTTAGTGGATATTTTCACAAAAAAGTGTAATTTTCAAAAATCCAAAATATTGGCTGAAAACGACTAAATATCAAGGACTCATTGGGCGAATCGCTCTGGAACTGAAATCGGAACGCTCACTGACATTTGCCCTATCTGAAAGTCTGATAAACGCCGGAAAAATGACTAAGTCCAAAAAAAAAATGTTTTCAACTTTTTTCAATTTTACCCCCGTGGGATACATATTCTACCCACACACATTTGGAACTCTCCTGGGGTATAATCACACATGTACCCTCACACATATTATTCCCTCATTTAGTGGATATTTTCACAAAAAAGTGAAATTTTCAAAAATCCAGAAAATTGGATGAAAACGACTAAATATCAAGGACTCATTGGGCGAATCACTCTGGAATTGAAATCGGAACACTCACTGACATATCCCGTATCTGAAAGTCTGATAAACGCCGGAAAAATGACTAAGTCCAAAAAAAAAATGTTTTCAACTTTTTTCAATTTTACCAATGTGGAATATATATTCTACCCACACACATTTGGAACTCTCCTGGGGTACCCTCACACATATTATTCCCTCATTTAGTGGATATTTTCACAAAAAAGTGAAATTTTCAAAAATCCAAAATATTGGCTGAAAACGACTAAATATCAAGGACTCATTGGGCGAATCGCTCTGGAACTGAAATCGGAACGCTCACTGACATTTGCCCTATCTGAAAGTCTGATAAACGCCAGAAAAATGACTAAGTCCAAAAAAAAAATGTTTTCAACTTTTTTCAATTTTACCCCCATGGGATATATATTCTACCCACACATATTTGGAACTCTCCTGGGGTACAATCACACATATTATTCCCTCATTTAGTGGATATTTTCACAAAAAAGTGAAATTTTCAAAAATCCAGAAAATTGGATGAAAACGACTAAACATCAAGGACTCATTGGGCGAATCACTCTGGAATTGAAATCGGAACACTCACTGACATTTCCCGTATCTGAAAGTCTGATAAACGCCGGAAAAATGACTAAGTCCAAAAAAAAAATGTTTTCAACTTTTTTCAATTTTACCCCTGTGGGATATATATTCTACCCACACACATTTGGAACTCTCCTGGGGTACCCTCACACATATTATTCCCTCATTTAGTGGATATTTTCACAAAAAAGTGAAATTTTCAAAAATCCAAAATATTGGCTGAAAACGACTAAATATCAAGGACTCATTGGGCGAATCGCTCTGGAACTGAAATCGGAACGCTCACTGACATTTGCCCTATCTGAAAGTCTGATAAACGCCAGAAAAATGACTAAGACAAAAAAAAAATGTTTTCAACTTTTTTCAATTTTACCCCCATGGGATATATATTCTACCCACACACATTTGGAACTCTCCTGGGGTACAATCACACATATTATTCCCTCATTTAGTGGATATTTTCACAAAAAAGTGAAATTTTCAAAAATCCAAAATATTGGCTGAAAACGACTAAATATCAAAAACTCATTGGGCGAATCACTCTGGAACTGAAATCGTAACGCTCACTGACATTTGCCCTATCTGAAAGTCTGATAAAAGCCGGAAAAATGACTAAGTCCAAAAAAAAAATGTTTTCAACTTTTTTCAATTTTACCCCCGTGTAATATATATTCTACCCACACACATTTGGAACTCTCCTGGGGTACCCTCACACATATTATTCCCTCATTTAGTGGATATTTTCACAAAAAAGTGAAATTTTCAAAAAATCCAAAATATTGGCTGAAAACGACTAAATATCAAGGACTCATTGGGCAAATCGCTCTGGAACTGAAATCGGAACGCTCACTGACATTTGCCCTATCTAAAAGTCTGATAAAAGCCGGAAAAATGACTAAGTCCAAAAAAAAAATGTTTTCAACTTTTTTCAATTTTACCCCCGTGTGATATATATTCTACCCACACACATTTGGAACTCTCCTGGGGTAACATCACACATATTATTCCCTCATTTAGTGGATATTTTCACAAAAAAGTGAAATTTTCAAAAATCCAGAAAATTGGATGAAAACGACTAAATATCAAGGACTCATTGGGCGAATCACTCTGGAATTGAAATCGGAACGCTCACTGACATTTGCCCTATCTGAAAGTCTGATAAACGCCGGAAAAATGACTAAGTCCAAAAAAAAAATGTTTTCAACTTTTTTCAATTTTACCCCCGTGTGATATATATTCTACCCACACACATTTGGAACTCTCCTGGGGTACCCTCACACATATTATTCCCTCATTTAGTGGATATTTTCACAAAAAAGTGAAATTTTCAAAAATCCAGAAAATTGACTGAAAACGACTAAATATCAAGGACTCACTGGGCGAATCGCTCTGGAACTGAAATCGGAACGCTCACTGACATTTGCCCTATATGAAAGTCTGATAAACGCCGGAAAAATGACTAAGACCACAAAAAAAAATGTTTTCAACTTTTTCAATTTTACCCCCGTGTGATATATATTCTACCCACACACATTTGGAACTCTCCTGGGGTACCCTCACACATATTATTCCCTCATTTAGTGGATATTTTCACAAAAAAGTGAAATTTTCAAAAATCCAAAATATTGGCTGAAAACGACTAAATATCAAGGACTCATTGGGCGAATCACTCTGGAACAGAAATCGGAACGCTCACTGACATTTGCCCTATCTGAAAGTCTGATAAACGCCGGAAAAATGACTAAGTCCAAAAAAAAAATGTTTTCAACTTTTTTCAATTTTACCCCCGTGGGATACATATTCTACCCATACACATTTGGAACTCTCCTGGGGTATAATCACACATATTATTCCCTCATTTAGTGGATATTTTCACAAAAAAGTGTAATTTTCAAAAATCCAAAATATTGGCTGAAAACGACTAAATATCAAGGACTCATTGGGCGAATCGCTCTGGAACTGAAATCGGAACGCTCACTGACATTTGCCCTATTTGAAAGTCTGATAAACTCCGGAAAAATGACTAAGTCCAAAAAAAAATGTTTTCAACTTTTTTCAATTTTACCCCCGTGTGATATATATTCTACCTACACACATTTGGAACTCTCCTGGGGTAACATCACACATATTATTCCCTCATTTAGTGGATATTTTCACAAAAAAGTGAAATTTTCAAAAATCCAGAAAATTGGATGAAAACGACTAAATATCAAGGACTCATTGGGCGAATCACTCTGGAATTGAAATCGGAACGCTCACTGACATTTGCCCTATCTGAAAGTCTGATAAACGCCGGAAAAATGACTAAGTCCAAAAAAAAAATGTTTTCAACTTTTTTCAATTTTACCCCCGTGGGATACATATTCTACCCATACACATTTGGAACTCTCCTAGGGTATAATCACACATATTGTTCCCTCATTTAGTGGATATTTTCCCAAAAAAGTGTAATTTTCAAAAATCCAAAATATTGGCTGAAAACGACTAAATATTAAGGACTCATTGGGCGAATCGCTCTGGAACTGAAATCGGAACGCTCACTGACATTTGCCCTATTTGAAAGTCTGATAAACTCCGGAAAAATGACTAAGTCCAAAAAAAAATGTTTTCAACTTTTTTCAATTTTACCCCCGTGTGATATATATTCTACCTACACACATTTGGAACTCTCCTGGGGTAACCTCACACATATTATTCCCTCATTTAGTGGATATTTTCACAAAAAAGTGAAATTTTCAAAAATCCAGAAGATTGCCTGAAAACGACTAACTATCAAGGACTCATTGGGCGAATCACTCTGGAACTGAAATTGGAATGCTCACTGACATTTCCCCTATCTGAAAGTCTGATAAACGCCGGAAAAATGACTAAGTCGAAAAAAAAAAATGTTTTCAACTTTTTTCAGTTTTACCCCCGTGGGATATATATTCTACCCACACACATTTGGAACTCTCCTGGGGTAACATCACCCATATTATTCCCTCATTTAGTGGATATTTTCACAAAAAAGTGAAATTTTCAAAAATCCAGAAAATTGGATGAAAACGACTAAATATCAAGGACTCATTGGGCGAATCACTCTGGAATTGAAATCGGAACGCTCACTGACATTTGCCCTATCTGAAAGTCTGATAAACGCCGGAAAAATGACTAAGTCCAAAAAAAAAATGTTTTCAACTTTTTTCAATTTTACCCCCGTGTGATATATATTCTACCCACACACATTTGGAACTCTCCTGGGGTACCCTCACACATATTATTCCCTCATTTAGTGGATATTTTCACAAAAAAGTGAAATTTTCAAAAATCCAGAAAATTGACTGAAAACGACTAAATATCAAGGACTCATTGGGCGAATCGCTCTGGAACTGAAATCGGAACGCTCACTGACATTTGCCCTATATGAAAGTCTGATAAACGCCGGAAAAATGACTAAGACCACAAAAAAAAATGTTTTCAACTTTTTCAATTTTACCCCCGTGTGATATATATTCTACCCACACACATTTGGAACTCTCCTGGGGTACCCTCACACATATTATTCCCTCATTTAGAAGATATTTTCACAAAAAAGTGAAATTTTCAAAAATCCAAAATATTGGCTGAAAACGACTAAATATCAAGGACTCATTGGGCGAATCGCTCTGGAACTGAAATCGGAACGCTAACTGACATTTGCCCTATCTGAAAGTCTGATAAACGCCACAAAAATGACTAAGTCCAAAAAAAAAATGTTTTCAATTTTTTTCAATTTTACCCCCGTGTGATATATATTCTACCCACACACATTTGGAACTCTCCTGGGGTACCCTCACACATATTATTCCCTCATTTAGTGGATATTTTCACAAAAAAGTGAAATTTTCAAAAATCCAAAATATTGGCTGAAAACGACTAAATATCAAGGACTCATTGGGCGAATCACTCTGGAACTGAAATCGGAACGCTCACTGACATTTGCCCTATCTGAAAGTCTGATAAACGCCGGAAAAATGACTAAGTCCAAAAAAAAAATGTTTTCAACTATTTCAATTTTACCCCCGTGTGATATATATTCTACCCACACACATTTGGAACTCTCCTGGGGTACCCTCACACATATTGTTCCCTCATTTAGTGGATATTTTCACAAAAAAGTGAAATTTTCAAAAATCCAAAATATTGGCTGAAAACGACTAAATATCAAGGACTCATTGGGCGAATCGCTCTGGAACTGAAATCGGAACGCTCACTGACATTTGCCCTATCTGAAAGTCTGATAAACGCCGGAAAAATGACTAAGTCCAAAAAAAAAATGTTTTCAACTTTTTTCAATTTTACCCCCGTGTGATATATATTCTACCCACACACATTTGGAACTCTCCTGGGGTACCCTCACACATATTATTCCCTCATTTAGTGGATATTTTCACAAAAAAGTGAAATTTTCAAAAATCCAAAATATTGGCTGAAAACGACTAAATATCAAGGACTCATTGGGCGAATCACTCTGGAACTGAAATCGGAACGCTCACTGACATTTGCCCTATCTGAAAGTCTGATAAACGCCGGAAAAATGACTAAGTCCAAAAAAAAAATGTTTTCAACTATTTCAATTTTACCCCCTTGGGATATATATTCTACCCACACACATTTGGAACTCTCCTGGGGTACCCTCACACATATTGTTCCCTCATTTAGTGGATATTTTCACAAAAAAGTGAAATTTTCAAAAATCCAAAATATTGGCTGAAAACGACTAAATATCAAGGACTCATTGGGCGAATCGCTCTGGAACTGAAATCGGAACGCTCACTGACATTTGCCCTATCTGAAAGTCTGATAAACGCCGGAAAAATGACTAAGTCCAAAAAAAAAATGTTTTCAACTTTTTTCAATTTTACCCCCGTGTGATATATATTCTACCCACACACATTTGGAACTCTCCTGGGGTACCCTCACACATATTATTGCCTCATTTAGTGGATATTTTCACAAAAAAGTGAAATTTTCAAAAATCCAAAATATTGGCTGAAAACGACTAAATATCAAGGACTCATTGGGCGAATCACTCTGGAACTGAAATCGGAACGCTCACTGACATTTGCCCTATCTGAAAGTCTGATACACGCCGGAAAAATGACTAAGTCCAAAAAAAAAATGTTTTCAACTTTTTCAATTTTACCCCCGTGTGATATATATTCTACCCACACACATTTGGAACTCTCCTGGGGTACCCTCACACATATTGTTCCCTCATTTAGTGGATATTTTCACAAAAAAGTGAAATTTTCAAAAATCCAAAATATTGGCTGAAAACGACTAAATATCAAGGACTCATTGGGCGAATCGCTCTGGAACTGAAATCGGAACGCTCACTGACATTTGCCCTATCTGAAAGTCTGATAAAAGCCGGAAAAATGACTAAGTCCAAAAAAAAAATGTTTTCAACTTTTTTCAATTTTACCCCCGTGTGATATATATTCTACCCACACACATTTGGAACTCTCCTGGGGTACCCTCACACATATTATTCCCTGATTTAGTGGATATTTTCACAAAAAAGTGAAATTTTCAAAAATCCAAAATATTGGCTGAAAACGACTAAGTATCAAGGACTCATTGGGCGAATCGCTCTGGAACTGAAATCGGAACGCTCACTGACATTTGCCCTATCTGAAAGTCTGATAAACGCCAGAAAAATGACTAAGTCCAAAAAAAAAATGTTTTCAACTTTTTTCAATTTTACCCCCATGGGATATATATTCTACCCACACACATTTGGAACTCTCCTGGGGTACCCTCACACATATTGTTCCCTCATTTAGTGGATATTTTCACAAAAAAGTGAAATTTTCAAAAATCCAAAATATTGGCTGAAAACGACTAAATATCAAGGACTCATTGGGCGAATCGCTCTGGAACTGAAATCGGAACGCTCACTGACATTTGCCCTATCTGAAAGTCTGATAAAAGCCGGAAAAATGACTAAGTCCAAAAAAAAAATGTTTTCAACTTTTTTCAATTTTACCCCCGTGTGATATATATTCTACCCACACACATTTGGAACTCTCCTGGGGTACCCTCACACATATTATTCCCTCATTTAGTGGATATTTTCACAAAAAAGTGAAATTTTCAAAAATCCAAAATATTGGCTGAAAACGACTAAGTATCAAGGACTCATTGGGCGAATCGCTCTGGAACTGAAATCGGAACGCTCACTGACATTTGCCCTATCTGAAAGTCTGATAAACGCCAGAAAAATGACTAAGTCCAAAAAAAAAATGTTTTCAACTTTTTTCAATTTTACCCCCATGGGATATATATTCTACCCACACACATTTGGAACTCTCCTGGGGTACCCTCACACATATTGTTCCCTCATTTAGTGGATATTTTCACAAAAAAGTGAAATTTTCAAAAATCCAAAATATTGGCTGAAAACGACTAAATATCAAGGACTCATTGGGCGAATCGCTCTGGAACTGAAATCGGAACGCTCACTGACATTTGCCCTATCTGAAAGTCTGATAAAAGCCGGAAAAATGACTAAGTCCAAAAAAAAAATGTTTTCAACTTTTTTCAATTTTACCCCCGTGTGATATATATTCTACCCACACACATTTGGAACTCTCCTGGGGTAACATCACACATATTATTCCCTCATTTAGTGGATATTTTCACAAAAAAGTGAAATTTTCAAAAATCCAGAAAATTGGATGAAAACGACTAAATATCAAGGACTCATTGGGCGAATCGCTCTGGAACTGAAATCGGAACGCTCACTGACATTTGCCCTATATGAAAGTCTGATGAACGCCGGAAAAATGACTAAGACCAAAAAAAAAAAAGTTTTCAACTTTTTCAATTTTACCCCCGTGTGATATATATTCTACCCACACACATTTGGAACTCTCCTGGGGTACCCTCACACATATTATTCCCTCATTTAGTGGATATTTTCACAAAAAAGTGAAATTTTCAAAAATCCAGAAAATTGCCTGAAAACGACAAATTATCAAGGACTCATTGGGCGAATCACTCTGGAACTGAAATCGGAATGCTCACTGACATTTCCCGTATCTGAAAGTCTGATAAACGCCGAAAAAATGACTAAGTCCAGAAAAAAAATGTTTTCAACTTTTTTCAATTTTACCCCCGTGGGATATATATTCTACCCACACACATTTGGAACTCTCCTGGGGTACCCTCACACATATTATTCCCTCATTTAGTGGATATTTTCACAAAAAAGTGAAATTTTCAAAAATCCAGAGAATTGGCTGAAAACGACTAAATATCAAGGCCTCATTGGGCGAATCACTGTGGAAGTGAAATCGGAACGCTCACTGACATTTGCCCTATCTGAAAGTCTGATAAACGCCGGAAAAATGACTAAGACCAAAAAAAATTTTTTTTCAACTTTTTTCAATTTTACCCCCGTGTGATATATATTCTACCCACACACATTTGGAACTCTCCTGGGGTACCCTCACACATATTGTTCCCTCATTTAGTGGATATTTTCACAAAAAAGTGAAATTTTCAAAAATCCAGAGAATTGGCTGAAAACGACTAAATATCAAGGACTCATTGGGCGAATCACTCTGGAACAGAAATCGGAACGCTCACTGACATTTGCCCTATCTGAAAGTCTGATAAACGCCGGAAAAATGACTAAGTCCAAAAAAAAAATGTTTTCAACTTTTTTCAATTTTACCCCCGTGGGATACATATTCTACCCATACACATTTGGAACTCTCCTGGGGTATAATCACACATATTATTCCCTCATTTAGTGGATATTTTCACAAAAAAGTGTAATTTTCAAAAATCCAAAATATTGGCTGAAAACGACTAAATATCAAGGACTCATTGGGCGAATCGCTCTGGAACTGAAATCGGAACGCTCACTGACATTTGCCCTATTTGAAAGTCTGATAAACTCCGGAAAAATGACTAAGTCCAAAAAAAAATGTTTTCAACTTTTTTCAATTTTACCCCCGTGTGATATATATTCTACCTACACACATTTGGAACTCTCCTGGGGTAACATCACACATATTATTCCCTCATTTAGTGGATATTTTCACAAAAAAGTGAAATTTTCAAAAATCCAGAAAATTGGATGAAAACGACTAAATATCAAGGACTCATTGGGCGAATCACTCTGGAATTGAAATCGGAACGCTCACTGACATTTGCCCTATCTGAAAGTCTGATAAACGCCGGAAAAATGACTAAGTCCAAAAAAAAAATGTTTTCAACTTTTTTCAATTTTACCCCCGTGGGATACATATTCTACCCATACACATTTGGAACTCTCCTAGGGTATAATCACACATATTGTTCCCTCATTTAGTGGATATTTTCCCAAAAAAGTGTAATTTTCAAAAATCCAAAATATTGGCTGAAAACGACTAAATATTAAGGACTCATTGGGCGAATCGCTCTGGAACTGAAATCGGAACGCTCACTGACATTTGCCCTATTTGAAAGTCTGATAAACTCCGGAAAAATGACTAAGTCCAAAAAAAAATGTTTTCAACTTTTTTCAATTTTACCCCCGTGTGATATATATTCTACCTACACACATTTGGAACTCTCCTGGGGTAACCTCACACATATTATTCCCTCATTTAGTGGATATTTTCACAAAAAAGTGAAATTTTCAAAAATCCAGAAGATTGCCTGAAAACGACTAACTATCAAGGACTCATTGGGCGAATCACTCTGGAACTGAAATTGGAATGCTCACTGACATTTCCCCTATCTGAAAGTCTGATAAACGCCGGAAAAATGACTAAGTCGAAAAAAAAAAATGTTTTCAACTTTTTTCAGTTTTACCCCCGTGGGATATATATTCTACCCACACACATTTGGAACTCTCCTGGGGTAACATCACCCATATTATTCCCTCATTTAGTGGATATTTTCACAAAAAAGTGAAATTTTCAAAAATCCAGAAAATTGGATGAAAACGACTAAATATCAAGGACTCATTGGGCGAATCACTCTGGAATTGAAATCGGAACGCTCACTGACATTTGCCCTATCTGAAAGTCTGATAAACGCCGGAAAAATGACTAAGTCCAAAAAAAAAATGTTTTCAACTTTTTTCAATTTTACCCCCGTGTGATATATATTCTACCCACACACATTTGGAACTCTCCTGGGGTACCCTCACACATATTATTCCCTCATTTAGTGGATATTTTCACAAAAAAGTGAAATTTTCAAAAATCCAGAAAATTGACTGAAAACGACTAAATATCAAGGACTCATTGGGCGAATCGCTCTGGAACTGAAATCGGAACGCTCACTGACATTTGCCCTATATGAAAGTCTGATAAACGCCGGAAAAATGACTAAGACCACAAAAAAAAATGTTTTCAACTTTTTCAATTTTACCCCCGTGTGATATATATTCTACCCACACACATTTGGAACTCTCCTGGGGTACCCTCACACATATTATTCCCTCATTTAGAAGATATTTTCACAAAAAAGTGAAATTTTCAAAAATCCAAAATATTGGCTGAAAACGACTAAATATCAAGGACTCATTGGGCGAATCGCTCTGGAACTGAAATCGGAACGCTAACTGACATTTGCCCTATCTGAAAGTCTGATAAACGCCACAAAAATGACTAAGTCCAAAAAAAAAATGTTTTCAATTTTTTTCAATTTTACCCCCGTGTGATATATATTCTACCCACACACATTTGGAACTCTCCTGGGGTACCCTCACACATATTATTCCCTCATTTAGTGGATATTTTCACAAAAAAGTGAAATTTTCAAAAATCCAAAATATTGGCTGAAAACGACTAAATATCAAGGACTCATTGGGCGAATCACTCTGGAACTGAAATCGGAACGCTCACTGACATTTGCCCTATCTGAAAGTCTGATAAACGCCGGAAAAATGACTAAGTCCAAAAAAAAAATGTTTTCAACTATTTCAATTTTACCCCCGTGTGATATATATTCTACCCACACACATTTGGAACTCTCCTGGGGTACCCTCACACATATTGTTCCCTCATTTAGTGGATATTTTCACAAAAAAGTGAAATTTTCAAAAATCCAAAATATTGGCTGAAAACGACTAAATATCAAGGACTCATTGGGCGAATCGCTCTGGAACTGAAATCGGAACGCTCACTGACATTTGCCCTATCTGAAAGTCTGATAAACGCCGGAAAAATGACTAAGTCCAAAAAAAAAATGTTTTCAACTTTTTTCAATTTTACCCCCGTGTGATATATATTCTACCCACACACATTTGGAACTCTCCTGGGGTACCCTCACACATATTATTCCCTCATTTAGTGGATATTTTCACAAAAAAGTGAAATTTTCAAAAATCCAAAATATTGGCTGAAAACGACTAAATATCAAGGACTCATTGGGCGAATCACTCTGGAACTGAAATCGGAACGCTCACTGACATTTGCCCTATCTGAAAGTCTGATAAACGCCGGAAAAATGACTAAGTCCAAAAAAAAAATGTTTTCAACTATTTCAATTTTACCCCCTTGGGATATATATTCTACCCACACACATTTGGAACTCTCCTGGGGTACCCTCACACATATTGTTCCCTCATTTAGTGGATATTTTCACAAAAAAGTGAAATTTTCAAAAATCCAAAATATTGGCTGAAAACGACTAAATATCAAGGACTCATTGGGCGAATCGCTCTGGAACTGAAATCGGAACGCTCACTGACATTTGCCCTATCTGAAAGTCTGATAAACGCCGGAAAAATGACTAAGTCCAAAAAAAAAATGTTTTCAACTTTTTTCAATTTTACCCCCGTGTGATATATATTCTACCCACACACATTTGGAACTCTCCTGGGGTACCCTCACACATATTATTGCCTCATTTAGTGGATATTTTCACAAAAAAGTGAAATTTTCAAAAATCCAAAATATTGGCTGAAAACGACTAAATATCAAGGACTCATTGGGCGAATCACTCTGGAACTGAAATCGGAACGCTCACTGACATTTGCCCTATCTGAAAGTCTGATACACGCCGGAAAAATGACTAAGTCCAAAAAAAAAATGTTTTCAACTTTTTTCAATTTTACCCCCGTGTGATATATATTCTACCCACACACATTTGGAACTCTCCTGGGGTACCCTCACACATATTTTTCCCTCATTTAGTGGATATTTTCACAAAAAAGTGAAATTTTCAAAAATCCAGAAAATTGCCTGAAAACGACTATCAAGGACTCATTGGGCGAATCGCTCTGGAACTGAAATCGGAATGCTCACTGACATTTGCCCTATCTGAAAGTCTGATAAACGCCGGAAAAATGACTAAGTCCAAAAAAAAAATTTTTTCAACTTTTTTCAATTTTACCCCCGTGTGATATATATTCTACCCACACACATTTGGAACTCTCCTGGGGTACCCTCACACATATTTTTCCCTCATTTAGTGGATATTTTCACAAAAAAGTGAAATTTTCAAAAATCCAGAAAATTGCCTGAAAACGACTATCAAGGACTCATTGGGCGAATCGCTCTGGAACTGAAATCGGAATGCTCACTGACATTTGCCCTATCTGAAAGTCTGATAAACGCCGGAAAAATGACTAAGTCCAAAAAAAAAATGTTTTCAACTTTTTTCAATTTTACCCCCGTGGGATACATATTCTACCCACACACATTTGGAACTCTCCTGGGGTACCCTCACACATATTATTCCCTCATTTAGTGGATATTTTCACAAAAAAGTGAAATTTTCAAAAATCCAGAAAATTGGCTGAAAACGACTAAATATCAAGGACTCATTGGGAGAATCACTCTGGAACTGAAATCGGAATGCTCACTGACATTTGCCCTATCTGAAAGTCTGATAAAAGCCGGAAAAATGACTAAGTCCAAAAAAAAAATGTTTTCAACTTTTTTCAATTTTACCCCCTTGTGATATATATTCTACCCACACACATTTGGAACTCTCCTGGGGTAACATCACACATATTATTCCCTCATTTAGTGGATATTTTCACAAAAAAGTGAAATTTTCAAAAATCCAGAGAATTGGCTGAAAACGACTAAATATCAAGGCCTCATTGGGCGAATCACTGTGGAACTGAAATCGGAACGCTCACTGACATTTGCCCTATCTGAAAGTCTGATAAACGCCGGAAAAATGACTAAGACAAAAAAAATTTTTTTTCAACTTTTTTCAATTTTACCCCCGTGTGATATATATTCTACCCACACACATTTGGAACTCTCCTGGGGTACCCTCACACATAATGTTCCCTCATTTAGTGGATATTTTCACAAAAAAGTGAAATTTTCAAAAATCCAGAGAATTGGCTGAAAACGACTAAATATCAAGGACTCATTGGGCGAATCGCTCTGGAACTGAAATCGGAACGCTCACTGACATTTGCCCTATCTGAAAGTCTGATAAACGCCGGAAAAATGACTAAGTCCAAAAAAAAAATTTTTTCAACTTTTTTCAATTTTACCCCCGTGTGATATATATTCTACCCATACACATTTGGAACTCTCCTGGGGTACCCTCACACATATTTTTCCCTCATTTAGTGGATATTTTCACAAAAAAGTGAAATTTTCAAAAATCCAGAAAATTGCCTGAAAACGACTATCAAGGACTCATTGGGCGAATCGCTCTGGAACTGAAATCGGAACGTTCACTGACATGTCCCCTATCTGAAAGTCTGATAAACGTCGGAAAAATGACTAAGTCCAAAAAAAAAAGAAATTTTTCAACTTTTTTCAATTTTACCCCCATGGGATATATATTCTACCCACACACATTTGGTACTCTCCTGGGGTACCCTCACAAATATTTTTCCCTCATTTAGTGGATATTTTCACAAAAAAGTGAAATTTTCAAAAATCCAAAATATTGGCCGAAAACGGCTAAATATCAAGGACTCATTGGGCGAATCGCTCTGGAACTGAAGTCGGAATGCTCACTGACATTTGCCCTATCTGAAAGTCTGATAAACGCCGGAAAAATGACTAAGTCCAAAAAAAAAATTTTTTCAACTTTTTTCAATTTTACCCCCGTGTGATATATATTCTACCCACACACATTTGGAACTCTCCTGGGGTACCCTCACACATATTTTTCCCTCATTTAGTGGATATTTTCACAAAAAAGTGAAATTTTCAAAAATCCAGAAAATTGCCTGAAAACGACTATCAAGGACTCATTGGGCGAATCGCTCTGGAACTGAAATCGGAATGCTCACTGACATTTGCCCTATCTGAAAGTCTGATAAACGCCGGAAAAATGACTAAGTCCAAAAAAAAAATGTTTTCAACTTTTTTCAATTTTACCCCCGTGGGATACATATTCTACCCACACACATTTGGAACTCTCCTGGGGTACCCTCACACATATTATTCCCTCATTTAGTGGATATTTTCACAAAAAAGTGAAATTTTCAAAAATCCAGAAAATTGGCTGAAAACGACTAAATATCAAGGACTCATTGGGAGAATCACTCTGGAACTGAAATCGGAATGCTCACTGACATTTGCCCTATCTGAAAGTCTGATAAAAGCCGGAAAAATGACTAAGTCCAAAAAAAAAATGTTTTCAACTTTTTTCAATTTTACCCCCTTGTGATATATATTCTACCCACACACATTTGGAACTCTCCTGGGGTAACATCACACATATTATTCCCTCATTTAGTGGATATTTTCACAAAAAAGTGAAATTTTCAAAAATCCAGAGAATTGGCTGAAAACGACTAAATATCAAGGCCTCATTGGGCGAATCACTGTGGAACTGAAATCGGAACGCTCACTGACATTTGCCCTATCTGAAAGTCTGATAAACGCCGGAAAAATGACTAAGACAAAAAAAATTTTTTTTCAACTTTTTTCAATTTTACCCCCGTGTGATATATATTCTACCCACACACATTTGGAACTCTCCTGGGGTACCCTCACACATAATGTTCCCTCATTTAGTGGATATTTTCACAAAAAAGTGAAATTTTCAAAAATCCAGAGAATTGGCTGAAAACGACTAAATATCAAGGACTCATTGGGCGAATCGCTCTGGAACTGAAATCGGAACGCTCACTGACATTTGCCCTATCTGAAAGTCTGATAAACGCCGGAAAAATGACTAAGTCCAAAAAAAAAATTTTTTCAACTTTTTTCAATTTTACCCCCGTGTGATATATATTCTACCCATACACATTTGGAACTCTCCTGGGGTACCCTCACACATATTTTTCCCTCATTTAGTGGATATTTTCACAAAAAAGTGAAATTTTCAAAAATCCAGAAAATTGCCTGAAAACGACTATCAAGGACTCATTGGGCGAATCGCTCTGGAACTGAAATCGGAACGTTCACTGACATGTCCCCTATCTGAAAGTCTGATAAACGTCGGAAAAATGACTAAGTCCAAAAAAAAAAGAAATTTTTCAACTTTTTTCAATTTTACCCCCATGGGATATATATTCTACCCACACACATTTGGTACTCTCCTGGGGTACCCTCACAAATATTTTTCCCTCATTTAGTGGATATTTTCACAAAAAAGTGAAATTTTCAAAAATCCAAAATATTGGCCGAAAACGGCTAAATATCAAGGACTCATTGGGCGAATCGCTCTGGAACTGAAGTCGGAATGCTCACTGACATTTGCCCTATCTGAAAGTCTGATAAACGTCGGAAAAATGACTAAGTCCAAAAAAAAAATTTTTTCAACTTTTTTCAATTTTACCCCCGTGTGATATATATTCTACCCACAGACATTTGGAACTCTCCTGGGGTACCCTCACACATATTATTCCCTGATTTAGTGGATATTTTCACAAAAAAGTGAAATTTTCAAAAATCCAAAATATTGGCTGAAAACGACTAAATATCAAGGACTCATTGGGCGAATCACTCTGGAACTGAAATCGGAATGCTCACTGACATTTGCCTTATCTGAAAGTCTGATAAAAGCCGGAAAAATGACTAAGTCCAAAAAAAAAATGTTTTCAATTTTTTCAATTTTATCCCCGTGTGATATATATTCTACCCACACACATTTGGAACTCTCCTGGGGTAACATCACACATATTATTCCCTCATTTAGTGGATATTTTCACAAAAAAGCGAAATTTTCAAAAATCCATAAAATTGGCTGAAAACGACTAAATATCAAGGACTCATTGGGCAAATCGCTCTGGAACTGAAATCGGAACGCTCACTGACATTTGCCCTATCTGAAAGTCTGATAAACGCCGGAAAAATGACTAAGTCCAAAAAAAAAATGTTTTCAACTTTTTTCAATTTTACCCCCGTGTGATATATATTCTACCCACACACATTTGGAACTCTCCTGGGGTACCCTCACACATATTATTCCCTGATTTAGTGAATATTTTCACAAATAAGTGAAATTTTCAAAAATCCAGAAAATTGCCTGAAAACGACTAACTATCATGGGCTCATTGGGCGAATCACTCTGGAACTGACATTGGAACGCTCACTGACATTTCCCCTATCTGAAAGTCTGATAAACACTGGAAAAATGACTAAGTCCAAAAAAAAAATGTTTTCAACTTTTTTCAATTTTACCCCCGTGGGATATATATTCTACCCACACACATTTGGAACTCTCCTGTGGTACCCTCACACATATTATTCCCTGATTTAGTGGATATTTTCACAAAAAAGTGAAATTTTCAAAAATCCAGAAAATTGCCTGAAAACGACTATCAAGGACTCATTGGGCGAATGGCTCTGGAACTGAAATCGGAACGCTCACTGACATGTCCCCTATCTGAAAGTCTGATAAATGTCGGAAAAATGACTAAGTCCAAAAAAAAAGAAATTTTTCAACTTTTTTCAATTTTACCCCCATGGGATATATATTCTACCCACACACATTTGGAACTCTCCTGGGGTACCCTCTCACATATTATTCCCTCATTTAGTGGATATTTTCACAAAAAAGTGAAATTTTCAAAAATCCAAAATATTGGCTGAAAACGACTAAATATCAAGGACTCATTGGGCGAATCGCTCTGGAACTGAAGTCGGAACGCTCACTGACATTTGCCCTATCTGAAAGTCTGATAAACGCCGGAAAAATGACTAAGTCCAAAAAAAAACTTTTTTCAACTTTTTTCAATTTTACCCCCGTGTGATATATATTCTACCCACACACATTTGGTACTCTCCTGGGGTACCCTCACAAATATTTTTCCCTCATTTAGTGGATATTTTCACAAAAAAGTGAAATTTTCAAAAATCCAAAATATTGGCCGAATACGACTAAATATCAAGGACTCATTGGGCGAATCGCTCTGGAACTGAAGTCGGAATGCTCACTGACATTTGCCCTATCTGAAAGTCTGATAAACGCCGGAAAAATGACTAAGTCCAAAAAAAAAATTTTTTCAACTTTTTTCAATTTTACCCCCGTGTGATATATATTCTACCCATACACATTTGGAACTCTCCTGGGGTACCCTCACACATATTTTTCCCTCATTTAGTGGATATTTTCACAAAAAAGTGAAATTTTCAAAAATCCAGAAAATTGGCTGAAAACGACTATCAAGGACTCATTGGGCGAATCGCTCTGGAACTGAAATCGGAATGCTCACTGACATTTGCCCTATCTGAAAGTCTGATAAACGTCGGAAAAATGACTAAGTCCAAAAAAAAAATTTTTTCAACTTTTTTCAATTTTACCCCCGTGTGATATATATTCTACCCACACACATTTGGAACTCTCCTGGGGTACCCTCACACATATTTTTCCCTCATTTAGTGGATATTTTCACAAAAAAGTGAAATTTTCAAAAATCCAGAAAATTGCCTGAAAACGACTATCAAGGACTCATTGGGCGAATCGCTCTGGAACTGAAATCGGAACGCTCACTGACATGTCCCCTATCTGAAAGTCTGATAAACGTCGGAAAAATGACTAAGTCCAAAAAAAAAGAAATTTTTCAACTTTTTTCAATTTTACCCCCATGGGATATATATTCTACCCACACACATTTGGAACTCTCCTGGGGTACCCTCACACATATTATTCCCTCATTTAGTGGATATTTTCACAAAAAAGTGAAATTTTCAAAAATCCAAAATATTGGCTGAAAACGACTAAATATCAAGGACTCATTGGGCAAATCGCTCTGGAACTGAAGTTGGAACGCTCACTGACATTTGCCCTATCTGAAAGTCTGATAAACGTCGGAAAAATGACTAAGTCCAAAAAAAAAATTTTTTCAACTTTTTTCAATTTTACCCCCGTGTGATATATATTCTACCCACACACATTTGGTACTCTCCTGGGGTACCCTCACAAATATTTTTCCCTCATTTAGTGGATATTTTCACAAAAAAGTGAAATTTTCAAAAATCCAAAATATTGGCCGAAAACGACTAAATATCAAGGACTCATTGGGCGAATCGCTCTGGAACTGAAGTCGGAATGCTCACTGACATTTGCCCTATCTGAAAGTCTGATAAACGCCGGAAAAATGACTAAGTCCAAAAAAAAAATTTTTTTCAACTTTTTTCAATTTTACCCCCGTGTGATATATATTCTACCCATACACATTTGGAACTCTCCTGGGGTACCCTCACACATATTTTTCCCTCATTTAGTGGATATTTTCACAAAAAAGTGAAATTTTCAAAAATCCAGAGAATTGGCTGAAAACAACTAAATATCAAGGACTCATTGGGCGAATCACTCTGGAACTGAATTCGGAATGCTCACTGACATTTGCCCTATCTGAAAGTCTGATAAAAGCCGGAAAAATGACTAAGTCCAAAAAAAAAATGTTTTCAATTTTTTCAATTTTATCCCCGTGTGATATATATTCTACCCACACACATTTGGAACTCTCCTGGGGTAACATCACACATATTATTCCCTCATTTAGTGGATATTTTCACAAAAAAAGTGAAATTTTCAAAAATCCAGAAAATTGAATGAAAACGACTAAATATCAAGGACTCATTGGGCGAATCGCTCTGGAACTGAAATCGGAACGCTCACTGACATTTGCCCTATCTGAAAGTCTGATAAACGCCGGAAAAATGACTATGCCAAAAAAAAAAGTTTTTCAACTTTTTTCAATTTTACCCCCGTGGGATATATATTCTACCCACACACATTTGGAACTCTCCTGGGGTACCCTCACACATATTATTCCCTCATTTAGTGGATATTTTCACAAAAAAGTGAAATTTTCAAAAATCCAAAATATTGGCTGAAAACGACTAAATATCAAGGACTCATTGGGCGAATCGCTCTGGAACTGAAGTCGGAATGCTCACTGACATTTGCCCTATCTGAAAGTCTGATAAACGCCGGAAAAATGACTAAGTCCAAAAAAAAAATTTTTTCAACTTTTTTCAATTTTACCCCCGTGTGATATATATTCTACCCACACACATTTGGAACTCTCCTGGGGTACCCTCACACATATTTTTCCCTCATTTAGTGGATATTTTCACAAAAAAGTGAAATTTTCAAAAATCCAGAAAATTGCCTGAAATCGACTATCAAGGACTCATTGGGCGAATCGCTCTGGAACTGAAATCGGAATGCTCACTGACATTTGCCCTATCTGAAAGTCTGATAAACGCCGGAAAAATGACTAAGTCCAAAAAAAAAATTTTTTCAACTTTTTTCAATTTTACCCCCGTGGGATATATATTCTACCCACACACATTTGGAACTCTCCTGGGGTACCCTCACACATATTATTCCCTCATTTAGTGGATATTTTCACAAAAAAGTGAAATTTTCAAAAATCCAAAATATTGGCTGAAAACGACTAGATATCAAGGACTCATTGGGCGAATCGCTCTGGAACTGAAATCGTAACGCTCACTGACATTTGCCCTATCTGAAAGTCTGATAAACGCCGGAAAAATGACTAAGTCCAAAAAAAAAATGTTTTCAACTTTTTTCAATTTTACCCCCGTAGGATACATATTCTACCCACAGACATTTGGAACTCTCCTGGGGTAACCTGACACATATTATTCCCTGATTTAGTGGATATTTTCACAAATAAGTGAAATTTTCAAAAATCCAGAAAATTGCCTGAAAACGACTAACTATCATGGGCTCATTGGGCGAATCACTCTGGAACTGACATTGGAACGCTCACTGACATTTCCCCTATCTGAAAGTCTGATAAACACTGGAAAAATGACTAAGTCCAAAAAAAAAATGTTTTCAACTTTTTTCAATTTTACCCCCGTGGGATATATATTCTACCCACACACATTTGGAACTCTCCTGGGGTACCCTCACACATATTATTCCCTGAATTAGTGGATATTTTCACAAAAAAGTGAAATTTTCAAAAATCCAGAAAATTGCCTGAAAACGACTATCAAGGACTCATTGGGCGAATCGCTCTGGAACTGAAATCGGAATGCTCACTGACATTTGCCCTATCTGAAAGTCTGATAAACGCCGGAAAAATGACTAAGTCCAAAAAAAAAATTTTTTCAACTTTTTTCAATTTTACCCCCGTGGGATATATATTCTACCCACACACATTTGGTACTCTCCTGGGGTACCCTCACACATATTATTCCCTCATTTATTGGATATTTTCACAAAAAAGTGAAATTTTCAAAAATCCAAAATATTGGCTGAAAACGACTAAATATCAAGGACTCATTGGGCGAATCGCTCTGGAACTGAAGTCGTAATGCTCACTGACATTTGCCCTATCTGAAAGTCTGATAAACGCCGGAAAAATGACTAAGTCCAAAAAAAAAAGTTTTTCAACTTTTTTCAATTTTACCCCCGTGGGATATATATTCTACCCACACACATTTGGAACTCTCCTGGGGTACCCTCACACATATTATTCCCTCATTTAGTGGATATTTTCACAAAAAAGTGAAATTTTCAAAAATCCAAAATATTGGCCGAATACGACTAAATATCAAGGACTCATTGGGCGAATCGCTCTGGAACTGAAGTCGGAATGCTCACTGACATTTGCCCTATCTGAAAGTCTGATAAACGCCGGAAAAATGACTAAGTCCAAAAAAAAAATTTTTTCAACTTTTTTCAATTTTACCCCCGTGTGATATATATTCTACCCATACACATTTGGAACTCTCCTGGGGTACCCTCACACATATTTTTCCCTCATTTAGTGGATATTTTCACAAAAAAGTGAAATTTTCAAAAATCCAGAAAATTGGCTGAAAACGACTATCAAGGACTCATTGGGCGAATCGCTCTGGAACTGAAATCGGAATGCTCACTGACATTTGCCCTATCTGAAAGTCTGATAAACGTCGGAAAAATGACTAAGTCCAAAAAAAAAATTTTTTCAACTTTTTTCAATTTTACCCCCGTGTGATATATATTCTACCCACACACATTTGGAACTCTCCTGGGGTACCCTCACACATATTTTTCCCTCATTTAGTGGATATTTTCACAAAAAAGTGAAATTTTCAAAAATCCAGAAAATTGCCTGAAAACGACTATCAAGGACTCATTGGGCGAATCGCTCTGGAACTGAAATCGGAACGCTCACTGACATGTCCCCTATCTGAAAGTCTGATAAACGTCGGAAAAATGACTAAGTCCAAAAAAAAAGAAATTTTTCAACTTTTTTCAATTTTACCCCCATGGGATATATATTCTACCCACACACATTTGGAACTCTCCTGGGGTACCCTCACACATATTATTCCCTCATTTAGTGGATATTTTCACAAAAAAGTGAAATTTTCAAAAATCCAAAATATTGGCTGAAAACGACTAAATATCAAGGACTCATTGGGCAAATCGCTCTGGAACTGAAGTTGGAACGCTCACTGACATTTGCCCTATCTGAAAGTCTGATAAACGTCGGAAAAATGACTAAGTCCAAAAAAAAAATTTTTTCAACTTTTTTCAATTTTACCCCCGTGTGATATATATTCTACCCACACACATTTGGTACTCTCCTGGGGTACCCTCACAAATATTTTTCCCTCATTTAGTGGATATTTTCACAAAAAAGTGAAATTTTCAAAAATCCAAAATATTGGCCGAAAACGACTAAATATCAAGGACTCATTGGGCGAATCGCTCTGGAACTGAAGTCGGAATGCTCACTGACATTTGCCCTATCTGAAAGTCTGATAAACGCCGGAAAAATGACTAAGTCCAAAAAAAAAATTTTTTTCAACTTTTTTCAATTTTACCCCCGTGTGATATATATTCTACCCATACACATTTGGAACTCTCCTGGGGTACCCTCACACATATTTTTCCCTCATTTAGTGGATATTTTCACAAAAAAGTGAAATTTTCAAAAATCCAGAGAATTGGCTGAAAACAACTAAATATCAAGGACTCATTGGGCGAATCACTCTGGAACTGAATTCGGAATGCTCACTGACATTTGCCCTATCTGAAAGTCTGATAAAAGCCGGAAAAATGACTAAGTCCAAAAAAAAAATGTTTTCAATTTTTTCAATTTTATCCCCGTGTGATATATATTCTACCCACACACATTTGGAACTCTCCTGGGGTAACATCACACATATTATTCCCTCATTTAGTGGATATTTTCACAAAAAAAGTGAAATTTTCAAAAATCCAGAAAATTGAATGAAAACGACTAAATATCAAGGACTCATTGGGCGAATCGCTCTGGAACTGAAATCGGAACGCTCACTGACATTTGCCCTATCTGAAAGTCTGATAAACGCCGGAAAAATGACTATGCCAAAAAAAAAAGTTTTTCAACTTTTTTCAATTTTACCCCCGTGGGATATATATTCTACCCACACACATTTGGAACTCTCCTGGGGTACCCTCACACATATTATTCCCTCATTTAGTGGATATTTTCACAAAAAAGTGAAATTTTCAAAAATCCAAAATATTGGCTGAAAACGACTAAATATCAAGGACTCATTGGGCGAATCGCTCTGGAACTGAAGTCGGAATGCTCACTGACATTTGCCCTATCTGAAAGTCTGATAAACGCCGGAAAAATGACTAAGTCCAAAAAAAAAATTTTTTCAACTTTTTTCAATTTTACCCCCGTGTGATATATATTCTACCCACACACATTTGGAACTCTCCTGGGGTACCCTCACACATATTTTTCCCTCATTTAGTGGATATTTTCACAAAAAAGTGAAATTTTCAAAAATCCAGAAAATTGCCTGAAATCGACTATCAAGGACTCATTGGGCGAATCGCTCTGGAACTGAAATCGGAATGCTCACTGACATTTGCCCTATCTGAAAGTCTGATAAACGCCGGAAAAATGACTAAGTCCAAAAAAAAAATTTTTTCAACTTTTTTCAATTTTACCCCCGTGGGATATATATTCTACCCACACACATTTGGAACTCTCCTGGGGTACCCTCACACATATTATTCCCTCATTTAGTGGATATTTTCACAAAAAAGTGAAATTTTCAAAAATCCAAAATATTGGCTGAAAACGACTAGATATCAAGGACTCATTGGGCGAATCGCTCTGGAACTGAAGTCGGAACGCTCACTGACATTTGCCCTATCTGAAAGTCTGATAAACGCCGGAAAAATGACTAAGTCCAAAAAAAAAGAAATTTTTCAACTTTTTTCAATTTTACCCCCGTGTGATATATATTCTACCCACACACATTTGGAACTGTCCTGGGGTAACATCACACATATTATTCCCTCATTTAGTGGATATTTTCACAAAAAAGTGAAATTTTCAAAAATCCAGAAAATTGGATGAAAACGACTAAATATCAAGGACTCATTGGGCGAATCGCTCTGGAACTGAAATCGTAACGCTCACTGACATTTGCCCTATCTGAAAGTCTGATAAACGCCGGAAAAATGACTAAGTCCAAAAAAAAAATGTTTTCAACTTTTTTCAATTTTACCCCCGTAGGATACATATTCTACCCACAGACATTTGGAACTCTCCTGGGGTAACCTGACACATATTATTCCCTGATTTAGTGGATATTTTCACAAATAAGTGAAATTTTCAAAAATCCAGAAAATTGCCTGAAAACGACTAACTATCATGGGCTCATTGGGCGAATCACTCTGGAACTGACATTGGAACGCTCACTGACATTTCCCCTATCTGAAAGTCTGATAAACACTGGAAAAATGACTAAGTCCAAAAAAAAAATGTTTTCAACTTTTTTCAATTTTACCCCCGTGGGATATATATTCTACCCACACACATTTGGAACTCTCCTGGGGTACCCTCACACATATTATTCCCTGAATTAGTGGATATTTTCACAAAAAAGTGAAATTTTCAAAAATCCAGAAAATTGCCTGAAAACGACTATCAAGGACTCATTGGGCGAATCGCTCTGGAACTGAAATCGGAATGCTCACTGACATTTGCCCTATCTGAAAGTCTGATAAACGCCGGAAAAATGACTAAGTCCAAAAAAAAAATTTTTTCAACTTTTTTCAATTTTACCCCCGTGGGATATATATTCTACCCACACACATTTGGTACTCTCCTGGGGTACCCTCACACATATTATTCCCTCATTTATTGGATATTTTCACAAAAAAGTGAAATTTTCAAAAATCCAAAATATTGGCTGAAAACGACTAAATATCAAGGACTCATTGGGCGAATCGCTCTGGAACTGAAGTCGGAATGCTCACTGACATTTGCCCTATCTGAAAGTCTGATAAACGCCGGAAAAATGACTAAGTCCAAAAAAAAAAGTTTTTCAACTTTTTTCAATTTTACCCCCGTGGGATATATATTCTACCCACACACATTTGGAACTCTCCTGGGGTACCCTCACACATATTATTCCCTCATTTAGTGGATATTTTCACAAAAAAGTGAAATTTTCAAAAATCCAAAATATTGGCTGAAAACGACTAGATATCAAGGACTCATTGGGTGAATCGCTCTGGAACTGAAGTCGGAACGCTCACTGACATTTGCCCTATCTGAAAGTCTGATAAACGCCGGAAAAATGACTAAGTCCAAAAAAAAAATTTTTTCAACTTTTTTCAATTTTACCCCCGTGTGATATATATTCTACCCATACACATTTGGAACTCTCCTGGGGTACCCTCACACATATTTTTCCCTCATTTAGTGGATATTTTCACAAAAAAGTGAAATTTTCAAAAATCCAGAAAATTGCCTGAAATCGACTATCAAGGACTCATTGGGCGAATCGCTCTGGAACTGAAATCGGAATGCTCACTGACATTTGCCCTATCTGAAAGTCTGATAAACGCCGGAAAAATGACTAAGTCCAAAAAAAAAATTTTTTCAACTTTTTTCAATTTTACCCCCGTGGGATATATATTCTACCCACACACATTTGGAACTCTCCTGGGGTACCCTCACACATATTATTCCCTCATTTAGTGGATATTTTCACAAAAAAGTGAAATTTTCAAAAATCCAAAATATTGGCTGAAAACGACTAGATATCAAGGACTCATTGGGCGAATCGCTCTGGAACTGAAGTCGGAACGCTCACTGACATTTGCCCTATCTGAAAGTCTGATAAACGCCGGAAAAATGACTAAGTCCAAAAAAAAAGAAATTTTTCAACTTTTTTCAATTTTACCCCCGTGTGATATATATTCTACCCACAGACATTTGGAACTCTCCTGGGGTACCCTCACACATATTATTCCCTGATTTAGTGGATATTTTCACAAAAAAGTGAAATTTTCAAAAATCCAAAATATTGGCTGAAAACGACTAAATATCAATGACTCATTGGGCGAATCACTCTGGAACTGAAATCGGAATGCTCACTGACATTTGCCTTATCTGAAAGTCTGATAAAAGCCGGAAAAATGACTAAGTCCAAAAAAAAAATGTTTTCAATTTTTTCAATTTTATCCCCGTGTGATATATATTCTACCCACACACATTTGGAACTCTCCTGGGGTAACATCACACATATTATTCCCTCATTTAGTGGATATTTTCACAAAAAAGTGAAATTTTCAAAAATCCAGAAAATTGGATGAAAACGACTAAATATCAAGGACTCATTGGGCGAATCGCTCTGGAACTGAAATCGTAACGCTCACTGACATTTGCCCTATCTGAAAGTCTGATAAACGCCGGAAAAATGACTAAGTCCAAAAAAAAAATGTTTTCAACTTTTTTCAATTTTACCCCCGTGGGATATATATTCTACCCACACACATTTGGAACTCTCCTGGGGTACCCTCACACATATTATTCCCTGAATTAGTGGATATTTTCACAAAAAAGTGAAATTTTCAAAAATCCAGAAAATTGCCTGAAAACGACTATCAAGGACTCATTGGGCGAATCGCTCTGGAACTGAAATCGGAATGCTCACTGACATTTGCCCTATCTGAAAGTCTGATAAACGCCGGAAAAATGACTAAGTCCAAAAAAAAAATTTTTTCAACTTTTTTCAATTTTACCCCCGTGGGATATATATTCTACCCACACACATTTGGTACTCTCCTGGGGTACCCTCACACATATTATTCCCTCATTTATTGGATATTTTCACAAAAAAGTGAAATTTTCAAAAATCCAAAATATTGGCTGAAAACGACTAAATATCAAGGACTCATTGGGCGAATCGCTCTGGAACTGAAGTCGGAATGCTCACTGACATTTGCCCTATCTGAAAGTCTGATAAACGCCGGAAAAATGACTAAGTCCAAAAAAAAAAGTTTTTCAACTTTTTTCAATTTTACCCCCGTGGGATATATATTCTACCCACACACATTTGGAACTCTCCTGGGGTACCCTCACACATATTATTCCCTCATTTAGTGGATATTTTCACAAAAAAGTGAAATTTTCAAAAATCCAAAATATTGGCTGAAAACGACTAGATATCAAGGACTCATTGGGTGAATCGCTCTGGAACTGAAGTCGGAACGCTCACTGACATTTGCCCTATCTGAAAGTCTGATAAACGCCGGAAAAATGACTAAGTCCAAAAAAAAAATTTTTTCAACTTTTTTCAATTTTACCCCCGTGTGATATATATTCTACCCATACACATTTGGAACTCTCCTGGGGTACCCTCACACATATTTTTCCCTCATTTTGTGGATATTTTCACAAAAAAGTGAAATTTTCAAAAATCCAGAAAATTGCCTGAAAACGACTATCAAGGACTCATTGGGCGAATCGCTCTGGAACTGAAATCGGAACGCTCACTGACATGTCCCCTATCTGAAAGTCTGATAAACGTCGGAAAAATGACTAAGTCCAAAAAAAAAGAAATTTTTCAACTTTTTTCAATTTTACCCCCATGGGATATATATTCTACCCACACACATTTGGAACTCTCCTGGGGTACCCTCACACATATTTTCCCTCATTTAGTGGATATTTTCACAAAAAAGTGAAATTTTCAAAAATCCAGAAAATTGGCTGAAAACGACTATCAAGGACTCATTGGGCGAATCGCTCTGGAACTGAAATCGGAATGCTCACTGACATTTGCCCTATCTGAAAGTCTGATAAACGTCGGAAAAATGACTAAGTCCAAAAAAAAAATTTTTTCAACTTTTTTCAATTTTACCCCCGTGTGATATATATTCTACCCACACACATTTGGAACTCTCCTGGGGTACCCTCACACATATTTTTCCCTCATTTAGTGGATATTTTCACAAAAAAGTGAAATTTTCAAAAATCCAGAAAATTGCCTGAAAACGACTATCAAGGACTCATTGGGCGAATCGCTCTGGATCTGAAATCGGAACGCTCACTGACATGTCCCCTATCTGAAAGTCTGATAAACGTCAGAAAAATGACTAAGTCCAAAAAAAAAGTTTTTCAACTTTTTTCAATTTTACCCCCGTGGGATATATATTCTACCCACACACATTTGGTACTCTCCTGGGGTACCCTCACACATATTATTCCCTCATTTATTGGATATTTTCACAAAAAAACGAAATTTTCAAAAATCCAAAATATTGGCTGAAAACGACTAAATATCAAGGACACATTGGGCGAATCGCTCTGGAACTGAAGTCGGAATGCTCATTGACATTTGCCCTATCTGAAAGTCTGATAAACGCCGGAAAAATGACTAAGTCCAAAAAAAAAATTTTTTCAACTTTTTTCAATTTTACCCCCGTGTGATATATATTCTACCCATACACATTTGGAACTCTCCTGGGGTACCCTCACACATATTTTTCCCTCATTTAGTGGATATTTTCACAAAAAAGTGAAATTTTCAAAAATCCAGAAAATTGCCTGAAAACGACTATCAAGGACTCATTGGGCGAATCGCTCAGGAACTGAAATCGGAACGCTCACTGACATGTCCCCTATCTGAAAGTCTGATAAACGTCGGAAAAATGACTAAGTCCAAAAAAAAAGAAATTTTTCAACTTTTTTCAATTTTACCCCCATGGGATATATATTCTACCCACACACATTTGGAACTCTCCTGGGGTACCCTCAGACATATTATTCCCTCATTTAGTGGATATTTTCACAAAAAAGTGAAATTTTCAAAAATCCAAAATATTGGCTGAAAACGACTAAATATCAAGGACTCATTGGGCGAATCGCTCTGGAACTGAAGTCGGAACGCTCACTGACATTTGCCCTATCTGAAAGTCTGATAAACGCCGGAAAAATGACTAAGTCCAAAAAAAAACTTTCTTCAACTTTTTTCAATTTTACCCCCGTGTGATATATATTCTACCCACACACATTTGGTACTCTCCTGGGGTACCCTCACAAATATTTTTCCCTCATTTAGTGGATATTTTCACAAAAAAGTGAAATTTTCAAAAATCCAAAATATTGGCCGAAAACGACTAAATATCAAGGACTCATTGGGCGAATCGCTCTGGAACTGAAGTCGGAATGCTCACTGACATTTGCCCTATCTGAAAGTCTGATAAACGCCGGAAAAATGACTAAGTCCAAAAAAAAATTTTTTCAACTTTTTTCAATTTTACCCCCGTGTGATATATATTCTACCCATACACATTTGGAACTCTCCTGGGGTACCCTCACACATATTTTTCCCTCATTTAGTGGATATTTTCACAAAAAAGTGAAATTTTCAAAAATCCAGAAAATTGGCTGAAAACGACTATCAAGGACTCATTGGGCGAATCGCTCTGGAACTGAAATCGGAATGCTCACTGACATTTGCCCTATCTGAAAGTCTGATAAACGTCGGAAAAATGACTAAGTCCAAAAAAAAAATTTTTTCAACTTTTTTCAATTTTACCCCCGTGTGATATATATTCTACCCACACACATTTGGAACTCTCCTGGGGTACCCTCACACATATTTTTCCCTCATTTAGTGGATATTTTCACAAAAAAGTGAAATTTTCAAAAATCCAGAAAATTGCCTGAAAACGACTATCAAGGACTCATTGGGCGAATCGCTTTGGATCTGAAATCGGAACGCTCACTGACATGTCCCCTATCTGAAAGTCTGATAAACGTCGGAAAAATGACTAAGTCCAAAAAAAAAGAAATTTTTCAACTTTTTTCAATTTTACCCCCATGGGATATATATTCTACCCACACACATTTGGAACTCTCCTGGGGTACCCTCACACATATTATTCCCTCATTTAGTGGATATTTTCACAAAAAAGTGAAATTTTCAAAAATCCAAAATATTGGCTGAAAACGACTAAATATCAAGGACTCATTGGGCGAATCGCTCTGGAACTGAAGTTGGAACGCTCACTGACATTTGCCGTATCTGAAAGTCTGATAAACGTCGGAAAAATGACTAAGTCCAAAAAAAAAATTTTTTCAACTTTTTTCAATTTTACCCCCGTGTGATATATATTCTACCCACACACATTTGGTACTCTCCTGGGGTACCCTCACAAATATTTTTCCCTCATTTAGTGGATATTTTCACAAAAAAGTGAAATTTTCAAAAATCCAGAAAATTGGCTGAAAACGACTATCAAGGACTCATTGGGCAAATCGCTCTGGAACTGAAATCGGAATGCTCACTGACATTTGCCCTATCTGAAAGTCTGATAAACGCCGGAAAAATGACTAAGTCCAAAAAAAAAATTTTTTCAACTTTTTTCAATTTTACCCCCGTGTGATATATATTCTACCCATACACATTTGGAACTCTCCTGGGGTACCCTCACACATATTTTTCCCTCATTTAGTGGATATTTTCACAAAAAAGTGAAATTTTCAAAAATCCAGAAAATTGGCTGAAAACGACTATCAAGGAATCATTGGGCGAATCGCTCTGGAACTGAAATCGGAATGCTCACTGACATTTGCCCTATCTGAAAGTCTGATAAACGTCGGAAAAATGACTAAGTCCAAAAAAAAAAATTTTTCAACTTTTTTCAATTTTACCCCCGTGTGATATATATTCTACCCACACACATTTGGAACTCTCCTGGGGTACCCTCACACATATTTTTCCCCTCATTTAGTGGATATTTTCACAAAAAAGTGAAATTTTCAAAAATCCAGAAAATTGCCTGAAAACGACTATCAAGGACTCATTGGGCGAATCGCTCTGGAACTGAAATCGGAACGCTCACTGACATGTCCCCTATCTGAAAGTCTGATAAACGTCGGAAAAATGACTAAGTCCAAAAAAAAAGAAATTTTTCAACTTTTTTCAATTTTACCCCCATGGGATATATATTCTACCCACACACATTTGGAACTCTCCTGGGGTACCCTCACACATATTTTTCCCTCATTTAGTGGATATTTTCACAAAAAAGTGAAATTTTCAAAAATCCAAAATATTGGCCGAAAACGACTAAATATCAAGGACTCATTGGGCGAATCGCTCTGGAACTGAAGTCGGAATGCTCACTGACATTTGCCCTATCTGAAAGTCTGATAAAAGTCGGAAAAATGACTAAGTCTAAAAAAAAAGTTTTTCAACTTTTTTCAATTTTACCCCCGTGGGATATATATTCTACCCACACACATTTGGTACTCTCCTGGGGTACCCTCACACATATTATTCCCTCATTTATTGGATATTTTCACAAAAAAACGAAATTTTCAAAAATCCAAAATATTGGCTGAAAACGACTAAATATCAAGGACACATTGGGCGAATCGCTCTGGAACTGAAGTCGGAATGCTCATTGACATTTGCCCTATCTGAAAGTCTGATAAATGCCGGAAAAATGACTAAGTCCAAAAAAAAAATGTTTTCAACTTTTTTCAATTTTACCCCCGTGTGATATATATTCTACCCACACACATTTGGAACTCTCCTGGGGTACCCTCACACATATTTTTCCCTCATTTAGTGGATATTTTCACAAAAAAGTGAAATTTTCAAAAATCCAGAAAATTGGCTGAAAACGACTATCAAGGACTCATTGGGCGAATCGCTCTGGAACTGAAATCGGAATGCTCACTGACATTTGCCCTATCTGAAAGTCTGATAAACGCCGGAAAAATGACTAAGTCCAAAAAAAAAATTTTTTTCAACTTTTTTCAATTTTACCCCCGTGTGATATATATTCTACCCATACACATTTGGAACTCTCCTGGGGTACCCTCACATATATTTTTCCCTCATTTAGTGGATATTTTCACAAAAAAGTGAAATTTTCAAAAATCCAGAAAATTGGCTGAAAACGACTATCAAGGACTCATTGGGCAAATCGCTCTGGAACTGAAATCGGAATGCTCACTGACATTTGCCCTATCTGAAAGTCTGATAAACGTCGGAAAAATGACTAAGTCCAAAAAAAAAGAAATTTTTCAACTTTTTTGAATTTTACCCCCATGGGATATATATTCTACCCACACACATTTGGAACTCTCCTGGGGTACCCTCACACATATTATTCCCTCATTTAGTGGATATTTTCACAAAAAAGTGAAATTTTCAAAAATCCAAAATATTGGCTGAAAACGACTAAATATCAAGGACTCATTGGGCGAATCGCTCTGGAACTGAAGTCGGAACGCTCACTGACATTTGCCCTATCTGAAAGTCTGATAAACGCCGGAAAAATGACTAAGTCCAAAAAAAAACTTTTTTCAACTTTTTTCAATTTTACCCCCGTGTGATATATATTCTACCCACACACATTTGGTACTCTCCTGGGGTACCCTCACAAATATTTTTGCCTCATTTAGTGGATATTTTCACAAAAAAGTGAAATTTTCAAAAATCCAAAATATTGGCCGAAAACGACTAAATATCAAGGACTCATTGGGCGAATCGCTCTGGAACTGAAATCGGAATGCTCACTGACATTTGCCCTATCTGAAAGTCTGATAAACGCCGGAAAAATGACTAAGTCCAAAAAAAAAAGTTTTTCAACTTTTTTCAATTTTACCCCCGTGGGATATATATTCTACCCACACACATTTGGTACTCTCCTGGGGTACCCTCACACATATTATTCCCTCATTTATTGGATATTTTCACAAAAAAGTGAAATTTTCAAAAATCCAAAATATTGGCTGAAAACGACTAAATATCAAGGACTCATTGGGCAAATCGCTCTGGAACTGAAGTCGGAACGCTCACTGACATTTGCCCTCTCTGAAAGTCTGATAAACGCCGGAAAAATGACTAAGTCCAAAAAAAACCTTTTTTCAACTTTTTTCAATTTTACCCCCGTGTGATATATATTCTACCCATACACATTTGGAACTCTCCTGGGGTACCCTCACACATATTTTTCCCTCATTTAGAGGAAATTTTCACAAAAAAGTGAAATTTTCAAAAATCCAGAAAATTGGCTGAAAATGACTAAATATCAAGGACTCATTGGGCGAATCGCTCTGGAACTGAAATCGGAACGCTCACTGACATTTGCCCTATCTGAAAGTCTGATAAATGTCGGAAAAAATGACTAAGTCCAAAAAAAAAATTTTTTCTACTTTTTTCAATTTTACCCCCGTGTGATATATATTCTACCCACACACATTTGGAACTCTCCTGGGGTACCCTCACACATATTTTTCCCTCATTTAGTGGATATTTTCACAAAAAAGTGAAATTTTCAAAAATCCAGAAAATGGTCTGAAAACGACTATCAAGAACGACTATCAAGGACTCATTGGGCGAATCGCTCTGGAACTGAAATCGGAACGCTCACTGACATTTGCCCTATCTGAAAGTCTGATAAACGTCGGAAAAAATGACTAAGTCCAAAAAAAAAATGTTTTCAACTTTTTTCAATTTTACCCCCGTGTGATATATATTCTACCCACACACATTTGGTACTCTCCTGGGGTACCCTCACAAATATTTTTCCCGCATTTAGTGGATATTTTCACAAAAAAGTGAAATTTTCAAAAATCCAAAATATTGGCCGAAAACGACTAAATATCAAGGACTCATTGGGCGAATCGCTCTGGAACTGAAATCGGAACGCTCACTGACATTTGCCCTATCTGAAAGTCTGATAAACGCCGGAAAAATGACTAAGTCCAAAAAAAAAAAGTTTTTCAACTTTTTTCAATTTTACCCCCGTGGGATATATATTCTACCCACACACATTTGGAACTCTCCTGGGGTACCCTCACACATATTTTTCCCTCATTTAGTGGATATTTTCACAAAAAAGTGAAATTTTCAAAAATCCAGAAAATTGCCTGAAAACGACTATCAAGGACTCATTGGGCGAATCGCTCTGGAACTGAAAACGGAACGCTCACTGACATGTCCCCTATCTGAAAGTCTGATAAACGTCGGAAAAATGACTAAGTCCAAAAAAAAAGAAATTTTTCAACTTTTTTCAATTTTACCCCCATGGGATATATATTCTACCCACACACATTTGGAACTCTCCTGGGGTACCCTCACACATATTATTCCCTCATTTAGTGGATATTTTCACAAAAAAGTGAAATTTTCAAAAATCCAAAATATTGGCTGAAAACGACTAAATATCAAGGACTCATTGGGCGAATCGCTCTGGAACTGAAGTCGGAATGCTCACTGACATTTGCCCTATCTGAAAGTCTGATAAACGCCGGAAAAATGACTAAGTCCAAAAAAAACCTTTTTTCAACTTTTTTCAATTTTACCCCCGTGTGATATATATTCTACCCACACACATTTGGTACTCTCCTGGGGTACCCTAACTAATATTTTTGCCTCATTTAGTGGATATTTTCACAAAAAAGTGAAATTTTCAAAAATCCAAAATATTGGCCGAAAACGACTAAATATCAAGGACTCATTGGGCGAATCGCTCTGGAACTGAAGTCGGAATGCTCACTGACATTTGCCCTCTCTGAAAGTCTGATAAACGCCGGAAAAATGACTAAGTCCAAAAAAAACCTTTTTTCAACTTTTTTCAATTTTACCCCCGTGTGATATATATTCTACCCACACACATTTGGAACTCTCCTGGGGTACCCTCACACATATTTTTCCCTCATTTAGTGGATATTTTCACAAAAAAGTGAAATTTTCAAAAATCCAGAAAATTGGCTGAAAACGACTATCAAGGACTCATTGGGCGAATCGCTCTGGAACTGAAATCGAAATGCTCACTGACATTTGCCCTATCTGAAAGTCTGATAAACGCCGGAAAAATGACCAAGTCCAAAAAAAAAATTTTTTCAACTTTTTTCAATTTTACCCCCGTGTGATATATATTCTACCCACACACATTTGGTACTCTCCTGGGGTACCCTCACAAATATTTTTCCCTCATTTAGTGGATATTTTCACAAAAAAGTGAAATTTTCAAGAATCCAAAATATTGGCCGAAAACGACTAAATATCAAGGACTCATTGGGCGAATCGCTCTGGAACTGAAGTCGGAATGCTCACTGACATTTGCCCTATCTGAAAGTCTGATAAACGCCGGAAAAATGACTAAGTCCAAAAAAAAATTTTTTTCAACTTTTTTCAATTTTACCCCCGTGTGATATATATTCTACCCATACACATTTGGAACTCTCCTGGGGTACCCTCACACATATTTTTCCCTCATTTAGAGGAAATTTTCACAAAAAAGTGAAATTTTCAAAAATCCAGAAAATGGTCTGAAAACGACTATCAAGAACGACTATCAAGGACTCATTGGGCGAATCGCTCTGGAACTGAAATCGGAACGCTCACTGACATTTGCCCTATCTGAAAGTCTGATAAACGTCGGAAAAAATGACTAAGTCCAAAAAAAAAATGTTTTCAACTTTTTTCAATTTTACCCCCGTGTGATATATATTCTACCCACACACATTTGGTACTCTCCTGGGGTACCCTCACAAATATTTTTCCCGCATTTAGTGGATATTTTCACAAAAAAGTGAAATTTTCAAAAATCCAAAATATTGGCCGAAAACGACTAAATATCAAGGACTCATTGGGCGAATCGCTCTGGAACTGAAGTCGGAATGCTCACTGACATTTGCCCTATCTGAAAGTCTGATAAACGCCGGAAAAATGACTAAGTCCAAAAAAAAATTTTTTTCAACTTTTTTCAATTTTACCCCCGTGTGATATATATTCTACCCATACACATTTGGAACTCTCCTGGGGTACCCTCACACATATTTTTCCCTCATTTAGAGGAAATTTTCACAAAAAAGTGAAATTTTCAAAAATCCAGAAAATGGTCTGAAAACGACTATCAAGAACGACTATCAAGGACTCATTGGGCGAATCGCTCTGGAACTGAAATCGGAACGCTCACTGACATTTGCCCTATCTGAAAGTCTGATAAACGTCGGAAAAAATGACTAAGTCCAAAAAAAAAATGTTTTCAACTTTTTTCAATTTTACCCCCGTGTGATATATATTCTACCCACACACATTTGGTACTCTCCTGGGGTACCCTCACAAATATTTTTCCCGCATTTAGTGGATATTTTCACAAAAAAGTGAAATTTTCAAAAATCCAAAATATTGGCCGAAAACGACTAAATATCAAGGACTCATTGGGCGAATCGCTCTGGAACTGAAATCGGAACGCTCACTGACATTTGCCCTATCTGAAAGTCTGATAAACGCCGGAAAAATGACTAAGTCCAAAAAAAAAAAGTTTTTCAACTTTTTTCAATTTTACCCCCGTGGGATATATATTCTACCCACACACATTTGGAACTCTCCTGGGGTACCCTCACACATATTTTTCCCTCATTTAGTGGATATTTTCACAAAAAAGTGAAATTTTCAAAAATCCAGAAAATTGCCTGAAAACGACTATCAAGGACTCATTGGGCGAATCGCTCTGGAACTGAAAACGGAACGCTCACTGACATGTCCCCTATCTGAAAGTCTGATAAACGTCGGAAAAATGACTAAGTCCAAAAAAAAAGAAATTTTTCAACTTTTTTCAATTTTACCCCCATGGGATATATATTCTACCCACACACATTTGGAACTCTCCTGGGGTACCCTCACACATATTATTCCCTCATTTAGTGGATATTTTCACAAAAAAGTGAAATTTTCAAAAATCCAAAATATTGGCTGAAAACGACTAAATATCAAGGACTCATTGGGCGAATCGCTCTGGAACTGAAGTCGGAATGCTCACTGACATTTGCCCTATCTGAAAGTCTGATAAACGCCGGAAAAATGACTAAGTCCAAAAAAAAAAGTTTTTCAACTTTTTTCAATTTTACCCCCGTGGGATATATATTCTACCCACACACATTTGGTACTCTCCTGGGGTACCCTCACACATATTATTCCCTCATTTATTGGATATTTTCACAAAAAAGTGAAATTTTCAAAAATCCAAAATATTGGCTGAAAACGACTAAATATCAAGGACTCATTGGGCAAATCGCTCTGGAACTGAAGTCGGAACGCTCACTGACATTTGCCCTCTCTGAAAGTCTGATAAACGCCGGAAAAATGACTAAGTCCAAAAAAAACCTTTTTTCAACTTTTTTCAATTTTACCCCCGTGTGATATATATTCTACCCATACACATTTGGAACTCTCCTGGGGTACCCTCACACATATTTTTCCCTCATTTAGAGGAAATTTTCACAAAAAAGTGAAATTTTCAAAAATCCAGAAAATTGGCTGAAAATGACTAAATATCAAGGACTCATTGGGCGAATCGCTCTGGAACTGAAATCGGAACGCTCACTGACATTTGCCCTATCTGAAAGTCTGATAAATGTCGGAAAAAATGACTAAGTCCAAAAAAAAAATTTTTTCTACTTTTTTCAATTTTACCCCCGTGTGATATATATTCTACCCACACACATTTGGAACTCTCCTGGGGTACCCTCACACATATTTTTCCCTCATTTAGTGGATATTTTCACAAAAAAGTGAAATTTTCAAAAATCCAGAAAATGGTCTGAAAACGACTATCAAGAACGACTATCAAGGACTCATTGGGCGAATCGCTCTGGAACTGAAATCGGAACGCTCACTGACATTTGCCCTATCTGAAAGTCTGATAAACGTCGGAAAAAATGACTAAGTCCAAAAAAAAAATGTTTTCAACTTTTTTCAATTTTACCCCCGTGTGATATATATTCTACCCACACACATTTGGTACTCTCCTGGGGTACCCTCACAAATATTTTTCCCGCATTTAGTGGATATTTTCACAAAAAAGTGAAATTTTCAAAAATCCAAAATATTGGCCGAAAACGACTAAATATCAAGGACTCATTGGGCGAATCGCTCTGGAACTGAAATCGGAACGCTCACTGACATTTGCCCTATCTGAAAGTCTGATAAACGCCGGAAAAATGACTAAGTCCAAAAAAAAAAAGTTTTTCAACTTTTTTCAATTTTACCCCCGTGGGATATATATTCTACCCACACACATTTGGAACTCTCCTGGGGTACCCTCACACATATTTTTCCCTCATTTAGTGGATATTTTCACAAAAAAGTGAAATTTTCAAAAATCCAGAAAATTGCCTGAAAACGACTATCAAGGACTCATTGGGCGAATCGCTCTGGAACTGAAAACGGAACGCTCACTGACATGTCCCCTATCTGAAAGTCTGATAAACGTCGGAAAAATGACTAAGTCCAAAAAAAAAGAAATTTTTCAACTTTTTTCAATTTTACCCCCATGGGATATATATTCTACCCACACACATTTGGAACTCTCCTGGGGTACCCTCACACATATTATTCCCTCATTTAGTGGATATTTTCACAAAAAAGTGAAATTTTCAAAAATCCAAAATATTGGCTGAAAACGACTAAATATCAAGGACTCATTGGGCGAATCGCTCTGGAACTGAAGTCGGAATGCTCACTGACATTTGCCCTATCTGAAAGTCTGATAAACGCCGGAAAAATGACTAAGTCCAAAAAAAAAAATTTTTCAACTTTTTTGAATTTTACCCCCGTGTGATATATATTCTACCCATACACATTTGGAACTCTCCTGGGGTACCCTCACACATATTATTCCCTCATTTATTGGATATTTTCACAAAAAAGTGAAATTTTCAAAAATCCAAAATATTGGCTGAAAACGACTAAATATCAAGGACTCATTGGGCAAATCGCTCTGGAACTGAAGTCGGAACGCTCACTGACATTTGCCCTCTCTGAAAGTCTGATAAACGCCGGAAAAATGACTAAGTCCAAAAAAAACCTTTTTTCAACTTTTTTCAATTTTACCCCCGTGTAATATATATTCTACCCACACACATTTGGTACTCTCCTGGGGTACCCTAACTAATATTTTTGCCTCATTTAGTGGATATTTTCACAAAAAAGTGAAATTTTCAAAAATCCAAAATATTGGCCGAAAACGACTAAATATCAAGGACTCATTGGGCGAATCGCTCTGGAACTGAAGTCGGAATGCTCACTGACATTTGCCCTCTCTGAAAGTCTGATAAACGCCGGAAAAATGACTAAGTCCAAAAAAAACCTTTTTTCAACTTTTTTCAATTTTACCCCCGTGTGATATATATTCTACCCACACACATTTGGAACTCTCCTGGGGTACCCTCACACATATTTTTCCCTCATTTAGTGGATATTTTCACAAAAAAGTGAAATTTTCAAAAATCCAGAAAATTGGCTGAAAACGACTATCAAGGACTCATTGGGCGAATCGCTCTGGAACTGAAATCGAAATGCTCACTGACATTTGCCCTATCTGAAAGTCTGATAAACGCCGGAAAAATGACCAAGTCCAAAAAAAAAATTTTTTCAACTTTTTTCAATTTTACCCCCGTGTGATATATATTCTACCCACACACATTTGGTACTCTCCTGGGGTACCCTCACAAATATTTTTCCCTCATTTAGTGGATATTTTCACAAAAAAGTGAAATTTTCAAGAATCCAAAATATTGGCCGAAAACGACTAAATATCAAGGACTCATTGGGCGAATCGCTCTGGAACTGAAGTCGGAATGCTCACTGACATTTGCCCTATCTGAAAGTCTGATAAACGCCGGAAAAATGACTAAGTCCAAAAAAAAATTTTTTTCAACTTTTTTCAATTTTACCCCCGTGTGATATATATTCTACCCATACACATTTGGAACTCTCCTGGGGTACCCTCACACATATTTTTCCCTCATTTAGAGGAAATTTTCACAAAAAAGTGAAATTTTCAAAAATCCAGAAAATGGTCTGAAAACGACTATCAAGAACGACTATGAAGGACTCATTGGGCGAATCGCTCTGGAACTGAAATCGGAACGCTCACTGACATTTGCCCTATCTGAAAGTCTGATAAACGTCGGAAAAAATGACTAAGTCCAAAAAAAAAATGTTTTCAACTTTTTTCAATTTTACCCCCGTGTGATATATATTCTACCCACACACATTTGGTACTCTCCTGGGGTACCCTCACAAATATTTTTCCCGCATTTAGTGGATATTTTCACAAAAAAGTGAAATTTTCAAAAATCCAAAATATTGGCCGAAAACGACTAAATATCAAGGACTCATTGGGCGAATCGCTCTGGAACTGAAATCGGAACGCTCACTGACATTTGCCCTATCTGAAAGTCTGATAAACGCCGGAAAAATGACTAAGTCCAAAAAAAAAAAGTTTTTCAACTTTTTTCAATTTTACCCCCGTGGGATATATATTCTACCCACACACATTTGGAACTCTCCTGGGGTACCCTCACACATATTTTTCCCTCATTTAGTGGATATTTTCACAAAAAAGTGAAATTTTCAAAAGTCCAGAAAATTGTCTGAAAACGACTATCAAGGACTCATTGGGCGAATCGCTCTGGAACTGAAATCGGAATGCTCACTGACATTTCCCCTATCTGAAAGTCTGATAAACGTCGGAAAAATGACTAAGTCCAAAAAAAAAATTTTTTTCAACTTTTTTCAATTTTACCCCCGTGTGATATATATTCTACCCACACACATTTGGAACTCTCCTGGGGTACCCTCACACATATTTTTCCCTCATTTAGTGGATATTTTCACAAAAAAGTGAAATTTTCAAAAATCCAGAAAATTGCCTGAAAACGACTATCAAGGACTCATTGGGCGAATCGCTCTGGAACTGAAAACGGAACGCTCACTGACATGTCCCCTATCTGAAAGTCTGATAAACGTCGGAAAAATGACTAAGTCCAAAAAAAAAGAAATTTTTCAACTTTTTTCAATTTTACCCCCATGGGATATATATTCTACCCACACACATTTGGAACTCTCCTGGGGTACCCTCACACATATTATTCCCTCATTTAGTGGATATTTTCACAAAAAAGTGAAATTTTCAAAAATCCAAAATATTGGCTGAAAACGACTAAATATCAAGGACTCATTGGGCGAATCGCTCTGGAACTGAAGTCGGAATGCTCACTGACATTTGCCCTATCTGAAAGTCTGATAAACGCCGGAAAAATGACTAAGTCCAAAAAAAAAAATTTTTCAACTTTTTTGAATTTTACCCCCGTGTGATATATATTCTACCCATACACATTTGGAACTCTCCTGGGGTACCCTCACACATATTTTTCCCTCATTTAGAGGATATTTTCACAAAAAAGTGAAATTTTCAAAAATCTAGAAAATTCCCTGAAAACGACTAAATATCAAGGACTTATTGGGCGAATCGCTCTGGAACTGAAATCGGAACGCTCACTGTCATTTGCCCTATCTGAAAGTCTGATAAACGCCGGAAAAATGACTAAGTCCAAAAAAAAATTTTTTTCTACTTTTTTCAATTTTACCCCCGTGGGATATATATTCTACCCACACACATTTGGTACTCTCCAGGGGTACCCTCACACATATTATTCCCTCATTTATTGGATATTTTCACAAAAAAGTGAAATTTTCAAAAATCCAAAATATTGGCTGAAAACGACTAAATATCAAGGACACATTGGGCGAATCGCTCTGGAACTGAAGTCGGAATGCTCACTGACATTTGCCCTATCTGAAAGTCTGATAAACGCCGGAAAAATGACTAAGTCCAAAAAAAAAAGTTTTTCAACTTTTTTCAATTTTACCCCCGTGGGATATATATTCTACCCACACACATTTGGAACTCTCCTGGGGTACCCTCACACATATTATTCCCTCATTTAGTGGATATTTTCACAAAAAAGTGAAATTTTCAAAAATCCAAAATATTGGCTGAAAACGACTAGATATCAAGGACTCATTGGGTGAATCGCTCTGGAACTGAAGTCGGAATGCTCACTGACATTTGCCCTATCTGAAAGCCTGATAAAAGTCGGAAAAATGACTAAGTCCAAAAAAAAAGAAATTTTTCAACTTTTTTCAATTTTACCCCCATGGGATATATATTCTACCCACACACATTTGGAACTCTCCTGGGGTACATTCACACATATTATTCCCTCATTTATTGGATATTTTCACAAAAAAGTGAAATTTTCAAAAATCCAGAAAATTGGCTGAAAACGACTATCAAGGAATCATTGGGCGAATCGCTCTGGAACTGAAATCGGAACGCTCACTGACATGTCCCCTATCTGAAAGTCTGATAAACGTCGGAAAAATGACTAAGTCCAAAAAAAAAGAAATTTTTCAACTTTTTTCAATTTTACCCCCATGGGATATATATTCTACCCACACACATTTGGAACTCTCCTGGGGTACCCTCACACATATTTTTCCCTCATTTAGTGGATATTTTCACAAAAAAGTGAAATTTTCAAAAATCCAAAATATTGGCCGAAAACGACTAAATATCAAGGACTCATTGGGCGAATCGCTCTGGAACTGAAGTCGGAATGCTCACTGACATTTGCCCTATCTGAAAGTCTGATAAACGCCAGAAAAATGACTAAGTCCAAAAAAAAAATTTTTTTCAACTTTTTTCAATTTTACCCCCGTGTGATATATATTCTACCCATACACATTTGGAACTCTCCTGGGGTACCCTCACACATATTTTTCCCTCATTTAGTGGATATTTTCACAAAAAAGTGAAATTTTCAAAAATCCAGAAAATTGGCTGAAAACGACTATCAAGGACTCATTGGGCGAATCGCTCTGGAACTGAAATCGGAATGCTCACTGACATTTGCCCTATCTGAAAGCCTGATAAAAGTCGGAAAAATGACTAAGTCCAAAAAAAAAGAAATTTTTCAACTTTTTTCAATTTTACCCCCATGGGATATATATTCTACCCACACACATTTGGAACTCTCCTGGGGTACCCTCACACATATTATTCCCTCATTTATTGGATATTTTCACAAAAAAGTGAAATTTTCAAAAATCCAGAAAATTGGCTGAAAACGACTATCAAGGACTCATTGGGCAAATCGCTCTGGAACTGAAATCGGAATGCTCACTGACATTTGCCCTATCTGAAAGTCTGATAAACGTCGGAAAAATGACTAAGTCCAAAAAAAAAGTTTTTCAACTTTTTTCAATTTTACCCCCGTGGGATATATATTCTACCCACACACATTTGGTACTCTCCTGGGGTACCCTCACACATATTATTCCCTCATTTATTGGATATTTTCACAAAAAAACGAAATTTTCAAAAATCCAAAATATTGGCTGAAAACGAGTAAATATCAAGGACACATTGGGCGAATCGCTCTGGAACTGAAGTCGGAATGCTCATTGACATTTGCCCTATCTGAAAGTCTGATAAATGCCGGAAAAATGACTAAGTCCAAAAAAAAAATGTTTTCAACTTTTTTCAATTTTACCCCCGTGTGATATATATTCTACCCACACACATTTGGAACTCTCCTGGGGTACCCTCACACATATTTTTCCCTCATTTAGTGGATATTTTCACAAAAAAGTGAAATTTTCAAAAATCCAGAAAATTGGCTGAAAACGACTATCAAGGACTCATTGGGCGAATCGCTCTGGAACTGAAATCGGAATGCTCACTGACATTTGGCATATCTGAAAGCCTGATAAAAGTCGGAAAAATGACTAAGTCCAAAAAAAAAGAAATTTTTCAACTTTTTTCAATTTTACCCCCATGGGATATATATTCTACCCACACACATTTGGAACTCTCCTGGGGTACCCTCACACATATTATTCCCTCATTTAGTGGATATTTTCACAAAAAAGTGAAATTTTCAAAAATCCAAAATATTGGCTGAAAACGACTAAATATCAAGGACTCATTGGGCGAATTGCTCTAGAACTGAAGTCGGAACGCTCACTGACATTTGCCCTATCTGAAAGTCTGATAAACGCCGGAAAAATGACTAAGTCCAAAAAAAAACTTTTTTCAACTTTTTTCAATTTTACCCCCGTGTGATATATATTCTACCCACACACATTTGGTACTCTCCTGGGGTACCCTCACAAATATTTTTCCCTCATTTAGTGGATATTTTCACAAAAAAGTGAAATTTTCAAAAATCCAAAATATTGGCCGAAAACGACTAAATATCAAGGACTCATTGGGCGAATCGCTCTGGAACTGAAGTCGGAATGCTCACTGACATTTGCCCTATCTGAAAGTCTGATAAACGCCGGAAAAATGACTAAGTCCAAAAAAAAAATTTTTTTCAACTTTTTTCAATTTTACCCCCGTGTGATATATATTCTACCCATACACATTTGGAACTCTCCTGGGGTACCCTCACACATATTTTTCCCTCATTTAGTGGATATTTTCACAAAAAAGTGAAATTTTCAAAAATCCAGAAAATTGGCTGAAAACGACTATCAAGGACTCATTGGGCGAATCGCTCTGGAACTGAAATCAGAATGCTCACTGACATTTGCCCTATCTGAAAGCCTGATAAAAGTCGGAAAAATGACTAAGTCCAAAAAAAATGAAATTTTTCAACTTTTTTCAATTTTACCCCCATGGGATATATATTCTACCCACACACATTTGGAACTCTCCTGGGGTACCCTCACACATATTATTCCCTCATTTATTGGATATTTTCACAAAAAAGTGAAATTTTCAAAAATCCAGAAAATTGGCTGAAAACGACTATCAAGGACTCATTGGGCAAATCGCTCTGGAACTGAAATCGGAATGCTCACTGACATTTGCCCTATCTGAAAGTCTGATAAACGTCGGAAAAATGACTAAGTCCAAAAAAAAAGTTTTTCAACTTTTTTCAATTTTACCCCCGTGGGATATATATTCTACCCACACACATTTGGTACTCTCCTGGGGTACCCTCACACATATTATTCCCTCATTTATTGGATATTTTCACAAAAAAACGAAATTTTCAAAAATCCAAAATATTGGCTGAAAACGACTAAATATCAAGGACACATTGGGCGAATCGCTCTGGAACTGAAGTCGGAATGCTCATTGACATTTGCCCTATCTGAAAGTCTGATAAATGCCGGAAAAATGACTAAGTCCAAAAAAAAAATGTTTTCAACTTTTTTCAATTTTACCCCCGTGTGATATATATTCTACCCACACACATTTGGAACTCTCCTGGGGTACCCTCACACATATTTTTCCCTCATTTAGTGGATATTTTCACAAAAAAGTGAAATTTTCAAAAATCCAGAAAATTGGCTGAAAACGACTATCAAGGACTCATTGGGCGAATCGCTCTGGAACTGAAATCGGAATGCTCACTGACATTTGCCCTATCTGAAAGTCTGATAAACGCCGGAAAAATGACTAAGTCCAAAAAAAAAATTTTTTTCAACTTTTTTCAATTTTACCCCCGTGTGATATATATTCTACCCATACACATTTGGAACTCTCCTGGGGTACCCTCACATATATTTTTCCCTCATTTAGTGGATATTTTCACAAAAAAGTGAAATTTTCAAAAATCCAGAAAATTGGCTGAAAACGACTATCAAGGACTCATTGGGCAAATCGCTCTGGAACTGAAATCGGAATGCTCACTGACATTTGCCCTATCTGAAAGTCTGATAAACGCCGGAAAAATGACTAAGTCCAAAAAAAAAATTTTTTTCAACTTTTTTCAATTTTACCCCCGTGTGATATATATTCTACCCATACACATTTGGAACTCTCCTGGGGTACCCTCACATATATTTTTCCCTCATTTAGTGGATATTTTCACAAAAAAGTGAAATTTTCAAAAATCCAAAATATTGGCTGAAAACGACTAAATATCAAGGACTCATTGGGCGAATCGCTCTGGAACTGAAGTCGGAACGCTCACTGACATTTGCCCTATCTGAAAGTCTGATAAACGCCGGAAAAATGACTAAGTCCAAAAAAAAACTTTTTTCAACTTTTTTCAATTTTACCCCCGTGTGATATATATTCTACCCACACACATTTGGTACTCTCCTGGGGTACCCTCACAAATATTTTTGCCTCATTTAGTGGATATTTTCACAAAAAAGTGAAATTTTCAAAAATCCAAAATATTGGCCGAAAACGACTAAATATCAAGGACTCATTGGGCGAATCGCTCTGGAACTGAAGTCGGAATGCTCACTGACATTTGCCCTATCTGAAAGTCTGATAAACGCCGGAAAAATGACTAAGTCCAAAAAAAAAAGTTTTTCAACTTTTTTCAATTTTACCCCCGTGGGATATATATTCTACCCACACACATTTGGTACTCTCCTGGGGTACCCTCACACATATTATTCCCTCATTTATTGGATATTTTCACAAAAAAGTGAAATTTTCAAAAATCCAAAATATTGGCTGAAAACGACTAAATATCAAGGACTCATTGGGCAAATCGCTCTGGAACTGAAGTCGGAACGCTCACTGACATTTGCCCTCTCTGAAAGTCTGATAAACGCCGGAAAAATGACTAAGTCCAAAAAAAACCTTTTTTCAACTTTTTTCAATTTTACCCCCGTGTAATATATATTCTACCCACACACATTTGGTACTCTCCTGGGGTACCCTAACTAATATTTTTGCCTCATTTAGTGGATATTTTCACAAAAAAGTGAAATTTTCAAAAATCCAAAATATTGGCCGAAAACGACTAAATATCAAGGACTCATTGGGCGAATCGCTCTGGAACTGAAGTCGGAATGCTCACTGACATTTGCCCTCTCTGAAAGTCTGATAAACGCCGGAAAAATGACTAAGTCCAAAAAAAACCTTTTTTCAACTTTTTTCAATTTTACCCCCGTGTGATATATATTCTACCCACACACATTTGGAACTCTCCTGGGGTACCCTCACACATATTTTTCCCTCATTTAGTGGATATTTTCACAAAAAAGTGAAATTTTCAAAAATCCAGAAAATTGGCTGAAAACGACTATCAAGGACTCATTGGGCGAATCGCTCTGGAACTGAAATCGAAATGCTCACTGACATTTGCCCTATCTGAAAGTCTGATAAACGCCGGAAAAATGACCAAGTCCAAAAAAAAAATTTTTTCAACTTTTTTCAATTTTACCCCCGTGTGATATATATTCTACCCACACACATTTGGTACTCTCCTGGGGTACCCTCACAAATATTTTTCCCTCATTTAGTGGATATTTTCACAAAAAAGTGAAATTTTCAAGAATCCAAAATATTGGCCGAAAACGACTAAATATCAAGGACTCATTGGGCGAATCGCTCTGGAACTGAAGTCGGAATGCTCACTGACATTTGCCCTATCTGAAAGTCTGATAAACGCCGGAAAAATGACTAAGTCCAAAAAAAAATTTTTTTCAACTTTTTTCAATTTTACCCCCGTGTGATATATATTCTACCCATACACATTTGGAACTCTCCTGGGGTACCCTCACACATATTTTTCCCTCATTTAGAGGAAATTTTCACAAAAAAGTGAAATTTTCAAAAATCCAGAAAATTGGCTGAAAATGACTAAATATCAAGGACTCATTGGGCGAATCGCTCTGGAACTGAAATCGGAACGCTCACTGACATTTGCCCTATCTGAAAGTCTGATAAATGTCGGAAAAAATGACTAAGTCCAAAAAAAAAATTTTTTCTACTTTTTTCAATTTTACCCCCGTGTGATATATATTCTACCCACACACATTTGGAACTCTCCTGGGGTACCCTCACACATATTTTTCCCTCATTTAGTGGATATTTTCACAAAAAAGTGAAATTTTCAAAAATCCAGAAAATGGTCTGAAAACGACTATCAAGAACGACTATCAAGGACTCATTGGGCGAATCGCTCTGGAACTGAAATCGGAACGCTCACTGACATTTGCCCTATCTGAAAGTCTGATAAACGTCGGAAAAAATGACTAAGTCCAAAAAAAAAATGTTTTCAACTTTTTTCAATTTTACCCCCGTGTGATATATATTCTACCCACACACATTTGGTACTCTCCTGGGGTACCCTCACAAATATTTTTCCCGCATTTAGTGGATATTTTCACAAAAAAGTGAAATTTTCAAAAATCCAAAATATTGGCCGAAAACGACTAAATATCAAGGACTCATTGGGCGAATCGCTCTGGAACTGAAGTCGGAATGCTCACTGACATTTGCCCTCTCTGAAAGTCTGATAAACGCCGGAAAAATGACTAAGTCCAAAAAAAACCTTTTTTCAACTTTTTTCAATTTTACCCCCGTGTGATATATATTCTACCCACACACATTTGGAACTCTCCTGGGGTACCCTCACACATATTTTTCCCTCATTTAGTGGATATTTTCACAAAAAAGTGAAATTTTCAAAAATCCAGAAAATTGGCTGAAAACGACTATCAAGGACTCATTGGGCGAATCGCTCTGGAACTGAAATCGAAATGCTCACTGACATTTGCCCTATCTGAAAGTCTGATAAACGCCGGAAAAATGACCAAGTCCAAAAAAAAAATTTTTTCAACTTTTTTCAATTTTACCCCCGTGTGATATATATTCTACCCACACACATTTGGTACTCTCCTGGGGTACCCTCACAAATATTTTTCCCTCATTTAGTGGATATTTTCACAAAAAAGTGAAATTTTCAAGAATCCAAAATATTGGCCGAAAACGACTAAATATCAAGGACTCATTGGGCGAATCGCTCTGGAACTGAAGTCGGAATGCTCACTGACATTTGCCCTATCTGAAAGTCTGATAAACGCCGGAAAAATGACTAAGTCCAAAAAAAAATTTTTTTCAACTTTTTTCAATTTTACCCCCGTGTGATATATATTCTACCCATACACATTTGGAACTCTCCTGGGGTACCCTCACACATATTTTTCCCTCATTTAGAGGAAATTTTCACAAAAAAGTGAAATTTTCAAAAATCCAGAAAATTGGCTGAAAATGACTAAATATCAAGGACTCATTGGGCGAATCGCTCTGGAACTGAAATCGGAACGCTCACTGACATTTGCCCTATCTGAAAGTCTGATAAATGTCGGAAAAAATGACTAAGTCCAAAAAAAAAATTTTTTCTACTTTTTTCAATTTTACCCCCGTGTGATATATATTCTACCCACACACATTTGGAACTCTCCTGGGGTACCCTCACACATATTTTTCCCTCATTTAGTGGATATTTTCACAAAAAAGTGAAATTTTCAAAAATCCAGAAAATGGTCTGAAAACGACTATCAAGAACGACTATCAAGGACTCATTGGGCGAATCGCTCTGGAACTGAAATCGGAACGCTCACTGACATTTGCCCTATCTGAAAGTCTGATAAACGTCGGAAAAAATGACTAAGTCCAAAAAAAAAATGTTTTCAACTTTTTTCAATTTTACCCCCGTGTGATATATATTCTACCCACACACATTTGGTACTCTCCTGGGGTACCCTCACAAATATTTTTCCCGCATTTAGTGGATATTTTCACAAAAAAGTGAAATTTTCAAAAATCCAAAATATTGGCCGAAAACGACTAAATATCAAGGACTCATTGGGCGAATCGCTCTGGAACTGAAGTCGGAATGCACACTGACATTTGCCCTATCTGAAAGTCTGATAAACGCCGGAAAAATGACTAAGTCCAAAAAAAAAATTTTTTCAACTTTTTTCAATTTTACCCCCGTGTGATATATATTCTACCCATACACATTTGGAACTCTCCTGGCGTACCCTCACACATATTTTTCCCTCATTTATAGGATATTTTCACAAAAAAGTGAAATTTTCAAAAATCCAGAAAATTGGCTGAAAACGACTAAATATCAAGGACTCATTGGGCGAATCGCTCTGGAACTGAAATCGGAACGCTCACTGACATTTGCCCTATCTGAAAGTCTGATAAACGCCGGAAAAATGACTAAGTCCAAAAAAAAAAAGTTTTTCAACTTTTTTCAATTTTACCCCCGTGGGATATATATTCTACCCACACACATTTGGAACTCTCCTGGGGTACCCTCACACATATTTTTCCCTCATTTAGTGGATATTTTCACAAAAAAGTGAAATTTTCAAAAGTCCAGAAAATTGTCTGAAAACGACTATCAAGGACTCATTGGGCGAATCGCTCTGGAACTGAAATCGGAATGCTCACTGACATTTCCCCTATCTGAAAGTCTGATAAACGTCGGAAAAATGACTAAGTCCAAAAAAAAAATTTTTTTCAACTTTTTTCAATTTTACCCCCGTGTGATATATATTCTACCCACACACATTTGGAACTCTCCTGGGGTACCCTCACACATATTTTTCCCTCATTTAGTGGATATTTTCACAAAAAAGTGAAATTTTCAAAAATCCAGAAAATTGCCTGAAAACGACTATCAAGGACTCATTGGGCGAATCGCTCTGGAACTGAAAACGGAACGCTCACTGACATGTCCCCTATCTGAAAGTCTGATAAACGTCGGAAAAATGACTAAGTCCAAAAAAAAAGAAATTTTTCAACTTTTTTCAATTTTACCCCCATGGGATATATATTCTACCCACACACATTTGGAACTCTCCTGGGGTACCCTCACACATATTATTCCCTCATTTAGTGGATATTTTCACAAAAAAGTGAAATTTTCAAAAATCCAAAATATTGGCTGAAAACGACTAAATATCAAGGACTCATTGGGCGAATCGCTCTGGAACTGAAGTCGGAATGCTCACTGACATTTGCCCTATCTGAAAGTCTGATAAACGCCGGAAAAATGACTAAGTCCAAAAAAAAAAATTTTTCAACTTTTTTGAATTTTACCCCCGTGTGATATATATTCTACCCATACACATTTGGAACTCTCCTGGGGTACCCTCACACATATTTTTCCCTCATTTAGAGGATATTTTCACAAAAAAGTGAAATTTTCAAAAATCTAGAAAATTCCCTGAAAACGACTAAATATCAAGGACTTATTGGGCAAATCGCTCTGGAACTGAAATCGGAACGCTCACTGTCATTTGCCCTATCTGAAAGTCTGATAAACGCCGGAAAAATGACTAAGTCCAAAAAAAAAATTTTTTCTACTTTTTTCAATTTTACCCCCGTGGGATATATATTCTACCCACACACATTTGGTACTCTCCAGGGGTACCCTCACACATATTATTCCCTCATTTATTGGATATTTTCACAAAAAAGTGAAATTTTCAAAAATCCAAAATATTGGCTGAAAACGACTAAATATCAAGGACACATTGGGCGAATCGCTCTGGAACTGAAGTCGGAATGCTCATTGACATTTGCCCTATCTGAAAGTCTGATAAACGCCGGAAAAATGACTAAGTCCAAAAAAAAAATGTTTTCAACTTTTTTCAATTTTACCCCCGTGTGATATATATTCTACCCACACACATTTGGAACTCTCCTGGGGTACCCTCACACATATTTTTCCCTCATTTAGTGGATATTTTCACAAAAAAGTGACATTTTCAAAAATCCAGAAAATTGGCTGAAAACGATTATCAAGGACTCATTGGGCGAATCGCTCTGGAACTGAAATCGGAATGCTCACTGACATTTGCCCTTTCTGAAAGTCTGATAAACGTCGGAAAAATGACTAAGTCCAAAAAAAAATTTTTTTTAACTTTTTTCAATTTTACCCCCGTGTGATATATATTCTACCCACACACATTTGGAACTCTCCTGGGGTACCCTCACACATATTTTTCCCTCATTTAGTGGATATTTTCACAAAAAAGTGAAATTTTCAAAAATCCAGAAAATTGGCTGAAAACGACTATCAAGGACTCATTGGGCGAATCGCTCTGGAACTGAAATCGAAATGCTCACTGACATTTGCCCTATCTGAAAGTCTGATAAACGCCGGAAAAATGACTAAGTCCAAAAAAAAAATTTTTTCAACTTTTTTCAATTTTACCCCCGTGTGATATATATTCTACCCACACACATTTGGTACTCTCCTGGGGTACCCTCACAAATATTTTTCCCTCATTTAGTGGATATTTTCACAAAAAAGTGAAATTTTCAAGAATCCAAAATATTGGCCGAAAACGACTAAATATCAAGGACTCATTGGGCGAATCGCTCTGGAACTGAAATCGGAACGCTCACTGACATTTGCCCTATCTGAAAGTCTGATAAACGTCGGAAAAAATGACTAAGTCCAAAAAAAAATTTTTTTCTACTTTTTTCAATTTTACCCCCGTGTGATATATATTCTACCCACACACATTTGGAACTCTCCTGGGGTACCCTCACACATATTTTTCCCTCATTTAGTGGATATTTTCACAAAAAAGTGAAATTTTCAAAAATCCAGAAAATTGCCTGAAAACGACTATCAAGGACTCATTGGGCGAATCGCTCTGGAACTGAAATCGGAATGCTCACTGACATTTGCCCTATCTGAAAGTCTGATAAACGCCGGAAAAATGACTAAGTCCAAAAAAAAAATTTTTTCAACTTTTTTCAATTTTACCCCCGTGTGATATATATTCTACCCACACACATTTGGTACTCTCCTGGGGTACCCTCACAAATATTTTTCCCTCATTTAGTGGATATTTTCACAAAAAAGTGAAATTTTCAAGAATCCAAAATATTGGCCGAAAACGACTAAATATCAAGGACTCATTGGGCGAATCGCTCTGGAACTGAAGTCGGAATGCTCACTGACATTTGCCCTATCTGAAAGTCTGATAAACGCCGGAAAAATGACTAAGTCCAAAAAAAAATTTTTTTCAACTTTTTTCAATTTTACCCCCGTGTGATATATATTCTACCCATACACATTTGGAACTCTCCTGGGGTACCCTCACACATATTTTTCCCTCATTTAGAGGATATTTTCACAAAAAAGTGAAATTTTCAAAAATCCAGAAAATTGGCTGAAAATGACTAAATATCAAGGACTCATTGGGCGAATCGCTCTGGAACTGAAATCGGAACGCTCACTGACATTTGCCCTATCTGAAAGTCTGATAAATGTCGGAAAAAATGACTAAGTCCAAAAAAAAAATTTTTTCTTCTTTTTTCAATTTTACCCCCGTGTGATATATATTCTACCCACACACATTTGGAACTCTCCTGGGGTACCCTCACACATATTTTTCCCTCATTTAGTGGATATTTTCACAAAAAAGTGAAATTTTCAAAAATCCAGAAAATGGTCTGAAAACGACTATCAAGAACGACTATCAAGGACTCATTGGGCGAATCGCTCTGGAACTGAAATCGGAACGCTCACTGACATTTGCCCTATCTGAAAGTCTGATAAACGTCGGAAAAAATGACTAAGTCCAAAAAAAAAATGTTTTCAACTTTTTTCAATTTTACCCCCGTGTGATATATATTCTACCCATACACATTTGGAACTCTCCTGGCGTACCCTCACACATATTTTTCCCTCATTTATAGGATATTTTCACAAAAAAGTGAAATTTTCAAAAATCCAGAATATTGACTGAAAACGACTAAATATCAAGGACTCATTGGGCGAATCGCTCTGGAACTGAAATCGGAACGCTCACTGACATTTGCCCTATCTGAAAGTCTGATAAACGCCGGAAAAATGACTAAGTCCAAAAAAAAAAAGTTTTTCAACTTTTTTCAATTTTACCCCCGTGGGATATATATTCTACCCACACACATTTGGAACTCTCCTGGGGTACCCTCACACATATTTTTCCCTCATTTAGTGGATATTTTCACAAAAAAGTGAAATTTTCAAAAATCCAAAATATTGGCTGAAAACGACTAAATATCAAGGACTCATTGGGCGAATCGCTCTGGAACTGAAGTCGGAATGCTCACTGACATTTGCCCTATCTGAAAGTCTGATAAACGCCGGAAAAATGACTAAGTCCAAAAAAAAAATGTTTTCAACTTTTTTCAATTTTACCCCCGTGTGATATATATTCTACCCACACACATTTGGAACTCTCCTGGGGTACCCTCACACATATTTTTCCCTCATTTAGTGGATATTTTCACAAAAAAGTGACATTTTCAAAAATCCAGAAAATTGGCTGAAAACGATTATCAAGGACTCATTGGGCGAATCGCTCTGGAACTGAAATCGGAATGCTCACTGACATTTGCCCTATCTGAAAGTCTGATAAACGTCGGAAAAATGACTAAGTCCAAAAAAAAAATTTTTTCAACTTTTTTCAATTTTACCCCCGTGTGATATATATTCTACCCACACACATTTGGAACTCTCCTGGGGTACCCTCACACATATTTTTCCCTCATTTAGTGGATATTTTCACAAAAAAGTGAAATTTTCAAAAATCCAGAAAATTGGCTGAAAACGACTATCAAGGACTCATTGGGCGAATCGCTCTGGAACTGAAATCGAAATGCTCACTGACATTTGCCCTATCTGAAAGTCTGATAAACGCCGGAAAAATGACTAAGTCCAAAAAAAAAGAAATTTTTCAACTTTTTTCAATTTTACCCCCATGGGATATATATTCTACCCACACACATTTGGAACTCTCCTGGGGTACCCTCACACATATTATTCCCTCATTTAGTGGATATTTTCACAAAAAAGTGAAATTTTCAAAAATCCAAAATATTGGCTGAAAACGACTAAATATCAAGGACTCATTGGGCGAATCGCTCTGGAACTGAAGTCGGAATGCTCACTGACATTTGCCCTATCTGAAAGTCTGATAAACGCCGGAAAAATGACTAAGTCCAAAAAAAAAAATTTTTCAACTTTTTTGAATTTTACCCCCGTGTGATATATATTCTACCCATACACATTTGGAACTCTCCTGGGGTACCCTCACACATATTTTTCCCTCATTTAGAGGATATTTTCACAAAAAAGTGAAATTTTCAAAAATCTAGAAAATTCCCTGAAAACGTCTAAATATCAAGGACTTATTGGGCGAATCGCTCTGGAACTGAAATCGGAACGCTCACTGTCATTTGCCCTATCTGAAAGTCTGATAAACGCCGGAAAAATGACTAAGTCCAAAAAAAAAATTTTTTCTACTTTTTTCAATTTTACCCCCGTGGGATATATATTCTACCCACACACATTTGGTACTCTCCAGGGGTACCCTCACACATATTATTCCCTCATTTATTGGATATTTTCACAAAAAAGTGAAATTTTCAAAAATCCAAAATATTGGCTGAAAACGACTAAATATCAAGGACACATTGGGCGAATCGCTCTGGAACTGAAGTCGGAATGCTCATTGACATTTGCCCTATCTGAAAGTCTGATAAACGCCGGAAAAATGACTAAGTCCAAAAAAAAAATGTTTTCAACTTTTTTCAATTTTACCCCCGTGTGATATATATTCTACCCACACACATTTGGAACTCTCCTGGGGTACCCTCACACATATTTTTCCCTCATTTAGTGGATATTTTCACAAAAAAGTGACATTTTCAAAAATCCAGAAAATTGGCTGAAAACGATTATCAAGGACTCATTGGGCGAATCGCTCTGGAACTGAAATCGGAATGCTCACTGACATTTGCCCTATCTGAAAGTCTGATAAACGTCGGAAAAATGACTAAGTCCAAAAAAAAAATTTTTTCAACTTTTTTCAATTTTACCCCCGTGTGATATATATTCTACCCACACACATTTGGAACTCTCCTGGGGTACCCTTACACATATTTTTCCCTCATTTAGTGGATATTTTCACAAAAAAGTGAAATTTTCAAAAATCCAGAAAATTGGCTGAAAACGACTATCAAGGACTCATTGGGCGAATCGCTCTGGAACTGAAATCGAAATGCTCACTGACATTTGCCCTATCTGAAAGTCTGATAAACGCCGGAAAAATGACTAAGTCCAAAAAAAAAATTTTTTCAACTTTTTTCAATTTTACCCCCGTGTGATATATATTCTACCCACACACATTTGGTACTCTCCTGGGGTACCCTCACAAATATTTTTCCCTCATTTAGTGGATATTTTCACAAAAAAGTGAAATTTTCAAGAATCCAAAATATTGGCCGAAAACGACTAAATATCAAGGACTCATTGGGCGAATCGCTCTGGAACTGAAATCGGAACGCTCACTGACATTTGCCCTCTCTGAAAGTCTGATAAACGTCGGAAAAAATGACTAAGTCCAAAAAAAAATTTTTTTCTACTTTTTTCAATTTTACCCCCGTGTGATATATATTCTACCCACACACATTTGGAACTCTCCTGGGGTACCCTCACACATATTTTTCCCTCCTTTAGTGGATATTTTCACAAAAAAGTGAAATTTTCAAAAATCCAGAAAATTGCCTGAAAACGACTATCAAGGACTCATTGGGCGAATCGCTCTGGAACTGAAATCGGAATGCTCACTGACATTTGCCCTATCTGAAAGTCTGATAAACGCCGGAAAAATGACTAAGTCCAAAAGAAAAATTTTTTCAACTTTTTTCAATTTTACCCCCGTGTGATATATATTCTACCCACACACATTTGATACTCTCCTGGGGTACCCTCACAAATATTTTTCCCTCATTTAGTGGATATTTTCACAAAAAAGTGAAATTTTCAAGAATCCAAAATATTGGCCGAAAACGACTAAATATCAAGGACTCATTGGGCGAATCGCTCTGGAACTGAAGTCGGAATGCTCACTGACATTTGCCCTATCTGAAAGTCTGATAAACGCCGGAAAAATGACTAAGTCCAAAAAAAAATTTTTTTCAACTTTTTTCAATTTTACCCCCGTGTGATATATATTCTACCCATACACATTTGGAACTCTCCTGGGGTACCCTCACACATATTTTTCCCTCATTTAGAGGATATTTTCACAAAAAAGTGAAATTTTCAAAAATCCAGAAAATTGGCTGAAAATGACTAAATATCAAGGACTCATTGGGCGAATCGCTCTGGAACTGAAATCGGAACGCTCACTGACATTTGCCCTATCTGAAAGTCTGATAAATGTCGGAAAAAATGACTAAGTCCAAAAAAAAATTTTTTTCTACTTTTTTCAATTTTACCCCCGTGTGATATATATTCTACCCACACACATTTGGAACTCTCCTGGGGTACCCTCACACATATTTTTCCCTCATTTAGTGGATATTTTCACAAAAAAGTGAAATTTTCAAAAATCCAGAAAATGGTCTGAAAACGACTATCAAGAACGACTATCAAGGACTCATTGGGCGAATCGCTCTGGAACTGAAATCGGAACGCTCACTGACATTTGCCCTATCTGAAAGTCTGATAAACGTCGGAAAAAATGACTAAGTCCAAAAAAAAAATGTTTTCAACTTTTTTCAATTTTACCCCCGTGTGATATATATTCTACCCACACACATTTGGAACTCTCCTGGGGTACCCTCACACATATTTTTCCCTCATTTAGAGGATATTTTCACAAAAAAGTGAAATTTTCAAAAATCCAGAAAATTGGCTGAAAACGACTAAATATCAAGGACTCATTGGGCGAATCGCTCTGGAACTGAAATCGGAACGCTCACTGACATTTGCCCTATCTGAAAGTCTGATAAACGCCGGAAAAATGACTAAGTCCAAAAAAAAAAAGTTTTTCAACTTTTTTCAATTTTACCCCCGTGGGATATATATTCTACCCACACACATTTGGAACTCTCCTGGGGTACCCTCACACATATTTTTCCCTCATTTAGTGGATATTTTCACAAAAAAGTGAAATTTTCAAAAGTCCAGAAAATTGTCTGAAAACGACTATCAAGGACTCATTGGGCGAATCGCTCTGGAACTGAAATCGGAATGCTCACTGACATTTCCCCTATCTGAAAGTCTGATAAACGTCGGAAAAATGACTAAGTCCAAAAAAAAAATTTTTTTCAACTTTTTTCAATTTTACCCCCGTGTGATTTATATTCTACCCACACACATTTGGAACTCTCCTGGGGTACCCTCACACATATTTTTCCCTCATTTAGTGGATATTTTCACAAAAAAGTGAAATTTTCAAAAATCCAGAAAATTGCCTGAAAACGACTATCAAGGACTCATTGGGCGAATCGCTCTGGAACTGAAAACGGAACGCTCACTGACATGTCCCCTATCTGAAAGTCTGATAAACGTCGGAAAAATGACTAAGTCCAAAAAAAAAGAAATTTTTCAACTTTTTTCAATTTTACCCCCATGGGATATATATTCTACCCACACACATTTGGAACTCTCCTGGGGTACCCTCACACATATTATTCCCTCATTTAGTGGATATTTTCACAAAAAAGTGAAATTTTCAAAAATCCAAAATATTGGCTGAAAACGACTAAATATCAAGGACTCATTGGGCGAATCGCTCTGGAACTGAAGTCGGAATGCTCACTGACATTTGCCCTATCTGAAAGTCTGATAAACGCCGGAAAAATGACTAAGTCCAAAAAAAAAAATTTTTCAACTTTTTTGAATTTTACCCCCGTGTGATATATATTCTACCCATACACATTTGGAACTCTCCTGGGGTACCCTCACACATATTTTTCCCTCATTTAGAGGATATTTTCACAAAAAAGTGAAATTTTCAAAAATCTAGAAAATTCCCTGAAAACGACTAAATATCAAGGACTTATTGGGCGAATCGCTCTGGAACTGAAATCGGAACGCTCACTGTCATTTGCCCTATCTGAAAGTCTGATAAACGCCGGAAAAATGACTAAGTCCAAAAAAAAATTTTTTTCTACTTTTTTCAATTTTACCCCCGTGGGATATATATTCTACCCACACACATTTGGTACTCTCCAGGGGTACCCTCACACATATTATTCCCTCATTTATTGGATATTTTCACAAAAAAGTGAAATTTTCAAAAATCCAAAATATTGGCTGAAAACGACTAAATATCAAGGACTCATTGGGTGAATCGCTCTGGAACTGAAATCGGAATGCTCACTGACATTTGCCCTATCTGAAAGTCTGATAAACGTCGGAAAAATGACTAAGTCCAAAAAAAAATTTTTTTTAACTTTTTTCAATTTTACCCCCGTGTGATATATATTCTACCCACACACATTTGGAACTCTCCTGGGGTACCCTCACACATATTTTTCCCTCATTTAGTGGATATTTTCACAAAAAAGTGAAATTTTCAAAAATCCAGAAAATTGGCTGAAAACGACTATCAAGGACTCATTGGGCGAATCGCTCTGGAACTGAAATCGAAATGCTCACTGACATTTGCCCTATCTGAAAGTCTGATAAACGCCGGAAAAATGACTAAGTCCAAAAAAAAAATTTTTTCAACTTTTTTCAATTTTACCCCCGTGTGATATATATTCTACCCACACACATTTGGTACTCTCCTGGGGTACCCTCACAAATATTTTTCCCTCATTTAGTGGATATTTTCACAAAAAAGTGAAATTTTCAAGAATCCAAAATATTGGCCGAAAACGACTAAATATCAAGGACTCATTGGGCGAATCGCTCTGGAACTGAAATCGGAACGCTCACTGACATTTGCCCTATCTGAAAGTCTGATAAACGTCGGAAAAAATGACTAAGTCCAAAAAAAAATTTTTTTCTACTTTTTTCAATTTTACCCCCGTGTGATATATATTCTACCCACACACATTTGGAACTCTCCTGGGGTACCCTCACACATATTTTTCCCTCATTTAGTGGATATTTTCACAAAAAAGTGAAATTTTCAAAAATCCAGAAAATTGCCTGAAAATGACTATCAAGGACTCATTGGGCGAATCGCTCTGGAACTGAAATCGGAATGCTCACTGACATTTGCCCTATCTGAAAGTCTGATAAACGCCGGAAAAATGACTAAGTCCAAAAAAAAAAATTTTTCAACTTTTTTCAATTTTACCCCCGTGTGATATATATTCTACCCACACACATTTGGTACTCTCCTGGGGTACCCTCACAAATATTTTTCCCTCATTTAGTGGATATTTTCACAAAAAAGTGAAATTTTCAAGAATCCAAAATATTGGCCGAAAACGACTAAATATCAAGGACTCATTGGGCGAATCGCTCTGGAACTGAAGTCGGAATGCTCACTGACATTTGCCCTATCTGAAAGTCTGATAAACGCCGGAAAAATGACTAAGTCCAAAAAAAAATTTTTTTCAACTTTTTTCAATTTTACCCCCGTGTGATATATATTCTACCCATACACATTTGGAACTCTCCTGGGGTACCCTCACACATATTTTTCCCTCATTTAGAGGATATTTTCACAAAAAAGTGAAATTTTCAAAAATCCAGAAAATTGGCTGAAAATGACTAAATATCAAGGACTCATTGGGCGAATCGCTCTGGAACTGAAATCGGAACGCTCACTGACATTTGCCCTATCTGAAAGTCTGATAAATGTCGGAAAAAATGACTAAGTAAAAAAAAAAAATTTTTTCTACTTTTTTCAATTTTACCCCCGTGTGATATATATTCTACCCACACACATTTGGAACTCTCCTGGGGTACCCTCACACATATTTTTCCCTCATTTAGTGGATATTTTCACAAAAAAGTGAAATTTTCAAAAATCCAGAAAATGGTCTGAAAACGACTATCAAGAACGACTATCAAGGACTCATTGGGCGAATCGCTCTGGAACTGAAATCGGAACGCTCACTGACATTTGCCCTATCTGAAAGTCTGATAAACGTCGGAAAAAATGACTAAATCCAAAAAAAAAATGTTTTCAACTTTTTTCAATTTTACCCCCGTGTGATATATATTCTACCCACACACATTTGGTACTCTCCTGGGGTACCCTCACAAATATTTTTCCCGCATTTAGTGGATATTTTCACAAAAAAGTGAAATTTTCAAAAATCCAAAATATTGGCCGAAAACGACTAAATATCAAGGACTCATTGGGCGAATCGCTCTGGAACTGAAGTCGGAATGCGCACTGACATTTGCCCTATCTGAAAGTCTGATAAACGCCGGAAAAATGACTAAGTCCAAAAAAAAAATTTTTTCAACTTTTTTCAATTTTACCCCCGTGTGATATATATTCTACCCACACACATTTGGAACTCTCCTGGGGTACCCTCACACATATTTTTCCCTCATTTAGTGGATATTTTCACAAAAAAGTGAAATTTTCAAAAATCCAGAAAATTGGCTGAAAACGACTATCAAGGACTCATTGGGCGAATCGCTCTGGAACTGAAATCGAAATGCTCACTGACATTTGCCCTATCTGAAAGTCTGATAAACGCCGGAAAAATGACTAAGTCCAAAAAAAAAATTTTTTCAACTTTTTTCAATTTTACCCCCGTGTGATATATATTCTACCCACACACATTTGGTACTCTCCTGGGGTACCCTCACAAATATTTTTCCCTCATTTAGTGGATATTTTCACAAAAAAGTGAAATTTTCAAGAATCCAAAATATTGGCCGAAAACGACTAAATATCAAGGACTCATTGGGCGAATCGCTCTGGAACTGAAATCGGAACGCTCACTGACATTTGCCCTATCTGAAAGTCTGATAAACGTCGGAAAAAATGACTAAGTCCAAAAAAAAATTTTTTTCTACTTTTTTCAATTTTACCCCCGTGTGATATATATTCTACCCACACACATTTGGAACTCTCCTGGGGTACCCTCACACATATTTTTCCCTCATTTAGTGGATATTTTCACAAAAAAGTGAAATTTTCAAAAATCCAGAAAATTGCCTGAAAACGACTATCAAGGACTCATTGGGCGAATCGCTCTGGAACTGAAATCGGAATGCTCACTGACATTTGCCCTATCTGAAAGTCTGATAAACGCCGGAAAAATGACTAAGTCCAAAAAAAAAATTTTTTCAACTTTTTTCAATTTTACCCCCGTGTGATATATATTCTACCCACACACATTTGGTACTCTCCTGGGGTACCCTCACAAATATTTTTCCCTCATTTAGTGGATATTTTCACAAAAAAGTGAAATTTTCAAGAATCCAAAATATTGGCCGAAAACGACTAAATATCAAGGACTCATTGGGCGAATCGCTCTGGAACTGAAGTCGGAATGCTCACTGACATTTGCCCTATCTGAAAGTCTGATAAACGCCGGAAAAATGACTAAGTCCAAAAAAAAATTTTTTTCAACTTTTTTCAATTTTACCCCCGTGTGATATATATTCTACCCATACACATTTGGAACTCTCCTGGGGTACCCTCACACATATTTTTCCCTCATTTAGAGGATATTTTCACAAAAAAGTGAAATTTTCAAAAATCCAGAAAATTGGCTGAAAATGACTAAATATCAAGGACTCATTGGGCGAATCGCTCTGGAACTGAAATCGGAACGCTCACTGACATTTGCCCTATCTGAAAGTCTGATAAATGTCGGAAAAAATGACTAAGTCCAAAAAAAAAATTTTTTCTACTTTTTTCAATTTTACCCCCGTGTGATATATATTCTACCCACACACATTTGGAACTCTCCTGGGGTACCCTCACACATATTTTTCCCTCATTTAGTGGATATTTTCACAAAAAAGTGAAATTTTCAAAAATCCAGAAAATGGTCTGAAAACGACTATCAAGAACGACTATCAAGGACTCATTGGGCGAATCGCTCTGGAACTGAAATCGGAACGCTCACTGACATTTGCCCTATCTGAAAGTCTGATAAACGTCGGAAAAAATGACTAAGTCCAAAAAAAAAATGTTTTCAACTTTTTTCAATTTTACCCCCGTGTGATATATATTCTACCCACACACATTTGGTACTCTCCTGGGGTACCCTCACAAATATTTTTCCCGCATTTAGTGGATATTTTCACAAAAAAGTGAAATTTTCAAAAATCCAAAATATTGGCCGAAAACGACTAAATATCAAGGACTCATTGGGCGAATCGCTCTGGAACTGAAGTCGGAATGCGCACTGACATTTGCCCTATCTGAAAGTCTGATAAACGCCGGAAAAATGACTAAGTCCAAAAAAAAAATTTTTTCAACTTTTTTCAATTTTACCCCCGTGTGATATATATTCTACCCATACACATTTGGAACTCTCCTGGCGTACCCTCACACATATTTTTCCCTCATTTATAGGATATTTTCACAAAAAAGTGAAATTTTCAAAAATCCAGAAAATTGGCTGAAAACGACTAAATATCAAGGACTCATTGGGCGAATCGCTCTGGAACTGAAATCGGAACGCTCACTGACATTTGCCCTATCTGAAAGTCTGATAAACTCCGGAAAAATGACAGTCCAAAAAAAAAATGTTTTCAACTTTTTTCAATTTTACCCCCGTGGGATATATATTCTACCCACACACATTTGGAACTCTCCTGGGGTACCCTCACACATATTTTTCCCTCATTTAGTGGATATTTTCACAAAAAAGTGAAATTTTCAAAAATCCAAAATATTGGCTGAAAACGACTAAATATCAAGGACTCATTGGGCGAATCGCTCTGGAACTGAAGTCGGAATCCTCACTGACATTTGCCCTATCTGAAAGTCTGATAAACGCCGGAAAAATGACTAAGTCCAAAAAAAAAATTTTTTCTACTTTTTTCAATTTTACCCCCGTGGGATATATATTCTACCCACACACATTTGGTACTCTCCAGGGGTACCCTCACACATATTATTCCCTCATTTATTGGATATTTTCACAAAAAAGTGAAATTTTCAAAAATCCAAAATATTGGCTGACAACGACTAAATATCAAGGACACATTGGGCGAATCGCTCTGGAACTGAAGTCGGAATGCTCATTGACATTTGCCCTATCTGAAAGTCTGATAAACGCCGGAAAAATGACTAAGTCCAAAAAAAAAATGTTTTCAACTTTTTTCAATTTTACCCCCGTGTGATATATATTCTACCCACACACATTTGGAACTCTCCTGGGGTACCCTCACACATATTTTTCCCTCATTTAGTGGATATTTTCACAAAAAAGTGACATTTTCAAAAATCCAGAAAATTGGCTGAAAATGATTATCAAGGACTCATTGGGCGAATCGCTCTGGAACTGAAATCGGAATGCTCACTGACATTTGCCCTATCTGAAAGTCTGATAAACGTCGGAAAAATGACTAAGTCCAAAAAAAAAATTTTTTCAACTTTTTTCAATTTTACCCCCGTGTGATATATATTCTACCCACACACATTTGGAACTCTCCTGGGGTACCCTCACACATATTTTTCCCTCATTTAGTGGATATTTTCACAAAAAAGTGAAATTTTCAAAAATCCAGAAAATTGGCTGAAAACGACTATCAAGGACTCATTGGGCGAATCGCTCTGGAACTGAAATCGAAATGCTCACTGACATTTGCCCTATCTGAAAGTCTGATAAACGCCGGAAAAATGACTAAGTCCAAAAAAAAAATTTTTTCAACTTTTTTCAATTTTTCCCCCGTGTGATATATATTCTACCCACACACATTTGGTACTCACCTGGGGTACCCTCACAAATATTTTTCCCTCATTTAGTGGATATTTTCACAAAAAAGTGAAATTTTCAAGAATCCAAAATATTGGCCGAAAACGACTAAATATCAAGGACTCATTGGGCGAATCGCTCTGGAACTGAAATCGGAACGCTCACTGACATTTGCCCTATCTGAAAGTCTGATAAATGTCGGAAAAAATGACTAAGTCCAAAAAAAAAAGTTTTTTCTACTTTTTTCAATTTTACCCCCGTGTGATATATATTCTACCCACACACATTTGGAACTCTCCTGGGGTACCCTCACACATATTTTTCCCTCATTTAGTGGATATTTTCACAAAAAAGTGAAATTTTCAAAAATCCAGAAAATTGCCTGAAAACGACTATCAAGGACTCATTGGGCGAATCGCTCTGGAACTGAAAACGGAACGCTCACTGACATGTCCCCTATCTGAAAGTCTGATAAACGTCGGAAAAATGACTAAGTCCAAAAAAAAAGAAATTTTTCAACTTTTTTCAATTTTACCCCCATGGGATATATATTCTACCCACACACATTTGGAACTCTCCTGGGGTACCCTCACACATATTATTCCCTCATTTAGTGGATATTTTCACAAAAAAGTGAAATTTTCAAAAATCCAAAATATTGGCTGAAAACGACTAAATATCAAGGACTCATTGGGCGAATCGCTCTGGAACTGAAGTCGGAATGCTCACTGACATTTGCCCTATCTGAAAGTCTGATAAACGCCGGAAAAATGACTAAGTCCAAAAAAAAAAATTTTTCAACTTTTTTGAATTTTACCCCCGTGTGATATATATTCTACCCATACACATTTGGAACTCTCCTGGGGTACCCTCACACATATTTTTCCCTCATTTAGAGGATATTTTCACAAAAAAGTGAAATTTTCAAAAATCTAGAAAATTCCCTGAAAACGACTAAATATCAAGGACTTATTGGGCGAATCGCTCTGGAACTGAAATCGGAACGCTCACTGTCATTTGCCCTATCTGAAAGTCTGATAAACGCCGGAAAAATGACTAAGTCCAAAAAAAAATTTTTTTCTACTTTTTTCAATTTTACCCCCGTGGGATATATATTCTACCCACACACATTTGGTACTCTCCAGGGGTACCCTCACACATATTATTCCCTCATTTATTGGATATTTTCACAAAAAAGTGAAATTTTCAAAAATCCAAAATATTGGCTGAAAACGACTAAATATCAAGGACACATTGGGCGAATCGCTCTGGAACTGAAGTCGGAATGCTCATTGACATTTGCCCTATCTGAAAGTCTGATAAACGCCGGAAAAATGACTAAGTCCAAAAAAAAAATGTTTTCAACTTTTTTCAATTTTACCCCCGTGTGATATATATTCTACCCACACACATTTGGAACTCTCCTGGGGTACCCTCACACATATTTTTCCCTCATTTAGTGGATATTTTCACAAAAAAGTGAAATTTTCAAAAATCCAGAAAATTGGCTGAAAACGATTATCAAGGACTCATTGGGCGAATCGCTCTGGAACTGAAATCGGAATGCTCACTGACATTTGCCCTATCTGAAAGTCTGATAAACGTCGGAAAAATGACTAAGTCCAAAAAAAAAATTTTTTTAACTTTTTTCAATTTTACCCCCGTGTGATATATATTCTACCCACACACATTTGGAACTCTCCTGGGGTACCCTCACACATATTTTTCCCTCATTTAGTGGATATTTTCACAAAAAAGTGAAATTTTCAAAAATCCAGAAAATTGGCTGAAAACGATTATCAAGGACTCATTGGGCGAATCGCTCTGGAACTGAAATCGGAATGCTCACTGACATTTGCCCTATCTGAAAGTCTGATAAACGTCGGAAAAATGACTAAGTCCAAAAAAAAAATTTTTTTAACTTTTTTCAATTTTACCCCCGTGTGATATATATTCTACCCACACACATTTGGAACTCTCCTGGGGTACCCTCACACATATTTTTCCCTCATTTAGTGGATATTTTCACAAAAAAGTGAAATTTTCAAAAATCCAGAAAATTGGCTGAAAACGACTATCAAGGACTCATTGGGCGAATCGCTCTGGAACTGAAATCGAAATGCTCACTGACATTTGCCCTATCTGAAAGTCTGATAAACGCCGGAAAAATGACTAAGTCCAAAAAAAAAATTTTTTCAACTTTTTTCAATTTTACCCCCGTGTGATATATATTCTACCCACACACATTTGGTACTCTCCTGGGGTACCCTCACAAATATTTTTCCCTCATTTAGTGGATATTTTCACAAAAAAGTGAAATTTTCAAGAATCCAAAATATTGGCCGAAAACGACTAAATATCAAGGACTCATTGGGCGAATCGCTCTGGAACTGAAGTCGGAATGCTCACTGACATTTGCCCTATCTGAAAGTCTGATAAACGCCGGAAAAATGACTAAGTCCAAAAAAAAATTTTTTTCAACTTTTTTCAATTTTACCCCCGTGTGATATATATTCTACCCATACACATTTGGAACTCTCCTGGGGTACCCTCACACATATTTTTCCCTCATTTAGAGGATATTTTCACAAAAAAGTGAAATTTTCAAAAATCCAGAAAATTGGCTGAAAATGACTAAATATCAAGGACTCATTGGGCGAATCGCTCTGGAACTGAAATCGGAACGCTCACTGACATTTGCCCTATCTGAAAGTCTGATAAATGTCGGAAAAAATGACTAAGTCCAAAAAAAAAATTTTTTCTACTTTTTTCAATTTTACCCCCGTGTGATATATATTCTACCCACACACATTTGGAACTCTCCTGGGGTACCCTCACACATATTTTTCCCTCATTTAGTGGATATTTTCACAAAAAAGTGAAATTTTCAAAAATCCAGAAAATGGTCTGAAAACGACTATCAAGAACGACTATCAAGGACTCATTGGGCGAATCGCTCTGGAACTGAAATCGGAACGCTCACTGACATTTGCCCTATCTGAAAGTCTGATAAACGTCGGAAAAAATGACTAAGTCCAAAAAAAAAATGTTTTCAACTTTTTTCAATTTTACCCCCGTGTGATATATATTCTACCCACACACATTTGGTACTCTCCTGGGGTACCCTCACAAATATTTTTCCCTCATTTAGTGGATATTTTCACAAAAAAGTGAAATTTTCAAGAATCCAAAATATTGGCCGAAAACGACTAAATATCAAGGACTCATTGGGCGAATCGCTCTGGAACTGAAATCGGAACGCTCACTGACATTTGCCTTATCTGAAAGTCTGATAAACGTCGGAAAAAATGACTAAGTCCAAAAAAAATTTTTTTTCTACTTTTTTCAATTTTACCCCCGTGTGATATATATTCTACCCACACACATTTGGAACTCTCCTGGGGTACCCTCACACATATTTTTCCCTCATTTAGTGGATATTTTCACAAAAAAGTGAAATTTTCAAAAATCCAGAAAATTGCCTGAAAACGACTATCAAGGACTCATTGGGCGAATCGCTCTGGAACTGAAATCGGAATGCTCACTGACATTTGCCCTATCTGAAAGTCTGATAAACGCCGGAAAAATGACTAAGTCCAAAAAAAAAATTTTTTCAACTTTTTTCAATTTTACCCCCGTGTGATATATATTCTACCCACACACATTTGGTACTCTCCTGGGGTACCCTCACAAATATTTTTCCCTCATTTAGTGGATATTTTCACAAAAATGTGAAATTTTCAAGAATCCAAAATATTGGCCGAAAACGACTAAATATCAAGGACTCATTGGGCGAATCGCTCTGGAACTGAAGTCGGAATGCTCACTGACATTTGCCCTATCTGAAAGTCTGATAAACGCCGGAAAAATGACTAAGTCCAAAAAAAAATTTTTTTCAACTTTTTTCAATTTTACCCCCGTGTGATATATATTCTACCCATACACATTTGGAACTCTCCTGGGGTACCCTCACACATATTTTTCCCTCATTTAGAGGATATTTTCACAAAAAAGTGAAATTTTCAAAAATCCAGAAAATTGGCTGAAAATGACTAAATATCAAGGACTCATTGGGCGAATCGCTCTGGAACTGAAATCGGAACGCTCACTGACATTTGCCCTATCTGAAAGTCTGATAAATGTCGGAAAAAATGACTAAGTCCAAAAAAAAAATTTTTTCTACTTTTTTCAATTTTACCCCCGTGTGATATATATTCTACCCACACACATTTGGAACTCTCCTGGGGTACCCTCACACATATTTTTCCCTCATTTAGTGGATATTTTCACAAAAAAGTGAAATTTTCAAAAATCCAGAAAATGGTCTGAAAACGACTATCAAGAACGACTATCAAGGACTCATTGGGCGAATCGCTCTGGAACTGAAATCGGAACGCTCACTGACATTTGCCCTATCTGAAAGTCTGATAAACGTCGGAAAAAATGACTAAGTCCAAAAAAAAAATGTTTTCAACTTTTTTCAATTTTACCCCCGTGTGATATATATTCTACCCACACACATTTGGTACTCTCCTGGGGTACCCTCACAAATATTTTTCCCGCATTTAGTGGATATTTTCACAAAAAAGTGAAATTTTCAAAAATCCAAAATATTGGCCGAAAACGACTAAATATCAAGGACTCATTGGGCGAATCGCTCTGGAACTGAAGTCGGAATGCGCACTGACATTTGCCCTATCTGAAAGTCTGATAAACGCCGGAAAAATGACTAAGTCCAAAAAAAAAATTTTTTCAACTTTTTTCAATTTTACCCCCGTGTGATATATATTCTACCCATACACATTTGGAACTCTCCTGGCGTACCCTCACACATATTTTTCCCTCATTTATAGGATATTTTCACAAAAAAGTGAAATTTTCAAAAATCCAGAAAATTGGCTGAAAACGACTAAATATCAAGGACTCATTGGGCGAATCGCTCTGGAACTGAAATCGGAACGCTCACTGACATTTGCCCTATCTGAAAGTCTGATAAACGCCGGAAAAATGACTAAGTCCAAAAAAAAAAGTTTTTCAACTTTTTTCAATTTTACCCCCGTGGGATATATATTCTACCCACACACATTTGGAACTCTCCTGGGGTACCCTCACACATATTTTTCCCTCATTTAGTGGATATTTTCACAAAAAAGTGAAATTTTCAAAAGTCCAGAAAATTGTCTGAAAACGACTATCAAGGACTCATTGGGCGAATCGCTCTGGAACTGAAATCGGAATGCTCACTGACATTTGCCCTATCTGAAAGTCTGATAAACGTCGGAAAAATGACTAAGTCCAAAAAAAAAATTTTTTTTCAACTTTTTTCAATTTTACCCCCGTGTGATATATATTCTACCCACACACATTTGGAACTCTCCTGGGGTACCCTCACACATATTTTTCCCTCATTTAGTGGATATTTTCACAAAAAAGTGAAATTTTCAAAAATCCAGAAAATTGCCTGAAAACGACTATCAAGGACTCATTGGGCGAATCGCTCTGGAACTGAAATCGGAACGCTCACTGACATGTCCCCTATCTGAAAGTCTGATAAACGTCGGAAAAATGACTAAGTCCAAAAAAAAAGAAATTTTTCAACTTTTTTCAATTTTACCCCCATGGGATATATATTCTACCCACACACATTTGGAACTCTCCTGGGGTACCCTCACACATATTATTCCCTCATTTAGTGGATATTTTCACAAAAAAGTGAAATTTTCAAAAATCCAAAATATTGGCTGAAAATGACTAAATATCAAGGACTCATTGGGCGAATCGCTCTGGAACTGAAGTCGGAATCCTCACTGACATTTGCCCTATCTGAAAGTCTGATAAACGCCGGAAAAATGACTAAGTCCAAAAAAAAAATTTTTTCTACTTTTTTCAATTTTACCCCCGTGGGATATATATTCTACCCACACACATTTGGTACTCTCCAGGGGTACCCTCACACATATTATTCCCTCATTTATTGGATATTTTCACAAAAAAGTGAAATTTTCAAAAATCCAAAATATTGGCTGAAAACGACTAAATATCAAGGACACATTGGGCGAATCGCTCTGGAACTGAAGTCGGAATGCTCATTGACATTTGCCCTATCTGAAAGTCTGATAAACGCCGGAAAAATGACTAAGTCCAAAAAAAAAATGTTTTCAACTTTTTTCAATTTTACCCCCGTGTGATATATATTCTACCCACACACATTTGGAACTCTCCTGGGGTACCCTCACACATATTTTTCCCTCATTTAGTGGATATTTTCACAAAAAAGTGAAATTTTCAAAAATCCAGAAAATTGGCTGAAAACGATTATCAAGGACTCATTGGGCGAATCGCTCTGGAACTGAAATCGGAATGCTCACTGACATTTGCCCTATCTGAAAGTCTGATAAACGTCGGAAAAATGACTAAGTCCAAAAAAAAAATTTTTTTAACTTTTTTCAATTTTACCCCCGTGTGATATATATTCTACCCACACACATTTGGAACTCTCCTGGGGTACCCTCACACATATTTTTCCCTCATTTAGTGGATATTTTCACAAAAAAGTGAAATTTTCAAAAATCCAGAAAATTGGCTGAAAACGATTATCAAGGACTCATTGGGCGAATCGCTCTGGAACTGAAATCGGAATGCTCACTGACATTTGCCCTATCTGAAAGTCTGATAAACGTCGGAAAAATGACTAAGTCCAAAAAAAAAATTTTTTTAACTTTTTTCAATTTTACCCCCGTGTGATATATATTCTACCCACACACATTTGGAACTCTCCTGGGGTACCCTCACACATATTTTTCCCTCATTTAGTGGATATTTTCACAAAAAAGTGAAATTTTCAAAAATCCAGAAAATTGGCTGAAAACGACTATCAAGGACTCATTGGGCGAATCGCTCTGGAACTGAAATCGAAATGCTCACTGACATTTGCCCTATCTGAAAGTCTGATAAACGCCGGAAAAATGACTAAGTCCAAAAAAAAAATTTTTTCAACTTTTTTCAATTTTACCCCCGTGTGATATATATTCTACCCACACACATTTGGTACTCTCCTGGGGTACCCTCACAAATATTTTTCCCTCATTTAGTGGATATTTTCACAAAAAAGTGAAATTTTCAAGAATCCAAAATATTGGCCGAAAACGACTAAATATCAAGGACTCATTGGGCGAATCGCTCTGGAACTGAAGTCGGAATGCTCACTGACATTTGCCCTATCTGAAAGTCTGATAAACGCCGGAAAAATGACTAAGTCCAAAAAAAAATTTTTTTCAACTTTTTTCAATTTTACCCCCGTGTGATATATATTCTACCCATACACATTTGGAACTCTCCTGGGGTACCCTCACACATATTTTTCCCTCATTTAGAGGATATTTTCACAAAAAAGTGAAATTTTCAAAAATCCAGAAAATTGGCTGAAAATGACTAAATATCAAGGACTCATTGGGCGAATCGCTCTGGAACTGAAATCGGAACGCTCACTGACATTTGCCCTATCTGAAAGTCTGATAAATGTCGGAAAAAATGACTAAGTCCAAAAAAAAAATTTTTTCTACTTTTTTCAATTTTACCCCCGTGTGATATATATTCTACCCACACACATTTGGAACTCTCCTGGGGTACCCTCACACATATTTTTCCCTCATTTAGTGGATATTTTCACAAAAAAGTGAAATTTTCAAAAATCCAGAAAATGGTCTGAAAACGACTATCAAGAACGACTATCAAGGACTCATTGGGCGAATCGCTCTGGAACTGAAATCGGAACGCTCACTGACATTTGCCCTATCTGAAAGTCTGATAAACGTCGGAAAAAATGACTAAGTCCAAAAAAAAAATGTTTTCAACTTTTTTCAATTTTACCCCCGTGTGATATATATTCTACCCACACACATTTGGTACTCTCCTGGGGTACCCTCACAAATATTTTTCCCTCATTTAGTGGATATTTTCACAAAAAAGTGAAATTTTCAAGAATCCAAAATATTGGCCGAAAACGACTAAATATCAAGGACTCATTGGGCGAATCGCTCTGGAACTGAAATCGGAACGCTCACTGACATTTGCCTTATCTGAAAGTCTGATAAACGTCGGAAAAAATGACTAAGTCCAAAAAAAATTTTTTTTCTACTTTTTTCAATTTTACCCCCGTGTGATATATATTCTACCCACACACATTTGGAACTCTCCTGGGGTACCCTCACACATATTTTTCCCTCATTTAGTGGATATTTTCACAAAAAAGTGAAATTTTCAAAAATCCAGAAAATTGCCTGAAAACGACTATCAAGGACTCATTGGGCGAATCGCTCTGGAACTGAAATCGGAATGCTCACTGACATTTGCCCTATCTGAAAGTCTGATAAACGCCGGAAAAATGACTAAGTCCAAAAAAAAAATTTTTTCAACTTTTTTCAATTTTACCCCCGTGTGATATATATTCTACCCACACACATTTGGTACTCTCCTGGGGTACCCTCACAAATATTTTTCCCTCATTTAGTGGATATTTTCACAAAAATGTGAAATTTTCAAGAATCCAAAATATTGGCCGAAAACGACTAAATATCAAGGACTCATTGGGCGAATCGCTCTGGAACTGAAGTCGGAATGCTCACTGACATTTGCCCTATCTGAAAGTCTGATAAACGCCGGAAAAATGACTAAGTCCAAAAAAAAATTTTTTTCAACTTTTTTCAATTTTACCCCCGTGTGATATATATTCTACCCATACACATTTGGAACTCTCCTGGGGTACCCTCACACATATTTTTCCCTCATTTAGAGGATATTTTCACAAAAAAGTGAAATTTTCAAAAATCCAGAAAATTGGCTGAAAATGACTAAATATCAAGGACTCATTGGGCGAATCGCTCTGGAACTGAAATCGGAACGCTCACTGACATTTGCCCTATCTGAAAGTCTGATAAATGTCGGAAAAAATGACTAAGTCCAAAAAAAAAATTTTTTCTACTTTTTTCAATTTTACCCCCGTGTGATATATATTCTACCCACACACATTTGGAACTCTCCTGGGGTACCCTCACACATATTTTTCCCTCATTTAGTGGATATTTTCACAAAAAAGTGAAATTTTCAAAAATCCAGAAAATGGTCTGAAAACGACTATCAAGAACGACTATCAAGGACTCATTGGGCGAATCGCTCTGGAACTGAAATCGGAACGCTCACTGACATTTGCCCTATCTGAAAGTCTGATAAACGTCGGAAAAAATGACTAAGTCCAAAAAAAAAATGTTTTCAACTTTTTTCAATTTTACCCCCGTGTGATATATATTCTACCCACACACATTTGGTACTCTCCTGGGGTACCCTCACAAATATTTTTCCCGCATTTAGTGGATATTTTCACAAAAAAGTGAAATTTTCAAAAATCCAAAATATTGGCCGAAAACGACTAAATATCAAGGACTCATTGGGCGAATCGCTCTGGAACTGAAGTCGGAATGCGCACTGACATTTGCCCTATCTGAAAGTCTGATAAACGCCGGAAAAATGACTAAGTCCAAAAAAAAAATTTTTTCAACTTTTTTCAATTTTACCCCCGTGTGATATATATTCTACCCATACACATTTGGAACTCTCCTGGCGTACCCTCACACATATTTTTCCCTCATTTATAGGATATTTTCACAAAAAAGTGAAATTTTCAAAAATCCAGAAAATTGGCTGAAAACGACTAAATATCAAGGACTCATTGGGCGAATCGCTCTGGAACTGAAATCGGAACGCTCACTGACATTTGCCCTATCTGAAAGTCTGATAAACGCCGGAAAAATGACTAAGTCCAAAAAAAAAAGTTTTTCAACTTTTTTCAATTTTACCCCCGTGGGATATATATTCTACCCACACACATTTGGAACTCTCCTGGGGTACCCTCACACATATTTTTCCCTCATTTAGTGGATATTTTCACAAAAAAGTGAAATTTTCAAAAGTCCAGAAAATTGTCTGAAAACGACTATCAAGGACTCATTGGGCGAATCGCTCTGGAACTGAAATCGGAATGCTCACTGACATTTGCCCTATCTGAAAGTCTGATAAACGTCGGAAAAATGACTAAGTCCAAAAAAAAATTTTTTTTCAACTTTTTTCAATTTTACCCCCGTGTGATATATATTCTACCCACACACATTTGGAACTCTCCTGGGGTACCCTCACACATATTTTTCCCTCATTTAGTGGATATTTTCACAAAAAAGTGAAATTTTCAAAAATCCAGAAAATTGCCTGAAAACGACTATCAAGGACTCATTGGGCGAATCGCTCTGGAACTGAAATCGGAACGCTCACTGACATGTCCCCTATCTGAAAGTCTGATAAACGTCGGAAAAATGACTAAGTCCAAAAAAAAAGAAATTTTTCAACTTTTTTCAATTTTACCCCCATGGGATATATATTCTACCCACACACATTTGGAACTCTCCTGGGGTACCCTCACACATATTATTCCCTCATTTAGTGGATATTTTCACAAAAAAGTGAAATTTTCAAAAATCCAAAATATTGGCTGAAAATGACTAAATATCAAGGACTCATTGGGCGAATCGCTCTGGAACTGAAGTCGGAATCCTCACTGACATTTGCCCTATCTGAAAGTCTGATAAACGCCGGAAAAATGACTAAGTCCAAAAAAAAAATTTTTTCTACTTTTTTCAATTTTACCCCCGTGGGATATATATTCTACCCACACACATTTGGTACTCTCCAGGGGTACCCTCACACATATTATTCCCTCATTTATTGGATATTTTCACAAAAAAGTGAAATTTTCAAAAATCCAAAATATTGGCTGACAACGACTAAATATCAAGGACACATTGGGCGAATCGCTCTGGAACTGAAGTCGGAATGCTCATTGACATTTGCCCTATCTGAAAGTCTGATAAACGCCGGAAAAATGACTAAGTCCAAAAAAAAAATGTTTTCAACTTTTTTCAATTTTACCCCCGTGTGATATATATTCTACCCACACACATTTGGAACTCTCCTGGGGTACCCTCACACATATTTTTCCCTCATTTAGTGGATATTTTCACAAAAAAGTGACATTTTCAAAAATCCAGAAAATTGGCTGAAAACGATTATCAAGGACTCATTGGGCGAATCGCTCTGGAACTGAAATCGGAATGCTCACTGACATTTGCCCTATCTGAAAGTCTGATAAACGTCGGAAAAATGACTAAGTCCAAAAAAAAAATTTTTTCAACTTTTTTCAATTTTACCCCCGTGTGATATATATTCTACCCACACACATTTGGAACTCTCCTGGGGTACCCTCACACATATTTTTCCCTCATTTAGTGGATATTTTCACAAAAAAGTGAAATTTTCAAAAATCCAGAAAATTGGCTGAAAACGACTATCAAGGACTCATTGGGCGAATCGCTCTGGAACTGAAATCGAAATGCTCACTGACATTTGCCCTATCTGAAAGTCTGATAAACGCCGGAAAAATGACTAAGTCCAAAAAAAAAATTTTTTCAACTTTTTTCAATTTTTCCCCCGTGTGATATATATTCTACCCACACACATTTGGTACTCTCCTGGGGTACCCTCACAAATATTTTTCCCTCATTTAGTGGATATTTTCACAAAAAAGTGAAATTTTCAAGAATCCAAAATATTGGCCGAAAACGACTAAATATCAAGGACTCATTGGGCGAATCGCTCTGGAACTGAAATCGGAACGCTCACTGACATTTGCCCTATCTGAAAGTCTGATAAATGTCGGAAAAAATGACTAAGTCCAAAAAAAAAAGTTTTTTCTACTTTTTTCAATTTTACCCCCGTGTGATATATATTCTACCCACACACATTTGGAACTCTCCTGGGGTACCCTCACACATATTTTTCCCTCATTTAGTGGATATTTTCACAAAAAAGTGAAATTTTCAAAAATCCAGAAAATTGCCTGAAAACGACTATCAAGGACTCATTGGGCGAATCGCTCTGGAACTGAAAACGGAACGCTCACTGACATGTCCCCTATCTGAAAGTCTGATAAACGTCGGAAAAATGACTAAGTCCAAAAAAAAAGAAATTTTTCAACTTTTTTCAATTTTACCCCCATGGGATATATATTCTACCCACACACATTTGGAACTCTCCTGGGGTACCCTCACACATATTATTCCCTCATTTAGTGGATATTTTCACAAAAAAGTGAAATTTTCAAAAATCCAAAATATTGGCTGAAAACGACTAAATATCAAGGACTCATTGGGCGAATCGCTCTGGAACTGAAGTCGGAATGCTCACTGACATTTGCCCTATCTGAAAGTCTGATAAACGCCGGAAAAATGACTAAGTCCAAAAAAAAAAATTTTTCAACTTTTTTGAATTTTACCCCCGTGTGATATATATTCTACCCATACACATTTGGAACTCTCCTGGGGTACCCTCACACATATTTTTCCCTCATTTAGAGGATATTTTCACAAAAAAGTGAAATTTTCAAAAATCTAGAAAATTCCCTGAAAACGACTAAATATCAAGGACTTATTGGGCGAATCGCTCTGGAACTGAAATCGGAACGCTCACTGTCATTTGCCCTATCTGAAAGTCTGATAAACGCCGGAAAAATGACTAAGTCCAAAAAAAAATTTTTTTCTACTTTTTTCAATTTTACCCCCGTGGGATATATATTCTACCCACACACATTTGGAACTCTCCTGGGGTACCCTCACACATATTTTTCCCTCATTTAGTGGATATTTTCACAAAAAAGTGAAATTTTCAAAAATCCAGAAAATTGGCTGAAAACGACTATCAAGGACTCATTGGGCGAATCGCTCTGGAACTGAAATCGAAATGCTCACTGACATTTGCCCTATCTGAAAGTCTGATAAACGCCGGAAAAATGACTAAGTCCAAAAAAAAAATTTTTTCAACTTTTTTCAATTTTACCCCCGTGTGATATATATTCTACCCACACACATTTGGTACTCTCCTGGGGTACCCTCACAAATATTTTTCCCTCATTTAGTGGATATTTTCACAAAAAAGTGAAATTTTCAAGAATCCAAAATATTGGCCGAAAACGACTAAATATCAAGGACTCATTGGGCGAATCGCTCTGGAACTGAAATCGGAACGCTCACTGACATTTGCCTTATCTGAAAGTCTGATAAACGTCGGAAAAAATGACTAAGTCCAAAAAAAAATTTTTTTCTACTTTTTTCAATTTTACCCCCGTGTGATATATATTCTACCCACACACATTTGGAACTCTCCTGGGGTACCCTCACACATATTTTTCCCTCATTTAGTGGATATTTTCACAAAAAAGTGAAATTTTCAAAAATCCAGAAAATTGCCTGAAAACGACTATCAAGGACTCATTGGGCGAATCGCTCTGGAACTGAAATCGGAATGCTCACTGACATTTGCCCTATCTGAAAGTCTGATAAACGCCGGAAAAATGACTAAGTCCAAAAAAAAAATGTTTTCAACTTTTTTCAATTTTACCCCCGTGTGATATATATTCTACCCACACACATTTGGTACTCTCCTGGGGTACCCTCACAAATATTTTTCCCTCATTTAGTGGATATTTTCACAAAAAAGTGAAATTTTCAAGAATCCAAAATATTGGCCGAAAACGACTAAATATCAAGGACTCATTGGGCGAATCGCTCTGGAACTGAAGTCGGAATGCTCACTGACATTTGCCCTATCTGAAAGTCTGATAAACGCCGGAAAAATGACTAAGTCCAAAAAAAAATTTTTTTCAACTTTTTTCAATTTTACCCCCGTGTGATATATATTCTACCCATACACATTTGGAACTCTCCTGGGGTACCCTCACACATATTTTTCCCTCATTTAGAGGATATTTTCACAAAAAAGTGAAATTTTCAAAAATCCAGAAAATTGGCTGAAAATGACTAAATATCAAGGACTCATTGGGCGAATCGCTCTGGAACTGAAATCGGAACGCTCACTGACATTTGCCCTATCTGAAAGTCTGATAAATGTCGGAAAAAATGACTAAGTCCAAAAAAAAAATTTTTTCTACTTTTTTCAATTTTACCCCCGTGTGATATATATTCTACCCACACACATTTGGAACTCTCCTGGGGTACCCTCACACATATTTTTCCCTCATTTAGTGGATATTTTCACAAAAAAGTGAAATTTTCAAAAATCCAGAAAATGGTCTGAAAACGACTATCAAGAACGACTATCAAGGACTCATTGGGCGAATCGCTCTGGAACTGAAATCGGAACGCTCACTGACATTTGCCCTATCTGAAAGTCTGATAAACGTCGGAAAAAATGACTAAGTCCAAAAAAAAAATGTTTTCAACTTTTTTCAATTTTACCCCCGTGTGATATATATTCTACCCACACACATTTGGTACTCTCCTGGGGTACCCTCACAAATATTTTTCCCGCATTTAGTGGATATTTTCACAAAAAAGTGAAATTTTCAAAAATCCAAAATATTGGCCGAAAACGACTAAATATCAAGGACTCATTGGGCGAATCGCTCTGGAACTGAAGTCGGAATGCGCACTGACATTTGCCCTATCTGAAAGTCTGATAAACGCCGGAAAAATGACTAAGTCCAAAAAAAAAATTTTTTCAACTTTTTTCAATTTTACCCCCGTGTGATATATATTCTACCCATACACATTTGGAACTCTCCTGGCGTACCCTCACACATATTTTTCCCTCATTTATAGGATATTTTCACAAAAAAGTGAAATTTTCAAAAATCCAGAAAATTGGCTGAAAACGACTAAATATCAAGGACTCATTGGGCGAATCGCTCTGGAACTGAAATCGGAACGCTCACTGACATTTGCCCTATCTGAAAGTCTGATAAACGCCGGAAAAATGACTAAGTCCAAAAAAAAAAGTTTTTCAACTTTTTTCAATTTTACCCCCGTGGGATATATATTCTACCCACACACATTTGGAACTCTCCTGGGGTACCCTCACACATATTTTTCCCTCATTTAGTGGATATTTTCACAAAAAAGTGAAATTTTCAAAAGTCCAGAAAATTGTCTGAAAACGACTATCAAGGACTCATTGGGCGAATCGCTCTGGAACTGAAATCGGAATGCTCACTGACATTTGCCCTATCTGAAAGTCTGATAAACGTCGGAAAAATGACTAAGTCCAAAAAAAAATTTTTTTTCAACTTTTTTCAATTTTACCCCCGTGTGATATATATTCTACCCACACACATTTGGAACTCTCCTGGGGTACCCTCACACATATTTTTCCCTCATTTAGTGGATATTTTCACAAAAAAGTGAAATTTTCAAAAATCCAGAAAATTGCCTGAAAACGACTATCAAGGACTCATTGGGCGAATCGCTCTGGAACTGAAATCGGAACGCTCACTGACATGTCCCCTATCTGAAAGTCTGATAAACGTCGGAAAAATGACTAAGTCCAAAAAAAAAGAAATTTTTCAACTTTTTTCAATTTTACCCCCATGGGATATATATTCTACCCACACACATTTGGAACTCTCCTGGGGTACCCTCACACATATTATTCCCTCATTTAGTGGATATTTTCACAAAAAAGTGAAATTTTCAAAAATCCAAAATATTGGCTGAAAATGACTAAATATCAAGGACTCATTGGGCGAATCGCTCTGGAACTGAAGTCGGAATCCTCACTGACATTTGCCCTATCTGAAAGTCTGATAAACGCCGGAAAAATGACTAAGTCCAAAAAAAAAATTTTTTCTACTTTTTTCAATTTTACCCCCGTGGGATATATATTCTACCCACACACATTTGGTACTCTCCAGGGGTACCCTCACACATATTATTCCCTCATTTATTGGATATTTTCACAAAAAAGTGAAATTTTCAAAAATCCAAAATATTGGCTGACAACGACTAAATATCAAGGACACATTGGGCGAATCGCTCTGGAACTGAAGTCGGAATGCTCATTGACATTTGCCCTATCTGAAAGTCTGATAAACGCCGGAAAAATGACTAAGTCCAAAAAAAAAATGTTTTCAACTTTTTTCAATTTTACCCCCGTGTGATATATATTCTACCCACACACATTTGGAACTCTCCTGGGGTACCCTCACACATATTTTTCCCTCATTTAGTGGATATTTTCACAAAAAAGTGACATTTTCAAAAATCCAGAAAATTGGCTGAAAACGATTATCAAGGACTCATTGGGCGAATCGCTCTGGAACTGAAATCGGAATGCTCACTGACATTTGCCCTATCTGAAAGTCTGATAAACGTCGGAAAAATGACTAAGTCCAAAAAAAAAATTTTTTCAACTTTTTTCAATTTTACCCCCGTGTGATATATATTCTACCCACACACATTTGGAACTCTCCTGGGGTACCCTCACACATATTTTTCCCTCATTTAGTGGATATTTTCACAAAAAAGTGAAATTTTCAAAAATCCAGAAAATTGGCTGAAAACGACTATCAAGGACTCATTGGGCGAATCGCTCTGGAACTGAAATCGAAATGCTCACTGACATTTGCCCTATCTGAAAGTCTGATAAACGCCGGAAAAATGACTAAGTCCAAAAAAAAAATTTTTTCAACTTTTTTCAATTTTTCCCCCGTGTGATATATATTCTACCCACACACATTTGGTACTCTCCTGGGGTACCCTCACAAATATTTTTCCCTCATTTAGTGGATATTTTCACAAAAAAGTGAAATTTTCAAGAATCCAAAATATTGGCCGAAAACGACTAAATATCAAGGACTCATTGGGCGAATCGCTCTGGAACTGAAATCGGAACGCTCACTGACATTTGCCCTATCTGAAAGTCTGATAAATGTCGGAAAAAATGACTAAGTCCAAAAAAAAAAGTTTTTTCTACTTTTTTCAATTTTACCCCCGTGTGATATATATTCTACCCACACACATTTGGAACTCTCCTGGGGTACCCTCACACATATTTTTCCCTCATTTAGTGGATATTTTCACAAAAAAGTGAAATTTTCAAAAATCCAGAAAATTGCCTGAAAACGACTATCAAGGACTCATTGGGCGAATCGCTCTGGAACTGAAAACGGAACGCTCACTGACATGTCCCCTATCTGAAAGTCTGATAAACGTCGGAAAAATGACTAAGTCCAAAAAAAAAGAAATTTTTCAACTTTTTTCAATTTTACCCCCATGGGATATATATTCTACCCACACACATTTGGAACTCTCCTGGGGTACCCTCACACATATTATTCCCTCATTTAGTGGATATTTTCACAAAAAAGTGAAATTTTCAAAAATCCAAAATATTGGCTGAAAACGACTAAATATCAAGGACTCATTGGGCGAATCGCTCTGGAACTGAAGTCGGAATGCTCACTGACATTTGCCCTATCTGAAAGTCTGATAAACGCCGGAAAAATGACTAAGTCCAAAAAAAAAAATTTTTCAACTTTTTTGAATTTTACCCCCGTGTGATATATATTCTACCCATACACATTTGGAACTCTCCTGGGGTACCCTCACACATATTTTTCCCTCATTTAGAGGATATTTTCACAAAAAAGTGAAATTTTCAAAAATCTAGAAAATTCCCTGAAAACGACTAAATATCAAGGACTTATTGGGCGAATCGCTCTGGAACTGAAATCGGAACGCTCACTGACATTTGCCCTATCTGAAAGTCTGATAAATGTCGGAAAAAATGACTAAGTCCAAAAAAAAAATTTTTTCTACTTTTTTCAATTTTACCCCCGTGTGATATATATTCTACCCACACACATTTGGAACTCTCCTGGGGTACCCTCACACATATTTTTCCCTCATTTAGTGGATATTTTCACAAAAAAGTGAAATTTTCAAAAATCCAGAAAATGGTCTGAAAACGACTATCAAGAACGACTATCAAGGACTCATTGGGCGAATCGCTCTGGAACTGAAATCGGAACGCTCACTGACATTTGCCCTATCTGAAAGTCTGATAAACGTCGGAAAAAATGACTAAGTCCAAAAAAAAAATGTTTTCAACTTTTTTCAATTTTACCCCCGTGTGATATATATTCTACCCACACACATTTGGTACTCTCCTGGGGTACCCTCACAAATATTTTTCCCGCATTTAGTGGATATTTTCACAAAAAAGTGAAATTTTCAAAAATCCAAAATATTGGCCGAAAACGACTAAATATCAAGGACTCATTGGGCGAATCGCTCTGGAACTGAAGTCGGAATGCGCACTGACATTTGCCCTATCTGAAAGTCTGATAAACGCCGGAAAAATGACTAAGTCCAAAAAAAAAATTTTTTCAACTTTTTTCAATTTTACCCCCGTGTGATATATATTCTACCCATACACATTTGGAACTCTCCTGGCGTACCCTCACACATATTTTTCCCTCATTTATAGGATATTTTCACAAAAAAGTGAAATTTTCAAAAATCCAGAAAATTGGCTGAAAACGACTAAATATCAAGGACTCATTGGGCGAATCGCTCTGGAACTGAAATCGGAACGCTCACTGACATTTGCCCTATCTGAAAGTCTGATAAACGCCGGAAAAATGACTAAGTCCAAAAAAAAAAGTTTTTCAACTTTTTTCAATTTTACCCCCGTGGGATATATATTCTACCCACACACATTTGGAACTCTCCTGGGGTACCCTCACACATATTTTTCCCTCATTTAGTGGATATTTTCACAAAAAAGTGAAATTTTCAAAAGTCCAGAAAATTGTCTGAAAACGACTATCAAGGACTCATTGGGCGAATCGCTCTGGAACTGAAATCGGAATGCTCACTGACATTTGCCCTATCTGAAAGTCTGATAAACGTCGGAAAAATGACTAAGTCCAAAAAAAAATTTTTTTTCAACTTTTTTCAATTTTACCCCCGTGTGATATATATTCTACCCACACACATTTGGAACTCTCCTGGGGTACCCTCACACATATTTTTCCCTCATTTAGTGGATATTTTCACAAAAAAGTGAAATTTTCAAAAATCCAGAAAATTGCCTGAAAACGACTATCAAGGACTCATTGGGCGAATCGCTCTGGAACTGAAATCGGAACGCTCACTGACATGTCCCCTATCTGAAAGTCTGATAAACGTCGGAAAAATGACTAAGTCCAAAAAAAAAGAAATTTTTCAACTTTTTTCAATTTTACCCCCATGGGATATATATTCTACCCACACACATTTGGAACTCTCCTGGGGTACCCTCACACATATTATTCCCTCATTTAGTGGATATTTTCACAAAAAAGTGAAATTTTCAAAAATCCAAAATATTGGCTGAAAACGACTAAATATCAAGGACTCATTGGGCGAATCGCTCTGGAACTGAAGTCGGAATGCTCACTGACATTTGCCCTATCTGAAAGTCTGATAAACGCCGGAAAAATGACTAAGTCCAAAAAAAAAATTTTTTCTACTTTTTTCAATTTTACCCCCGTGGGATATATATTCTACCCACACACATTTGGTACTCTCCAGGGGTACCCTCACACATATTATTCCCTCATTTATTGGATATTTTCACAAAAAAGTGAAATTTTCAAAAATCCAAAATATTGGCTGACAACGACTAAATATCAAGGACACATTGGGCGAATCGCTCTGGAACTGAAGTCGGAATGCTCATTGACATTTGCCCTATCTGAAAGTCTGATAAACGCCGGAAAAATGACTAAGTCCAAAAAAAAAATGTTTTCAACTTTTTTCAATTTTACCCCCGTGTGATATATATTCTACCCACACACATTTGGAACTCTCCTGGGGTACCCTCACACATATTTTTCCCTCATTTAGTGGATATTTTCACAAAAAAGTGACATTTTCAAAAATCCAGAAAATTGGCTGAAAATGACTAAATATCAAGGACTCATTGGGCGAATCGCTCTGGAACTGAAATCGGAACGCTCACTGACATTTGCCCTATCTGAAAGTCTGATAAATGTCGGAAAAAATGACTAAGTCCAAAAAAAAAATTTTTTCTACTTTTTTCAATTTTACCCCCGTGTGATATATATTCTACCCACACACATTTGGAACTCTCCTGGGGTACCCTCACACATATTTTTCCCTCATTTAGTGGATATTTTCACAAAAAAGTGAAATTTTCAAAAATCCAGAAAATGGTCTGAAAACGACTATCAAGAACGACTATCAAGGACTCATTGGGCGAATCGCTCTGGAACTGAAATCGGAACGCTCACTGACATTTGCCCTATCTGAAAGTCTGATAAACGTCGGAAAAAATGACTAAGTCCAAAAAAAAAATGTTTTCAACTTTTTTCAATTTTACCCCCGTGTGATATATATTCTACCCACACACATTTGGTACTCTCCTGGGGTACCCTCACAAATATTTTTCCCGCATTTAGTGGATATTTTCACAAAAAAGTGAAATTTTCAAAAATCCAAAATATTGGCCGAAAACGACTAAATATCAAGGACTCATTGGGCGAATCGCTCTGGAACTGAAGTCGGAATGCGCACTGACATTTGCCCTATCTGAAAGTCTGATAAACGCCGGAAAAATGACTAAGTCCAAAAAAAAAATTTTTTCAACTTTTTTCAATTTTACCCCCGTGTTATATATATTCTACCCATACACATTTGGAACTCTCCTGGCGTACCCTCACACATATTTTTCCCTCATTTATAGGATATTTTCACAAAAAAGTGAAATTTTCAAAAATCCAGAAAATTGGCTGAAAACGACTAAATATCAAGGACTCATTGGGCGAATCGCTCTGGAACTGAAATCGGAACGCTCACTGACATTTGCCCTATCTGAAAGTCTGATAAACGCCGGAAAAATGACTAAGTCCAAAAAAAAAAGTTTTTCAACTTTTTTCAATTTTACCCCCGTGGGATATATATTCTACCCACACACATTTGGAACTCTCCTGGGGTACCCTCACACATATTTTTCCCTCATTTAGTGGATATTTTCACAAAAAAGTGAAATTTTCAAAAGTCCAGAAAATTGTCTGAAAACGACTATCAAGGACTCATTGGGCGAATCGCTCTGGAACTGAAATCGGAATGCTCACTGACATTTGCCCTATCTGAAAGTCTGATAAACGTCGGAAAAATGACTAAGTCCAAAAAAAAATTTTTTTTCAACTTTTTTCAATTTTACCCCCGTGTGATATATATTCTACCCACACACATTTGGAACTCTCCTGGGGTACCCTCACACATATTTTTCCCTCATTTAGTGGATATTTTCACAAAAAAGTGAAATTTTCAAAAATCCAGAAAATTGCCTGAAAACGACTATCAAGGACTCATTGGGCGAATCGCTCTGGAACTGAAATCGGAACGCTCACTGACATGTCCCCTATCTGAAAGTCTGATAAACGTCGGAAAAATGACTAAGTCCAAAAAAAAAGAAATTTTTCAACTTTTTTCAATTTTACCCCCATGGGATATATATTCTACCCACACACATTTGGAACTCTCCTGGGGTACCCTCACACATATTATTCCCTCATTTAGTGGATATTTTCACAAAAAAGTGAAATTTTCAAAAATCCAAAATATTGGCTGAAAACGACTAAATATCAAGGACTCATTGGGCGAATCGCTCTGGAACTGAAGTCGGAATGCTCACTGACATTTGCCCTATCTGAAAGTCTGATAAACGCCGGAAAAATGACTAAGTCCAAAAAAAAAATTTTTTCTACTTTTTTCAATTTTACCCCCGTGGGATATATATTCTACCCACACACATTTGGTACTCTCCAGGGGTACCCTCACACATATTATTCCCTCATTTATTGGATATTTTCACAAAAAAGTGAAATTTTCAAAAATCCAAAATATTGGCTGACAACGACTAAATATCAAGGACACATTGGGCGAATCGCTCTGGAACTGAAGTCGGAATGCTCATTGACATTTGCCCTATCTGAAAGTCTGATAAACGCCGGAAAAATGACTAAGTCCAAAAAAAAAATGTTTTCAACTTTTTTCAATTTTACCCCCGTGTGATATATATTCTACCCACACACATTTGGAACTCTCCTGGGGTACCCTCACACATATTTTTCCCTCATTTAGTGGATATTTTCACAAAAAAGTGACATTTTCAAAAATCCAGAAAATTGGCTGAAAACGATTATCAAGGACTCATTGGGCGAATCGCTCTGGAACTGAAATCGGAATGCTCACTGACATTTGCCCTATCTGAAAGTCTGATAAACGTCGGAAAAATGACTAAGTCCAAAAAAAAAATTTTTTCAACTTTTTTCAATTTTACCCCCGTGTGATATATATTCTACCCACACACATTTGGAACTCTCCTGGGGTACCCTCACACATATTTTTCCCTCATTTAGTGGATATTTTCACAAAAAAGTGAAATTTTCAAAAATCCAGAAAATTGTCTGAAAACGACTATCAAGGACTCATTGGGCGAATCGCTCTGGAACTGAAATCGAAATGCTCACTGACATTTGCCCTATCTGAAAGCCTGATAAACGCCGGAAAAATGACTAAGTCCAAAAAAAAAATTTTTTCAACTTTTTTCAATTTTTCCCCCGTGTGATATATATTCTACACACACACATTTGGTACTCTCCTGGGGTACCCTCACAAATATTTTTCCCTCATTTAGTGGATATTTTCACAAAAAAGTGAAATTTTCAAGAATCCAAAATATTGGCCGAAAACGACTAAATATCAAGGACTCATTGGGCGAATCGCTCTGGAACTGAAATCGGAACGCTCACTGACATTTGCCCTATCTGAAAGTCTGATAAATGTCGGAAAAAATGACTAAGTCCAAAAAAAAAATTTTTTCTACTTTTTTCAATTTTACCCCCGTGTGATATATATTCTACCCACACACATTTGGAACTCTCCTGGGGTACCCTCACACATATTTTTCCCTCATTTAGTGGATATTTTCACAAAAAAGTGAAATTTGCAAAAATCCAGAAAATTGGCTGAAAACGACTAAATATCAAGGACTCATTGGGCGAATCGCTCTGGAACTGAAGTCGGAATGCTCACTGACATTTGCCCTATCTGAAAGTCTGATAAACGCCGGAAAAATGACTAAGTCCAAAAAAAAAATTTTTTCAACTTTTTTCAATTTTACCCCCGTGTGATATATATTCTACCCATACACATTTGGAACTCTCCTGGGGTACCCTCACACATATTTTCCCCTCATATAGAGGATATTTTCACAAAAAAAGTGAAATTTTCAAAAATCCAGAAAATTGGCTGAAAACGACTAAATATCAAGGACTCATTGGGCGAATCGCTCTGGAACTGAAATCGGAACGCTCACTGACATTTGCCCTATCTGAAAGTCTGATAAACGCCGGAAAAATGACTAAGTCCAAAAAAAAAAAGTTTTTCAACTTTTTTCAATTTTACCCCCGTGGGATATATATTCTACCCACACACATTTGGAACTCTCCTGGGGTACCCTCACACATATTTTTCCCTCATTTAGTGGATATTTTCACAAAAAAGTGAAATTTTCAAAAGTCCAGAAAATTGTCTGAAAACGACTATCAAGGACTCATTGGGCGAATCGCTCTGGAACTGAAATCGGAATGCTCACTGACATTTGCCCTATCTGAAAGTCTGATAAACGTCGGAAAAATGACTAAGTCCAAAAAAAAAATTTTTTTCAACTTTTTTCAATTTTACCCCCGTGTGATATATATTCTACCCATACACATTTGGAACTCTCCTGGGGTACCCTCACACATATTTTCCCCTCATATAGAGGATATTTTCACAAAAAAAGTGAAATTTTCAAAAATCCAGAAAATTGGCTGAAAACGACTAAATATCAAGGACTCATTGGGCAAATCGCTCTGGAACTGAAATCGGAACGCTCACTGACATTTGCCCTATCTGAAAGTCTGATAAACGCCGGAAAAATGACTAAGTCCAAAAAAAAAAAGTTTTTCAACTTTTTTCAATTTTACCCCCGTGGGATATATATTCTACCCACACACATTTGGAACTCTCCTGGGGTACCCTCACACATATTTTTCCCTCATTTAGTGGATATTTTCACAAAAAAGTGAAATTTTCAAAAGTCCAGAAAATTGTCTGAAAACGACTATCAAGGACTCATTGGGCGAATCGCTCTGGAACTGAAATCGGAGCGCTCACTGACATGTCCCCTATCTGAAAGTCTGATAAACGTCGGAAAAATGACTAAGTCCAAAAAAAAAGAAATTTTTCAACTTTTTTCAATTTTACCCCCATGGGATATATATTCTACCCACACACATTTGGAACTCTCCTGGGGTACCCTCACACATATTATTCCCTCATTTAGTTGATATTTTCACAAAAAAGTGAAATTTTCAAAAATCCAAAATATTGGCTGAAAACGACTAAATATCAAGGACTCATTGGGCGAATCGCTCTGGAACTGAAGTCGGAATGCTCACTGACATTTGCCCTATCTGAAAGTCTGATAAACGCCAGAAAAATGACTAAGTCCAAAAAAAAAAATTTTTCAACTTTTTTGAATTTTACCCCCGTGTGATATATATTCTACCCATACACATTTGGAACTCTCCTGGGGTACCCTCACACATATTTTTCCCTCATTTAGAGGATATTTTCACAAAAAAGTGAAATTTTCAAAAATCTAGAAAATTCCCTGAAAACGACTAAATATCAAGGACTTATTGGGCGAATCGCTCTGGAACTGAAATCGGAACGCTCACTGTCATTTGCCCTATCTGAAAGTCTGATAAACGCCGGAAAAATGACTAAGTCCAAAAAAAAATTTTTTTCTACTTTTTTCAATTTTACCCCCGTGGGATATATATTCTACCCACACACATTTGGTACTCTCCAGGGGTACCCTCACACATATTATTCCCTCATTTATTGGATATTTTCACAAAAAAGTGAAATTTTCAAAAATCCAAAATATTGGCTGAAAACGACTAAATATCAAGGACACATTGGGCGAATCGCTCTGGAACTGAAGTCGGAATGCTCATTGACATTTGCCCTATCTGAAAGTCTGATAAACGCCGGAAAAATGACTAAGTCCAAAAAAAAAATGTTTTCAACTTTTTTCAATTTTACCCCCGTGTGATATATATTCTACCCACACACATTTGGAACTCTCCTGGGGTACCCTCACACATATTTTTCCCTCATTTAGTGGATATTTTCACAAAAAAGTGACATTTTCAAAAATCCAGAAAATTGGCTGAAAACGATTATCAAGGACTCATTGGGCGAATCGCTCTGGAACTGAAATCGGAATGCTCACTGACATTTGCCCTATCTGAAAGTCTGATAAACGTCGGAAAAATGACTAAGTCCAAAAAAAAAATTTTTTCAACTTTTTTCAATTTTACCCCCGTGTGATATATATTCTACCCACACACATTTGGAACTCTCCTGGGGTACCCTCACACATATTTTTCCCTCATTTAGTGGATATTTTCACAAAAAAGTGAAATTTTCAAAAATCCAGAAAATTGTCTGAAAACGACTATCAAGGACTCATTGGGCGAATCGCTCTGGAACTGAAATCGAAATGCTCACTGACATTTGCCCTATCTGAAAGCCTGATAAACGCCGGAAAAATGACTAAGTCCAAAAAAAAAATTTTTTCAACTTTTTTCAATTTTTCCCCCGTGTGATATATATTCTACACACACACATTTGGTACTCTCCTGGGGTACCCTCACAAATATTTTTCCCTCATTTAGTGGATATTTTCACAAAAAAGTGAAATTTTCAAGAATCCAAAATATTGGCCGAAAACGACTAAATATCAAGGACTCATTGGGCGAATCGCTCTGGAACTGAAATCGGAACGCTCACTGACATTTGCCCTATCTGAAAGTCTGATAAATGTCGGAAAAAATGACTAAGTCCAAAAAAAAAATTTTTTCTACTTTTTTCAATTTTACCCCCGTGTGATATATATTCTACCCACACACATTTGGAACTCTCCTGGGGTACCCTCACACATATTTTTCCCTCATTTAGTGGATATTTTCACAAAAAAGTGAAATTTGCAAAAATCCAGAAAATTGGCTGAAAACGACTAAATATCAAGGACTCATTGGGCGAATCGCTCTGGAACTGAAGTCGGAATGCTCACTGACATTTGCCCTATCTGAAAGTCTGATAAACGCCGGAAAAATGACTAAGTCCAAAAAAAAAATTTTTTCAACTTTTTTCAATTTTACCCCCGTGTGATATATATTCTACCCATACACATTTGGAACTCTCCTGGGGTACCCTCACACATATTTTCCCCTCATATAGAGGATATTTTCACAAAAAAAGTGAAATTTTCAAAAATCCAGAAAATTGGCTGAAAACGACTAAATATCAAGGACTCATTGGGCGAATCGCTCTGGAACTGAAATCGGAACGCTCACTGACATTTGCCCTATCTGAAAGTCTGATAAACGCCGGAAAAATGACTAAGTCCAAAAAAAAAAAGTTTTTCAACTTTTTTCAATTTTACCCCCGTGGGATATATATTCTACCCACACACATTTGGAACTCTCCTGGGGTACCCTCACACATATTTTTCCCTCATTTAGTGGATATTTTCACAAAAAAGTGAAATTTTCAAAAGTCCAGAAAATTGTCTGAAAACGACTATCAAGGACTCATTGGGCGAATCGCTCTGGAACTGAAATCGGAATGCTCACTGACATTTGCCCTATCTGAAAGTCTGATAAACGTCGGAAAAATGACTAAGTCCAAAAAAAAAATTTTTTTCAACTTTTTTCAATTTTACCCCCGTGTGATATATATTCTACCCATACACATTTGGAACTCTCCTGGGGTACCCTCACACATATTTTCCCCTCATATAGAGGATATTTTCACAAAAAAAGTGAAATTTTCAAAAATCCAGAAAATTGGCTGAAAACGACTAAATATCAAGGACTCATTGGGCAAATCGCTCTGGAACTGAAATCGGAACGCTCACTGACATTTGCCCTATCTGAAAGTCTGATAAACGCCGGAAAAATGACTAAGTCCAAAAAAAAAAAGTTTTTCAACTTTTTTCAATTTTACCCCCGTGGGATATATATTCTACCCACACACATTTGGAACTCTCCTGGGGTACCCTCACACATATTTTTCCCTCATTTAGTGGATATTTTCACAAAAAAGTGAAATTTTCAAAAGTCCAGAAAATTGTCTGAAAACGACTATCAAGGACTCATTGGGCGAATCGCTCTGGAACTGAAATCGGAGCGCTCACTGACATGTCCCCTATCTGAAAGTCTGATAAACGTCGGAAAAATGACTAAGTCCAAAAAAAAAGAAATTTTTCAAATTTTTTCAATTTTACCCCCATGGGATATATATTCTACCCACACACATTTGGAACTCTCCTGGGGTACCCTCACACATATTATTCCCTCATTTAGTTGATATTTTCACAAAAAAGTGAAATTTTCAAAAATCCAAAATATTGGCTGAAAACGACTAAATATCAAGGACTCATTGGGCGAATCGCTCTGGAACTGAAGTCGGAATGCTCACTGACATTTGCCCTATCTGAAAGTCTGATAAACGCCGGAAAAATGACTAAGTCCAAAAAAAAATTTTTTTCAACTTTTTTGAATTTTACCCCCGTGTGATATATATTCTACCCATACACATTTGGAACTCTCCTGGGGTACCCTCACACATATTTTTCCCTCATTTAGAGGATATTTTCACAAAAAAGTGAAATTTTCAAAAATCCAGAAAATTGGCTGAAAACGACTAAATATCAAGGACTCATTGGGCGAATCGCTCTGGAACAGAAATCGGAACGCTCACTGACATTTGCCCTATCTGAAAGTCTGATAAACGTCGGAAAAAATGACTAAGTCCAAAAAAAAAGAAATTTTTCAACTTTTTTCAATTTTACCCCCGTGTGATATATATTCTACCCACACACATTTGGTACTCTCCTGGGGTACCCTCACAAATATTTTTCCCTCATTTAGTGGATAGTTTCACAAAAAAGTGAAATTTTCAAAAATCCAAAATATTGGCCGAAAACGACTAAATATCAAGGACTCATTGGGCGAATCGCTCTGGAACTGAAGTCGGAATGCTCACTGACATTTGCCCTATCTGAAAGTCTGATAAACGCCGGAAAAATGACTAAGTCCAAAAAAAAAATTTTTTCAACTTTTTTCAATTTTACCCCCGTGTGATATATATTCTACCCATACACATTTGGAACTCTCCTGGGGTACCCTCACACATATTTTCCCCTCATATAGAGGATATTTTCACAAAAAAGTGAAATTTTCAAAAATCCAGAAAATTGGCTGAAAACGACTAAATATCAAGGACTCATTGGGCGAATCGCTCTGGAACTGAAAACGGAACGCTCACTGACATGTCCCCTATCTGAAAGTCTGATAAACGTCGGAAAAATGACTAAGTCCAAAAAAAAAGAAATTTTTCAACTTTTTTCAATTTTACCCCCATGGGATATATATTCTACCCACACACATTTGGAACTCTCCTGGGGTACCCTCACACATATTATTCCCTCATTTAGTGGATATTTTCACAAAAAAGTGAAATTTTCAAAAATCCAAAATATTGGCTGAAAACGACTAAATATCAAGGACTCATTGGGCGAATCGCTCTGGAACTGAAGTCGGAATGCTCACTGACATTTGCCCTATCTGAAAGTCTGATAAACGCCAGAAAAATGACTAAGTCCAAAAAAAAAAATTTTTCAACTTTTTTGAATTTTACCCCCGTGTGATATATATTCTACCCATACACATTTGGAACTCTCCTGGGGTACCCTCACACATATTTTTCCCTCATTTAGAGGATATTTTCACAAAAAAGTGAAATTTTCAAAAATCTAGAAAATTCCCTGAAAACGACTAAATATCAAGGACTTATTGGGCGAATCGCTCTGGAACTGAAATCGGAACGCTCACTGTCATTTGCCCTATCTGAAAGTCTGATAAACGCCGGAAAAATGACTAAGTCCAAAAAAAAATTTTTTTCTACTTTTTTCAATTTTACCCCCGTGGGATATATATTCTACCCACACACATTTGGTACTCTCCAGGGGTACCCTCACACATATTATTCCCTCATTTATTGGATATTTTCACAAAAAAGTGAAATTTTCAAAAATCCAAAATATTGGCTGAAAACGACTAAATATCAAGGACACATTGGGCGAATCGCTCTGGAACTGAAGTCGGAATGCTCATTGACATTTGCCCTATCTGAAAGTCTGATAAATGTCGGAAAAAATGACTAAGTCCAAAAAAAAAATTTTTTCTACTTTTTTCAATTTTACCCCCGTGTGATATATATTCTACCCACACACATTTGGAACTCTCCTGGGGTACCCTCACACATATTTTTCCCTCATTTAGTGGATATTTTCACAAAAAAGTGAAATTTGCAAAAATCCAGAAAATTGGCTGAAAGCGACTATCAAGGACTCATTGGGCGAATCGCTCTGGAACTGAAATCGGAATGCTCACTGACATGTCCCCTATCTGAAAGTCTCATAAACGTCGGAAAAATGACTAAGTCCAAAAAAAAAATTTTTTCAACTTTTTTCAATTTTACCCCCGTGTGATATATATTCTACCCATACACATTTGGAACTCTCCTGGGGTACCCTCACACATATTTTCCCCTCATATAGAGGATATTTTCACAAAAAAAGTGACATTTTCAAAAATCCAGAAAATTGGCTGAAAACGACTAAATATCAAGGACTCATTGGGCGAATCGCTCTGGAACTGAAATCGGAACGCTCACTGACATTTGCCCTATCTGAAAGTCTGATAAACGCCGGAAAAATGACTAAGTCCAAAAAAAAAAAGTTTTTCAACTTTTTTCAATTTTACCCCCGTGGGATATATATTCTACCCACACACATTTGGAACTCTCCTGGGGTACCCTCACACATATTTTTCCCTCATTTAGTGGATATTTTCACAAAAAAGTGAAATTTTCAAAAGTCCAGAAAATTGTCTGAAAACGACTATCAAGGACTCATTGGGCGAATCGCTCTGGAACTGAAATCAGAGCGCTCACTGACATGTCCCCTATCTGAAAGTCTGATAAACGTCGGAAAAATGACTAAGTCCAAAAAAAAAGAAATTTTTCAAATTTTTTCAATTTTACCCCCATGGGATATATATTCTACCCACACACATTTGGAACTCTCCTGGGGTACCCTCACACATATTATTCCCTCATTTAGTTGATATTTTCACAAAAAAGTGAAATTTTCAAAAATCCAAAATATTGGCTGAAAACGACTAAATATCAAGGACTCATTGGGCGAATCGCTCTGGAACTGAAGTCGGAATGCTCACTGACATTTGCCCTATCTGAAAGTCTGATAAACGCCGGAAAAATGACTAAGTCCAAAAAAAAATTTTTTTCAACTTTTTTGAATTTTACCCCCGTGTGATATATATTCTACCCATACACATTTGGAACTCTCCTGGGGTACCCTCACACATATTTTTCCCTCATTTAGAGGATATTTTCACAAAAAAGTGAAATTTTCAAAAATCCAGAAAATTGGCTGAAAACGACTAAATATCAAGGACTCATTGGGCGAATCGCTCTGGAACAGAAATCGGAACGCTCACTGACATTTGCCCTATCTGAAAGTCTGATAAACGTCGGAAAAAATGACTAAGTCCAAAAAAAAAGAAATTTTTCAACTTTTTTCAATTTTACCCCCGTGTGATATATATTCTACCCACACACATTTGGTACTCTCCTGGGGTACCCTCACAAATATTTTTCCCTCATTTAGTGGATAGTTTCACAAAAAAGTGAAATTTTCAAAAATCCAAAATATTGGCCGAAAACGACTAAATATCAAGGACTCATTGGGCGAATCGCTCTGGAACTGAAGTCGGAATGCTCACTGACATTTGCCCTATCTGAAAGTCTGATAAACGACGGAAAAATGACTAAGTCCAAAAAAAAAATTTTTTCAACTTTTTTCAATTTTACCCCTGTGTGATATATATTCTACCCATACACATTTGGAACTCTCCTGGGGTACCCTCACACATATTTTCCCCTCATATAGAGGATATTTTCACAAAAAAGTGAAATTTTCAAAAATCCAGAAAATTGGCTGAAAACAACTAAATATCAAGGACTCATTGGGCGAATCGCTCTGGAACTGAAAACGGAACGCTCACTGACATGTCCCCTATCTGAAAGTCTGATAAACGTCGGAAAAATGACTAAGTCCAAAAAAAAAGAAATTTTTCAACTTTTTTCAATTTTACCCCCATGGGATATATATTCTACCCACACACATTTGGAACTCTCCTGGGGTACCCTCACACATATTATTCCCTCATTTAGTGGATATTTTCACAAAAAAGTGAAATTTTCAAAAATCCAAAATATTGGCTGAAAACGACTAAATATCAAGGACTCATTGGGCGAATCGCTCTGGAACTGAAGTCGGAATGCTCACTGACATTTGCCCTATCTGAAAGTCTGATAAACGCCAGAAAAATGACTAAGTCCAAAAAAAAAAATTTTTCAACTTTTTTGAATTTTACCCCCGTGTGATATATATTCTACCCATACACATTTGGAACTCTCCTGGGGTACCCTCACACATATTTTTCCCTCATTTAGAGGATATTTTCACAAAAAAGTGAAATTTTCAAAAATCTAGAAAATTCCCTGAAAACGACTAAATATCAAGGACTTATTGGGCGAATCGCTCTGGAACTGAAATCGGAACGCTCACTGTCATTTGCCCTATCTGAAAGTCTGATAAACGCCGGAAAAATGACTAAGTCCAAAAAAAAATTTTTTTCTACTTTTTTCAATTTTACCCCCGTGGGATATATATTCTACCCACACACATTTGGTACTCTCCAGGGGTACCCTCACACATATTATTCCCTCATTTATTGGATATTTTCACAAAAAAGTGAAATTTTCAAAAATCCAAAATATTGGCTGAAAACGACTAAATATCAAGGACACATTGGGCGAATCGCTCTGGAACTGAAGTCGGAATGCTCATTGACATTTGCCCTATCTGAAAGTCTGATAAATGTCGGAAAAAATGACTAAGTCCAAAAAAAAAATTTTTTCTACTTTTTTCAATTTTACCCCCGTGTGATATATATTCTACCCACACACATTTGGAACTCTCCTGGGGTACCCTCACACATATTTTTCCCTCATTTAGTGGATATTTTCACAAAAAAGTGAAATTTGCAAAAATCCAGAAAATTGGCTGAAAGCGACTATCAAGGACTCATTGGGCGAATCGCTCTGGAACTGAAATCGGAACGCTCACTGACATGTCCCCTATCTGAAAGTCTCATAAACGTCGGAAAAATGACTAAGTCCAAAAAAAAAATTTTTTCAACTTTTTTCAATTTTACCCCCGTGTGATATATATTCTACCCATACACATTTGGAACTCTCCTGGGGTACCCTCACACATATTTTCCCCTCATATAGAGGATATTTTCACAAAAAAAGTGACATTTTCAAAAATCCAGAAAATTGGCTGAAAACGACTAAATATCAAGGACTCATTGGGCGAATCGCTCTGGAACTGAAATCGGAACGCTCACTGACATTTGCCCTATCTGAAAGTCTGATAAACGCCGGAAAAATGACTAAGTCCAAAAAAAAAAAGTTTTTCAACTTTTTTCAATTTTACCCCCGTGGGATATATATTCTACCCACACACATTTGGAACTCTCCTGGGGTACCCTCACACATATTTTTCCCTCATTTAGTGGATATTTTCACAAAAAAGTGAAATTTTCAAAAGTCCAGAAAATTGTCTGAAAACGACTATCAAGGACTCATTGGGCGAATCGCTCTGGAACTGAAATCGGAATGCTCACTGACATTTGCCCTATCTGAAAGTCTGATAAACGTCGGAAAAATGACTAAGTCCAAAAAAAAAATTTTTTTCAACTTTTTTCAATTTTACCCCCGTGTGATATATATTCTACCCATACACATTTGGAACTCTCCTGGGGTACCCTCACACATATTTTCCCCTCATATAGAGGATATTTTCACAAAAAAAGTGAAATTTTCAAAAATCCAGAAAATTGGCTGAAAACGACTAAATATCAAGGACTCATTGGGCGAATCGCTCTGGAACTGAAATCGGAACGCTCACTGACATTTGCCCTATCTGAAAGTCTGATAAACGCCGGAAAAATGACTAAGTCCAAAAAAAAAAAGTTTTTCAACTTTTTTCAATTTTACCCCCGTGGGATATATATTCTACCCACACACATTTGGAACTCTCCTGGGGTACCCTCACACATATTTTTCCCTCATTTAGTGGATATTTTCACAAAAAAGTGAAATTTTCAAAAGTCCAGAAAATTGTCTGAAAACGACTATCAAGGACTCATTGGGCGAATCGCTCTGGAACTGAAATCGGAGCGCTCACTGACATGTCCCCTATCTGAAAGTCTGATAAACGTCGGAAAAATGACTAAGTCCAAAAAAAAAGAAATTTTTCAAATTTTTTCAATTTTACCCCCATGGGATATATATTCTACCCACACACATTTGGAACTCTCCTGGGGTACCCTCACACATATTATTCCCTCATTTAGTTGATATTTTCACAAAAAAGTGAAATTTTCAAAAATCCAAAATATTGGCTGAAAACGACTAAATATCAAGGACTCATTGGGCGAATCGCTCTGGAACTGAAGTCGGAATGCTCACTGACATTTGCCCTATCTGAAAGTCTGATAAACGCCGGAAAAATGACTAAGTCCAAAAAAAAATTTTTTTCAACTTTTTTGAATTTTACCCCCGTGTGATATATATTCTACCCATACACATTTGGAACTCTCCTGGGGTACCCTCACACATATTTTTCCCTCATTTAGAGGATATTTTCACAAAAAAGTGAAATTTTCAAAAATCCAGAAAATTGGCTGAAAACGACTAAATATCAAGGACTCATTGGGCGAATCGCTCTGGAACAGAAATCGGAACGCTCACTGACATTTGCCCTATCTGAAAGTCTGATAAACGTCGGAAAAAATGACTAAGTCCAAAAAAAAAGAAATTTTTCAACTTTTTTCAATTTTACCCCCGTGTGATATATATTCTACCCACACACATTTAGAACTCTCCTGGGGTACCCTCACACATATTTTTCCCTCATTTAGTGGATATTTTCACAAAAAAGTGAAATTTTCAAAAATCCAGAAAATTGCCTGAAAACGACTATCAAGGACTAATTGGGCGAATCGCTCTGGAACTGAAATTGGAACGCTCACTGACATTTGCCCTATCTGAAAGTCTGACAAACGCCGGAAAAATGACTAAGTCCAATAAAAAAATTTTTTCAACTTTTTTCAATTTTACCCCCGTGGGATATATATTCTACCCACACACATTTGGAACTCTCCTGGGGTACCCTCACACATATTTTTCCCTCATTTAGTGGATATTTTCACAAAAAAGTGAAATTTGCAAAAATCCAGAAAATTGGCTGAAAGCGACTATCAAGGACTCATTGGGCGAATCGCTCTGGAACTGAAATCGGAATGCTCACTGACATGTCCCCTATCTGAAAGTCTCATAAACGTCGGAAAAATGACTAAGTCCAAAAAAAAAGAAATTTTCTACTTTTTTCAATTTTACCCCCGTGTGATATATATTCTACCCACACACATTTGGAACTCTCCTGGGGTACCCTCACACATATTTTTCCCTCATTTAGTGGATATTTTCACAAAAAAGTGAAATTTTCAAAAATCCAGAAAATTGGCTGAAAACGACTAAATATCAAGGACTCATTGGGCGAATCGCTCTGGAACTGAAATCGGAACGCTCACTGACATTTGCCCTATCTGAAAGTCTGATAAACGCCGGAAAAATGACTAAGTCCAAAAAAAAAGTTTTTCAACTTTTTTCAATTTTACCCCCGTGGGATATATATTCTACTCACACACATTTGGTACTCTCCTGGGGTACCCTCACACATATTATTCCCTCACTTATTGGATATTTTCACAAAAAAGTGAAATTTTCAAAAATCCAAAATATTGGCTGAAAACGACTAAATATCAAGGACTCATTGGGCGAATCGCTCTGGAACTGAAGTCGGAATGCTCACTGACATTTGCCCTATCTGAAAGTCTGATAAACGTCGGAAAAAATGACTAAGTCCAAAAAAAAAATTTTTTCTACTTTTTTCAATTTTACCCCCTTGTGATATATATTCTATCCACACACATTTAGAACTCTCCTGGGGTACCCTCACACATATTTTTTCCCTCATTTAGTGGATATTTTCACAAAAAAGTGAAATTTTCAAAAATCCAGAAAATTGCCTGAAAACGACTATCAAGGACTAATTGGGCGAATCGCTCTGGAACTGAAATTGGAACGCTCACTGACATTTGCCCTATCTGAAAGTCTGACAAACGCCAGAAAAATGACTAAGTCCAATAAAAAAAAATTTTCAACTTTTTTCAATTTTACCCCCGTGGGATATATATTCTACCCACACACATTTGGAACTCTCCTGGGGTACCCTCACACATATTTTTCCCTCATTTAGTGGATATTTTCACAAAAAAGTGAAATTTGCAAAAATCCAGAAAATTGGCTGAAAGCGACTATCAAGGACTCATTGGGCGAATCGCTCTGGAACTGAAATCGGAATGCTCACTGACATGTCCCCTATCTGAAAGTCTGATAAACGCCGGAAAAATGACTAAGTCCAAAAAAAAAGAAATTTTCTACTTTTTTCAATTTTACCCCCGTGTGATATATATTCTACCCACACACATTTGGAACTCTCCTGGGGTACCCTCACACATATTTTTCCCTCATTTAGTGGATATTTTCACAAAAAAGTGAAATTTTCAAAAATCCAGAAAATTGCCTGAAAACGACTATCAAGGACTCATTGGGCGAATCGCTCTGGAACAGAAATCGGAACGCTCACTGACATTTGCCCTATCTGAAAGTCTGATAAACGTCGGAAAAAATGACTAAGTCCAAAAAAAAAGAAATTTTTCAACTTTTTTCAATTTTACCCCCGTGTGATATATATTCTACCCACACACATTTGGTACTCTCCTGGGGTACCCTCACAAATATTTTTCCCTCATTTAGTGGATAGTTTCACAAAAAAGTGAAATTTTCAAAAATCCAAAATATTGGCTGAAAACGACTAAATATCAAGGACTCATTGGGCGAATCGCTCTAGAACTGAAGTCGGAATGCTCACTGACATTTGCCCTATCTGAAAGTCTGATAAACGCCGGAAAAATGACTAAGTCCAAAAAAAAATTTTTTTCAACTTTTTTGAATTTTACCCCCGTGTGATATATATTCTACCCATACACATTTGGAACTCTCCTGGGGTACCCTCACACATATTTTTCCCTCATTTAGAGGATATTTTCACAAAAAAGTGAAATTTTCAAAAATCCAGAAAATTGGCTGAAAACGACTAAATATCAAGGACTCATTGGGCGAATCGCTCTGGAACAGAAATCGGAACGCTCACTGACATTTGCCCTATCTGAAAGTCTGATAAACGTCGGAAAAAATGACTAAGTCCAAAAAAAAAGAAATTTTTCAACTTTTTTCAATTTTACCCCCGTGTGATATATATTCTACCCACACACATTTAGAACTCTCCTGGGGTACCCTCACACATATTTTTCCCTCATTTAGTGGATATTTTCACAAAAAAGTGAAATTTTCAAAAATCCAGAAAATTGCCTGAAAACGACTATCAAGGACTAATTGGGCGAATCGCTCTGGAACTGAAATCGGAATGCTCACTGACATGTCCCCTATCTGAAAGTCTCATAAACGTCGGAAAAATGACTAAGTCCAAAAAAAAAGAAATTTTCTACTTTTTTCAATTTTACCCCCGTGTGATATATATTCTACCCACACACATTTGGAACTCTCCTGGGGTACCCTCACACATATTTTTCCCTCATTTAGTGGATATTTTCACAAAAAAGTGAAATTTTCAAAAATCCAGAAAATTGCCTGAAAACGACTATCAAGGACTCATTGGGCGAATCGCTCTGGAACAGAAATCGGAACGCTCACTGACATTTGCCCTATCTGAAAGTCTGATAAACGTCGGAAAAAATGACTAAGTCCAAAAAAAAAGAAATTTTTCAACTTTTTTCAATTTTACCCCCGTGTGATATATATTCTACCCACACACATTTGGTACTCTAATGGGGTACCCTCACAAATATTTTTCCCTCATTTAGTGGATAGTTTCACAAAAAAGTGAAATTTTCAAAAATCCAAAATATTGGCCGAAAACGACTAAATATCAAGGACTCATTGGGCGAATCGCTCTGGAACTGAAGTCGGAATGCTCACTGACATTTGCCCTATCTGAGAGTCTGATAAACGCCGGAAAAATGACTAAGTCCAAAAAAAAAAATTTTTCAACTTTTTTCAATTTTACCCCCGTGTGATATATATTCTACCCATACACATTTGGAACTCTCCTGGGGTACCCTCACACATATTTTCCCCTCATTTAGAGGATATTTTCACAAAAAAGTGAAATTTTCAAAAATCCAGAAAATTGGCTGAAAACGACTAAATATCAAGGACTCATTGGGCGAATCGCTCTGGAACTGAAATCGGAACGCTCACTGACATTTGCCCTATCTGAAAGTCTGATAAACGTCGGAAAAAATGACTAAGTCCAAAAAAAAATTTTTTTCTACTTTTTTCAATTGTACCCCCTTGTGATATATATTCTATCCACACACATTTAGAACTCTCCTGGGGTACCCTCACACATATTTTTCCCTCATTTAGTGGATATTTTCACAAAAAAGTGAAATTTGCAAAAATCCAGAAAATTGGCTGAAAGCGACTATCAAGGACTCATTGGGCGAATCGCTCTGGAAGTGAAATCGGAATGCTCACTGACATGTCCCCTATCTGAAAGTCTCATAAACGTCGGAAAAATGACTAAGTCCAAAAAAAAAATAATTTTCTACTTTTTTCAATTTTACCCCCGTGTGATATATATTCTACCCACACACATTTGGAACTCTCCTGGGGTACCCTCACACATATTTTTCCCTCATTTAGTGGATATTTTCACAAAAAAGTGAAATTTTCAAAAATCCAGAAAATTGCCTGAAAACGACTATCAAGGACTCATTGGGCGAATCGCTCTGGAACTGAAATCGGAACGCTCACTGACATTTGCCCTATGTGAAAGTCTGATAAACGCCGGAAAAATGACTAAGTCCAAAAAAAAAGAAATTTTTCAACTTTTTTCAATTTTACCCCCATGGGATATATATTCTACCCACACACATTTGGAACCCTCCTGGGGTACCCTCACACATATTATTCCCTCATTTAGTGGATATTTTCACAAAAAAGTGAAATTTTCAAAAATCCAAAATATTGGCTGAAAACGACTAAATATCAAGGACTCATTGGGCGAATCGCTCTGGAACTGAAGTCGGAATGCTCACTGACATTTGCCCTATCTGAAAGTCTGATAAACGCCGGAAAAATGACTAAGTCCAAAAAAAAAATGTTTTCAACTTTTTTCAATTTTACCCCCGTGTGATATATATTCTACCCACACACATTTGGAACTCTCCTGGGGTACCCTCACACATATTTTTCCCTCATTTAGTGGATATTTTCACAAAAAAGTGAAATTTTCAAAAATCCAGAAAATTGGCTGAAAACGACTAAATATCAAGGACTCATTGGGCGAATCGCTCTGGAACTGAAGTCGGAATGCTCACTGACATTTGCCCTATCTGAAAGTCTGATAAACGCCGGAAAAATGACTAAGTCCAAAAAAAAAATTTTTTCAACTTTTTTCAATTTTACCCCCGTGTGATATATATTCTACCCATACACATTTGGAACTCTCCTGGGGTACCCTCACACATATTTTCCCCTCATATAGAGGATATTTTCACAAAAAAAGTGAAATTTTCAAAAATCCAGAAAATTGGCTGAAAACGACTAAATATCAAGGACTCATTGGGCGAATCGCTCTGGAACTGAAATCGGAACGCTCACTGACATTTGCCCTATCTGAAAGTCTGATAAACGCCGGAAAAATGACTAAGTCCAAAAAAAAAAAGTTTTTCAACTTTTTTCAATTTTACCCCCGTGGGATATATATTCTACCCACACACATTTGGAACTCTCCTGGGGTACCCTCACACATATTTTTCCCTCATTTAGTGGATATTTTCACAAAAAAGTGAAATTTTCAAAAGTCCAGAAAATTGTCTGAAAACGACTATCAAGGACTCATTGGGCGAATCGCTCTGGAACTGAAATCGGAATGCTCACTGACATTTGCCCTATCTGAAAGTCTGATAAACGTCGGAAAAATGACTAAGTCCAAAAAAAAAATTTTTTTCAACTTTTTTCAATTTTACCCCCGTGTGATATATATTCTACCCATACACATTTGGAACTCTCCTGGGGTACCCTCACACATATTTTCCCCTCATATAGAGGATATTTTCACAAAAAAAGTGAAATTTTCAAAAATCCAGAAAATTGGCTGAAAACGACTAAATATCAAGGACTCATTGGGCGAATCGCTCTGGAACTGAAATCGGAACGCTCACTGACATTTGCCCTATCTGAAAGTCTGATAAACGCCGGAAAAATGACTAAGTCCAAAAAAAAAAAGTTTTTCAACTTTTTTCAATTTTACCCCCGTGGGATATATATTCTACCCACACACATTTGGAACTCTCCTGGGGTACCCTCACACATATTTTTCCCTCATTTAGTGGATATTTTCACAAAAAAGTGAAATTTTCAAAAGTCCAGAAAATTGTCTGAAAACGACTATCAAGGACTCATTGGGCGAATCGCTCTGGAACTGAAATCGGAGCGCTCACTGACATGTCCCCTATCTGAAAGTCTGATAAACGTCGGAAAAATGACTAAGTCCAAAAAAAAAGAAATTTTTCAAATTTTTTCAATTTTACCCCCATGGGATATATATTCTACCCACACACATTTGGAACTCTCCTGGGGTACCCTCACACATATTATTCCCTCATTTAGTTGATATTTTCACAAAAAAGTGAAATTTTCAAAAATCCAAAATATTGGCTGAAAACGACTAAATATCAAGGACTCATTGGGCGAATCGCTCTGGAACTGAAGTCGGAATGCTCACTGACATTTGCCCTATCTGAAAGTCTGATAAACGCCGGAAAAATGACTAAGTCCAAAAAAAAATTTTTTTCAACTTTTTTGAATTTTACCCCCGTGTGATATATATTCTACCCATACACATTTGGAACTCTCCTGGGGTACCCTCACACATATTTTTCCCTCATTTAGAGGATATTTTCACAAAAAAGTGAAATTTTCAAAAATCCAGAAAATTGGCTGAAAACGACTAAATATCAAGGACTCATTGGGCGAATCGCTCTGGAACAGAAATCGGAACGCTCACTGACATTTGCCCTATCTGAAAGTCTGATAAACGTCGGAAAAAATGACTAAGTCCAAAAAAAAAGAAATTTTTCAACTTTTTTCAATTTTACCCCCGTGTGATATATATTCTACCCACACACATTTGGTACTCTCCTGGGGTACCCTCACAAATATTTTTCCCTCATTTAGTGGATAGTTTCACAAAAAAGTGAAATTTTCAAAAATCCAAAATATTGGCCGAAAACGACTAAATATCAAGGACTCATTGGGCGAATCGCTCTGGAACTGAAGTCGGAATGCTCACTGACATTTGCCCTATCTGAAAGTCTGATAAACGCCGGAAAAATGACTAAGTCCAAAAAAAAAATTTTTTCAACTTTTTTCAATTTTACCCCCGTGTGATATATATTCTACCCATACACATTTGGAACTCTCCTGGGGTACCCTCACACATATTTTCCCCTCATATAGAGGATATTTTCACAAAAAAGTGAAATTTTCAAAAATCCAGAAAATTGGCTGAAAACGACTAAATATCAAGGACTCATTGGGCGAATCGCTCTGGAATTGAAATCGGAACGCTCACTGACATTTGCCCTATCTGAAAGTCTGATAAACGTGGGAAAAAATGACTAAGTCCAAAAAAAAATTTTTTTCTACTTTTTTCAATTTTACCCCCTTGTGATATATATTCTATCCACACACATTTAGAACTCTCCTGGGGTACCCTCACACATATTTTTCCCTCATTTAGTGGATATTTTCACAAAAAAGTGAAATTTTCAAAAATCCAGAAAATTGCCTGAAAACGACTATCAAGGACTAATTGGGCGAATCGCTCTGGAACTGAAATTGGAATGCTCACTGACATTTGCCCTATCTGAAAGTCTGACAAACGCCGGAAAAATGACTAAGTCCAATAAAAAAAATTTTTCAACTTTTTTCAATTTTACCCCCGTGGGATATATATTCTACCCACACACATTTGGAACTCTCCTGGGGTACCCTCACACATATTTTTCCCTCATTTAGTGGATATTTTCACAAAAAAGTGAAATTTGCAAAAATCCAGAAAATTGGCTGAAAGCGACTATCAAGGACTCATTGGGCGAATCGCTCTGGAACTGAAATCGGAATGCTCACTGACATGTCCCCTATCTGAAAGTCTCATAAACGTCGGAAAAATGACTAAGTCCAAAAAAAAAGAAATTTTCTACTTTTTTCAATTTTACCCCCGTGTGATATATATTCTACCCACACACATTTGGAACTCTCCTGGGGTACCCTCACACATATTTTTCCCTCATTTAGTGGATATTTTCACAAAAAAGTGAAATTTTCAAAAATCCAGAAAATTGGCTGAAAACGACTAAATATCAAGGACTCATTGGGCGAATCGCTCTGGAACTGAAATCGGAACGCTCACTGACATTTGCCCTATCTGAAAGTCTGATAAACGCCGGAAAAATGACTAAGTCCAAAAAAAAAGTTTTTCAACTTTTTTCAATTTTACCCCCGTGGGATATATATTCTACTCACACACATTTGGTACTCTCCTGGGGTACCCTCACACATATTATTCCCTCACTTATTGGATATTTTCACAAAAAAGTGAAATTTTCAAAAATCCAAAATATTGGCTGAAAACGACTAAATATCAAGGACTCATTGGGCGAATCGCTCTGGAACTGAAGTCGGAATGCTCACTGACATTTGCCCTATCTGAAAGTCTGATAAACGTCGGAAAAAATGACTAAGTCCAAAAAAAAAATTTTTTCTACTTTTTTCAATTTTACCCCCTTGTGATATATATTCTATCCACACACATTTAGAACTCTCCTGGGGTACCCTCACACATATTTTTTCCCTCATTTAGTGGATATTTTCACAAAAAAGTGAAATTTTCAAAAATCCAGAAAATTGCCTGAAAACGACTATCAAGGACTAATTGGGCGAATCGCTCTGGAACTGAAATTGGAACGCTCACTGACATTTGCCCTATCTGAAAGTCTGACAAACGCCAGAAAAATGACTAAGTCCAATAAAAAAAAATTTTCAACTTTTTTCAATTTTACCCCCGTGGGATATATATTCTACCCACACACATTTGGAACTCTCCTGGGGTACCCTCACACATATTTTTCCCTCATTTAGTGGATATTTTCACAAAAAAGTGAAATTTGCAAAAATCCAGAAAATTGGCTGAAAGCGACTATCAAGGACTCATTGGGCGAATCGCTCTGGAACTGAAATCGGAATGCTCACTGACATGTCCCCTATCTGAAAGTCTCATAAACGTCGGAAAAATGACTAAGTCCAAAAAAAAAGAAATTTTCTACTTTTTTCAATTTTACCCCCGTGTGATATATATTCTACCCACACACATTTGGAACTCTCCTGGGGTACCCTCACACATATTTTTCCCTCATTTAGTGGATATTTTCACAAAAAAGTGAAATTTTCAAAAATCCAGAAAATTGCCTGAAAACGACTATCAAGGACTCATTGGGCGAATCGCTCTGGAACAGAAATCGGAACGCTCACTGACATTTGCCCTATCTGAAAGTCTGATAAACGTCGGAAAAAATGACTAAGTCCAAAAAAAAAGAAATTTTTCAACTTTTTTCAATTTTACCCCCGTGTGATATATATTCTACCCACACACATTTGGTACTCTCCTGGGGTACCCTCACAAATATTTTTCCCTCATTTAGTGGATAGTTTCACAAAAAAGTGAAATTTTCAAAAATCCAAAATATTGGCCGAAAACGACTAAATATCAAGGACTCATTGGGCGAATCGCTCTGGAACTGAAGTCGGAATGCTCACTGACATTTGCCCTATCTGAGAGTCTGATAAACGCCGGAAAAATGACTAAGTCCAAAAAAAAAAATTTTTCAACTTTTTTCAATTTTACCCCCGTGTGATATATATTCTACCCATACACATTTGGAACTCTCCTGGGGTACCCTCACACATATTTTCCCCTCATTTAGAGGATATTTTCACAAAAAAGTGAAATTTTCAAAAATCCAGAAAATTGGCTGAAAACGACTAAATATCAAGGACTCATTGGGCGAATCGCTCTGGAACTGAAATCGGAACGCTCACTGACATTTGCCCTATCTGAAAGTCTGATAAACGTCGGAAAAAATGACTAAGTCCAAAAAAAAATTTTTTTCTACTTTTTTCAATTGTACCCCCTTGTGATATATATTCTATCCACACACATTTAGAACTCTCCTGGGGTACCCTCACACATATTTTTCCCTCATTTAGTGGATATTTTCACAAAAAAGTGAAATTTGCAAAAATCCAGAAAATTGGCTGAAAGCGACTATCAAGGACTCATTGGGCGAATCGCTCTGGAAGTGAAATCGGAATGCTCACTGACATGTCCCCTATCTGAAAGTCTCATAAACGTCGGAAAAATGACTAAGTCCAAAAAAAAAATAATTTTCTACTTTTTTCAATTTTACCCCCGTGTGATATATATTCTACCCACACACATTTGGAACTCTCCTGGGGTACCCTCACACATATTTTTCCCTCATTTAGTGGATATTTTCACAAAAAAGTGAAATTTTCAAAAATCCAGAAAATTGCCTGAAAACGACTATCAAGGACTCATTGGGCGAATCGCTCTGGAACTGAAATCGGAACGCTCACTGACATTTGCCCTATGTGAAAGTCTGATAAACGCCGGAAAAATGACTAAGTCCAAAAAAAAAATTTTTTCAACTTTTTTCAATTTTACCCCCGTGTGATGTATATTCTACCCACACACATTTGGAACTCTCCTGGTGTACCCTCACACATATTTTTCCCTCATTTAGTGGATATTTTCACAAAAAAAGTGAAATTTTCAAAAATACAGAAAATTGCCTGAAAACGACTATCAAGGACTCATTGGGCGAATCGCTCTGGAACTGAAATCGGAACGCTCACTGACATGTCCCCTATCTGAAAGTCTGATAAACGTCGGAAAAATGACTAAGTCCAAAAAAAAAGAAATTTTTCAACTTTTTTCAATTTTACCCCCATGGGATATATATTCTACCCACACACATTTGGAACCCTCCTGGGGTACCCTCACACATATTATTCCCTCATTTAGTGGATATTTTCACAAAAAAGTGAAATTTTCAAAAATCCAAAATATTGGCTGAAAACGACTAAATATCAAGGACTCATTGGGCGAATCGCTCTGGAACTGAAGTCGGAATGCTCACTGACATTTGCCCTATCTGAAAGTCTGATAAACGCCGGAAAAATGACTAAGTCCAAAAAAAAAATGTTTTCAACTTTTTTCAATTTTACCCCCGTGTGATATATATTCTACCCACACACATTTGGAACTCTCCTGGGGTACCCTCACACATATTTTTCCCTCATTTAGTGGATATTTTCACAAAAAAGTGAAATTTGCAAAAATCCAGAAAATTGGCTGAAAGCGACTATCAAGGACTCATTGGGCGAATCGCTCTGGAACTGAAATCGGAATGCTCACTGACATGTCCCCTATCTGAAAGTCTCATAAACGTCGGAAAAATGACTAAGTCCAAAAAAAAAGAAATTTTCTACTTTTTTCAATTTTACCCCCGTGTGATATATATTCTACCCACACACATTTGGAACTCTCCTGGGGTACCCTCACACATATTTTTCCCTCATTTAGTGGATATTTTCACAAAAAAGTGAAATTTTCAAAAATCCAGAAAATTGGCTGAAAACGACTAAATATCAAGGACTCATTGGGCGAATCGCTCTGGAACTGAAATCGGAACGCTCACTGACATTTGCCCTATCTGAAAGTCTGATAAACGCCAGAAAAATGACTAAGTCCAAAAAAAAAGTTTTTCAACTTTTTTCAATTTTACCCCCGTGGGATATATATTCTACTCACACACATTTGGTACTCTCCTGGGGTACCCTCACACATATTATTCCCTCACTTATTGGATATTTTCACAAAAAAGTGAAATTTTCAAAAATCCAAAATATTGGCTGAAAACGACTAAATATCAAGGACTCATTGGGCGAATCGCTCTGGAACTGAAGTCGGAATGCTCACTGACATTTGCCCTATCTGAAAGTCTGATAAACGTCGGAAAAAATGACTAAGTCCAAAAAAAAAATTTTTTCTACTTTTTTCAATTTTACCCCCTTGTGATATATATTCTATCCACACACATTTAGAACTCTCCTGGGGTACCCTCACACATATTTTTTCCCTCATTTAGTGGATATTTTCACAAAAAAGTGAAATTTTCAAAAATCCAGAAAATTGCCTGAAAACGACTATCAAGGACTAATTGGGCGAATCGCTCTGGAACTGAAATTGGAACGCTCACTGACATTTGCCCTATCTGAAAGTCTGACAAACGCCAGAAAAATGACTAAGTCCAATAAAAAAAAATTTTCAACTTTTTTCAATTTTACCCCCGTGGGATATATATTCTACCCACACACATTTGGAACTCTCCTGGGGTACCCTCACACATATTTTTCCCTCATTTAGTGGATATTTTCACAAAAAAGTGAAATTTGCAAAAATCCAGAAAATTGGCTGAAAGCGACTATCAAGGACTCATTGGGCGAATCGCTCTGGAACTGAAATCGGAATGCTCACTGACATGTCCCCTATCTGAAAGTCTCATAAACGTCGGAAAAATGACTAAGTCCAAAAAAAAAGAAATTTTCTACTTTTTTCAATTTTACCCCCGTGTGATATATATTCTACCCACACACATTTGGAACTCTCCTGGGGTACCCTCACACATATTTTTCCCTCATTTAGTGGATATTTTCACAAAAAAGTGAAATTTTCAAAAATCCAGAAAATTGCCTGAAAACGACTATCAAGGACTCATTGGGCGAATCGCTCTGGAACAGAAATCGGAACGCTCACTGACATTTGCCCTATCTGAAAGTCTGATAAACGTCGGAAAAAATGACTAAGTCCAAAAAAAAAGAAATTTTTCAACTTTTTTCAATTTTACCCCCGTGTGATATATATTCTACCCACACACATTTGGTACTCTCCTGGGGTACCCTCACAAATATTTTTCCCTCATTTAGTGGATAGTTTCACAAAAAAGTGAAATTTTCAAAAATCCAAAATATTGGCCGAAAACGACTAAATATCAAGGACTCATTGGGCGAATCGCTCTGGAACTGAAGTCGGAATGCTCACTGACATTTGCCCTATCTGAGAGTCTGATAAACGCCGGAAAAATGACTAAGTCCAAAAAAAAAAATTTTTCAACTTTTTTCAATTTTACCCCCGTGTGATATATATTCTACCCATACACATTTGGAACTCTCCTGGGGTACCCTCACACATATTTTCCCCTCATTTAGAGGATATTTTCACAAAAAAGTGAAATTTTCAAAAATCCAGAAAATTGGCTGAAAACGACTAAATATCAAGGACTCATTGGGCGAATCGCTCTGGAACTGAAATCGGAACGCTCACTGACATTTGCCCTATCTGAAAGTCTGATAAACGTCGGAAAAAATGACTAAGTCCAAAAAAAAATTTTTTTCTACTTTTTTCAATTGTACCCCCTTGTGATATATATTCTATCCACACACATTTAGAACTCTCCTGGGGTACCCTCACACATATTTTTCCCTCATTTAGTGGATATTTTCACAAAAAAGTGAAATTTGCAAAAATCCAGAAAATTGGCTGAAAGCGACTATCAAGGACTCATTGGGCGAATCGCTCTGGAAGTGAAATCGGAATGCTCACTGACATGTCCCCTATCTGAAAGTCTCATAAACGTCGGAAAAATGACTAAGTCCAAAAAAAAAATAATTTTCTACTTTTTTCAATTTTACCCCCGTGTGATATATATTCTACCCACACACATTTGGAACTCTCCTGGGGTACCCTCACACATATTTTTCCCTCATTTAGTGGATATTTTCACAAAAAAGTGAAATTTTCAAAAATCCAAAATATTGGCTGAAAACGACTAATTATCAAGGACTCATTGGGCGAATCGCTCTGGAAGTGAAGTCGGAACGCTCACTGATATTTGCCCTATCTGAAAGTCTGATAAACGTCGGAAAAATGACTAAGTCCAAAAAAAAAATTTTTTCTACTTTTTTCAATTTTACCCCCGTGTGATATATATTCTACCCATACACATTTGGAACTCTCCTGGGGTACCCTCACACATATTTTTCCCTCATTTAGAGGATATTTTCACAAAAAAGTGAAATTTTGAAAAATCCAGAAAATTGGCTGAAAACGACTAAATATCAAGGACTCATTGGGCAAATCGCTCTGGAACAGAAATCGGAACGCTCACTGACATTTGCCCTATCTGAAAGTCTGATAAACGTCGGAAAAAATGACTAAGTCCAAAAAAAAAAATTTTTCTACTTTTTTCAATTTTACCCCCCTGTGATATATATTCTACCCACACACATTTGGAACTCTCCTGGGGTACCCTCACACATATTTTTCCCTCATTTAGTGGATATTTTCACAAAAAAGTGAAATTTTCAAAAATCCAGAAAATTGGCTGAAAACGACTATCAAGGACTCATTGGGCGAATCGCTCTGGAACTGAAATCGGAATGCTCACTGACATTTGCCCTATCTGAAAGTCTGATAAACGTCGGAAAAAATGACTAAGTCCAAAAAAAAAGAAATTTTTCAACTTTTTTCAATTTTACCCCCGTGTGATATATATTCTACCCACACACATTTGGTACTCTCCTGGGGTACCCTCACAAATATTTTTCACTCATTTAGTGGATAGTTTCACAAAAAAGTGAAATTTTCAAAAATCCAAAATATTGGCCGAAAACGACTAAATATCAAGGACTCATTGGGCGAATCGCTCTGGAACTGAAGTCGGAATGCTCACTGACATTTGCCCTATCTGAAAGTCTGATAAACGCCGGAAAAATGACTAAGTCCAAAAAAAAAATTTTTTCAACTTTTTTCAATTTTACCCCCGTGTGATATATATTCTACCCATACACATTTGGAACTCTCCTGGGGTACCCTCACACATATTTTCCCCTCATTTAGAGGATATTTTCACAAAAAAGTGAAATTTTCAAAAATCCAGAAAATTGGCTGAAAACGACTAAATATCAAGGACTCATTGGGCGAATCGCTCTGGAACTGAAATCGGAACGCTCACTGACATTTGCACTATCTGAAAGTCTGATAAACGTCGGAAAAAATGACTAAGTCCAAAAAAAAAAATTTTTCTACTTTTTTCAATTTTACCCCCTTGTGATATATATTCTATCCACACACATTTAGAACTCTCCTGGGGTACCCTCACACATATTTTTCCCTCATTTAGTGGATATTTTCACAAAAAAGTGAAATTTGCAAAAATCCAGAAAATTGGCTGACAGCGACTATCAAGGACTCATTGGGCGAATCGCTCTGGAACTGAAATCGGAACGCTCACTGACATTTGCCCTATCTGAAAGTCTGATAAACGCCGGAAAAATGACTAAGTCCAAAAAAAAAATTTTTTCAACTTTTTTCAATTTTACCCCCGTGTGATATATATTCTACTCACACACATTTGGAACTCTCCTGGGGTACCCTCACATATATTTTTCCCTCATTTAGTGGATATTTTCACAAAAAAGTGAAATTTTCAAAAATACAGAAAATTGCCTGAAAACGACTATCAAGGACTCATTGGGCGAATCGCTCTGGAACTGAAATCGGAACGCTCACTATTTGCCCTATCTGAAAGTCTGATAAACGCCGGAAAAATGACTAAGTCCAAAAAAAAAATTTTTTCTACTTTTTTCAATTTTACCCCCTTGTGATATATATTCTACCCACACACATTTGGAACTCTCCTGGGGTACCCTCACACATATTTTTCCCTCATTTAGTGGATATTTTCACAAAAAAGTGAAATTTGCAAAAATCCAGAAAATTGGCTGAAAGCGACTATCAAGGACTCATTGGGCGAATCTCTCTGGAACTGAAATCGGAATGCTCACTGACATGTCCCCTATCTGAAAGTCTCATAAACGTCGGAAAAATGACTAAGTCCAAAAAAAAAGAAATTTTCTACTTTTTTCAATTTTACCCCCGTGTGATATATATTCTACCCACACACATTTGGAACTCTCCTGGGGTACCCTCACACATATTTTTCCCTCATTTAGTGGATATTTTCACAAAAAAGTGAAATTTTCAAAAATCCAGAAAATTGCCTGAAAACGACTATCAAGGACTCATTGGGCGAATCGCTCTGGAACTGAAATCGGAACGCTCACTGACATTTGCCCTATCTGAAAGTCTGATAAACGTCGGAAAAATGACTAAGTCCAAAAAAAAAATTTTTTCTACTTTTTTCAATTTTACCCCCGTGTGATATATATTCTACCCACACACATTTGGAACTCTCCTGGGGTACCCTCACACATATTTTTCCCTCATTTAGTGGATATTTTCACAAAAAAGTGAAATTTTCAAAAATCCAGAAAATTGCCTGAAAACGACTATCAAGGACTCATTGGGCGAATCGCTCTGGAACTGAAATCGGAACGCTCACTATTTGCCCTATCTGAAAGTCTGATAAACGCCGGAAAAATGACTAAGTCCAAAAAAAAAATTATTTCAACTTTTTTCAATTTTACCCCCGTGTGATATATATTGTACCCACACACATTTGGAACTCTCCTGGGGTACCCTCACACATATTTTTCCCTCATTTAGTGGATATTTTCACAAAAAAGTGAAATTTTCAAAAATACAGAAAATTGGCTGAAAACGACTAAATATCAAGGACTCATTGGGCGAATCGCTCTGGAACTGAAATCGGAACGCTCACTGACATTTGCCCTATCTGAAAGTCTGATAAACGCCGGAAAAATGACTAAGTCCAAAAAAAAAGTTTTTCAACTTTTTTCAATTTTACCCCCGTGGGATATATATTCTACTCACACACATTTGGTACTCTCCTGGGGTACCCTCACACATATTATTCCCTCACTTATTGGATATTTTCACAAAAAAGTGAAATTTTCAAAAATCCAAAATATTGGCTGAAAACGACTAAATATCAAGGACTCATTGGGCGAATCGCTCTGGAACTGAAGTCGGAACGCTCACTGATACTTGCCCTATCTGAAAGTCTGATAAACGCCGGAAAAATGACTAAGTCCAAAAATAAAATTTTTTCAACTTTTTTCAATTTTACCCCCGTGTGATATATATTCTACCCACACACATTTGGTACTCTCCTGGGGTACCGTCACAAATATTTTTCCCTCATTTAGTGGATATTTTCACAAAAAAGTGAAATTTTCAAAAATCCAAAATATTGGCCGAAAACGACTAAATATCAAGGACTCATTGGGCGAATCGCTCTGGAACTGAAGTCGGAATGCTCACTGACATTTGCCCTATCTGAAAGTCTGATAAACGCCGGAAAAATGACTAAGTCCAAAAAAAAAATTTTTTCAACTTTTTTCAATTTTACCCCCGTGTGATATATATTCTACCCATACACATTTGGAACTCTCCTGGGGTACCCTCACACATATTTTCCCCTCATTTAGAGGATATTTTCACAAAAAAGTGAAATTTTCAAAAATCCAGAAAATTGGCTGAAAACGACTAAATATCAAGGACTCATTGGGCGAATCGCTCTGGAACTGAAATCGGAACGCTCACTGACATTTGCCCTATCTGAAAGTCTGATAAACGTCAGAAAAAATGACTAAGTCCAAAAAAAAATTTTTTTCTACTTTTTTCAATTGTACCCCCTTGTGATATATATTCTATCCACACACATTTAGAATTCTCCTGGGGTACCCTCACACATATTTTTCCCTCATTTAGTGGATATTTTCACAAAAAAGTGAAATTTGCAAAAATCCAGAAAATTGGCTGAAAGCGACTATCAAGGACTCATTGGGCGAATCGCTCTGGAACTGAAATCGGAATGCTCACTGACATGTCCCCTATCTGAAAGTCTCATAAACGTCGGAAAAATGACTAAGTCCAAAAAAAAAATAATTTTCTACTTTTTTCAATTTTACCCCCGTGTGATATATATTCTACCCACACACATTTGGAACTCTCCTGGGGTACCCTCACACATATTTTTCCCTCATTTAGTGGATATTTTCACAAAAAAGTGAAATTTTCAAAAATCCAGAAAATTGCTTGAAAACGACTATCAAGGACTCATTGGGCGAATCGCTCTGGAACTGAAATCGGAACGCTCACTGACATTTGCCCTATCTGAAAGTCTGATAAACGTCGGAAAAATGACTAAGTCCAAAAAAAAAATTTTTTCTACTTTTTTCAATTTTACCCCCGTGTGATATATATTCTACCCACACACATTTGGAACTCTCCTGGGGTACCCTCACACATATTTTTCCCTCATTTAGTGGATATTTTCACAAAAAAGTGAAATTTTCAAAAATCCAGAAAATTGCCTGAAAACGACTATCAAGGACTCATTGGGCGAATCGCTCTGGAACTGAAATCGGAACGCTCACTATTTGCCCTATCTGAAAGTCTGATAAACGCCGGAAAAATGACTAAGTCCAAAAAAAAAATTATTTCAACTTTTTTCAATTTTACCCCCGTGTGATATATATTGTACCCACACACATTTGGAACTCTCCTGGGGTACCCTCACACATATTTTTCCCTCATTTAGTGGATATTTTCACAAAAAAGTGAAATTTTCAAAAATACAGAAAATTGGCTGAAAACGACTAAATATCAAGGACTCATTGGGCGAATCGCTCTGGAACTGAAATCGGAACGCTCACTGACATTTGCCCTATCTGAAAGTCTGATAAACGCCGGAAAAATGACTAAGTCCAAAAAAAAAGTTTTTCAACTTTTTTCAATTTTACCCCCGTGGGATATATATTCTACTCACACACATTTGGTACTCTCCTGGGGTACCCTCACACATATTATTCCCTCACTTATTGGATATTTTCACAAAAAAGTGAAATTTTCAAAAATCCAAAATATTGGCTGAAAACGACTAAATATCAAGGACTCATTGGGCGAATCGCTCTGGAACTGAAGTCGGAACGCTCACTGATACTTGCCCTATCTGAAAGTCTGATAAACGCCGGAAAAATGACTAAGTCCAAAAATAAAATTTTTTCAACTTTTTTCAATTTTACCCCCGTGTGATATATATTCTACCCACACACATTTGGTACTCTCCTGGGGTACCCTCACAAATATTTTTCCCTCATTTAGTGGATATTTTCACAAAAAAGTGAAATTTTCAAAAATCCAGAAAATTGGCTGAAAACGACTAAATATCAAGGACTCATTGGGCGAATCGCTCTGAAACTGAAATCGGAACGATCACTGACATTTGCCCTATCTGAAAGTCTGATAAACGTCGGAAAAATGACTAAGTCCAAAAAAAAAATTTTTTCTACTTTTTTCAATTTTACCCCCGTGTGATATATATTCTACCCATACACATTTGGAACTCTCCTGGGGTACCCTCACACATATTTTTCCCTCATTTAGTGGATATTTTCACAAAAAAGTGAAATTTTCAAAAATCCAGAAAATTGCCTGAAAACGACTATCAAGGACTCATTGGGCGAATCGCTCTGGAACTGAAATCGGAACGCTCACTGACATTTGCCCTATGTGAAAGTCTGATAAACGCCGGAAAAATGACTAAGTCCAAAAAAAAAATTTTTTCAACTTTTTTCAATTTTACCCCCGTGTGATGTATATTCTACCCACACACATTTGGAACTCTCCTGGTGTACCCTCACACATATTTTTCCCTCATTTAGTGGATATTTTCACAAAAAAAGTGAAATTTTCAAAAATACAGAAAATTGCCTGAAAACGACTATCAAGGACTCATTGGGCGAATCGCTCTGGAACAGAAATCGGAACGCTCACTGACATTTGCCCTATCTGAAAGTCTGATAAACGTCGGAAAAAATGACTAAGTCCAAAAAAAAAGAAATTTTTCAACTTTTTTCAATTTTACCCCCGTGTGATATATATTCTACCCACACACATTTGGTACTCTCCTGGGGTACCCTCACAAATATTTTTCCCTCATTTAGTGGATAGTTTCACAAAAAAGTGAAATTTTCAAAAATCCAAAATATTGGCCGAAAACGACTAAATATCAAGGACTCATTGGGCGAATCGCTCTGGAACTGAAGTCGGAATGCTCACTGACATTTGCCCTATCTGAAAGTCTGATAAACGCCGGAAAAATGACTAAGTCCAAAAAAAAAATTTTTTCAACTTTTTTCAATTTTACCCCCGTGTGATATATATTCTACCCATACACATTTGGAACTCTCCTGGGGTACCCTCACACATATTTTCCCCTCATTTAGAGGATATTTTCACAAAAAAGTGAAATTTTCAAAAATCCAGAAAATTGGCTGAAAACGACTAAATATCAAGGACTCATTGGGCGAATCGCTCTGGAACTGAAATCGGAATGCTCACTGACATGTCCCCTATCTGAAAGTCTCATAAACGTCGGAAAAATGACTAAGTCCAAAAAAAAAATAATTTTCTACTTTTTTCAATTTTACCCCCGTGTGATATATATTCTACCCACACACATTTGGAACTCTCCTGGGGTACCCTCACACATATTTTTCCCTCATTTAGTGGATATTTTCACAAAAAAGTGAAATTTTCAAAAATCCAGAAAATTGCTTGAAAACGACTATCAAGGACTCATTGGGCGAATCGCTCTGGAACTGAAATCGGAACGCTCACTGACATTTGCCCTATGTGAAAGTCTGATAAACGCCGGAAAAATGACTAAGTCCAAAAAAAAAATTTTTTCAACTTTTTTCAATTTTACCCCCGTGTGATGTATATTCTACCCACACACATTTGGAACTCTCCTGGGGTACCCTCACACATATTTTTCCCTCATTTAGTGGATATTTTCACAAAAAAGTGAAATTTTCAAAAATACAGAAAATTGCCTGAAAACGACTATCAAGGACTCATTGGGCGAATAGCTCTGGAACTGAAATCGGAACGCTCACTGACATGTCCCCTATCTGAAAGTCTGATAAACGTCGGAAAAATGACTAAGTCCAAAAAAAAAGAAATTTTTCAACTTTTTTCAATTTTACCCCCATGGGATATATATTCTACCCACACACATTTGGAACCCTCCTGGGGTACCCTCACACATATTATTCCCTCATTTAGTGGATATTTTCACAAAAAAGTGAAATTTTCAAAAATCCAAAATATTGGCTGAAAACGACTAAATATCAAGGACTCATTGGGCGAATCGCTCTGGAACTGAAGTCGGAATGCTCACTGACATTTGCCCTATCTGAAAGTCTGATAAACGCCGGAAAAATGACTAAGTCCAAAAAAAAAATAATTTTCTACTTTTTTCAATTTTACCCCCGTGTGATATATATTCTACCCACACACATTTGGAACTCTCCTGGGGTACCCTCACACATATTTTTCCCTCATTTAGTGGATATTTTCACAAAAAAGTGAAATTTTCAAAAATCCAGAAAATTGCTTGAAAACGACTATCAAGGACTCATTGGGCGAATCGCTCTGGAACTGAAATCGGAACGCTCACTGACATTTGCCCTATCTGAAAGTCTGATAAACGTCGGAAAAATGACTAAGTCCAAAAAAAAAATTTTTTCTACTTTTTTCAATTTTACCCCCGTGTGATATATATTCTACCCACACACATTTGGAACTCTCCTGGGGTACCCTCACACATATTTTTCCCTCATTTAGTGGATATTTTCACAAAAAAGTGAAATTTTCAAAAATCCAGAAAATTGCCTGAAAACGACTATCAAGGATTCATTGGGCGAATCGCTCTGGAACTGAAATCGGAACGCTCACTATTTGCCCTATCTGAAAGTCTGATAAACGCCGGAAAAATGACTAAGTCCAAAAAAAAAATTATTTCAACTTTTTTCAATTTTACCCCCGTGTGATATATATTGTACCCACACACATTTGGAACTCTCCTGGGGTACCCTCACACATATTTTTCCCTCATTTAGTGGATATTTTCACAAAAAAGTGAAATTTTCAAAAATCCAAAATATTGGCCGAAAACGACTAAATATCAAGGACTCATTGGGCGAATCGCTCTGGAACTGAAGTCGGAATGCTCACTGACATTTGCCCTATCTGAAAGTCTGATAAACGCCGGAAAAATGACTAAGTCCAAAAAAAAAATTTTTTCAACTTTTTTCAATTTTACCCCCGTGTGATATATATTCTACCCATACACATTTGGAACTCTCCTGGGGTACCCTCACACATATTTTCCCCTCATTTAGAGGATATTTTCACAAAAAAGTGAAATTTTCAAAAATCCAGAAAATTGGCTGAAAACGACTAAATATCAAGGACTCATTGGGCGAATCGCTCTGGAACTGAAATCGGAACGCTCACTGACATTTGCCCTATCTGAAAGTCTGATAAACGTCGGAAAAAATGACTAAGTCCAAAAAAAAATTTTTTTCTACTTTTTTCAATTGTACCCCCTTGTGATATATATTCTATCCACACACATTTAGAACTCTCCTGGGGTACCCTCACACATATTTTTCCCTCATTTAGTGGATATTTTCACAAAAAAGTGAAATTTGCAAAAATCCAGAAAATTGGCTGAAAGCGACTATCAAGGACTCATTGGGCGAATCGCTCTGGAACTGAAATCGGAATGCTCACTGACATGTCCCCTATCTGAAAGTCTCATAAACGTCGGAAAAATGACTAAGTCCAAAAAAAAAATAATTTTCTACTTTTTTCAATTTTACCCCCGTGTGATATATATTCTACCCACACACATTTGGAACTCTCCTGGGGTACCCTCACACATATTTTTCCCTCATTTAGTGGATATTTTCACAAAAAAGTGAAATTTTCAAAAATCCAGAAAATTGCTTGAAAACGACTATCAAGGACTCATTGGGCGAATCGCTCTGGAACTGAAATCGGAACGCTCACTGACATTTGCCCTATGTGAAAGTCTGATAAACGCCGGAAAAATGACTAAGTCCAAAAAAAAAATTTTTTCAACTTTTTTCAATTTTACCCCCGTGTGATGTATATTCTACCCACACACATTTGGAACTCTCCTGGGGTACCCTCACACATATTTTTCCCTCATTTAGTGGATATTTTCACAAAAAAGTGAAATTTTCAAAAATACAGAAAATTGCCTGAAAACGACTATCAAGGACTCATTGGGCGAATAGCTCTGGAACTGAAATCGGAACGCTCACTGACATGTCCCCTATCTGAAAGTCTGATAAACGCCGGAAAAATGACTAAGTCCAAAAAAAAAATTTTTTCAACTTTTTTCAATTTTACCCCCGTGTGATGTATATTCTACCCACACACATTTGGAACTCTCCTGGTGTACCCTCACACATATTTTTCCCTCATTTAGTGGATATTTTCACAAAAAAAGTGAAATTTTCAAAAATACAGAAAATTGCCTGAAAACGACTATCAAGGACTCATTGGGCGAATCGCTCTGGAACAGAAATCGGAACGCTCACTGACATTTGCCCTATCTGAAAGTCTGATAAACGTCGGAAAAAATGACTAAGTCCAAAAAAAAAGAAATTTTTCAACTTTTTTCAATTTTACCCCCGTGTGATATATATTCTACCCACACACATTTGGTACTCTCCTGGGGTACCCTCACAAATATTTTTCCCTCATTTAGTGGATAGTTTCACAAAAAAGTGAAATTTTCAAAAATCCAAAATATTGGCCGAAAACGACTAAATATCAAGGACTCATTGGGCGAATCGCTCTGGAACTGAAGTCGGAATGCTCACTGACATTTGCCCTATCTGAAAGTCTGATAAACGCCGGAAAAATGACTAAGTCCAAAAAAAAAATTTTTTCAACTTTTTTCAATTTTACCCCCGTGTGATATATATTCTACCCATACACATTTGGAACTCTCCTGGGGTACCCTCACACATATTTTCCCCTCATTTAGAGGATATTTTCACAAAAAAGTGAAATTTTCAAAAATCCAGAAAATTGGCTGAAAACGACTAAATATCAAGGACTCATTGGGCGAATCGCTCTGGAACTGAAATCGGAACGCTCACTGACATTTGCCCTATCTGAAAGTCTGATAAACGTCGGAAAAAATGACTAAGTCCAAAAAAAAATTTTTTTCTACTTTTTTCAATTGTACCCCCTTGTGATATATATTCTATCCACACACATTTAGAACTCTCCTGGGGTACCCTCACACATATTTTTCCCTCATTTAGTGGATATTTTCACAAAAAAGTGAAATTTGCAAAAATCCAGAAAATTGGCTGAAAGCGACTATCAAGGACTCATTGGGCGAATCGCTCTGGAACTGAAATCGGAATGCTCACTGACATGTCCCCTATCTGAAAGTCTCATAAACGTCGGAAAAATGACTAAGTCCAAAAAAAAAATAATTTTCTACTTTTTTCAATTTTACCCCCGTGTGATATATATTCTACCCACACACATTTGGAACTCTCCTGGGGTACCCTCACACATATTTTTCCCTCATTTAGTGGATATTTTCACAAAAAAGTGAAATTTTCAAAAATCCAGAAAATTGCTTGAAAACGACTATCAAGGACTCATTGGGCGAATCGCTCTGGAACTGAAATCGGAACGCTCACTGACATTTGCCCTATGTGAAAGTCTGATAAACGCCGGAAAAATGACTAAGTCCAAAAAAAAAATTTTTTCAACTTTTTTCAATTTTACCCCCGTGTGATGTATATTCTACCCACACACATTTGGAACTCTCCTGGGGTACCCTCACACATATTTTTCCCTCATTTAGTGGATATTTTCACAAAAAAGTGAAATTTTCAAAAATACAGAAAATTGCCTGAAAACGACTATCAAGGACTCATTGGGCGAATAGCTCTGGAACTGAAATCGGAACGCTCACTGACATGTCCCCTATCTGAAAGTCTGATAAACGTCGGAAAAATGACTAAGTCCAAAAAAAAAGAAATTTTTCAACTTTTTTCAATTTTACCCCCATGGGATATATATTCTACCCACACACATTTGGAACCCTCCTGGGGTACCCTCACACATATTATTCCCTCATTTAGTGGATATTTTCACAAAAAAGTGAAATTTTCAAAAATCCAAAATATTGGCTGAAAACGACTAAATATCAAGGACTCATTGGGCGAATCGCTCTGGAACTGAAGTCGGAATGCTCACTGACATTTGCCCTATCTGAAAGTCTGATAAACGCCGGAAAAATGACTAAGTCCAAAAAAAAAATAATTTTCTACTTTTTTCAATTTTACCCCCGTGTGATATATATTCTACCCACACACATTTGGAACTCTCCTGGGGTACCCTCACACATATTTTTCCCTCATTTAGTGGATATTTTCACAAAAAAGTGAAATTTTCAAAAATCCAGAAAATTGCTTGAAAACGACTATCAAGGACTCATTGGGCGAATCGCTCTGGAACTGAAATCGGAACGCTCACTGACATTTGCCCTATCTGAAAGTCTGATAAACGTCGGAAAAATGACTAAGTCCAAAAAAAAAATTTTTTCTACTTTTTTCAATTTTACCCCCGTGTGATATATATTCTACCCACACACATTTGGAACTCTCCTGGGGTACCCTCACACATATTTTTCCCTCATTTAGTGGATATTTTCACAAAAAAGTGAAATTTTCAAAAATCCAGAAAATTGCCTGAAAACGACTATCAAGGATTCATTGGGCGAATCGCTCTGGAACTGAAATCGGAACGCTCACTATTTGCCCTATCTGAAAGTCTGATAAACGCCGGAAAAATGACTAAGTCCAAAAAAAAAAATTATTTCAACTTTTTTCAATTTTACCCCCGTGTGATATATATTGTACCCACACACATTTGGAACTCTCCTGGGGTACCCTCACACATATTTTTCCCTCATTTAGTGGATATTTTCACAAAAAAGTGAAATTTTCAAAAATCCAAAATATTGGCCGAAAACGACTAAATATCAAGGACTCATTGGGCGAATCGCTCTGGAACTGAAGTCGGAATGCTCACTGACATTTGCCCTATCTGAAAGTCTGATAAACGCCGGAAAAATGACTAAGTCCAAAAAAAAAATTTTTTCAACTTTTTTCAATTTTACCCCCGTGTGATATATATTCTACCCATACACATTTGGAACTCTCCTGGGGTACCCTCACACATATTTTCCCCTCATTTAGAGGATATTTTCACAAAAAAGTGAAATTTTCAAAAATCCAGAAAATTGGCTGAAAACGACTAAATATCAAGGACTCATTGGGCGAATCGCTCTGGAACTGAAATCGGAACGCTCACTGACATTTGCCCTATCTGAAAGTCTGATAAACGTCGGAAAAAATGACTAAGTCCAAAAAAAAATTTTTTTCTACTTTTTTCAATTGTACCCCCTTGTGATATATATTCTATCCACACACATTTAGAACTCTCCTGGGGTACCCTCACACATATTTTTCCCTCATTTAGTGGATATTTTCACAAAAAAGTGAAATTTGCAAAAATCCAGAAAATTGGCTGAAAGCGACTATCAAGGACTCATTGGGCGAATCGCTCTGGAACTGAAATCGGAATGCTCACTGACATGTCCCCTATCTGAAAGTCTCATAAACGTCGGAAAAATGACTAAGTCCAAAAAAAAAATAATTTTCTACTTTTTTCAATTTTACCCCCGTGTGATATATATTCTACCCACACACATTTGGAACTCTCCTGGGGTACCCTCACACATATTTTTCCCTCATTTAGTGGATATTTTCACAAAAAAGTGAAATTTTCAAAAATCCAGAAAATTGCTTGAAAACGACTATCAAGGACTCATTGGGCGAATCGCTCTGGAACTGAAATCGGAACGCTCACTGACATTTGCCCTATGTGAAAGTCTGATAAACGCCGGAAAAATGACTAAGTCCAAAAAAAAAATTTTTTCAACTTTTTTCAATTTTACCCCCGTGTGATGTATATTCTACCCACACACATTTGGAACTCTCCTGGGGTACCCTCACACATATTTTTCCCTCATTTAGTGGATATTTTCACAAAAAAGTGAAATTTTCAAAAATACAGAAAATTGCCTGAAAACGACTATCAAGGACTCATTGGGCGAATAGCTCTGGAACTGAAATCGGAACGCTCACTGACATGTCCCCTATCTGAAAGTCTGATAAACGTCGGAAAAATGACTAAGTCCAAAAAAAAAGAAATTTTTCAACTTTTTTCAATTTTACCCCCATGGGATATATATTCTACCCACACACATTTGGAACTCTCCTGGGGTACCCTCACACATATTATTCCCTCATTTAGTGGATATTTTCACAAAAAAGTGAAATTTTCAAAAATCCAAAATATTGGCTGAAAACGACTAAATATCAAGGACTCATTGGGCGAATCGCTCTGGAACTGAAGTCGGAATGCTCACTGACATTTGCCCTATCTGAAAGTCTGATAAACGCCGGAAAAATGACTAAGTCCAAAAAAAAAATGTTTTCAACTTTTTTCAATTTTACCCCCGTGTGATATATATTCTACCCACACACATTTGGAACTCTCCTGGGGTACCCTCACACATATTTTTCCCTCATTTAGTGGATATTTTCATAAAAAAGTGAAATTTTCAAAAATCCAAAATATTGGCTGAAAACGACTAATTATCAAGGACTCATTGGGCGAATCGCTCTGGAAGTGAAGTCGGAACGCTCACTGATATTTGCCCTATCTGAAAGTCTGATAAACGTCGGAAAAATGACTAAGTCCAAAAAAAAAATTTTTTCTACTTTTTTCAATTTTACCCCCGTGTGATATATATTCTACCCATACACATTTGGAACTCTCCTGGGGTACCCTCACACATATTTTTCCCTCATTTAGAGGATATTTTCACAAAAAAGTGAAATTTTCAAAAATCCAGAAAATTGGCTGAAAACGACTATCAAGGACTCATTGGGCGAATCGCTCTGGAACTGAAATCGGAATGCTCACTGACATTTGCCCTATCTGAAAGTCTGATAAACGTCGGAAAAAATGACTAAGTCCAAAAAAAAAGAAATTTTTCAACTTTTTTCAATTTTACCCCCGTGTGATATATATTCTACCCACACACATTTGGTACTCTCCTGGGGTACCCTCACAAATATTTTTCACTCATTTAGTGGATAGTTTCACAAAAAAGTGAAATTTTCAAAAATCCAAAATATTGGCCGAAAACGACTAAATATCAAGGACTCATTGGGCGAATCGCTCTGGAACTGAAGTCGGAATGCTCACTGACATTTGCCCTATCTGAAAGTCTGATAAACGCCGGAAAAATGACTAAGTCCAAAAAAAAATTTTTTCAACTTTTTTCAATTTTACCCCCGTGTGATATATATTCTACCCATACACATTTGGAACTCTCCTGGGGTACCCTCACACATATTTTCCCCTCATTTAGAGGATATTTTCACAAAAAAGTGAAATTTTCAAAAATCCAGAAAATTGGCTGAAAACGACTAAATATCAAGGACTCATTGGGCGAATCGCTCTGGAACTAAAATCGGAACGCTCACTGACATTTGCACTATCTGAAAGTCTGATAAACGTCGGAAAAAATGACTAAGTCCAAAAAAAAAAATTTTTCTACTTTTTTCAATTTTACCCCCTTGTGATATATATTCTATCCACACACATTTAGAACTCTCCTGGGGTACCCTCACACATATTTTTCCCTCATTTAGTGGATATTTTCACAAAAAAGTGAAATTTGCAAAAATCCAGAAAATTGGCTGACAGCGACTATCAAGGACTCATTGGGCGAATCGCTCTGGAACTGAAATCGGAACGCTCACTGACATTTGCCCTATCTGAAAGTCTGATAAACGCCGGAAAAATGACTAAGTCCAAAAAAAAAGAAATTTTCTACTTTTTTCAATTTTACCCCCGTGTGATATATATTCTACCCACACACATTTGGAACTCTCCTGGGGTACCCTCACACATATTTTTCCCTCATTTAGTGGATATTTTCACAAAAAAGTGAAATTTTCAAAAATCCAGAAAATTGCCTGAAAACGACTATCAAGGACTCATTGGGCGAATCGCTCTGGAACTGAAATCGGAACGCTCACTGACATTTGCCCTATCTGAAAGTCTGATAAACGCCGGAAAAATGACTAAGTCCAAAAAAAAAATTTTTTCAACTTTTTTCAATTTTACCCCCGTGTGATATATATTCTACTCACACACATTTGGAACTCTCCTGGGGTACCCTCACATATATTTTTCCCTCATTTAGTGGATATTTTCACAAAAAAGTGAAATTTTCAAAAATACAGAAAATTGCCTGAAAACGACTATCAAGGACTCATTGGGCGAATCGCTCTGGAACTGAAATCGGAAGGCTCACTATTTGCCCTATCTGAAAGTCTGATAAACGCCGGAAAAATGACTAAGTCCAAAAAAAAAATTTTTTCAACTTTTTTCAATTTTACCCCCGTGTGATATATATTGTACCCACACACATTTGGAACTCTCCTGGGGTACCCTCACACATATTTTTCCCTCATTTAGTGGATATTTTCACAAAAAAGTGAAATTTTCAAAAATCCAGAAAATTGGCTGAAAACGACTAAATATCAAGGACTCATTGGGCGAATCGCTCTGGAACTGAAATCGGAACGCTCACTGACATTTGCCCTATCTGAAAGTCTGATAAACGCCGGAAAAATGACTAAGTCCAAAAAAAAAGTTTTTCAACTTTTTTCAATTTTACCCCCGTGGGATATATATTCTACTCACACACATTTGGTACTCTCCTGGGGTACCCTCACACATATTATTCCCTCACTTATTGGATATTTTCACAAAAAAGTGAAATTTTCAAAAATCCAAAATATTGGCTGAAAACGACTAAATATCAAGGACTCATTGGGCGAATCGCTCTGGAACTGAAGTCGGAATGCTCACTGACATTTGCCCTATCTGAAAGTCTGATAAACGCCGGAAAAATGACTAAGTCCAAAAAAAAAAATGTTTTCAACTTTTTTCAATTTTACCCCCGTGTGATATATATTCTACCCACACACATTTGGAACTCTCCTGGGGTACCCTCACACATATTTTCCCTCATTTAGTGGATATTTTCAAAAAAAGTGAAATTTTCAAAAATCCAGAAAATTGGCTGAAAACGACTATCAAGGACTCTTTGGGCGAATCGCTCTGGAACTGAAATCGGAATGCTCACTGACATTTGCCCTATCTGAAAGTCTGATAAACGTCGGAAAAATGACTAAGTCCAAAAAAAAATTTTTTTCAACTTTTTTCAATTTTACCCCCGTGTGATATATATTCTACCCACACACATTTGGAACTCTCCTGGGGTACCCTCACACATATTTTTCCCTCATTTAGTGGATATTTTCACAAAAAAGTGAAATTTTCAAAAATACAGAAAATTGCCTGAAAACGACTATCAAGGACTCATTGGGCGAATCGCTCTGGAACTGAAATCAGAACGCTCACTGACATGTCCCCTATCTGAAAGTCTCATAAACGTCGGAAAAATGACTAAGTCCAAAAAAAAAGAAATTTTTCAACTTTTTTCAATTTTACCCCCGTGTGATATATATTCTACCCACACACATTTGGAACTCTCCTGGGGTACCCTCACACATATTATTCCCTCATTTAGTGGATATTTTCACAAAAAAGTGAAATTTTCAAAAATCCAAAATATTGGCTGAAAACGACTAAATATCAAGGACTCATTGGGCGAATCGCTCTGGAACTGAAGTCGGAACGCTCACTGACATTTGCCCTATCTGAAAGTCTGATAAAAGCCTGAAAAATGACTAAGTCCAAAAAAAAAATTTTTTCAACTTTTTTCAATTTTACCCCCGTGTGATATATATTCTACCCACACACATTTGGAACTCTCATGGGGTACCCTCACACATATTTTTCCCTCATTTAGTGGATATTTTCAAAAAAAAGTTAAATTTTCAAAAATCCAGAAAATTGGCTGAAAACGTCTATCAAGGACTCATTGGGCGAATCGCTCTGGAACTGAAATCGGAATGCTCACTGACATTTGCCCTATCTGAAAGTCTGATAAACGTCGGAAAAATGACTAAGTCCAAAAAAAAATTTTTTTCAATTTTACCCCCGTGTGATATATATTCTACCCACACACATTTGGAACTCTCCTGGGGTACCCTCACACATATTTTTCCCTCATTTAGTGGATATTTTCACAAAAAAGTGAAATTTTCAAAAATACAGAAAATTGCCTGAAAACGACTATCAAGGACTCATTGGGCGAATCGCTCTGGAACTGAAATCGGAACGCTCACTGACATGTCCCCTATCTGAAAGTCTGATAAACGTCGGAAAAATGACTAAGTCCAAAAAAAAAATTTTTTCAACCTTTTTTCAATTTTACCCCCTTGTGATATATATTCTGCCCACACACATTTGGAACTCTCCTGGGGTACCCTGACACATATTTTTCCCTCATTTAGTGGATATTTTCACAAAAAAGTGAAATTTTCAAAAATCCAGAAAATTGGCTGAAAACGACTAAATATCAAGGACTCATTGGGCGAATCGCTCTGGAACTGAAATCGGAACGCTCACTGACATTTGCCCTATCTGAAAGTCTGATAAACGTCGGAAAAATGACTAAGTCCAAAAAAAAAAGTTTTTCAACTTTTTTCTATTTTACCCCCGTGGGATATATATTCTACCCACACACTGTTATGTTCTGCTACCAGAGCTAAGGAAAGAGAGGAGATCTGTCCCTACGATAGAACTCAGCTGAATCCCTACGATGTAACAGGGAACCTGATCCTGCGATCAGACCTGCTAAAGTCCTAAGCTAGTCTGTACGGAAACCTATAGATGTGGGGAAGGAATCCCTACAAGTACTAAGGACTGGGAGGAAAATGGGACACCTCCTAACAGAAATAGTAGCAGACAGACGAACAAACAAAATATATAGAACATAGAGGTCCGTAGACCAAGCAAACTATCAGAGTTAGATGCAGAGCACCGGCTAGCTAGAAAGTAGTTATACAATGAAGTCCAGCAAAGCCAGAAGGGCGGAGCAGGATTAAATAGGCCAACAAGGTCATGTGACCAGCAAAGGAAAAAACCTAAGAGCAAGGTTCTAACAGTACCCCCCCTTCTAAGAGGATCCTCCGGATCCCCTAGGACCAGGCTTATCAGGAAATCTCCTGTGAAACGCTCTGATAAGTCTGGACGCGGAAACATCATCTGACCTCACCCAAGAGTTATCCTCGGGTCCGAAACCTTTCCAGGCCACAAGATACTGCAAACTACCTCTATACCGTCTAGAGTTAAGGATGCGAGAAATTTCATATTCCCCGTCCTCCACCACCGGAGGAACAGAGGCAGAGGCGTCACCATCCGACACAACAGCTTTTTTTAACAGAGAGACATGAAATACCGGATTAATTCTCCAGGAGGTAGGAACCTCCAACCTAACAGCAGATTGGTTGACAACCTGAAGCACCTTAAAGGGCCCTACAAACTTGGTACCCAATTTCTTAGAAGGAATCCTCAACCGCAGATTCCTAGAGGACAACCAAACCATGTCACCAACAGCGAACAAAACCTCCTGTCGTTTCCTATCAAAGTAGTCTTTAGATTTTCTGTTGGCCTCCTGAAGATTACCACGCACATCCGTCCAAACTCTCTCCAAATCACCGGAAAAATTCTCCTCCTCAGGCACGGCAGATCCCAACTTGGAGAACGACCCAAACGACGGATGTCTCCCAGAACAACAAAAAAAGGCGAACAACCAGCAGAAGAAGATGTATGATTCTTCAGAGCAAATTCAGCAAGTGGCAGAAACTCAGACCACCCCTCTTGATTGTCTGCCACAAAACAACGCAAGAACTGCTCAACATCCTGGTTTTTCCTTTCTGTCTGGCCATTAGATTCAGGATGATATCCGGACGAGAACGACAAATGAACTCCCAACCTGTCACAAAAAGCACGCCAAAAACGAGCCACGAACTGAGGACCCCTATCAGAAACAATGTCAGTAGGAACGCCATGAAGTCTGACAATTTCCTTGACAAAGGCCTTAGCGAGAGTTTTAGCGCAGGGCAGTTTGACGAAGGGAACCAAGTGACACATCTTGCTAAAACGGTCCACGACCACCCAGATGACAGTAAAACCCTCAGAGGGGGGAAGGTCAGTTATAAAGTCCATAGCCAAATGTGTCCAAGGAGTACTGGGAACCTCCAAAGGACAAAGCAACCCCGCAGCAGGAGTATGTGAGGACTTAGATCTAGGACATATAGTACATTGACGCACCCACTTAATGACTTCCTTCTGCCATCCAGGCCACCAAAAACTGCGACCCACCAGTCTCTTGGTCTCAGAGATTCCGGGATGACCTGACAACCGAGATTGGTGACACTCAACAAACAAATCTCTCCTAAAGGTCCCAGACACAAACAACCTCCCATGAGGAGTGTTAGATAGGGCATTCTCCTGTGCTTTAAGAATCTCATCTTCCAAAACGGAGTCCAAAGCAGCTATCACAACACCTTCTTGTAAAATGTTCTCCTCTTTCTCAGCACTGACTATGGGAGAAAAACTGCAAGACAAGGCATCCGCCTTAACATTCTTAGTACCAGGGATGTAAGTAACGGAGAAATTAAACCGCGAGAAAAACAGTGCCCACCTAGCCTGACGGGCATTCAGGCGCTTGGCAGCATCAAGATATATCAGATTTTTATGATCCGTAAGAACCTGAACGGGAAATTCCGCACCTTCCAAGAAGTGGCGCCAGTGTTCAAATGCGAGTTTAATAGCCAATAATTCCCGATTACCAATATCGTAATTCAGTTCAGTCTCCGAAAATTTTTTTGAAAAAAAGGCACAGGGATGTAATCCATCCCCGTTATCCTGAGACAATACTGCGCCAACCCCCACAGAGGAAGCATCAACCTCAACCAAAAACGGCTTAGTCACATCAGGCTGCATAAGGATGGGAGCAGAGGTGAACCTCTCCTTGAGATACACAAAAGCTTCAATGGCCTCAGAAGACCACTGAACCGCATCAGCACCTTTCCTGGTGAGATCGGTCAGAGGTTTGACAATACTAGAAAAATTTTTTATGAATTTTCTGTAATAATTGGCGAAACCTAAAAACCTCTGTATCGATTTCAAACCAATAGGCCTAGGCCATTCCTGTACAGCTTGAACTTTAACCGGGTCCATCTCAAAACCTTCGCTGGAGATAATGTAACCCAAAAAACTAATTCTCTGTACAGCGAACTCACATTTCTCCAGCTTAGCAAAAAGCGAATTGTCCATTAATAACTGTAATACCTCACGTACGCTCCACCAATGAGACTCCAGATCCGGCGAATAAATCAAAATGTCATCCAAATACACAACCACATTTTTGCCAATCAAAGGTCTAAGGATGTCATTAATAAGATTCTGAAAAAATGCAGGAGCATTAGTAAGACCAAAAGGCATAACCAGATTCTCAAAATGACCCACAGGAGTGTTAAAAGCAGTCTTCCATTCGTCACCCTCCTTCATGCGCAACAGATTGTATGCCCCCTTAAGGTCAATTTTAGAGAACCACTTGGCCCCCATTAACTGGTTAAACAGATCAGGAATCAATGGCAGTGGGTAAGGATTGCGTACAGTAATTTTGTTAATCTCACGAAAATCCAGACAAGGACGTAAACCGCCGTCCTTTTTTTTTACAAAAAAAAATCCAACCGCCACAGGAGACTTAGAGGGCCTAATGTGACCGGCGGCCAAACTTGTCTGTATGTATTCCTCCAAAGCCTTCCTCTCAGGAATAGTAAGGTTAAATAAACGACTTTTAGGAAGAGTCGCTCCAGGGACAAATTCAATAGAACAATCATAGTCTCTATGGGGAGGCAAAACCTGCGATTCCTTCTCAGAAAAAACTCTCCAAAAATCCTGAATAGGAACAGGCAATTCTCCCCTATCCAAAGCTGCAATACGCCCGTTACAACACTTGTCATAACATTTATGGCTCCAGGATTTAATTTCACTGGTAGACCAATCCAGTACAGGATTGTGAAATTTTAACCAGGGCAATCCCAATATTACTGGAGAAGGCAAGTTATTCAAAACTACCAAATCCAATTTCTCATGGTGAACACCATTAATAGTGAGAGGAAATTCACAGACCTTGAGAGTAATATTCTTCAAAGGGGAACCATCCACAGAAACCACAGCAATGGGGGATGATAAAGGTTCGGGTTTTAAATTGAGTCTTTCCAAGAATCCCCCATCAATTACATTCAGAATAGACCCACAATCAACAAACACCCGAAATTCCATTAATTTTTCCTGAGCAATCGTGGAAGCAGCTAAAAATACACCCTTGGAATTTAAACAGGCAATACGGGCATGACTGACCATTTTTTTTTCTTTCTTCATACGAAGCTCACAGCCTTTAATCAAATGACCAGATTTTCCGCAATAGAAACACAAGCCTTCAGAAAATCTACGGTCTTTTTCTTGAGAGCGAGGTGCCACCGATCCAATCTCCATCGGTTCACCACTGTTAGTACACACATTCTCATAACCAGAAACTGACATAGCAGAGGATTTGCTCTCATTAACCCTTGCACGCAGTCTCCTATCCACCCGTATAGCTAATTGCATAGCCTGTTGCAAATCTTCAGGTGTAGGATAAGCAATTAGCAGGTCTTTAACCCTTTCATTGAGCCCAGCAAGAAATAGACTTTTCAGAGCAGAATCGTTCCACCCTGTTTGAGTAGACCATCGACGGAAATGAGTACAATATTTTTCCACATTACCTGATCCCTGTTTCAAACGTCTCAACTCAGTCTCAGCTGATGCGACACGATCAGGATCATCATATAATAGTCCCAAAGCAGAAAAAAAACTATCCACTGATCTGAAGCATGTATCACTAGGTTGCAAAGAAAAGGCCCACTCCTGAGGCTCTTTGCGCAAAAGTGACATTATGAACCCTATGCGCTGGGATTCATCCCCAGAGGACTTGGGTCTCAAACGAAAATACAATAAGCAAGCATTTTTAAATGAAAAAAATTCTCGGTGTTCACCAAAAAATAAATCCGGCAAACATACCTTAGGCTCCAAGAAATGTGCTCCAGGACAGTTACTCACGTGCTGACGGAGCTCGGCCACCTCCAGAGAGAGTCCCTGCAGGCGATGAGCCAAATCCTGAACCGACACCATGATGGAACAGAAAAATCTTTCCTTAGAGAATTTGCAGGCTGGACTTACTGTTATGTTCTGCTACCAGAGCTAAGGAAAGAGAGGAGATCTGTCCCTACGATAGAACTCAGCTGAATCCCTACGATGTAACAGGGAACCTGATCCTGCGATCAGACCTGCTAAAGTCCTAAGCTAGTCTGTACGGAGACCTATAGATGTTGGGAAGGAATCCCAACAAGTACTAAGGACTGGGAGGAAAATGGGACACCTCCTAACAGAAATAGTAGCAGACAGACGAACAAACAAAATATATAGAACATAGAGGTCCGTAGACCAAGCAAACTAAGAGAGTTAGATACAGAGCACCGGCTAGCTAGAAAGTAGTTATACAATGAAGTCCAGCAAAGCCAGAAGGGCGGAGCAGGATTAAATAGGCCAACAAGGTCATGAGACCAGCAAAGGAAAAAACCTAAGAGCAAGGTTCTAACACACACATTTGGAACTCTCCTGGGGTACCCTCACAAATATTTTTCCCTCATTTAGTGGATATTTTCACAAAAAAGTGAAATTTTCAAAAATCCAGAAAATTGCCTGAAAACGACTATCAAGGACTCATTGGGCGAATCGCTCTGGAGCTGAAATCGGAACGCTCACTGACATTTGCCCTATCTGAAAGTCTGATAAACGCCGGAAAAATGACTAAGTCCAAAAAAAAGTTTTTCAACTTTTTTCAATTTTACCCCCGTGGGATATATATTCTACCCACACACATTTGGTACTCTCCTGGGGTACCCTCACACATATTATTCCCTCATTTAGTGGATATTTTCACAAAAAAGTGAAATTTTCAAAAATCCAAAATATTGGCTGAAAACGGCTAAATATCAAGGACTCATTGGGCGAATCGCTCTGGAACTGAAATCGGAACGCTCACTGACATTTGCCCTATCTGAAAGTCTGATAAACGCAGGAAAAATGACTAAGTCCAAAAAAAAAATTTTTTCAACTTTTTTCAATTTTACCCCCGTGTGATATATATTCTACCCACACACATTTGGAACTCTCTTGGGGTACCCTCACACATATTTTTCCCTCATTTAGTGGATATTTTCACAAAAAAGTGAAATTTTCAAAAATCCAGAAAATTGCCTGAAAACGACTATCAAGGACTCATTGGGCGAATCGCTCTGGAATTGAAATCGGAACGCTCACTGACATTTGCCCTATCTGAAAGTCTGATAAACGCCGGAAAAATGACTAAGTCCAAAAAAAAAAGTTTTTCAACTTTTTTCTATTTTACCCCCGTGGGATATATATTCTACCCCCACACATTTGGTACTCTCCTGGGGTACCCTCACACACATTTTTCCCTCATTTAGTGGATATTTTCACAAAAAAGTGAAATTTTCAAAAATCCAGAAAATTGGCTGAAAACGACTAAATATCAAGGACTCATTGGGCGAATCGCTCTGGAACTGAAATTGGAATGCTCACTGACATTTGCCCTATCTGAAAGTCTGATAAACGTCGGAAAAATGACTAAGTCCAAAAAAAAAATTTTTTCAACTTTTTTCAATTTTACCCCCGTGTGATATATATTCTACCCACACACATTTGGAACTCTCCTGGGGTACCCTCACACATATTTTTCCCTCATTTAGTGGATATTTTCACAAAAAAGTGAAATTTTCAAAAATCCAGAAAATTGCCTGAAAACGACTATCAAGGACTCATTGGGCGAATCGCTCTGGAACTGAAATCGGAACGCTCACTGACATTTGCCCTATCTGAAAGTCTGATAAACGGCGGAAAAATGACTAAGTCCAAAAAAAAAAGTTTTTCAACTTTTTTCTATTTTACCCCCGTGGGATATATATTCTACCCCCACACATTTGGTTCTCTCCTGGGGTACCCTCACACATATTATTCCCTCATTTAGTGGATATTTTCACAAAAAAGTGAAATTTTCAAAAATCCAGAAAATTGGCTGAAAACCACTAAATATCAAGGACTCATTGGGCGAATCGCTCTGGAACTGAAATCGGAACGCTCACTGACATTTGCCCTATCTGAAAGTCTGATAAACGTCGGAAAAATGACTAAGTCCAAAAAAAAAATTTTTTCAACTTTTTTCAATTTTACCCCTGTGTGATATATATTCTACCCACACACATTTGGAACTCTCCTGGGGTACCCTCACACATATTTTTCCCTCATTTAGTGGATATTTTCACAAAAAAGTGAAATTTTCAAAAATCCAGAAAATTGCCTGAAAACGACTATCAAGGACTCATTGGGCGAATCGCTCTGGAACTGAAATCGGAACGCTCACTGACATTTGCCCTATCTGAAAGTTTGATAAACGCCGGAAAAATGACTAAGTCCAAAAAAAAAATTTTTTCAACTTTTTTCAATTTTACCCCCGTGGGATATATATTCTACCCACACACATTTGGTACTCTCCTGGGGTACCCTCACACATATTATTTCCTCATTTAGTGGATATTTTCACAAAAAAAGTAAAATTTTCAAAAATCCAAAATATTGGCTGAAAACGACTAAATATCAAGGACTCATTGGGCGAATCGCTCTGGAATTGAAATCGGAACGCTCACTGACATTTGCCCTATCTGAAAGTCTGATAAACGTCGGAAAAATGACTAAGTCCAAAAAAAAATTTTTTTCAACTTTTTTCAATTTTACCCCGGTGTGATATATATTCTACCCACCCACATTTGGAACTCTCCTGGGGTACCCTCACACATATCTTTCCCTCATTTAGTGGATATTTTCACAAAAAAGTGAAATTTTCAAAAATCCAGAAAATTGCCTGAAAACGACTATCCAGGACTCATTGGGCGAATCGCTCTGGAACTGAAATCGGAACGCTCACTGACATTTGCCCTATCTGAAAGTCTGATAAACGCCGGAAAAATGACTAAGTCCAAAAAAAAAATTTTTTCAACTTTTTTCAATTTTACCCCCGTGTGATATATATTCTACCCACACACATTTGGAACTCTCCTGGAGTACCCTCACACATATTTTTCCCTCATTTAGTGGATATTTTCACAAAAAAGTGAAATTTTCAAAAATCCAAAAAATTGGCTGAAAACGACTAAATATCAAGGACTCATTGGGCGAATCGCTCTGGAACTAAAATCGGAACACTCACTGACATTTTCCCTATCTGAAAGTCTGATAAACGGCGGAAAAATGACTAAGTCCAAAAAAAAAATTTTTTCAACTTTTTTCAATTTTACCCCCGTGTGATATATATTCTACCCACACACATTTGGAACTCTCCTGGGGTACCCTCACACATATTTTTCCCTCATTTAGTGGATATTTTCACAAAAAAGTGAAATTTTCAAAAATCCAGAAAATTGGCTGAAAACGACTAAATATCAAGGACTCATTGGGCGAATCGCTCTAGAACTGAAATCGGAATGCTCACTGACATTTGCCCTATCTGAAAGTCTGATAAACGCCGGAAAAATTACTAAGTCCAAAAAAAGGTTTTTCAACTTTTTTCTATTTTACCCCCGTGGGATATATATTCTACCTACACACATTTGGTACTCTCCTGGGGTACCCTCACACATATTATTCCCTCATTTCGAGGATATTTTCACAAAAAAGTGAAATTTTCAAAAATCCAGAAAATTGCCTGAAAAATGACTAAGTCCCCAAAAAAATTTTTTTCAACTTTTTTCAATTTTACCCCCGTGGGATATATATTCTACCCACACACATCGCTCTGGAACTGAAATCGGAACGCTCACTGACATTTCCCCTATCTGAAAGTCTGATAAACGCCGGAAAAATGACTAAGTCCCCAAAAAAAATTTTTTCAACTTTTTTCAATTTTACCCCCGTGGGATATATATTCTACCCACACACATTTGGAACTCTCCTGGCGTACCCTCACACATATTTTTCCCTCATTTAGTGGATATTTTCACAAAAAAAGTGAAATTTTCAAAAATCCAGAAAATTGGCTGAAAACGACTAAATATCAAGGACTCATTGGGCGAATCGCTCTAGAACTGAAATCAGAATGCTCACTGACATTTCCCCTATCTGAAAGTCTGATAAACGCTGGAAAAATGACTAAGTCCAAAAAAAAAAGTTTTTCAACTTTTTTCTATTTTACCCCCGTGGGATATATATTCTACCCACACACATTTGTTACTCTCCTGGGGCACCCTCACACATATTATTCCCTCATTTAGTGGATATTTTCAAAAAAAAGTGAAATTTTCAAAAATCCAGAAAATTGGCTGAAAACGACTAAATATCAAGGACTCATTGGGCGAATCGCTCTGGAGCTGAAATCGGAACGCTCACTGACATTTGCCCTATCTGAAAGTCTGATAAACGCCGGAAAAATGACTAAGTCCAAAAAAAAAATTTTTTCAACTTTTTTCAATTTTACCCCCGTGGGATTTATATTCTACCCACACACATTTGGTACTCTCCTGGGGTACCCTCACACATATTATTCCCTCATTTAGTGGATATTTTCACAAAAAAGTGAAATTTTCAAAAATCCAAAATATTGGCTGAAAACGGCTAAATATCAAGGACTCATTGGGCGAATCGCTCTGGAACTGAAATCGGAACGCTCACTGTCATTTGCCCTCTCTGAAAGTCTGATAAACGCCGGAAAAATGACTAAGTCCAAAAAAGAAATTTTTTCAACTTTTTTAAATTTTACCCCCGTGGGATATATATTCTACCCACACACATTTGGAACTCTCCTGGGGTACCCTCACACATGTTTTTCCCTCATTTAGTGGATATTTTCACAAAAAAGTGAAATTTTCAAAAATCCAGAAAATTGGCTGAAAACGACTAAATATCAAGGACTCATTGGGCGAATCGCTCTAGAACTGAAATCAGAATGCTCACTGACATTTCCCCTATCTGAAAGTCTGATAAACGCTGGAAAAATGACTAAGTCCAAAAAAAAAAAGTTTTTCAACTTTTTTCTATTTTACCCCCGTGGGATATATATTCTACCCACACACATTTGGAACTCTCCTGGGGTACCCTCACACATATTTTTCCCTCATTTAGTGGATATTTTCACAAAAAAGTGAAATTTTCAAAAATCCAGAAAATTGGCTGAAAACGACAAAATATCAGGGACTCATTGGGCGAATCGCTCTGGAACTGAAATCGGAATGCTCACTGACATTTGCCCTATCTGAAAGTCTGATAAACGCCGTAAAAATGACAAAGTCCAAAAAAAAAATTTTTTCAACTTTTTTCAATTTTACCCCGTGTGATATATATTCTACCCACACACATTTGGAACTCTCCTGGGGTACCCTCACACATATTTTTCCCTCATTTAGTGGATATTTTCACAAAAAAGTGAAATTTTCAAAAATCCAGAAAATTGACTGAAAACGACTAAATATCAAGGACTCATTGGGCGAATCGCTCTGGAACTGAAATCGGAACGCTCACTGACATTTGCCCTATCTGAAAGTCTGATAAACGCCGGAAAAATGACTAAGTCCAAAAAAAAGTTTTTCAACTTTTTTCAATTTTACCCCCGTGGGATATATATTCTACCCACACACATTTGGTACTCTCCTGGGGTACCCTCACACATATTATTCCCTCATTTAGTGGATATTTTCACAAAAAAGTGAAATTTTCAAAAATCCAAAATATTGGCTGAAAACGACTAAATATCAAGGACTCATTGGGCGAATCGCTCTGGAACTGAAATCGGAACGCTCACTGACATTTGCCCTATCTGAAAGTCTGATAAACGCCGGAAAAATGACTAAGACCAAAAAAAAGTTTTTCAACTTTTTTCAATTTTACCCCCGTGGGATATATATTCTACCCACACACATTTGGAACTCTCCTAGGGTACCCTCACACATATTATTCCCTAATTTAGTGGATATTTTCACAAAAAAGTGAAATTTTCAAAAATCCAGAAAATTGGCTGAAAACGACTAAATATCAAGGACTCATTGGGCGAATCACTCTGGAACTGAAATAGGAGCGCTCACTGACCCCAGGAGAGTTCCAAATGTGTGTGGGTAGAATATATATCCCACGGGGGTAAAATTGAAAAAAGCTGAAAAAATTTTTTTTTTGGACTTAGTCATTTTTCCTGCCTTTATCAGACTTTCAGATAGGGGAAATGTCAGTGAGCATTCCGATTTCAGTTCGAGAGTGATTCGCCCAATGAGTCCTTGATATTTAGTCGTTTTCAGCCAATTTTCTGGATTTTTGAAAATTTCACTTTTTTGTGAAAATATCCACTAAATGAGGGAATAAAATGTGTGAGGGTACCAAACGAGAGTTCCAAATGTGTGTGGGTAGAATATATATCCCACAGGGTTAAAATTGAAAAAAGTTGAAAATTTTTTTTTTTTGTACTTAGTCATTTTTCCTGCCTTTATCAGACTTTCACATAGGGGAAATGTTAGTGAGCGTTCCGATTTCAGTTCCAGAGCGATTGGCCCAATGAGTCCTTGATATTTAGTCGGTTTCAGCCAATTTTCTGGATTTTTTGAAAATTTCACTTTTTTGTGAAAATATCCACTAAATGAGGGAATAATATGTGTGAGGGTACCCCAGGAGAGTTTCAAATGTGTGTGGGTAGAATATATATCCCACAGGGTTAAAATTGAAAAAAGTTGAAAAAAAATTTTTTTTTGGACTTAGTCATTTTTCCTGCCTTTATCAGACTTTCAGATAGGGGAAATGTCAGTGAGCATTCTGATTTCAGTTCCAGAGTGATTCGCCCAATGAGTCCTTGATATTTAGTCGTTTTCAGCGAATTTTCTGGATTTTTGAAAATTTCACTTTTTTGTGAAAATATCCACTAAATGAGGGAATAATATGTGTGAGGGTACCCCAGGAGAGTTCCAAATGTGTGTGGGTAGAATATATATCCCACGGGGGTAAAATTGAAAAAAGTTGAAAAATTTTTTTTTTTGGACTTAGTCATTTTTCCGGCCTTTATCAGACTTTCAGATAGGGGAAATGTCAGTGAGCATTCCGATTTCAGTTCGAGAGTGATTCGCCCAATGAGTCCTTGATATTTAGTCGTTTTCAGCCAATTTTCTGGATTTTTGAAAATTTCACTTTTTTGTGAAAATATCCACTAAATGAGGGAATAAAATGTGTGAGGGTACCAAACGAGAGTTCCAAATGTGTGTGGGTAGAATATATATCCCACAGGGTTAAAATTGAAAAAAGTTGAAAAATTTTTTTTTTTGTACTTAGTCATTTTTCCTGCCTTTATCAGACTTTCACATAGGGGAAATGTCAGTGAGCGTTCCGATTTCAGTTCCAGAGCGATTGGCCCAATGAGTCCTTGATATTTAGTCGGTTTCAGGCAATTTTCTGGATTTTTGAAAATGTCACTTTTTTGTGAAAGTATCCACTAAATGAGGGAATAATATGTGTGACTGTACCCCAGGAGAGTTCCAAATGTGTGTGGGTAGAATATATATCCCACAGGGTTAAAATTGAAAAAAGTTGAAAAAAATATTTTTTTTGAACTTAGTCATTTTTCCTGCGTTTATCAGACTTTCAGATAGGGGAAATGTCAGTGAGCATTCCTATTTCAGTTCCAGAGCGATTCGCCGGATGAGTCCTTGATATTTTGTCGTTTTCAGGCAATTTTCTAAATTTTTGAAATTTTAATTTTTTTGTGAAAATATCCACTAAATGAGTGAATAATATGTGTGAGGGTACCCCAGGAGAGTTCCAAATGTGTGTGGGTAGAATATATATCCCACAGGGTTAAAATTGAAAAAAGTTGAAAAAAAAATATTTTTTGGACTTAGTCATTTTTCCTGCATTTATCAGACTTTCAGATAGGGGAAATGTAAGTGAGAATTCCGATTTCAGTTCCAGAGCGATTAGTCCAATGAGTCCTTGATATTTAGTCGTTTTCAGCCAATATTTAGGATTTTTGAAGATGTCACTTTTTTGTGCAAATATCCACTAAATGAGGGAATAATATGTGTGAGGGTACCCCAGGAGAGTTCCAAATGTGTGTGGGTAGAATATATATCCCACAGGGTTAAAATTGAATAAAGTTGAAAAAAAATTTCTTTTTGTACTTAGTCATTTTTCCAGCATTTATCAGACTTTCAGATAGGGGAAATGTCAGTGAGCGTTCAGACTTCAGTTCCAGAGCGATTCGCCCAATGAGTCCTTGATATTTAGTCGTTTTCAGCCAATTTTCTGGATTTTTGAAAATTTCACTTTTTTGTGAAAATATCCACTAAATGAGGGAATAATATGTGTGAGGGTACCCCGGGAGAGTTCCAAATGTGTGTGGGTAGAAAATATATCCCACAGGGTTAAAATTGAAAAAGTTGAAAAAATATTTTTTTTGGGACTTGGTCAGTTTTCCGGCGTTTATCAGACTTTCAGATAGGGGAAATGTCAGTGAGCGTTCCGACTTCAGTTTCACAGCGATTCGCCCAATGAGTCCTTGATATTTAGTCCGTTTCAGCCAATTTTCTGGATTTTTGAAAATTTCACTTTTTTGTGAAAATATCCTCTAAATGAGGGAATAATATGTGTTAGGGTACCCCGGGAGAGTTCCAAATGTGTGTGGGTAGAATTTATATCCCACGGGGGTAAAATTAAAAAAAAGTTGAAAAAATTTTTTTTTTCGACTTAATCTTTTTTCTGGCGTTTATCAGACTTTCAGATAGGGGAAATGTCAGTGAGCGTTCAGACTTCAGTTCCAGAGCGATTCGCCCAATGAGTCCTTGATATTTAGTCGTTTTCAGCCAATTTTCTGGATTTTTGAAAATTTCACTTTTTTGTGAAAATATCCACTAAATGAGGGAATAATATGTGTGAGGGTACCCCAGGAGAGTTCCAAATGTGTGTGGGTAGAAAATATATCCCACAGGGTTAAAATTGAAAAAGTTGAAAAAATTTTTTTTTTTGTACTTAGTCATTTTTCCGGCGTTTATCAGACTTTCAAATAGGGGAAATGTCAGTGAGCGTTCCAATTTCAGTTCCAGAGCGATTCGCCGGATGAGTCCTTCATATTTCGTCGTTTTCAGGCAGTTTTCTGAATTTTTGAAAATTTCATTTTTTTGTGAAAATATCCACTAAATGAGTGAATAATATGTGTGAGGGTACCCCAGGACAGTTCCAAATGTGTGTGGGTAGAATATATATCCCACGGGAGTAAAATTGAAAAAAGTTGAAACATTTTTTTTTTTTGGACTTGGTCATTTTTCCGGCGTTTATCAGACTTTCAGATAGGGGAAATGTCAGTGAGCTTCAGTTCCAGAGCGATTCGCCCAATGAGTCCTTGATATTTAGTCGTTTTCAGCCAATTTTCTGGATTTTTGAAAATTTCACTTTTTTGTGAAAATATCCACTAAATGAGGGAATAATATGTGTGACTGTACCCCAGGAGAGTTCCAAATGTGTGTGGGTAGAATATATATCCCACGGGGGTAAAATTTAAAAAAGTTGAAAAAAAATTTTTTTTGGACTTAGTAATTTTTCCGGTGTTTATCAGACTTTCAGATAGGGGAAATGTCAGTGAGCATTCCGATTTCAATTCCAGAGCGATTCGCCGGATGAGTCCTTGATATTTTGTCGTTTTCAGGCAATTTTCTAAATTTTTGAAATTTTAATTTTTTTGTGAAAATATCCACTAAATGAGTGAATAATATGTGTGAGGGTACCCCAGGAGATTTCCAAATGTGTGTGGGTAGAATATATATCCCACAGGGTTAAAATTGAAAAAAGTTGAAAAAAAAATATTTTTTGGACTTAGTCATTTTTCCTGCATTTATCAGACTTTCAGATAGGGGAAATGTAAGTGAGAATTCCGATTTCAGTTCCAGAGCGATTAGTCCAATGAGTCCTTGATATTTAGTCGTTTTCAGCCAATATTTAGGATTTTTGAAGATGTCACTTCTTTGTGAAAATATCCTCTAAATGAGGGAATAATATGTGTTAGGGTACCCCGGGAGAGTTCCAAATGTGTGTGGGTAGAATTTATATCCCACGGGGGTAAAATTGAAAAAAGTTGAAAAAATTTTTTTTTTGGACTTGGTCATTTTTCCGGCGTTTATCAGACTTTCAGATAGGGGAAATGTCAGTGAGCGTTCCAATTTCAGTTCCAGAGCGATTCGCCGGATGAGTCCTTCATATTTCGTCGTTTTCAGGCAGTTTTCTGAATTTTTGAAAATTTCATTTTTTTGTGAAAATATCCACTAAATGAGTGAATAATATGTGTGAGGGTACCCCAGGAGAGTTCCAAATGTGTGTGGGTAGAATATATATCCCACGGGAGTAAAATTGAAAAAAGTTGAAAAAATTTTTTTTTTTGGACTTCGTCATTTTTCCGGCGTTTATCAGACTTTCAGATAGGGGAAATGTAAGTGAGAATTCCGATTTCAGTTCCAGAGCGATTAGTCCAATGAATCCTTGATATTTAGTCGTTTTCAGCCAATATTTAGGATTTTTGAAAATGTCACTTTTTTGTGAAAGTATCCACTAAATGAGGGAATAATATGTGTGACTGTACCCCAGGAGAGTTCCAAATGTGTGTGGGTAGAATATATATCCCACAGGGTTAAAATTGAAAAAGTTGAAAAAATTTTTTTTTTTGTACTTAGTCATTTTTCCAGCGTTTATCAGACTTTCAAATAGGGGAAATGTCAGTGAGCGTTCCGACTTCAGTTTCACAGCGATTCGCCCAATGAGTCCTTGATATTTAGTCGTTTTCAGCCAATTTTCTGGATTTTTGAATATTTCACTTTTTTGTGAAAATATCCACTAAATGAAGGAATAATATGTGTTAGGGTACCCCGGGAGAGTTCCACATGTGTGTGGGTAGAATTTATATCCCACGGGGGTAAAATTGAAAAAAGTTGAAAAAAATTTTTTTTTCGACTTAATCATTTTTCCGGCCTTTATCAGACTTTCAGATAGGGGAAATGTCAGTGAGCGTTCCAATTTCAATTCCAGAGCGATTCGCCGGATGAGTCCTTGATATTTCATCGTTTTCAGGCAATTTTCTAAATTTTTGAAATTTTCATTTTGTTGTGAAAATATCCACTAAATGAGTGAATAATATGTGTGAGGGTACCCCAGGAGAGTTCCAAATGTGTGTGGGTAGAATATATATCCCACGGGGGTAAAATTGAAAAAAGTTGAAAAAATTATTTTTTTGGGCTTGGTCATTTTTCCGGCGTTTATCAGACTTTCAGATAGGGGAAATGTCAGTGAGCATTCCGACTTCAGTTCCAGAGCGATTCGCCCAATGAGTCCTTGATATTTAGTCGTTTTCAGCCAATTTTCTGGATTTTTGAAAATTTCACTTTTTTGTGAAAATATCCACTAAATGAGGGAATAATATGTGTGAGGGTACCCCAGGAGAGTTCCAAATGTGAGTGGGTAGAATATATATACCACAGGGTTAAAATTGAAAAAAGTTGAAAAAAATTTTTGTTTTGTACTTAGTCATTTTTCCAGCATTTATCAGACTTTCAGATAGGGGAAATGTCAGTGAGCATTCAAATTTCAGTTCCAGAGCGATTCGCCGGATGATTCATTGATATTTCGTCGTTTTCAGGCAATTTTCGGAATTTTTGAAAATTTCATTTTTTTGTGAAAATATCCACTAAATGAGGGAATAATATGTGTGAGGGTACCCCAGGAGAGGTCCAAATGTGTGTGGGTAGAAAATATATCCCACAGGGTTAAAATTGAAAAAGTTGAAAAAATTTTTTTTTTGTACTTATTCATTTTTCCGGCGTTTATCAGACTTTCAAATAGGGGAAATGTCAGTAAGCGTTGCAATTTCAGTTCCAGAGCGATTCGCCGGATGAGTCCTTCATATTTCGCCGTTTTCAGTCAGTTTTCTAAATTTTTGAAAATTTCATTTTTTGGTGAAAATATCCACTAAATGAGTGAATAATATGTGTGAGGGTACCCCAGGAGAGTTCCAAATGTGTGTGGGTAGAATATATATCCCACAGGGTTAAAATTGAAAAAAGTTGAAAAAAATATTTTTTTTGAACTTAGTCATTTTTCCTGCGTTTATCAGACTTTCAGATAGGGGAAATGTCAGTGAGCATTCCGATTTCAGTTCCAGAGCTATTCGCCCAATGAGTCCTTGATATTTAGTCGGTTTCAGCCAATTTTCTGGATTTTTGAAAATTTCACTTTTTTGTGAAAATATCCACTAAATGAGGGAATAATATGTGCGAGGGTACCCCAGGAGAGTTCCAAATGTGTGTGGGTAGAATATATATCCCACGGGGATAAAATTGAAAAAAGTTGAAAAAAAATTTTTTTTAGACTTAAACATTTTTCCGGTGTTTATCAGACTTTCAGATAGGGGAAATGTCAGTGAGCATTCCGATTTCAGTTCCAGAGCGATTTGCCCAATGAGTTCTTGATATTTCGTCATTTTCAGGCATTTTTCTGAATTTTTGAAAATTTCACTTTTTTGCGAAAATATCCTCTAAATGAGGGAATAATATGTGTGAGGGTACCCCAGGAGAGTTCCAAATGTTTGTGGGTAGAATATATATCCCACGGGGGTAAAATTGAAAAAAGTAAAAAAAAAAAATTTATTTGCACTTAGTCATTTTTCCGGCATTTATCAGACTTTCATATAGGGTAAATGTCAGTGAGCGTTATGATTTCAGTTCCAGAGCGATTCGCCCAATGAGTCCTTGATATTTAGTCATTTTCAGCCAATATTTTGGATTTTTGAAAATTTCACTTTTTTGTGGAAATATCCACTAAATGAGGGAATAATATGTGTGAGGGTACCCCAGGAGAGTTCCAAATGTGTTTGGGTAGAATATATATCCCACGGGGATAAAATTGAAAAAAGTTGAAAAAAATTTTTTTTTGGACTTAGTCATTTTTCCGGCGTTTATCAGACTTTCAGATAGGGGAAATGTCAGTGAGCATTCCGATTTCAGTTCGAGAACGATTCGCCCAATCAGTCCTTGATATTTAGTCGTTTTCAGGCAATTTTCTGGATTTTTGAAAATTTCACTTTTTTGTGGAAATATCCACTAAATGAGGGAATAATATGTGTGAGGGTACCCCAGGAGAGTTCCAAATGTGTGTGGGTAGAATATATATCCCACAGGGTTAAAATTAAAAAAAGTTGAAAAAATTTTTTTTTTTTTGTACTTAGTCATTTTTCCGGCGTTTATCAGACTTTCAGATAGGTGGAAATGTCAGTCAGCGTTCCGATTTCAGTTCCAGAGCGATTCGCCCAATGAGTCCTTGATATTTAGTCGGTTTCAGCAATTTTCTGGATTTTTGAAAATGTCACTTATTTTGTGAAAATATCAACTAAATGAGGGAATAATATGTGTGAGGGTACCCCAGGAGAGTTCCAAATGTGTGCGGGTAGAATATATATCCCACGGGGGTAAAATTGAAAAAAGTTGAAAAATTTTTTTTAGTCTTTTTTTTAGTCATTTTTTAGTCATTTTTCCGGTGTTTATCAGACTTTCAGATAGGGGAAATGTCAGTGAGCGTTCCGATTTCAGTTCCAGAGCGATTCGCCCAATGAGTCCTTGATATTTAGTCGCTTTCAGCCAATATTTTGGATTTTTGAAAATTTCACTTATTTGTGAAAATATCCACTAAATGAGGGAATAATATGTGTGAGATTACCCCAGGAGACTTCCAAATGTGTGTGGGTAGAATATATATCCCACGGGGGTAAAATTTAAAAAAGTTGAAAAAAATTTTTTTTGGACTTACTCATTTTTCCCACGTTTATCAGACTTTCAGATAGGGGAAATGTCAGTGAGTGTTCCGATTTCAGTTCCAGAGCGATTCGCCCAATGAGTCCTTGATATTTCGTCGTTTTCAGGCGATTTTCTGAATTTTTGGAAATTTCACTTTTTTGCGAAAATATCGTCTAAATGAGGGAATAATATGTGTGAGGGTACCCCAGGAGAGTTCCAAATGTGTGTGGGTAGAATATATATCCCACGGGGTTAAAATTGAAAAAAGTTAAAAAAAAATTTTATTTGCACTTAGTCATTTTTCCGGCATTTATCAGACTTTCAGATAGGGGAAATGTAAGTGAGCGTTCCGATTTCAGTTCCAGAGCGATTTGCCCAATGAGTCCTTGATATTTCGTCGTTTTCAGGCAATTTTCTGAATTTTTGAAAATTTCACTTTTTTGTGAAAATATCCTCTAAATGAGGGAATAATATGTGTGAGGGTACCCCAGGAGAGTTCCAAATGTGTGTGGGTAGAATATATATCCCACGGGGGTAAAATTGAAAAAAGTTGAAAAAAATTTTTTGGGGACTTAGACATTTTTCCGGTGTTTATCAGACTTTCAGATAGGGAAAATGTCAGTGAGCATTCCGATTTCAGTTCCAGAGCGATTTGCCCAATGAGTCCTTGATATTTAGTCGTTTTCAGCCAATATTTTGGATTTTTGAAATTTAACTTTTTTGTGAAAATATCCACCAAATGAGGGAATAATATGTGTGAGGGTACCCCAGGAGAGTTGTAAATGTGTGTGGGTAGAATATATATCCCACGTGGGTAAAATTTAAAAAAGTTTAAAATTTTTTTTTATTTGGACTTCGTCATTTTTCCGGCGTTTATCAGACTTTCAGATAGGGCAAATGTCAGTGAGCGTTCCGATTTCAGTTCCAGAGCGATTCGCCCAATGAGTCCTTGATATTTAGTCGTTTTCAGCCAATATTTTGGATTTTTGAAAATTCCAATTTTTTGTGAAAATATCCACTAAATGAGGGAATAATATGTGTGAGGGTACCTCAGGAGAGTTCCAAATGTGTGTGGGTAGAATATATATCCCACGGGGGTAAAATTTAAAAAAGTTGAAAACATTTTTTTTTTGGACTTAGTCATTTTTTCGGCGTTTATCAGAATTTCAGATAGGTGAAATGTCAGTGAGCGTTCCGATTTCAGTTCCAGAGCGATTCGCCCGATGAGTCCTTGATATTTAGTCGATTTCAGCCAATTTTCTGGATTTTTGAAAATTTCACTTTTTTGTGAAAATATCCTCTAAATGAGGGAATAATATGTGTGAGGGTACCCCGGGAGAGTTCCAAATGTGTGTGGGTAGAATATATATCCCATGGGGGTAAAATGTAAAAAAGTTGAAAAAAAAATTTTTTTTGGACTTAGTCATTTTTCTGGCGTTTATCAGACTTTCAGATAGGGGAAATGTCAGTGAGAGTTCCGATTTCAGTTCCATAGTGATTCGCCCAACGAGTCCTTGATATTTAGTCATTTTCAGCCAATATTTTCGATTTTTGAAAATTTCACTTTTTTGTGAAAATATCCACTAAATGAGGGAATAATATGTGTGAGGGTACTGTCACGCTGTCTCTGTGTACTGGAGGTAGGGGGCCTAAACTGACCCTAAGCTGGGGCCCTGACTAATCCCTCTACCTGGAGGTACTGTTAAAGGTACAGAGGTCCAGGCCGCCAGCATAACCCCTACCTCCTGAGGATCCCTGCACCTAAGTAATCTAATCCTGAGAAGGACCCCTGATCACAACAAAAGAGGACAGGTAATAATATGCCCACACTCAGTACTTAGACGAACGAGACAGTACAAGGGTTAAACCAAAACCACCTTGCATACAAAAACTACACAACTACAACAGAGGGAACACCAACGGGAAAGGAGATAAATGATAAAGCGAGGAAGGGAAAAAACACTCCAAATACACTTAGCTCTGAAACTCCAAATACTACGATCCGCTCTGTTAGTCTGCATGAAATGCTTTCACCGACACTTCCCTAACAGACCGGCAGGCATTTGAAGGAGTCCCACTACAGCAACATTGATTGCAGCTGGGCGAGGCTGGACCTTGTCTAGCACAGAGAGAGAGAGAGTTAAATCCCTCATTGCCGAAAAACACAAAGCACCAAAAACTCAGCTGCGAGAAGTCAGGCTGTGTAATCGTGACGATCTTCGTGGCGACACACCCGTGACAGTACCCCCCCTTCTAGGAGGGGCCTCCGTACCCTCAGGGCCAGGTTTATCCGGGTGAGTTGTGTGCAAGGCCCGAACTAATCGGTCTGCGTTAATATCCGACGCAGGAACCCACATCCTCTCCTCAGGACCACACCCCTTCCAATGAACCAGGTACTGAAGAGACCGGCGATTAAAGCGTGAATCGATGACCCTCGATACCTGGAACTCCAAGTTACCATTGACCACCACTGGAGGGGGAGGTAAAGGTGACGGTACCACCAGCGCCACATACCTCTTAAGCAATGATCTGTGGAACACGTTGTGAATTTTAAACGTAGGGGGGAGGTCAAGACGGAATGCCACCAGATTAATTTTAGAACTGATCCTGTACGGCCCGATGAACCTGGGACCCAGTTTACAGGAGGGAACCTTAAGTTTTATATTCCTGATAGACAACCATACCCGATCGTTCACACTTAGGTCCGGACCAGACACTCTCCTCCTATCAGCCATACGTTTGTATCGGTTCCCCATAGTTTTCAGATTCTTCAGCACCCCTCTCCATACTGAAGCGAGTGATGAGGAAAATCGTTCCTCCTCAGGAACCCCCGAAGAGCCCCCCCTACTGAAAGTACAAAACTGGGGGTGAAAACCATATGCCCCAAAAAACGGGGACTTACCAGTGGACTCGCTCCGCCTATTATTAAGAGCAAACTCTGCCAGAGGTAAGAAAGAAGCCCAGACCTCCTGGTTCTCTGACACAAAACACCGGAGATATGTCTCCAAGCTCTGGTTCATACCTTCCGTCTGACCATTGGTCTGAGGATGAAAAGCCGATGAGAATGATAAATGCATCCCCCGCCGTGTACAAAACGCCTTACAGAATTTGGACACAAACTGAGACCCCCGAGCTGACACCACCTCGGAGGGTACCCCGTGAAGCCTCACAATCTCCCCAATGAACACCTGCGCAAGAGTTTTAGCATTAGGAAGAGCAGGAAGAGCAATAAAATGTGCCATCTTGCTGAACCTGTCCACTACAACGAGTATGACCGTTTTACCCGAAGACGGAGGGAGGTCCGTAATAAAGTCCATAGACAGATGAGTCCAAGGACGCTCCGGGATCTTCAAAGGTAAGAGGGCCCCAGACGGACGGGTATGTGAGGTCTTAGAGCGCGCACAAACCCCACAGGACGCGACAAAAGTTACCACCTCCTTGTGTAAGTTAGGCCACCAAAACTGACGCGAGAGGAGATCCACAGTTGCTTTACTCCCCGGGTGTCCTGCAAAAGTTATGGTGTGCCTCGATCACCTTTTGTCGCAACTGATCTGGAACAAACAGTCTCCCCGGCGGTCCAACAGGGGCGTCCCCCTGAGCCTCCAATACCTCCTCCTCAAGCTCAGAGCATACTGTCGAAACCACCACCCCCTCCTGAAGGATAGGAATCGGGTCGTCCGTTTTCCCGGCCCCAGGGAAACTACGAGATAAGGCATCCGCCTTTACATTTTTTGACCCAGGACGATATGTAACGACAAAATTAAACCTGGTAAAAAACAATGACCACCTAGCTTGTCTGGGATTCAGACGTTTCGCGGACTCCAGATATAGCAGGTTCTTGTGATCGGTGATGACGGTGACCGGATGGACTGCCCCCTCTAAAAAATGGCGCCACTCCTCAAAAGCTAACTTAATGGCCAAGAGTTCCCTATTGCCGACATCATAATTCCTCTCAGCGGACGACAATTTTTTAGAGAAAAAGGCACACGGATGCCACTTACCAGGGGACGAACCTTGTGACAATACTGCTCCCACCCCTACCTCGGAAGCGTCTACCTCTACAATGAATGGCTGTGACGCATCAGGTTGAATGAGTATGGGTGCCGAGGCAAAACATTTTTTCAAGGAGGAGAATGCTTGACAAGCCTTGTCAGACCACCTAGAAAAATCCGTCCCCTTTTTAGTCATGTCTGTGAGAGGCTTAACCATGGACGAGAAATTACGAATGAACTTCCGGTAATAATTAGCAAACCCCAGGAAACGTTGTAGTGCCTTAAGATTCTCTGGCCGATCCCACTCAAGAACTGCCCGCACTTTCCCAGGGTCCATACGAAAACCGGACGCTGAAACCAGGAAGCCTAAAAACTGGAGTTCCTGTACGGCGAACATACACTTTTCCCATTTGGCATACAGTTTATTATCCCGCAAGATCTGTAACACCTGCCTAACGTGCTCCTGATGAGACACCAGATCCGGCGAGTAAATTAAGATATCATCCAGATATATGACAACAAACTGTCCCACCAGGCGGCAAAAAATGTCATTAACAAAGTGTTGGAACACCGCCGGGGCATTAGTCAGACCGAATGGCATGACAAGGTTCTCATAATGCCCCTCCGGCGTGTTAAACGCCGTCTTCCACTCATCCCCCTCCTTCATCCTAATCAGATTGTACGCCCCCCTGAGATCCAACTTAGAGAACCATTTGGCGCCCACGATCTGATTAAAGAGATCGGGAATAAGTGGGAGCGGATACGGATCTCGGACCGTAATCCGATTAAGTTCACGGAAATCCAGGCAAGGACGTAGGCCTCCATCTTTCTTCTTAACAAAGAAGAACCCCGCGGCCACCGGTGAAGATGAAGGTCTAATATGCCCCTTAGCCAGACTTTCTGAAATATAATCCTTCATGGCCTGCCTCTCAGGACCAGAAACGTTATACAACCTAGCTTTAGGTAATTTGGCCTCAGGGAGCAGTTTTACAGAACAGTCATACTCGCGATGAGGAGGTAGTTCCTGACACCCTTTCTCCGAGAATACATCCTCAAAGTCCGCCAGAAATGGAGGTAAGACCCTAGGAGTAACCGCACAGATGACCATATTCATGCAGTTTTTATTACAGAATTTACTTCATTGGCTTATCTCTCTGATTTGCCAATTAATAACCGGGTTATGCTTAGTTTACCAAGGAAGGCCCAACAATATAGGAGTAGGAAGACCCTCCAACACGTAGCAAGACAACAGTTCTTTATGTATCGCCCCCACTTGAAGTTTTACGTCATGCACAGCTTGCAAAAAACTTCCCTGACCGAGAGGCCTGGCATCGATCGAGAATATGGGGATGGGTTTAGCCAACTCACTCAATCGCATACCTTGAACCCGGGCAAACCGAGCATCCACCAGATTAGCCCCGGCCCCACTATCCAGAAGAACAGATATCCTCTCAGTTCTCGTACCCACCACCACCTCCGCCGGAACGAGAAACTGAGACGAACCTAGGGACGAAATACCTACTCCCAGATTGCCGTCCACCACACAACCTGGGATCAACAGTTTTCCGACGACTCTTCACACTGCAAGGGACGGGATGGACACCCCCCAATAAAATGTCCCTTTCTCCCACAGAAGAAACACCTTCCTGTCTTATGGCGCACCACCGGTCCCCTCCCCCGAAATGATGTCCCTCCTAATTGCATAGGCTCCTCTGGACTGACCAGGGGAACCACCATATGAGGGGACCTTGTAGGAGGTGGAGTCATCACAGGGGGTGGAGTTATCCCACACCTCTCCCGAAGCCGTCTGTCAATGCGAATAGCAAGGGCCATAGCGGCTTCCAGTGACGCGGGAGAGTCATACTGTGCCAACACATCCTGTAATTTGTCGGATAAACCTTGACAAAACTGGCTCCTAAGAGCCGGGTCATTCCACTGGGTGTCAGTGGCCCACCTACGGAACTCCGAACAGAATTCCTCCGCCGGACGATCTCCCTGCTGGATCCTACGTAACTTAGATTCAGCAAGGGAGATCCGATCCGGGTCATCATATACAAGACCCAGAGCAGCAAAAAACCTATCCACTGACTGGAGAGCCGGGGAGCCCGGGGGAAGAGAGAACGCCCAAGATTGTGGGTCCCCTTGTAGGAGCGAGATGACAATTCCCACCCTTTGTTCTTCACTCCCCGATGACCGAGGCCGCAGCCAAAAGTACAACTTGCATGCCTCCCGGAAAACAAAAAACTTGTCCCGCCCCCCAGTGAACCTGTCAGGGAGAGCTACTTTAGGTTCTGGTCCGGCTTGCTCCTGAGGATACAAAACCTTGGACCTAACGTCCGCCAGCTCCATGGACAAACTCTGCAACTGCCGAGCTAGACCGGCTACTGGATCCATGGTAGCTGGAGAAAATCTAAGTGGTCGGTGAAAATGTCACGCTGTCTCTGTGTACTGGAGGTAGGGGGCCTAAACTGACCCTAAGCTGGGGCCCTGACTAATCCCTCTACCTGGAGGTACTGTTAAAGGTACAGAGGTCCAGGCCGCCAGCATAACCCCTACCTCCTGAGGATCCCTGCACCTAAGTAATCTAGTCCTGAGAAGGACCCCTGATCACAACAAAAGAGGACAGGTAATAATATGCCCACACTCAGTACTTAGACGAACGAGACAGTACAAGGGTAAAACCAAAACCACCTTGCATACAAAAACTACACAACTACAACAGAGGGAACACCAACGGGAAAGGAGATAAATGATAAAGCGAGGAAGGGAAAAAACACTCCAAATACACTTAGCTCTGAAACTCCAAATACCACGATCCGCTCTGTTAGTCTGCATGAAATGCTTTCACCGACACTTCTCTAACAGACCGGCAGGCAATTGAAGGAGTCCCACTACAGCAACATTGATTGCAGCTGGGCGAGGCTGGACCTTGTCTAGCACAGAGAGAGAGAGAGTTAACTCCCTCACTGCCGAAAAACACAAAGCACCAAAAACTCAGCTGCGAGAAGTCAGGCTGTATAATCGTGACGATCTTCGTGGCGACACACCCGTGACAGGTACCCCAGGAGAGTTCCAAATGTGTGTGGGTAGAATATATATCCCACGGGGTTAAATTGAAAAAAGTTGAAAAAAATTTTTTTGGGGACTTAGACATTTTTCCGGTGTTTATCAGACTTTCAGATAGGGGAAATGTCAGTGAGCATTCCGATTTCAGTTCCAGAGCGATTTGCCCAATGAGTCCTTGATATTTAGTCGTTTTCAGCCAATATTTTGGATTTTTGAAATTTAACTTTTTTGTGAAAATATCCACCAAATGAGGGAATAATATGTGTGAGGGTACCCCAGGAGAGATCCAAATGTGTGTGGGTAAAATATATATCCCATGGGGGTAAAATTGAAAAAAGTTGAAAATTTTTTTTTATTTGGATTTAGTCATTTTTCCGGTGTTTATCAGACTTTCAGATAGGGCAAATGTCAGTGAGCGTTCCGATTTCAGTTCCAGAGCGATTTGCCCAATGAGTCCTTGATATTTAGTCGTTTTCAGCCAATATTTTGGATTTTTGAAATTTCACTTTTTTGTGAAAATATCCACCAAATGAGGGAATAATATGTGTGAGGGTACCCCAGGAGAGTTCCAAATGTGTGTGGGTAGAATATATATCCCACGGGGGTAAAATTGAAAAAAGTTGAAAAAATTTTTTTTTTGGACTTAGTCATTTTTTCAGCGTTTATCAGAATTTCAGATAGGGGAAATGTCAGTGAGCATTCCGATTTCAGTTCCAGAGCGATTCGCCCAATCAGTCCTTGATATTTAGTCGTTTTCAGCCAATTTTCTGGATTTTTGAAAATTTCACTTTTTTTTGAAAATATCCACTAAATGAGGGAATAACATGTGTGAGGGTACCCCAGGAGAGTTCCAAATGTGTGTGGGTAGAATATATATCCCACGGGGTAAAATTGAAAAAAGTTGAAAAAATTTTTTTTTTGGACTTAGTCATTTTTTCAGCGTTTATCAGAATTTCAGATAGGGGAAATGTCAGTGAGCATTCCGATTTCAGTTCCAGAGCGATTTGCCCAATGAGTCCTTGATATTTAGTCGTTTTGAGCCAATATTTTGGATTTTTGAAATTTCACTTTTTTGTGAAAATTATCACCAAATGAGGGAATAATATGTGTGAGGGTACCCAAGGAGAGTTCCAAATGTGTGTGGGTAGAATATATATCCCATGGGTGTAAAATTGAAAAAAAAATTTTTTGGGACTTAGTCATTTTTCCGGCGTTTATCAGACTTTCAGATAGGTGACTTTCAGTCAGTGAGCGTTCCGATTTCAGTTCCAGAGCGATTCGCCTAATGAGTCCTTGATATTTAGTCGTTTTCAGCCAATATTTTGGATTTTTGAAAATTTCACTTTTTTGTGAAAATATCCACTAAATGAGGGAATAATATGTGTGAGGGTACCCCAGGAGAGTTCCAAATGTGTGTGGGTAGAATATATATCCCACAGGGGTAAACTTGAAAAAAGTTTAAAAAAACTTTTTTTTGGACTTAGTCATTTTTCCGGCGTTTATCAGACTTTCAGATAGGGCAAATGTCAGTGAGAATTCCGATTTCAGTTCCAGAGCGATTTGACCAATGAGTTCTTGATATTTAGTCGTTTTCAGACAATATTTTGGATTTTTGAAATTTCACTTTTTTGTGAAAATATCCACTAAATGAGGGAATAATATGTGTGAGGGTACCCCAGGAGAGTTCCAAGTGTATGTGGGTAGAATATATATCCCATGGGGGTAAAATTGAAAAAAGTTTAAAAATTTTTTTTATTTGGACTTAGTCATTTTTCCGGCGTTTATCAGACTTTCAGATAGGGGAAATGTCAGTGAGCGTTCCGATTTCAGTTCCAGAGTGATTCGCCCAATGAGTTCTTGATATTTAGTCGTTTTCAGCCAATTTTCTGGATTTTTGAAAATTCCAATTTTTTGTGAAACTATCCACTAAATGAGGGAATAATATGTGTGAGGGTACCCCAGGAGAGTTCCAAATGTGTGTGGGTAGAATATATATCCCACGGGGGTAAAATTGAAAAAAGTTGAAAAAATTTTTTTTTTCGACTTAGACATTTTTCCGGTGTTTATAAGACTTTCAGATAGGGGAAATGTCAGTGAGCATTCCGATTTCAGTTCCAGAGCGATTTGCCCAATGAGTTCTTGATATTTAGTCGTTTTCAGCCAATATTTTGGATTTTTGAAATTTCACTTTTTTGTGAAAATGTCCACCAAATGAGGGAATAATATGTGTGAGGGTACCCAAGGAGAGTTCCAAATGTGTGTGGGTAGAATATATATCCCACAGGGGTAAACTTGAAAAAAGTTTAAAAAACCTTTTTTTTGGACTTAGTCATTTTTCCGGCGTTTATCAGACTTTCAGATAGGGGAAATGTCAGTCAGCATTCCGATTTCAGTTCCAGAGCGATTTGCCCAATGAGTTCTTGATATTTAGTTGTTTTCAGCCAATATTTTGGATTTTTGAAATTTCACTTTTTTGTGAAAATGTCCACCAAATGAGGGAATAATATGTGTGAGGGTACCCAAGGAGAGTTCCAAATGTGTGTGGGTAGAATATATATCCCACAGGGGTAAACTTGAAAAAAGTTTAAAAAACCTTTTTTTTGGACTTAGTCATTTTTCCGGCGTTTATCAGACTTTCAGATAGGGGAAATGTCAGTGAGCGTTCCGATTTCAGTTCCAGAGCGATTCGCCTAATGAGTCCTTGATATTTAGTCGTTTTCAGCCAATATTTTGGATTTTTGAAAATTTCACTTTTTTGTGAAAATATCCACTAAATGAGGGAATAATATGTGTGAGGGTACCCAAGGAGAGTTCCAAATGTATGTGGGTAGAATATATATCCCATGGGGGTAAAATTGAAAAAAGTTTAAAAAATTTTTTTATTTGGACTTAGTCATTTTTCCGGCGTTTATCAGACTTTCAGATAGGGGAAATGTCAGTGAGCGTTCCGATTTCAGTTCCAGAGTGATTCGCCCAATGAGTTCTTGATATTTAGTCGTTTTCAGCCAATTTTCTGGATTTTTGAAAATTCCAATTTTTTGTGAAAATATCCACTAAATGAGGGAATAATATGTGTGAGGGTACCCAAAGAGAGTTCCAAATGTGTGTGGGTAGAATATATATCCCACAGGGTTAAAAATTTAAAAAAGTTGAAAATTTTTTTTTTTTTGTACTTAGTCATTTTTCCGGCGTTTATCAGACTTACAGAAAGGTGGAAATGTCAGTGAGCGTTCCGATTTCAGTTCCAGAGCGATTTGCCCAATGAGTCCTTGATATTTAGACATTTTCAGCCAATGTTTTGGATTTTTGAAAATTTCACTTTTTTGTGAAAATATCCACTAAATGAGGGAATAATATGTGTGAGGGTACCCCAGGAGAGTTCCAAATGTGTGTGGGTAGAATATATATCCCACAGGGGTAAACTTGAAAAAAGTTTAAAAAAACTTTTTTTTGGACTTAGTCATTTTTCTGGCGTTTATCAGACTTTCAGATATGGCAAATGTCAGTGAGAATTCCGATTTCAGTTCCAGAGCGATTGGCCCAATGAGTCCTTGATATTTAGTCGTTTTCAGACAATATTTTGGATTTTTGAAAATTTCACTTTTTTGTGAAAATATCCACTAAATGAGGGAATAATATGTGTGAGGGTACCCCAGGAGAGTTCCAAATGTGTGTGGGTAGAATATATATCCCACAGGGTTAAAAATTTAAAAAAGTTGAAAATTTTTTTTTTTTTGTACTTAGTCATTTTTCCGGCGTTTATCAGACTTACAGAAAGGTGGAAATGTCAGTGAGCGTTCCGATTTCGTTCCACAGCGATTCGCCCAATGCGTCCTTGATATTTAGTGGTTTTCAGCCAATGTTTTGGATTTTTGAAAATTCCAATTTTTTGTGAAAATATCCACTAAATGAGGGAATAATTTGTGTGAGGGTACCCCAGGAGAGTTCCAAATGTGTGTGGGTAGAATATATATCCCACAGGGGTAAACTTGAAAAAAGTTTAAAAAAACTTTTTTTTGGACTTAGTCATTTTTCCGGCGTTTATCAGACTTTCAGATAGGGCAAATGTCAGTGAGCATTCCGATTTCAGTTCCAGAGCGATTTGCCCAATGAGTTCTTGATATTTAGTCGTTTTCAGCCAATATTTTGGATTTTTGAAATTTCACTTTTTTGTGAAAATATCCACTAAATGAGGGAATAATATGTGTGAGGGTACCCCAGGAGAGTTCCAAATGTATGTGGGTAGAATATATATCCCATGGGGGTAAAATTGAAAAAAGTATAAAAAAATTTTTTATTTGGACTTAGTCATTTTTCCGGCGTTTATCAGACTTTCAGATAGGGGAAATGTCAGTGAGCGTTCCGATTTCAGTTCCAGAGTGATTCGCCCAATGAGTTCTTGATATTTAGTCGTTTTCAGCCAATATTTTGGATGTTTGAAATTTCACTTTTTTGTGAAAATGTCCACCAAATGAGGGAATAATATGTGTGAGGGTACCCAAGGAGAGTTCCAAATGTGTGTGGGTAGAATATATATCCCACAGGGGTAAACTTGAAAAAAGTTTAAAAAACCTTTTTTTTGGACTTAGTCATTTTTCCAGCGTTTATCAGACTTTCAGATAGGGGAAATGTCAGTGAGCGTTCCGATTTCAGTTCCAGAGTGATTCGCCTAATGAGTCCTGGATATTTAGTCGTTTTCAGCCAATATTTTGGATTTTTGAAAATTTCACTTTTTTGTGAAAATATCCACTAAATGAGGGAATAATATGTGTGAGGGTACCCAAGGAGAGTTCCAAATGTATGTGGGTAGAATATATATCCCATGGGGGTAAAATTGAAAAAAGTTTAAAAAATTTTTTTATTTGTACTTAGTCATTTTTCCGGCGTTTATCAGACTTTCAGATAGGGGAAATGTCAGTGAGCGTTCCGATTTCAGTTCCAGAGTGATTCGCCCAATGAGTTCTTGATATTTAGTCGTTTTCAGCCAATTTTCTGGATTTTTGAAAATTCCAATTTTTTGTGAAAATATCCACTAAATGAGGGAATAATATGTGTGAGGGTACCCAAAGAGAGTTCCAAATGTGTGTGGGTAGAATATATATCCCACAGGGTTAAAAATTTAAAAAAGTTGAAAATTTTTTTTTTTTTGTACTTAGTCATTTTTCCGGCGTTTATCAGACTTACAGAAAGGTGGAAATGTCAGTGAGCGTTCCGATTTCAGTTCCAGAGCGATTTGCCCAATGAGTCCTTGATATTTAGTCGTTTTCAGCCAATGTTTTGGATTTTTGAAAATTTCACTTTTTTGTGAAAATATCCACTAAATGAGGGAATAATATGTGTGAGGGTACCCCAGGAGAGTTCCAAATGTATGTGGGTAGAATATATATCCCATGAGGGTAAAATTGAAAAAAGTTTAAAAAATTTTTTTATTTGGACTTAGTCATTTTTCCGGCGTTTATCAGAATTACAGAAAGGTGGAAATGTCAGTGAGCGTTCCGATTTCAGTTCCACAGCGATTCGCCCAATGAGTCCTTGATATTTAGTCGTTTTCAGCCAATGTTTTGGATTTTTGAAAATTCCAATTTTTTGTGAAAATATCCACTAAATGAGGGAATAATATGTGTGAGGGTACCCCAGGAGAGTTCCAAATGTGTGTGGGTAGAATATGTATCCCACAGGGTTAAAATTGAAAAAAGTTGAAAAAAATTTTTGGGGGGACTTAGTCATTTTTCCGGCATTTATCAGACTTTCAGATAGGGGAAATGTCAGTGAGCGTTCCGATTTCAGTTCCAGAGCGATTCGCCCAATGTGTCCTTGATATTTAGTTGTTTTCAGCCAATTTTCTGGATTTTTGAAAATTTCACTTTTTTTGTGAAAATATCCACTAAATGAGGGAATAATATGTGTGAGGGTACCCCAGGAGAGTTCCAAATGTGTGTGGGTAGAATATGTATCCCACAGGGTTAAAATTGAAAAAAGTTAAAAAAAAAATTTTTTTAGACTTAGTTATTTTTCCGGCGTTTATCAGACTTTCAGAAAGGGCAAATGTCAGTGAGCGTTCCATTTCAGTTCCAGAGCTATTCACCCAATGAGTCCTTGATATTTAGTCGTTTTCAGCCAATTTTCTGGATTTTTGAAAATTTCACTTTTTTGTGAAAATATCCACTAAATGAGGGAATAATATGTGTGAGGGTACCCCAGGAGAGTTCCAAATGTGTGTGGGTAGAATATATATCCCACAGGGTTAAAATTGAAAAAAGTTGAAAACATTTTTCTTTTTGGACTTAGTCATTTTTCCGGCATTTATGAGACTTTCAGATAGGGGAAATGTCAGTGAGCGTTCCGATTTCAGTTCCAGAGCTATTCGCCCAATGAGTCCTTGATATTTAGCTGTTTTCAGCCAATTTTCTGGATTTTTGAAAATTTCACTTTTTTGTGAAAATATCCACTAAATGAGGGAATAATATGTGTGAGGGTACCCGAGGAGAGCTCAAAATGTGTGTGGGTAGAATATATATCCCTCGGGGGGAAAATTGAAAAAAGTTTAAAAAATTTTTTCTTTTGGACTTAGTCATTTTTCCGGCGTTTATCAGACTTTCAGATAGGGGAAATGTCAGTGAGCATTCCGATTTCAGTTCCAGAGTGATTCGCCCAATGAGTCCTTGATATTTCATCGTTTTCAGCCAATTTTCTGCATTTTTTAAAATTTCACTTTTTTGTGAAAATATCCACTAAATGAGGGAATAATATGTGTGAGGGTACCCGAGGAGAGTTCCAAATGTGTGTGGGTAGAATATATATCCCACGGGGTAAAATTGAAAAAAGTGTAAAAAAATTTTTTTTTTGGACTTAGTCATTTTTCCGGCGTTTATCAGACTTTCAGATAGTGGAAATGTCAGTGAGCATTCCGATTTCAGTTCCAGAGCGATTCGCCCAATGAGTCCTTGATATTTAGTCGTTTTCAGCCAATTTTCTGGATTTTTGAAAATCACTTTTTTGTGAAAATATCCACTAAATGAGGGAATAATATGTGTGAGGGTACCTGAGGAGAGTTCCAAATGTGTGTGGGTAGAATATATATCCCACGGGGGTAAAATTGAAAAAAGTTTAAAAAAATATTTTTTTTGCACTTAGTCATTTTTCCGGCATTTATCAGACTTTCAGATAGGGGAAATGTCAGTGAGCGTTCCGAATTCAGTTCCAGAGCGATTCGCCCAATGAGTCCTTGATATTTAGTCGTTTGTAGCCAATTTTCTGGATTTTTGAAAATTTCACTTTTTTTGTGAAAATATCCACTAAATGAGGAAATAATATGTGTGAGGGTAACTGAGGAGAGTTCCAAATGTGTGTGGGTAGAATATATATCCCACAGGGGTAAAGTTGAAAAAAGTTGAAAAAAATTTTTTTTTTGGGACTTAGTCATTTTTCCGGCATTTAACAGACTTTTTTACAGATAGGGGAAATGTCAGTGTCCGTTCTGATTTCATTTCCAGAGCGATTCGCCGGATGAGTCCTTGATATTTCGTAGTTTTCAGCCAATTTTCTGGATTTTTTAAAATTTCACTTTTTTGTGAAAATATCCACTAAATGAGGGAATAATATGTGTGAGGGTACCCCAGGAGAGTTCCAAATGTGTGTGGGTAGAATATATATTCCACGGGGGGAAAATTGAAAAAAGTTGAAAAATTATTTTTTTGGGACTTAGTAATTTTTCCGGCGTTTATCAGACTTTCAGATAGGGGAAATGTCAGTGAGCATTCCGATTTCAGTTCCAGAGTGATTCGCTCAATGAGTCCTTGATATTTCGTCGTTTTCAGCCAATTTTCTGGATTTTTGAAAATTTCACTTTTTTGTGAAAATATCCACTAAATGAGGGAATAATATGTGTGAGGGTACCCGAGGAGAGCTCAAAATGTGTGTGGGTAGAATATATATCCCTCGGGGGTAAAATTGAAAAAAGTTTAAAAAATTTTTTTTTTTTGGACTTAGTCATTTTTCCGGCGTTTATCAGACTTTCAGATAGGGGAAATGTCAGTGAGCATTCCGAATTCAGTTCCAGAGTGATTCGCCCAATGAGTCCTTGATATTTCGTCGTTTTCAGCCAATTTTCTGGATTTTTTAAAATTTCACTTTTTTGTGAAAATATCCACTAAATGAGGGAATAATATGTGTGAGGGTACCCGAGGAGAGTTCCAAATGTGTGTGGGTAGAATATATATCCCACGGGGTAAAATTCAAAAAAGTTTAAAAAAATTTTTTTTTTGGACTTAGTCATTTTTCCGGCGTTTATCAGACTTTCAGATAGTGGAAATGTCAGTGAGCATTCCGATTTCAGTTCCAGAGCGATTCGCCCAATGAGTCCTTGATATTTAGTCGTTTTCAGCCAATTTTCTGGATTTTTGAAAATTTCACTTTTTTGTGAAAATATCCACTAAATGAGGGAATAATATGTGTGAGGGTACCCGAGGAGAGCTCCAAATGTGTGTGGGTAGAATATATATCCCACGGGGGTAAAATTGAAAAAAGTATATAAAATTGTTTTTTTGGACTTAGTGATTTTGCCGGCGTTTATCAGACTTTCAGATAGGGGAAATGTCAGTGAGCATTCCGATTTCAGTTCCAGAGTGATTCGCTCAATGAGTCCTTGATATTTCGTCGTTTTCAGCCAATTTTCTGAATTTTTGAAAATTTCACTTTTTTGTGAAAATATCCACTAAATGAGGGAATAATATGTGTGAGGGTACCCCAGGAGAGTTCCAAATGTGTGTGGGTAGAATATATATCCCACGGGGGTAAAACTGAAAAAAGTGTAAAAAAATTTTTTTTTTGGACTTAGTCATTTTTCCGGCGTTTATCAGACTTTCAGATAGTGGAAATGTCAGTGAGCATTCCGATTTCAGTTCCAGAGCGATTCGCCCAATGAGTCCTTGATATTTAGTCGTTTTCAGCCAATTTTCTGGATTTTTGAAAATCACTTTTTTGTGAAAATATCCACTAAATGAGGGAATAATATGTGTGAGGGTACCTGAGGAGAGTTCCAAATGTGTGTGGGTAGAATATATATCCCACGGGGGTAAAATTGAAAAAAGTTTAAAAAAATATTTTTTTTGCACTTAGTCATTTTTCCGGCATTTATCAGACTTTCAGATAGGGGAAATGTCAGTGAGCGTTCCGAATTCAGTTCCAGAGCGATTCGCCCAATGAGTCCTTGATATTTAGTCGTTTGTAGCCAATTTTCTGGATTTTTGAAAATTTCACTTTTTTTGTGAAAATATCCACTAAATGAGGAAATAATATGTGTGAGGGTAACTGAGGAGAGTTCCAAATGTGTGTGGGTAGAATATATATCCCACGGGGGTAAAGTTGAAAAAAGTTGAAAAAAAATTTTTTTTTGGGACTTAGTCATTTTTCCGGCATTTAACAGACTTTTTTACAGATAGGGGAAATGTCAGTGACCGTTCTGATTTCATTTCCAGAGCGATTCGCCGGATGAGTCCTTGATATTTCGTCGTTTTCAGCCAATTTTCTGGATTTTTTAAAATTTCACTTTTTTGTGAAAATATCCACTAAATGAGGGAATAATATGTGTGAGGGTACCCCAGGAGAGTTCCAAATGTGTGTGGGTAGAATATATATTCCACGGGGGTAAAATTGAAAAAAGTTGAAAAATTATTTTTTTGGGACTTAGTAATTTTTCCGGCGTTTATCAGACTTTCAGATAGGGGAAATGTCAGTGAGCATTCCGATTTCAGTTCCAGAGTGATTCGCTCAATGAGTCCTTGATATTTCGTCGTTTTCAGCCAATTTTCTGGATTTTTGAAAATTTCACTTTTTTGTGAAAATATCCACTAAATGAGGGAATAATATGTGTGAGGGTACCCGAGGAGAGTTCCAAATGTATGTGGGTAGAATATATATCCCACGGGGATAAAATTGAAAAAAGTTGAAAAAATTTTTTTTTTGGGACTTAGTCATTTTTCCGGCGTTTATCAGACTTTTTTTCAGATAGGGGAAATGTCAGTGACCGTTCTGATTTCATTTCCAGTGCGATTCGGCGGATGAGTCCTTGATATTTCGTCGTTTTCAGCCAATTTTCTGGATTTTTTAAAATTTCACTTTTTTGTGAAAATATGCACTAAATGAGGGAATAATATGTGTGAGGGTACCCGAGGAGAGTTCCAAATGTGTGTGGGTAGAATATATATTCCACGGGGGTAAAATTGAAAAAAGTTGAAAAATTTTTTTTTTGGACTTGTCATTTTTCCGGCGTTTATCAGACTTTCAGATAGGGGAAATGTCAGTGAGCATTCCGATTTCAGTTCCAGAGTGATTCGCCCAATGAGTCCTTGATATTTCATCGTTTTCAGCCAATTTTCTGCATTTTTTAAAATTTCACTTTTTTGTGAAAATATCCACTAAATGAGGGAATAATATGTGTGAGGGTACCTGAGGAGAGTTCCAAATGTGTGTGGGTAGAATATATATCCCACGGGGTAAAATTGAAAAAAGTGTAAAAAAATTTTTTTTTTGGACTTAGTCATTTTTCCGGCGTTTATCAGACTTTCAGATAGTGGAAATGTCAGTGAGCATTCCGATTTCAGTTCCAGAGCGATTCGCCCAATGAGTCCTTGATATTTAGTCGTTTTCAGCCAATTTTCTGGATTTTTGAAAATCACTTTTTTGTGAAAATATCCACTAAATGAGGGAATAATATGTGTGAGGGTACCCCAGGAGAGTTCCAAATGTGTGTGGGTAGAATATATATTCCACGGGGGGAAAATTGAAAAAAGTTGAAAAATTATTTTTTTGGGACTTAGTAATTTTTCCGGCGTTTATCAGACTTTCAGATAGGGGAAATGTCAGTGAGCATTCCGATTTCAGTTCCAGAGTGATTCGCTCAATGAGTCCTTGATATTTCGTCGTTTTCAGCCAATTTTCTGGATTTTTGAAAATTTCACTTTTTTGTGAAAATATCCACTAAATGAGGGAATAATATGTGTGAGGGTACCCGAGGAGAGCTCAAAATGTGTGTGGGTAGAATATATATCCCTCGGGGGTAAAATTGAAAAAAGTTTAAAAAATTTTTTTTTTTTGGACTTAGTCATTTTTCCGGCGTTTATCAGACTTTCAGATAGGGGAAATGTCAGTGAGCATTCCGAATTCAGTTCCAGAGTGATTCGCCCAATGAGTCCTTGATATTTCGTCGTTTTCAGCCAATTTTCTGGATTTTTTAAAATTTCACTTTTTTGTGAAAATATCCACTAAATGAGGGAATAATATGTGTGAGGGTACCCGAGGAGAGTTCCAAATGTGTGTGGGTAGAATATATATCCCACGGGGTAAAATTCAAAAAAGTTAAAAAAAATTTTTTTTTTGGACTTAGTCATTTTTCCGGCGTTTATCAGACTTTCAGATAGTGGAAATGTCAGTGAGCATTCCGATTTCAGTTCCAGAGCGATTCGCCCAATGAGTCCTTGATATTTAGTCGTTTTCAGCCAATTTTCTGGATTTTTGAAAATTTCACTTTTTTGTGAAAATATCCACTAAATGAGGGAATAATATGTGTGAGGGTACCCGAGGAGAGCTCCAAATGTGTGTGGGTAGAATATATATCCCACGGGGGTAAAATTGAAAAAAGTATATAAAATTGTTTTTTTGGACTTAGTGATTTTGCCGGCGTTTATCAGACTTTCAGATAGGGGAAATGTCAGTGAGCATTCCGATTTCAGTTCCAGAGTGATTCGCTCAATGAGTCCTTGATATTTCGTCGTTTTCAGCCAATTTTCTGAATTTTTGAAAATTTCACTTTTTTGTGAAAATATCCACTAAATGAGGGAATAATATGTGTGAGGGTACCCCAGGAGAGTTCCAAATGTGTGTGGGTAGAATATATATCCCACGGGGGTAAAACTGAAAAAAGTGTAAAAAAATTTTTTTTTTGGACTTAGTCATTTTTCCGGCGTTTATCAGACTTTCAGATAGTGGAAATGTCAGTGAGCATTCCGAATTCAGTTCCAGAGTGATTCGCCCAATGAGTCCTTGATATTTCGTCGTTTTCAGCCAATTTTCTGGATTTTTTAAAATTTCACTTTTTTGTGAAAATATCCACTAAATGAGGGAATAATATGTGTGAGGGTACCCGAGGAGAGTTCCAAATGTGTGTGGGTAGAATATATATCCCACGGGGTAAAATTCAAAAAAGTTAAAAAAAATTTTTTTTTTGGACTTAGTCATTTTTCCGGCGTTTATCAGACTTTCAGATAGTGGAAATGTCAGTGAGCATTCCGATTTCAGTTCCAGAGCGATTCGCCCAATGAGTCCTTGATATTTAGTCGTTTTCAGCCAATTTTCTGGATTTTTGAAAATTTCACTTTTTTGTGAAAATATCCACTAAATGAGGGAATAATATGTGTGAGGGTACCCGAGGAGAGCTCCAAATGTGTGTGGGTAGAATATATATCCCACGGGGGTAAAATTGAAAAAAGTTGAAAAATTATTTTTTTGGGACTTAGTAATTTTTCCGGCGTTTATCAGACTTTCAGATAGGGCAAATGTCAGTGAGCATTCCGATTTCAGTTCCAGAGTGATTCGCTCAATGAGTCCTTGATATTTCGTCGTTTTCAGCCAATTTTCTGGATTTTTGAAAATTTCACTTTTTTGTGAAAATATCCACTAAATGAGGGAATAATATGTGTGAGGGTACCCGAGGAGAGTTCCAAATGTGTGTGGGTAGAATATATATCCCACGGGGATAAAATTGAAAAAAGTTGAAAAAATTTTTTTTTTGGGACTTAGTCATTTTTCCGGCGTTTATCAGACTTTTTTTCAGATAGGGGAAATGTCAGTGACCGTTCTGATTTCATTTCCAGTGCGATTCGGCGGATGAGTCCTTGATATTTCGTCGTTTTCAGCCAATTTTCTGGATTTTTTAAAATTTCACTTTTTTGTGAAAATATGCACTAAATGAGGGAATAATATGTGTGAGGGTACCCGAGGAGAGTTCCAAATGTGTGTGGGTAGAATATATATTCCACGGGGGTAAAATTGAAAAAAGTTGAAAAATTTTTTTTTTGGACTTGTCATTTTTCCGGCGTTTATCAGACTTTCAGATAGGGGATATGTCAGTCAACATTCCTATTTCAGTTCCAGAGCGATTCGCCCAATGAGTCCTTGATATTTAGTCGTTTTCAGCCAATTTTCTGGATTTTTGAAAATTTCACTTTTTTGTGAAAATATCCACTAAATGAGGGAATAATATGTGTGAGGGTACCTGAGGAGAGTTCCAAATGTGTGTGGGTAGAATATATATCCCACGGGGGTAAAATTGAAAAAAGTTTAAAAAAATATTTTTTTTGCACTTAGTCATTTTTCCGGCATTTATCAGACTTTCAGATAGGGGAAATGTCAGTGAGCGTTCCGAATTCAGTTCCAGAGCGATTCGCCCAATGAGTCCTTGATATTTAGTCGTTTGTAGCCAATTTTCTGGATTTTTGAAAATTTCACTTTTTTTGTGAAAATATCCACTAAATGAGGAAATAATATGTGTGAGGGTAACTGAGGAGAGTTCCAAATGTGTGTGGGTAGAATATATATCCCACGGGGGTAAAGTTGAAAAAAGTTGAAAAAAATTTTTTTTTTGGACTTGTCATTTTTCCGGCGTTTATCAGACTTTCAGATAGGGGAAATGTCAGTCAACATTCCTATTTCAGTTCCAGAGCGATTCGCCCAATGAGTCCTTGATATTTAGTCGTTTTCAGCCAATTTTCTGGATTTTTGAAAATTTCACTTTTTTGTGAAAATATCCACTAAATGAGGGAATAATATGTGTGAGGGTACCCGAGGAGAGCTCAAAATGTGTGTGGGTAGAATATATATCCCTCGGGGGTAAAATTGAAAAAAGTTTAAAAAATTTTTTTTTTTTGGACTTAGTCATTTTTCCGGCGTTTATCAGACTTTCAGATAGGGGAAATGTCAGTGAGCATTCCGATTTCAGTTCCAGAGTGATTCGCCCAATGAGTCCTTGATATTTCGTCGTTTTCAGCCAATTTTCTGGATTTTTTAAAATTTCACTTTTTTGTGAAAATATCCACTAAATGAGGGAATAATATGTGTGAGGGTACCCCAGGAGAGTTCCAAATGTGTGTGGGTAGAATATGTATCCCACAGGGTTAAAATTGAAAAAAGTTGAAAAAATTTTTTGGGGGGACTTAGTCATTTTTCCGGCATTTATCAGACTTTCAGATAGGGGAAATGTCAGTGAGCGTTCCGATTTCAGTTCCAGAGCGATTCGCCCAATGAGTCCTTGATATTTAGTCGTTTTCAGCCAATTTTCTGGATTTTTGAAAATTTCACTTTTTTGTGAAAATATCCACTAAATGAGGGAATAATATGTGTGAGGGTACCCGAGGAGAGTTCCAAATGTGTGTGGGTAGAATATATATCCCACGGGGATAAAATTGAAAAAAGTTGAAAAAATTTTTTTTTTGCACTTAGTCATTTTTCCGGCGTTTATCAGACTTTTTTTCAGATAGGGGAAATGTCAGTTAGCGTTCTGATTTCATTTCCAGAGCGATTCGCCGGATGAGTCCTTGATATTTAGTCGTTTTCAGCCAATTTTCTGGATTTTTGAAAATTTCTCTTTTTTATGAAAATATCCACTAAATGAGGGAATAATATGTGTGAGGGTACCCCAGGAGAGTTCCAAATGTGTGTGGGTAGAATATATATCCCACGGGGGTAAATTTGAAAAAAAAATTTTTTGGACTTATTCTTTTTCCCGGCGTTTATCAGACTTTCAGATAGGGCAAATGTCAGTGAGCATTCCGATTTCAGTTCCAGAGCGTTTCACCCAATGAGTCCTTGATATTTAGTCGTTTTCAGCCGATATTCTGGATATTTGAAAATTTCACTTTTTTGGGAAAATATCCGCTAAATGAGGGAATAATATGTGTGAGGGTACCCCAGGAGAGTTCCAAATGTGTGTGGGTAGAATATATATCCCACGGGGGTAAATTTGAAAAAAGTTGAAAAATTTTTTGGGGGGGATTTAGTCATTTTTCCGGCGTTTATCAGACTTTCAGTTGGGGGAAATGTCAGTGAGCGTTCCGATTTCAGTTCCAGAGCGATTCGCCCAATGAGTCCTTGATATTTAGTCGTTTTCAGACAATTTTATGGATTTTTGAAAATTTCACTTTTTTGGAAAATATCCACTAAATGAGGGAATAATATGTGTGAGGGTACCCTAGGAGAGTTCCAAATGTGTGTTGGAAGAATATATATCCCACGGGGGTAAAATTGAAAAAAGTTTAATTTTTTTTTTTTTTTAACTTAGTCATTTTTCCGGCGTTTATCAGACTTTCAGATAGGGGAAACGTCAGTGAGCATTCCAATTTCAATTCCAGAGCGATTCACTCAATAAGTCCTTGATATTTAGTCGTTTTCAGCCAATTTTCTGGATTTTTGAAAATTTCACTTTTTTGTGAAAATATCCACTAAATGAGGGAATAATATGTGTGAGGGTACCCCAGGAGAGTTCCAAATGTGTGTTGGTAGAATATATATCCCACGGGGGTAAATTTGAAAAAAGTTGAAAAAAATTTTTTTTTGGACTGTCATTTTTCCGGCGTTTATCAGACTTTCAGATAGGGGAAATGTCAGTGAGCGTTCCAATTTCAGTTCCAGAGCGATTCGCCCAATGAGTCCTTGATATTTAGTCGTTTTCAGCCATTTTTCTGGATTTTTGAAAATTTCACGTTTTTGGAAAATATCCACTAAATGAGTGAATAATATGTGTGAGGGTACCCTAGGAGAGTTCCAAATGTGTGTGGGAAGAATATATATCCCACGCGGGTAAAATTGAAAACATTTTTTTTTTAACTTAGTCATTTTTCCGACGTTTATCAGACTTTCAGATAGGGGAAATGTCAGTGAGCGTTATGATTTCAGTTCCAAAGCGATTCGGCCAATGAGTCCTTGATATTTAGTCGTTTTCAGCCAACTTTCTGGATTTTTGAAAATTTCACTTTTTTGTGAAAATATCCACTAAATGTGGGAATAATATGTGTGAGGGTACCCTAGGAGAGTTCCAAATGTGTGTGAGTAGAATATATATCCCACGGGGATAAAATTGAAAAAAGTTGAAAAAATTTTTTTTTTGGACTTAAGTCATTTTTCCGGCGTTTATCAGAATTTCAGATAGGGGAAATGTCAGTCCACATTCCTATTTCAGTTCCAGAGCGATTCGCCCAATGAGTCCTTGATATTTAGTCGTTTTCAGCCAATTTTCTGGATTTTTGAAAATGTCACTTTTTTGTGAAAATATCCACTAAGGGAATATGTGTGAGGGTACCCCAGGAGAGTTCCAAATGTGTGTGGGTAGAATATATATCCCACGGGGGTAAAATTGAAAAAAGTTGAAAATTTTTTTTTTGGACTTGTCATTTTTCCGGCGTTTATCAGACTTTCAGATAGGGGAAATGTCAGTGAGCATTCCGATTTCAGTTCCAGAGTGATTCGCCCAATGAGTCCTTGATATTTAGTCGTTTTCAGCCAATTTTCTGGATTTTTTAAAATTTCACTTTTTTGTAAAAATATCCACTAAATGATGGAATAATATGTGTGAGGGTACCCGAGGAGAGCTCCAAATGTGTTTGGGTAGAATATATATCCCACGGTGGTAAAATTGAAAAAAGTTTAAAAAATTTTTTTTTTGGACTTAGTCATTTTTCCGTCGTTTATCAGACTTTCAGGTAGGGGAAATATCAGTGAGCATTCTGATTTCAGTTCCAGAGCGATTCGCCAAATGATTACTTGATATTTAGTCGTTTTCAGCCAATTTTCTGGATTTTTGAAAATGTCACTTTTTTTGTGAAAATATCCACTAAATGAGGGAATAATATGTGTGAGGGAACCCCAGGAGAGTTCCAAATGTGTGTGGGTAGAATTTATATCCCACGGGGGTAAAATTGAAAAAAGTTGAAAAATTATTTTTTTTGGACTTAGTAATTTTTCCGGCGTTTATCAGACTTTCAGATAGGGGAAATGTCAGTGAGCATTCTGATTTCAGTTCCAGAGTGATTCACCCATTGAGTCCTTGATATTTCGTCGTTTTCAGCCAATTTTCTGGATTTTTTAAAATTTCACTTTTTTGTGAAAATATCCACTAAATGAGGGAATAATATGTGTGAGGGTACCCTAGGAGAGTTCCAAATGTGTTTGGGTAGAATATATGTCCCACGGGGATAAAATTGAAAAAAGTTAAAAAAAATTTTTTTTCGGACTTAGTAATTTTTCCGGCGTTCATCAGACTTTCAGATAGGGGAAATGTCAGTGAGCATTCTGATTTCAGTTCCAGATCGATTCGCCAAATGATTCCTTGATATTTAATCGTTTTCAGCCAATTTTCTGGATTTTTGAAAATTTCACTTTTTTGTGAAAATATCCACTAAATGAGGGAATAATATGTGTAAGGGTACCCGAGGAGAGTTCCAAATGTGTGTGGGTAGAATATATAACCCACGGGGATAAAATTGAAAAAAGTTGAAAACATTTTTTTTTGGACTTAGTCATTTTTCCGGCGTTTATCATACTTTCAGATAGGGGAAATGTCAGTGAGCGCTCCGATTTCAGTTCCAGAGCAATTCGCCCAATGAGTCCTTGATATTTCGTCGTTTTCAGCCAATTTTCTGGATTTTTGAAAATTTCACTTTTTTGTGAAAATATCCACTAAATGAGGGAATAATAAGTGTGAGGGTACCCCAGGAGAGTTCCAAATGTGTATGGGTAGAATATATATCCCACAGGTGTAAAATTGAACAAAGTTGAAAAAAATTTTTTTTTGGACTTAGTAATTTTTCCGGCGTTTATCATACTTTCAGATAGGGGAAATGTCAGTGAGCATTCTGATTTCAGTTCCAGAGTGATTCACCCAATGAGTCTTTGATATTTGGTCGTTTTCAGCCAATTGTCTGGATTTTTGAAAATTTCACTTTTTTGTGAAAATATCCACTAAATGAGGGAATAATATGTGTGAGGGTACCCCAGGAGAGTTCCTAATGTGTGTGGGTAGAATATATATCCCACAGGGGTAAAATTGAACAAAGTTGAAAACATTTTTTTTTGGACTTAGTCATTTTACCGGCGTTTATCACACTTTCAGATAGGGGAAATGTCCGTGAGCATTCCGATTTCAGTTCCAGAGCGATTCGCCCAATGAGTCCTTGATATTTAGTCGTCTTCAGCCAATTTTCTGAATTTTTGAAAATTTCACTTTTTTGTGAAAATATCCTCTAAATGAGTGAATAATATGTTTGAGGGTACCCCAGGAGAGTTCCAAATGTGTGTGGGTAGAATATATATCCCACGGGGGTAAAATTGAAAAAAGTTGAAAAATTTTTTTTAGTCATTTTTTATTCATTTTTTAGTCATTTTTCCGGCGTTTATCAGGCTTTCAGATAGGGCAAATGTCAGTGAGCGTTCCGATTTCAGTTCCAGAGCGATTCGCTTAATGATTCCTTGATATTTAGTCGTTTTCAGCCAATAATTTGGATTTTTGAAAATTTCACTTTTTTGTGAAAATATCCACTAAATGAGGGAATGTGTGAGGGTACCCCAGGAGAGTTCCAAATGTGTGTGGGTAGAATATATATCCCATGGGGGTAAAATTGGAAAAAGTTGAAAAAATTTTTTTTGGACTTAGTCATTTTTCCTGTGTTTATAAGACTTTCAGATAGGGGAAATGTCAGTGAGCATTCCGATCTCAGTTCCAGAGCGATTTGCCCAATGAGTTCTTGATATTTCGACGTTTTCAGGCAATTTTCTGAATTTTTGAAAATTTCCCTTTTTTTACGAAAATATCCTCTAAATGAGGGAATAATATGTGTGAGGGTACCCCAGGAGAGTTCCAAATGTGTGTGGGTAGAATATATATCCCACGGGGGTAAAATTGAAAAAAGTTGAAAAATTTTTTTTGGTCATTTTTTATTCATTTTTTAGTCATTTTTCCGGCGTTTATCAGACTTTCAGATAGGGCAAATGTCAGTGAGCGTTCCGATTTCAGTTCCAGAGCGATTCGCCCAATGAGTCCTAGATATTTAGTCGTTTTCAGCCAATATTTTGGATTTTTGAAAATTTCACTTATTTGTGAAAATATCCACTAAATGAGGGAATAATATGTGTGAGGGTACCCCAGGAGATTTCCAAATGTGTGTGGGTAGAATATATATCCCACGGGGGTAAAATTTAAAAAAGTTGAAAAAAATTTTTTTTGGACTTACTCATTTTTCCCACGGTTATCAGACTTTCAGATAGGGGAAATGTCAGTGAGTGTTCCGATTTCAGTTCCATAGCGATTCGCCCAATGAGTCCTTGATATTTAGTCGTCTTCAGCCAATGTTTTGGATTTTTGAAAATATCACTTTTTTGTCAAAATATCCACTAAATGAGGGAATAATATTTGTGAGGGTAGCCGAGGAGAGCTCCAAATGTGTGTGGGTAGAATATATATCCCACGGGGGTAAAATTGAAAAAAGTTTATAAAATTGTTTTTTTTGGACTTAGTCATTTTTCCGGCGCTTATCAGACTTTCAGATAGGGGAAATGTCAGTGAGCATTCTGATTTCAGTTCCAGAGCGATTCGCCGGATGAGTCCTTGATATTTCGTCGTTTTCAGCCAATTTTCTGGATTTTTAAAAATTTCACTCTTTTGTGAAAATATCCACTAAATGAGGGAATAATATGTGTGAGGGTACCCCAGGAGAGTTCCAAATGTGTGTGGGTAGAATATATATCCCAAGGGGGTAAAATTGAAAAAAGTTGAAAAAAATTTTTTTTTGGACTTAGTAATTTTTCCGGCGTTTATCAGACTTTCAGATAGGGGAAATGTCAGTGAGCATTCCGATTTCAGTTCCAGAGTGATTCGCCCAATGAGTCCTTGATATTTCGTCGTTTTCAGGCAATTTTCTGAATTTTTGAAAATTTCACTTTTTGTGAAAATATCCACTAATTGAGGGAATAATATGTGTGAGGGTACCCCAGGAGAGTTCCAAATGTGTGTGGGTAGAATATATATCCCACGGGGGTAAAATTGAAAAAAGTTGAAAAATTTTTTTTAGTCATTTTTTATTCAATTTTTAGTCATTTTTCCGGCGTTTATCAGACTTTCAGATAGGGCAAATGTCAGTGAGCGTTCCGATTTCAGTTCCAGAGCGATTCGCCCAATGAGTCCTTGATATTTAGTCATTTTCAGCAAATATTTTGGATTTTTGAAAATTTCACTTTTTTGTGAAAATATCCACTAAATGAGGGAATAATATGTGTGAGGGTACCCGGGGAGAGCTCCAAATGTGTGTGGGTAGAATATATATCCCACGGGGGTAAAATTGAAAAAAGTTTATAAAATTGTTTTTTTTGGACTTAGTGATTTTTCCGGCGTTTATCAGACTTTCAGATAGGGGAAATGTCAGTGAGCATTCCGATTTCAGTTCCAGAGTGATTCGCTCAATGAGTCCTTGATATTTCGTCGTTTTCAGCCAATTTTCTGGATTTTTTAAAATTTCACTTTTTTGTGAAAATATCCACTAAATGAGGGAATAATATGTGTGAGGGTACCCGAGGTGAGTTCCAAATGTGTGTGGGTAGAATATATATCCCACGGGGATAAAATTGAAAAAAGTTTAAAAAATTTTTTTTTTGGACTTAGTCATTTTACCGGCGTTTATCAGACTTTCAGATAGGGGAAATGTCAGTGAGCATTCCGATTTCAGTTCCAGAGCAATTCGCCCAATGAGTCCTTGATATTTTGTCGTTTTCAGGCAATTTTCTGAATTTTTGAAAATTTCACTTTTTGTGAAAATATCCACTAATTGAGGGAATAATATGTGTGAGGGTACCCCAGGAGAGTTCCAAATGTGTGTGGGTAGAATATATATCCCACGGGGGTAAAATTGAAAAAAGTTGAAAAATTTTTTTTTAGTCATTTTTTACTCATTTTTTAGTCATTTTTCCGGCGTTTATCAGACTTTCAGATAGGGGAAATGTCAGTGAGCGTTCCGATTTCAGTTCCAGAGCGATTCACCCAATGAGTCCTTGATATTTAGTCGTTTTCAGCCAATATTTTGGATTTTTGAAAATTTCACTTTTTTGTGAAAATATCCACTAAATGAAGGAATAATATGTGTGAGGGTACCCGAGGAGAGCTCCAAATGTGTGTGGGTAGAATATGAATCCCACGGGGGTAAAATTGAAAAAAGTTTATAAAATTGTTTTTTTTGGACTTGGTCATTTTTCCGGCGTTTATCATACTTTCAGATAGGGGAAATGTCAGTGAGCGTTCTGATTTAATTTCCAGATCGATTCGCCGGATGAGTCCTTGATGTTTCGTCGTTTTCAGCCAATTTTCTGGATTTTTTAAAATTTCACTTTTTTGTGAAAATATCCACTAAATGAGGGAATAATATGTGTGAGGGTACCCGAGGTGAGTTCCAAATGTGTGTGGGTAGAATATATATCCCACGGGGATAAAATTGAAAAAAGTTGAAAACATTTTTTTTTTGGACTTAAGTCATTTTTCCGGCGTTTATCAGACTTTCAGATAGGGGAAATGTCAGTCAACATTCCTATTTCAGTTCCAGAGCGATTCGCCCAATGAGTCCTTGATATTTAGTCGTTTTCAGCCAATTTTCTGGATTTTTGAAAATGTCACTTTTTTGTGAAAATATCCACTAAATGAGGGAATAATATGTGTGAGGGTACCAAAGGAGAGTTCCAAATTTGTGTGGGTAGAATATATATCCCATAGGGTTAAAATTGAAAAAAGTTCAAAAAAAATTTTTTTTGGACTTAGTCATTTTTCCGGCGTTTATCAGACTTTCATATAGGGAAATGTCAGTGAGCGTTCTGATTTCATTTCCAGAGCGATTCGACGGATGAGTCCTTGATATTTCGTCATTTTCAGCCAATTTTCTGGATTTTTTAAAATTTCACTTTTTTGTGAAAATATCCACTAAATGAGGGAATAATATGTGTGAGGGTACCCCAGGAGAGTTCCAAATGTGTGTGGGTAGAATATATATCCCACGGGGGTAAAATTTAAAAAAGTTGAAAAAAAATTTTTTTGGACTTACTCATTTTTCCCACGTTTATCAGACTTTCAGATAGGGGAAATGTCAGTGAGTGTTCCGATTTCAGTTCCAAAGCGATTAGCCCACTGAGTGAGTCCTTGATATTTAGTCGTTTTCAGCCAATGTATTGGATTTTTGAAAATATCACTTTTTTGTGAAAATATCCACTAAATGAGGGAATAATATGTGTGAGGGTACCCGAGGAAAGCTCAAAATGTGTGTGGGTAGAATATATATCCCACGGGGGTAAAATTGAAAAAAGTTGAAAAAATTTTTTTTTTGGACTTAGTCATTTTTCCGGCGTTTATCAGACTTTCAGATAGGGGAAATGTCAGTGAGCATTCCGATATCATTTCCAGAGCGAATCGCCGGATGAGTCCTTGATATTTCGTCGTTTTCAGCCAATTTTCTGGATTTTTTAAAATTTCACTTTTTTGTGAAAATATCCACTAAATGAGGGAATAATATGTGTGAGGGTACCCCAGGAGAGTTCTAAATGTGTGTGGGTAGAATATATATCCCACGGGGGTAAAATTTAAAAAAGTTGAAAACATTTTTTTTTTGGACTTAGTAATTTTTCCGGCGTTTATCAGACTTTCAGATAGGGGAAATGTCAGTGAGCATTCCGATTTCAGTTCCAGAGTGATTCGCCCAATGAGTCCTTGATATTTCGTCGTTTTCAGACAATTTTCTGGATTTTTTAAAATTTCACTTTTTTGTGAAAATATCCACTAAATGAGGGAATAATATGTGTGAGGGTACCCGACGAGAGCTCAAAATGTGTGTGGGTAGAATATATATCCTACGGGGGTAAAATTGAAAAAAGTTTAAAAATTTTTTTTTTTGGACTTCGTCATTTTTCCGGCGTTTATCAGACTTTCAGATAGGGGAAATGTCAATGAGCATTCCGATTTCAGTTCCAGAGCGATTCGCCCAATGAGTCCTTGATATTTAGTCGTTTTCAGCCACTTTTCTGGATTTTTGAAAATTTCACTTTTTTGTGAAAATATCCACTAAATGAGGGAATAATATGTGTGAGGGTACCCGAGGAGAGCTCAAAATGTGTGTGGGTAGAATAAATATCCCATAGGGTTAAAATTGAAAAAAGTTCAAAAAAAATTTTTTTTGGACTTTGTCATTTTTCCGGCGTTTATCAGACTTTCAGATAGGGAAATGTCAGTGAGCGTTCTGATTTCATTTCCAGAGCGATTCGACGGATGAGTCCTTGATATTTAGTCGTTTTCAGCCAATTTTCTGGATTTTTTAAAATTTCACTTTTTTGCGAAAATATCCACTAAATGAGGGATTAATATGTGTGAGGGTACCCCAGGAGAGTTCCAAATGTGTGTGGATAGAATATATATCCCACGGGGGTAAAATTGAAAAAAGTTGAAAAATTTTTTTTAGTCATTTTTTACTCATTTTTTAGTCATTTTTCCGGCGTTTATCAGACTTTCAGATAGGGCAAATGTCAGTGAGCGTTCCGATTTCAGTTCCAGAGCGATTCGCCCAATGAGTCCTTGATATTTAGTCATTTTTAGCCAATATTTTGTATTTTTGAAAATTTCACTTATTTGTGAAAATATCCACTAAATGAGGGAATAATATGAGTGAGGGTACCCCAGGAGATTTCCAAATGTGTGTGGGTAGAATATATATCCCACGGGGGTAAAATTGAAAAAAGTTGAAAAAAATTTTTTTTGGACTTACTCATTTTTCCCACGTTTATCAGACTTTCAGATAGGGGAAATGTCAGTGAGTGTTCCGATTTCAGTTCCAGAGCGATTCGCCCAATGAGTCCTTGATATTTAGTCGTTTTCAGCCAATGTTTTGGATTTTTGAAATTTCACTTTTTTGTGAAAATATCCTCTAAATGAGGGAATAATATGTGTGATGGTACCCCGGGAGAGTTCCAAATGTGTGTGGGTAGAATATATATCCCACGGGGGTAAAATTGAAAAAAGTTTCAAAAAATTTTTTTTTGGACTTAGACATTTTTCCCGTATTTATCAGACTTTCAAATAATGTAAATGTCAGTGAGCATTCCGATTTCAGTTCCAGAGCGATTTGCCCAATGAGTCCTTGATATTTAGTCGTTTTCAGTCAATATTTTGGATTTTTGAAATTTCACTTTTTTGTGAAAATATCCACCAAATGAGGGAATAATATGTGTGAGGGTACCCCAGGAGAGTTCCAAATGTGTGTGGGTAGAATATATATCCCACGGGGGTAAAATTGAAAAAAGTTGAAAAAATATTTTTTATGGACTTAGTCATTTTTCCGGCGTTTATCAGACTTTCAGATAGGGGAAATGTCAGTGAGCATTCCGATTTCAGTTCCAGAGCGATTCGCTTAATGAGTCCTTGATATTTAGTCGTTTTCAGCCAATATTTTGGATTTTTGAAAATTTCACTTTTTTGTGAAAATATTCACTAAATGTGGGAATAATATGTGTGAGGGTACCCCAGGAGAGTTCCAAATGTGTGTGGGTAGAATATATATCCCATGGGGGTAAAATTGAAAAAAGTTGAAAAAATTTTTTTTTGGATTTAGTCATTTTTCCGGCGTTTATCAGACTTTCAGATAGGGGAAATGTCAGTGAGCGTTCCGATTTCAGTTCCAGAGCGATTCGCCCAATGAGTCCATGATATTTAGTCGGTTTCAGCCAATTTTCAGGATTTTTGAAAATTTCACTTTTTTGTGAAAATATCCTCTAAATGAGGGAATAATATGTGTGAGGGTACCCCGGGAGAGTTCCAAATGTGTGTGGGTAGAATATATATCCCACGGGGGTAAAATTGAAAAAAGTTTAAAAAAAATTTTTTTGGGACGTAGACATTTTTCCGGTGTTTATCAGACTTTCAGATAGGGGAAATGTCAGTGAGCATTCCGATTTCAGTTCCAGAGCGATTTGCCCAATGAGTCCTTGATATTTAGTCGTTTTCAGCCAATATTTTGGATTTTTGAAATTTAACTTTTTTGTAAAAATATCCACCAAATGAGGGAATAATATGTGTGAGGGTACCCCAGGAGAGTTCCAAATGTGTGTGGGTAGAATATATATCCCATGGGGGTAAAATTGAAAAAAGTTAAAAAAAAAATTTTTTTGGACTTAGTGATTTTTCCGGCATTTATCAGACTTTCAGATAGGGGAAATGTCAGTGAACGTTCCGATTTCAGTTCCATAGCGATTCGCCCAATGAGTCCTCGATATTTAGTCGGTTTCAGCCAATTTTCTAGATTTTTGAAAATTTCACTTTTTTGTGAAAATATCCTCTAAATGAGGGAATAATATGTGTGAGGGTACCCCAGGAGAGTTCCAAATGTGTGTGGGTAGAATATATATCCCACAGGGTTAAAATTAAAAAAAGTTGAAAATTTTTTTTTTTTTTTGTACTTAGTCATTTTTCCGGCGTTTATCAGACTTTCAGATAGGGGAAATGTCATTGAGCGTCCCGATTTCAGTTCCAGAGCGATTTGCCCAATGAGTTCTTGATATTTCGTCGTTTTCAGGCAATTTTCTGAATTTTTGAAAATTTCACTTTTTTGTGAAAATATCCTCTAAATGAGGGAATAGTATGTGTGAGGGTACCGCAGGAGAGTTCCAAATGTGTGTGGGTAGAATATATATCCCACGGGGGTAAAATTGAAAAAAGTTGAAAAAATATTTTTTTTGGACTTAGTCATTTTTCCCACGTTTATCAGACTTTCAGATAGGGGAAATGTCAGTGAGTGTTCCGATTTCAGTTACAGAGCAAATTGCCCAATGAGTCCTTGATATTTAGACGTTTTCAGCCAATGTTTTGGATTTTTGAAAATTTCATTTTTTTGTGAAAATATCCACTAAATGAGGGAATAATATGTGTGAGGGTACCGCAGGAGAGTTCCAAATGTGTGTGGGTAGAATATATATCCCACGGGGGTAAAATTGGAAAAAGTTGAAAAAAATTTTTTTGGACTTAGTCATTTTTCCGGTGTTTATCAGACTTTCAGATAGGGGAAATGTCAGTGAGCATTCCGATTTCAGTTCCAGAGCGATTTGCCCAATGAATTCTTGATATTTCGTCGTTTTCAGGCAATTTTCTGAATTTTTGAAAATTTCACTTTTTTATGAAAATATCCTTTAAATGAGGGAATAATATGTGTGAGGGTACCCCAGGAGAGTTCCAAATGTCTGTGGGTAGAATATATATCCCACGGGGGTAAAATTGAAAAAAGTTAAAAAAAAAATTTTATTTGCACTTAGTCATTTTTCCGGTGTTTATCAGACTTTCAGATAGGGGAAATGTCAGTGAGCATTCCGATTTCAGTTCCAGAGCGATTTGCCCAATGAGTCCTTGATATTTATAGTCGTTTTCAGCCAATATTTAGGATTTTTGAAATTTCACTTTTTTGTGAAAATATCCTCTAAATGAGGGAATAATATGTGTGATGGTACCCCGGGAGAGTTCCAAATGTGTGTGGGTAGAATACATATCCCACGGGGGTAAAATTGAAAAAAGTTTCAAACAATTTTTTTTTGGACTTAGACATTTTTCCCGTGTTTATCAGACTTTCAAATAGTGTAAATGTCAGTGAGCATTCCGATTTCAGTTCCAGAGCGATTCGCTTAATGAGTCCTTGATATTTAGTCGTTTTCAGTCAATATTTTGGATTTTTGAAATTTCACTTTTTTGTGAAAATATCCACCAAATGAGGGAATAATATGTGTGAGGGTACCCCAGGAGAGTTCCAAATGTGTGTGGGTAGAATATATATCCCACGGGGGTAAAATTGAAAAAAGTTGAAAAAATATTTTTTATGGACTTAGTCATTTTTCCGGCGTTTATCAGACTTTCAGATAGGGGAAATGTCAGTGAGCATTCCGATTTCAGTTCCAGAGCGATTCGCTTAATGAGTCCTTGATATTTAGTCGTTTTCAGACAATATTTTGGATTTTTGAAAATTTCACTTTTTTGTGAAAATATCCACTAAATGTGGGAATAATATGTGTGAGGGTACCCCAGGAGAGTTCCAAATGTGTGTGGGTAGAATATATATCCCATGGGGGTAAAATTGAAAAAAGTTGAAAAAATTTTTTTTTGGATTTAGTCATTTTTCCGGCGTTTATCAGACTTTCAGATAGGGGAAATGTCAGTGAGCGTTCCGATTTCAGTTCCAGAGCGATTCGCCCAATGAGTCCTTGATATTTAGTCGGTTTCAGCCAATTTTCAGGATTTTTGAAAATTTCACTTTTTTGTGAAAATATCCACCAAATGAGGGAATAATATGTGTGAGGGTACCCCAGGAGAGTTCCAAATGTGTGTGGGTAGAATATATATCCCACGGGGGTAAAACTGAAAAAAGTAAAAAAAAAATTTTTATTTGCACTTAGTCATTTTACCGGCGTTTATCATACTTTTAGATAGGGGAAATGTCAGTGAGCATTCCGATTTCTGTTCCAGAGCGATTCGCCCAATGAGTCCTTGATATTTCGTCGTTTTCAGCCAATTTTCTGGATTTTTGAAAATTTCACTTTTTTGTGAAAATATCCACTAAATGAGGGAATAATATGTGTGAGGGTACCCCAGGAGAGTTCCAAATGTGTGTGGGTAGAATATATATCCCACGGGGGTAAAATTGAAAAAAGTTGAAAACATTTTTTTTGGACTTAGTCATTATTCCGGTGTTTATCAGAATTTCAGATAGAGGAAATGTCAGTGAGCGTTCCGATTTCAGTTCTAGAGCGATTTGACCAATGAGTTCTTGATATTTCATAGTTTTTAGGCAATTTTCTGAATTTTTGAAAATTTCACTTTTTTGTGAAAATATTCTCTAAATGAGTGAAAAATATGTGTGAGGGTACCCCAGGAGAGTTCCAAATGTGTGTGGGTAGAATATATATCCCACGGGGGTAAAATTGAAAAAAGTTGAAAAAAATTTTTTTGGACTTAGTCATTTTTCCGCTGTTTATCAGACTTTCAAATAGGGGAAATGTCAGTGAGCTTTCCGATTTCAGTTCCAGAGCGATTCGCCTAATGAGTCCTTGATATTTAGTCGTTTTCAGCCAATATTTTGGATTTTTGAAAATTTCACTTTTTTGTGAAAATATCCACTAAATGAGGGAATAATATGTGTGAGGGTACCCCAGGAGAGTTCCAAATGTGTGTGGGTAGAATATATATCCCATGGGGGTAAAATTGAAAAAAGTTCAAATAAAAATTTTTTTGGACTTAGTGATTTTACCGGCGTTTATCAGATTTTCAGATAGGGGAAATGTCAGTGAACGTTCCGATTTCAGTTCCATAGCGATTCGCCCAATGAGTCCACGATATTTAGTCGGTTTCAGCCAATTTTCTAGATTTTTGAAAATTTCACTTTTTTGTGAAAATATCCTCTAAATGAGGGAATAATATGTGTGAGGGTACCCCAGGAGAGTTCCAAATGTGTGTGGGTAGAATATATATCCACAGGGTTAAAATTAAAAAAAGTTGAAAATTTTTTTTTTTTTTTGTACTTAGTCATTTTTCCGGCGTTTATCAGACTTTCAGATAGGGGAAATGTCATTGAGCGTTCCGATTTCAGTTCCAGAGCGATTTGCCCAATGAGTTCTTGATATTTCGTCGTTTTCAGGCAATTTTCTGAATTTTTGAAAATTTCACTTTTTTGTGAAAATATCCTCTAAACGAGGGAATAATATGTGTGAGGGTACCCCAGGAGAGTTCCAAATTTGTGTGGGTAGAATATATATCCTACGGGGCTAAATTGAAAAAAGTTGAAAAAAATTTTTTTTGGACTTAGTCATTTTTCCGGTGTTTATCAGACCTTCAGATAGGGGAAATGTCAGTGAGTGTTCCGATTTCAGTTACAGAGCAAATTGCCCAATGAGTCCTTGATATTTAGACGTTTTCAGCCAATGTTTTGGATTTTTGAAAATTTCATTTTTTTGTGAAAATATCCACTAAATGAGGGAATAATATGTGTGAGGGTACCGCAGGAGAGTTCCAAATGTGTGTGGGTAGAATATATATCCCACGGGGGTAAAATTGGAAAAAGTTGAAAAAAATTTTTTTGGACTTAGTCATTTTTCCGGTGTTTATCAGACTTTCAGATAGGGGAAATGTCAGTGAGCATTCCGATTTCAGTTCCAGAGCGATTTGCCCAATGAGTTCTTGATATTTCGTCGTTTTCAGGCAATTTTCTGAATTTTTGAAAATTTCACTTTTTTATGAAAATATCCTTTAAATGAGGGAATAATATGTGTGAGGGTACCCCAGGAGAGTTCCAAATGTCTGTGGGTAGAATATATATCCCACGGGGGTAAAATTGAAAAAAGTTAAAAAAAAAATTTTATTTGCACTTAGTCATTTTTCCGGTGTTTATCAGACTTTCAGATAGGGGAAATGTCAGTGAGCATTCCGATTTCAGTTCCAGAGCGATTTGCCCAATGAGTCCTTGATATTTATAGTCGTTTTCAGCCAATATTTAGGATTTTTGAAATTTCACTTTTTTGTGAAAATATCCTCTAAATGAGGGAATAATATGTGTGATGGTACCCCGGGAGAGTTCCAAATGTGTGTGGGTAGAATACATATCCCACGGGGGTAAAATTGAAAAAAGTTTCAAACAATTTTTTTTTGGACTTAGACATTTTTCCCGTGTTTATCAGACTTTCAAATAGTGTAAATGTCAGTGAGCATTCCGATTTCAGTTCCAGAGCGATTCGCTTAATGAGTCCTTGATATTTAGTCGTTTTCAGTCAATATTTTGGATTTTTGAAATTTCACTTTTTTGTGAAAATATCCACCAAATGAGGGAATAATATGTGTGAGGGTACCCCAGGAGAGTTCCAAATGTGTGTGGGTAGAATATATATCCCACGGGGGTAAAATTGAAAAAAGTTGAAAAAATATTTTTTATGGACTTAGTCATTTTTCCGGCGTTTATCAGACTTTCAGATAGGGGAAATGTCAGTGAGCATTCCGATTTCAGTTCCAGAGCGATTCGCTTAATGAGTCCTTGATATTTAGTCGTTTTCAGACAATATTTTGGATTTTTGAAAATTTCACTTTTTTGTGAAAATATCCACTAAATGTGGGAATAATATGTGTGAGGGTACCCCAGGAGAGTTCCAAATGTGTGTGGGTAGAATATATATCCCATGGGGGTAAAATTGAAAAAAGTTGAAAAAATTTTTTTTTGGATTTAGTCATTTTTCCGGCGTTTATCAGACTTTCAGATAGGGGAAATGTCAGTGAGCGTTCCGATTTCAGTTCCAGAGCGATTCGCCCAATGAGTCCTTGATATTTAGTCGGTTTCAGCCAATTTTCAGGATTTTTGAAAATTTCACTTTTTTGTGAAAATATCCACCAAATGAGGGAATAATATGTGTGAGGGTACCCCAGGAGAGTTCCAAATGTGTGTGGGTAGAATATATATCCCACGGGGGTAAAACTGAAAAAAGTAAAAAAAAAATTTTTATTTGCACTTAGTCATTTTACCGGCGTTTATCATACTTTTAGATAGGGGAAATGTCAGTGAGCATTCCGATTTCTGTTCCAGAGCGATTCGCCCAATGAGTCCTTGATATTTCGTCGTTTTCAGCCAATTTTCTGGATTTTTGAAAATTTCACTTTTTTGTGAAAATATCCACTAAATGAGGGAATAATATGTGTGAGGGTACCCCAGGAGAGTTCCAAATGTGTGTGGGTAGAATATATATCCCACGGGGGTAAAATTGAAAAAAGTTGAAAACATTTTTTTTGGACTTAGTCATTATTCCGGTGTTTATCAGAATTTCAGATAGAGGAAATGTCAGTGAGCGTTCCGATTTCAGTTCTAGAGCGATTTGACCAATGAGTTCTTGATATTTCATAGTTTTTAGGCAATTTTCTGAATTTTTGAAAATTTCACTTTTTTGTGAAAATATTCTCTAAATGAGTGAAAAATATGTGTGAGGGTACCCCAGGAGAGTTCCAAATGTGTGTGGGTAGAATATATATCCCACGGGGGTAAAATTGAAAAAAGTTGAAAAAAATTTTTTTGGACTTAGTCATTTTTCCGCTGTTTATCAGACTTTCAAATAGGGGAAATGTCAGTGAGCATTCCGATTTCAGTTCCAGAGCGATTCGCCTAATGAGTCCTTGATATTTAGTCGTTTTCAGCCAATATTTTGGATTTTTGAAAATTTCACTTTTTTGTGAAAATATCCACTAAATGAGGGAATAATATGTGTGAGGGTACCCCAGGAGAGTTCCAAATGTGTGTGGGTAGAATATATATCCCATGGGGGTAAAATTGAAAAAAGTTCAAATAAAAATTTTTTTGGACTTAGTGATTTTACCGGCGTTTATCAGATTTTCAGATAGGGGAAATGTCAGTGAACGTTCCGATTTCAGTTCCATAGCGATTCGCCCAATGAGTCCACGATATTTAGTCGGTTTCAGCCAATTTTCTAGATTTTTGAAAATTTCACTTTTTTGTGAAAATATCCTCTAAATGAGGGAATAATATGTGTGAGGGTACCCTAGGAGAGTTCCAAATGTGTGTGGGTAGAATATATATCCACAGGGTTAAAATTAAAAAAAGTTGAAAATTTTTTTTTTTTTTTTGTACTTAGTCATTTTTCCGGCGTTTATCAGACTTTCAGATAGGGGAAATGTCATTGAGCGTTCCGATTTCAGTTCCAGAGCGATTTGCCCAATGAGTTCTTGATATTTCGTCGTTTTCAGGCAATTTTCTGAAATTTTGAAAATTTCACTTTTTTGTGAAAATATCCTCTAAACGAGGGAATAATATGTGTGAGGGTACCCCAGGAGAGTTCCAAATTTGTGTGGGTAGAATATATATCCTACGGGGCTAAATTGAAAAAAGTTGAAAAAAATTTTTATTTGCACTTAGTCATTTTTTCGGCGTTTATCAGACTTTCAGATAGGGCAAATGTCAGTGAGCGTTCCGATTTCAGTTCCAGAGCGATTCGCCCAATGAGTCCTTGATATTTGCTCGTTTTCAGCCAATATTTTGGATTTTTGAAAATTTCACTTTTTTGTGAAAATATCCTCTAAATGAGGGAATAATATCTGTGAGGGTACCCAAGGAGAGTTCCAAATGTGTGTGGGTAGAATATATATCCCACGGGGGTAAAATTGAAAAAAGTTGAAAAAATTTTTTTTTTGGACTTAGTCATTTTTTCGGCGTTTATCAGAATTTCAGATAGGGGAAATGTCAGTGAGCGTTCCGATTTCAGTTCCAGAGCGATTCGCCCAATCAGTCCTTGATATTTAGTCGTTTTCAGTTAATTTTCTGGATTTTTGAAAATTTAACTTTTTTGTGAAAATATCCACCAAATAAGGGAATAATATGTGTGAGGGTACCCAAAGAGAGTTCCAAATGTGTTTGGGTAGAATATATATCCCACGGGGGTAAAATTGAAAAAAGTTGAAAAATTTTTTTTTTTGGACTTAGTCATTTTTCCGGCGTTTATCAGACTTTTAGATAGGGGAAATGTCAGTGAGCGTTCCGATTTCAGTTCCATAGCGATTCGCCCAATGAGTCCTTGATATTTAGTCGGTTTCAGCCAATTTTCTGGATTTTTGAAAATTTCACTTTTTTGTGAAAATATCCTCTAAATGAGGGAATAATATGTGTGATTGTACCCCAGGAGAGTTCCAAATGTGTGTGGGTAGAATATATATCCCACAGGGTTAAAATTAAAAAAAGTTGAAAAATTTTTTTTTTTGTACTTAGTCATTTTTCCGGCATTTATCAGACTTTCAGATAGGTGGAAATGTCAGTGAGCGTTCCGATTTCAGTTCCAGAGCGATTCGCCCAATGAGTCCTTGATATTTAGTCGGTTTCAGCCAATTTTCTGGATTTTTGAAAATTTCACTTTTTTGTGAAAATATCCTCTAAATGAGGGAATAATATGTGTGATTGTACCCCAGGAGAGTTCCAAATGTGTGTGGGTAGAATATATATCCCACAGGGTTAAAATTAAAAAAAGTTGAAAAATTTTTTTTTTTGTACTTAGTCATTTTTCCGGCATTTATCAGACTTTCAGATAGGTGGAAATGTCAGTGAGCGTTCCGATTTCAGTTCCAGAGCGATTCGCCCAATGAGTCCTTGATATTTAGTCGTTTTCAGCCAATATTTTGGATTTTTGAAAATTTCACTTTTTTGTGAAAATATCCACTAAATGAGGGAATAATATGTGTGAGGGTACTGTCACGCTGTCTCTGTGTACTGGAGGTAGGGGGCCTAAACTGACCGTAAGCTGGGGCCCTGACTAATCCCTCTACCTGGAGGTACTGTTAAAGGTACAGAGGTCCAGGCCGCCAGCGTAACCCCTACCTCCTGAGGATCCCTGCACCTAAGTAATCTAGTCCTGAGAAGGACCCCTGATCACAACAATAGCGGACAGGTAATAATATGCCCACACTCAGTACTTAGACGAACGAGACAGTACAAGGGTAAAACCAAAACCACCTTGCATACAAAAACTACACAACTACAACAGAGGGAACACCAACGGGAAAGGAGATAAATGATAAAGCGAGGAAGGGAAAAAACACTCCAAATACACTTAGCTCTGAAACTCCAAATACCACGATCCGCTCTGTTAGTCTGCATGAAATGCTTTCACCAACACTTCCCTAACAGACCAGCAGGCATTTGAAGGAGTCCCACTACAGCAACATTGATTGCAGCTGGGCGAGGCTGGACCTTGTCTAGCACAGAGAGAGAGAGAGTTAACTCCCTCACTGCCGAAAAACACAAAGCACCAAAAACTCAGCTGCGAGAAGTCAGGCTGTGTAATCGTGACAATCTTCGTGGTGACACACCCGTGACAGTACCCCCCCCTTCTACGATGGGCCTCCATACCCTCAGGGCCGGGTTTATCCGGGTGAATCGTGTGGAAGGCCGGAACTAATTGGTCTGCGTTAATATCCGACTCAGGAACCCACATCCTCTCCTCAGGACCAGACCCCTTCCAATGAACCAGGTACTGAAGGGACCGGCGATTAAAGCTTGAATCGATGACCCTTGATACCTGGAACTCCAAGTTACCATTGACCACCACTGGAGGGGGAGGTAAAGGTGACGGTACCACCGGCGCCACATACCTCTTAAGCAATGATCTGTGGAACACGTTGCGAATTTTAAACGTAGGGGGTAGGTCAAGATGGAATGCCACCGGATTAATTATAGAACTGATCCTGTACGGCCCGATGAACCTGGGACCCAGTTTACAGGAGGGAACCTTAAGTTTTATATTCCTGGTAGACAACCATACCCGATCGTTCACACTTAGGTCCGGACCAGACACTCTCCTCCTATCAGCCATACGTTTGTATCGGTTCCCCATAGTTTTCAGATTCTTCAGCACCCCTCTCCATACTGAAGCGAGTGATGAGGAAAATCGTTCCTCCTCAGGAACCCCCGAAGAGCCCCCCCTACTGAAAGTACAAAACTGGGGGTGAAAACCATATGCCCCAAAAAACGGGGACTTACCAGTGGACTCGCTCCGCCTATTATTAAGAGCAAACTCTGCCAGAGGTAAGAAAGAAGCCCAGACCTCCTGGTTCTCTGACACAAAACACCGGAGATATGTCTCCAAGCTCTGGTTCATACGTTCCGTCTGACCATTGGTCTGACGATGAAAAGCCGATGAGAATGATAAATGCATCCCCCGCCGTGTACAAAACGCCTTCCAGAATTTGGACACAAACTGAGACCCCCGATCTGACACCACCTCGGAGGGTACCCTGTGAAGCCTCACAATCTCCCCAATGAACACCTGCGCAAGAGTTTTAGCATTAGGAAGAGCAGGAAGAGCAATAAAATGTGCCATCTTGCTGAACCTGTCCACTACAACGAGTATGACCGTTTTACCCGAAGATGGAGGGAGGTCCGTAATAAAGTCCATAGACAGATGAGTCCAAGGACGCTCCGGGATCTTCAAAGGTAAGAGGGCCCCAGACGGACGGGTATGTGAGGTCTTAGAGCGCGCACAAACCCCACAGGACGCGACAAAAGTTACCACCTCCTTGTGTAAGTTAGGCCACCAAAACTGACGCGAGAGGAGATCCACAGTTGCTTTACTCCCCGGGTGTCCTGCAAAAACTGAGTTATGGTGTGCCTCGATCACCTTTTGTCGCAACTGATCTGGAACAAACAGTCTCCCCGGAGGTCCAACAGGGGCGTCCCCCTGAGCCTCCAATACCTCCTCCTGAAGCTCAGAGCATACTGTCGAAACCACCACCCCCTCCTGAAGGATAGGAATCGGGTCGTCCGTATTCCCGGCCCCAGGGAAACTACGAGATAAGGCATCCGCCTTTACATTTTTTGACCCATGACGATATGTAACGACAAAATTAAACCTGGTAAAAAACAATGACCACCTAGCTTGTCTGGGATTCAGACGTTTCGCGGACTCCAGATATAGCAGGTTCTTGTGATCGGTGATGATGGTGACCGGATGGACTGCCCCCTCTAAAAAATGGCACCACTCCTCAAAAGCTAACTTAATGGCCAAGAGTTCCCTATTGCCGACATCGTAATTCCTCTCAGCGGACGACAATTTTTTAGAGAAAAAGGCGCACGGATGCCACTTACCAGGGGACGAACCTTGTGACAATACTGCTCCCACCCCTACCTCGGAAGCGTCTACCTCTACAATGAATGGCTGTGACGCATCAGGTTGAATGAGTATGGGTGCCGAGGCAAAACATTTTTTCAAGGAGGAGAATGCTTGACAAGCCTTGTCAGACCACCTAGAAAAATCCGTCCCCTTTTTAGTCATGTCTGTGAGAGGCTTAACCATGGACGAGAAATTACGAATGAACTTCCGGTAATAATTAGAAAACCCCAGGAAACGTTGTAGTGCCTTAAGATTCTCTGGCCGATCCCACTCAAGAACTGCCCGCACTTTCCCAGGGTCCATACGAAAACCGGACGCTGAAACCAGGAAGCCTAAAAACTGGAGTTCCTGTACGGCGAACACACACTTTTCCCATTTGGCATACAGTTTATTATCCCGCAAGATCTGTAACACCTGCCTAACGTGCTCCTTATGAGACACCAGATCCGGCGAGTAAATTAAGATATCATCCAGATATATGACAACAAACTGTCCCACCAGGCGGCGAAAAATGTCATTAACAAAGTGTTGGAACACCGCCGGGGCATTAGTCAGACCGAATGGCATGACAAGGTTCTCATAAAGCCCCTCCGGTGTGTTAAACGCCGTCTTCCACTCATCCCCCTCCTTCATCCTAATCAGATTGTACGCCCCCCTGATATCCTACTTAGAGAACCATTATGCACCCACGATCTGATTAAAGAGATCGGGAATAAGTGGGAGCGGATACGGATCTCAGACCGTAATCCGATTAAGTTCACGGAAATCCAGGCAAGGACGTAGACCTCCATCTTTCTACTTAACAAAGAAGAACCCCGCGGCCACCGGTGAAGATGAAGGTCTAATATGCCCCTTAGCCAGACTTTCTAAAATATAATCCTTCATGGCCTGCCTCTCAGGACCAGAAAGGTTATACAACCTAGCTTTAGGTAGCTTGGCCTCAGGGAGCAGTTTTACAGAACAGTCATACTTGCGATGAGGAGGTAGTTCCTGACACCCTTTCTCCGAGAATACATCCTCAAAGTCCGCCAGAAATGGAGGTAAGACCCTAGGAGTAACCGCACAGATGACCGTATTCATGCAGTTTTTATTACAGAATTTACTCCATTGACTTATCTCTCTGATTTGCCAATTAATAACCGGGTTATGCTTAGTTAACCAAGGAAGGCCTAACACTATAGGAGTGGGAAGACCCTCCAACACGTAGCAAGACAACAGTTCTTTATGTATCACCCCCACTTGAAGTTTTACGTCATGCACAGCTTGCAAAAAACTTCCCTGACCGAGAGGCCTGGCATCGATCGAGAATATGGGGATGGGTTTAGCCAACTCACTCAATCGCATACCTTGAACCCGGGCAAACCGAGCATCCACCAGATTAGCCCCGGCCCCACTATCCAGAAGAACAGATATCCTCTCAGTTCTCGTACCCACCACCACCTCCGCCGGAACGAGAAACTGAGACGAACCTAGGGACGAAATACCTACTCCCAGATTGCCGTCCACCACACAACCTGGGATCAACAGTTTTCCGACGACTCTTCACACTGCAAGGGACGGGATGGACACCCCCCAATAAAATGTCCCTTTCTCCCACAGAAGAAACACCTTCCTGTCTTATGGCGCACCACCGGTCCCCTCCCCCGAAATGATGCCCCTCCTAATTGCATAGGCTCCTCTGGACTGACCAGGGGAACCACCATATGAGGGGACCTTGTAGGAGGTGGAGTCATCACAGGGGGTGGAGTTATCCCACACCTCTCCCGAAGCCGTCTGTCAATGCGAATAGCAAGGGCCATAGCGGCTTCCAGTGACGCGGGAGAGTCATACTGTGCCAACACATCCTGTAATTTGTCGGATAAACCTTGACAAAACTGGCTCCTAAGAGCCGGGTCATTCCACTGGGTGTCAGTGGCCCACCTACGGAACTCCGAACAGAATTCCTCCACCGGACGATCTCCCTGCTGGATCCTACGTAACTTAGATTCAGCAAGGGAGATCCAATCCGGGTCATCATATACAAGACCCAGAGCAGCAAAAAACCTATCCACTGACTGGAGAGCCGGGGAGCCCGGGGGAAGAGAGAACGCCCAAGATTGTGGGTCCCCTTGTAGGAGCGAGATGACAATTCCCACCCTTTGTTCTTCACTCGCCGATGACCGAGGCCGCAGCCGAAAGTACAACTTGCATGCCTCCCGGAAAACAAAAAACTTGTCCCGCCCCCCAGTGAACCTGTCAGGGAGAGCTACTTTAGGTTCTGGTCCAGCTTGCTCCTGAGGATACAAAACCTTGGACCTAACGTCCGCCAGCTCCATGGACAAACTCTGCAACTGCCGAGCTAGACCGGCTACTGAATCCATGGTAGCTGGAGAAAATCTAAGTGGTCGGTGAAAATGTCACGCTGTCTCTGTGTACTGGAGGTAGGGGGCCTAAACTGACACTAAGCTGGGGCCCTGACTAATCCCTCTACCTGGAGGTACTGTTAAAGGTACAGAGGTCCAGGCCGCCAGCATAACCCCTACTTCCTGAGGATCCCTGCACCTAAGTAATCTAGTCCTGAGAAGGACCCCTGATCACAACAAAAGGGGACAGGTAATAATATGCCCACACTCAGTACTTAGACGAACGAGACAGTACAAGGGTAAAACCAAAATCACCTTGCATACAAAAACTACACAACTACAACAGAGGGAACACCAACGGGAAAGGAGATAAATGATAAAGCGAGGAAGGGAAAAAACACTCCAAATACACTTAGCTCTGAAACTCCAAATACCACGATCCGCTCTGTTAGTTTGCATGAAATGCTTTCACCGACACTTCCCTAACAGACCGGAAGGCATTTGAAGGAGTCCCACTACAGCAACATTGATTGCAGCTGGGCGAGGCTGGACCTTGTCTAGCACAGAGAGAGAGAGAGTTAACTCCCTCACTGCCGAAAAACACAAAGCACCAAAAACTCAACTGCGAGAAGTCAGGCTGTGTAATCGTGACGATCTTCGTGGCGACACACCCGTGACAGGTACCCCAGGAGAGTTCCAAATGTGTGTGGGTAGAATATATATCCCACGGGGTTAAATTGAAAAAAGTTGAAAAAAATTTTTTTGGGGACTTAGACATTTTTCCGGTGTTTATCAGACTTTCAGATAGGGGAAATGTCAGTGAGCATTCTGATTTCAGTTCCAGAGCGATTTGCCCAATGAGTCCTTGATATTTAGTCGTTTTCAGCCAATATTTTGGATTTTTGAAATTTTACTTTTTTGTGAAAATATCCACTAAATGAGGGAATAATATGTGTGAGGGTACCCCGGGAGAGTTCCAAATGTGTGTGGGTAGAATATATATCCCACGGGGGTAAAAGTGAAAAAAGTTGAAAAAAAATTTTTTTGGGACTTAGTCATTTTTCCGTCGTTTATCAGACTTTCAGATAGGGGAAATGTTAGTGAGCATTCCGATTTCAGTTCCAGAGCGATTCGCCCAATGAGTCCTTGATATTTAGTCGTTTTCAGCCAATTTTCTGGATTTTTGAAAATTTCACTTTTTTGTGAAAATATCCACTAAATGAGGGAATAACATATGTGAGGGTACCCCAGGAGAGTTCCAAATGTGTGTGGGTAGAATATATATCCCACGGGGGTAAAATTGAAAAAAGTTGAAAAGAAATTTTTTTTGGACTTAGTCATTTTTCCGGTGTTTATCAGACTTTCAGATAGGGGAAATGTCAGTTAGGATTCCGATTTCAGTTCCAGAGCGATTTGCCCAATGAGTTCTTGATATTTCGTCATTTTCAGCCAATTTTCTGAATTTTTTTAAAATTTCACTTTTTTGTGAAAATATCCTCTAATTGAGGGAATAATATGTGTGAGGGTACGCCAGGATAGTTCCAAATGTGTGTGGGTAGAATATATATCCCACGGGGTTAAATTGAAAAAAGTTGAAAAAATTTTTTTTTGGGGACTTAGACATTTTTCCGGTGTTTATCAGACTTTCAGATAGGGGAAATGTCAGTGAGCATTCCGATTTCAGTTGCAGAGCGATTCGCCCAATGAGTCCTTGATATTTAGTCATTTTCAGCCAATATTTTGGATTTCTGAAATTTCACTCTTTTGTGAAAATATCCACCAAATGAGGGAATAATATGTGTGAGGGTACCCAAGGAGAGTTCCAAATGTATGTGGGTAGAATATATATCCAACGGGGGTAAAATTCAAAAAAGTTTAAAAAAATTTTTTTTTGGACTTAGTCATTATTTCGGCGTTTATCAGACTTTCAGATAGGTGAAATGTCAGTGAGCGTTCCGATTTCAGTTCCAGAGCGATTCGCCCAATCAGTCCTTGATATTTAGTCGTTTTCAGCCAATTTTCTGGATTTTTGAAAATTTCACTTTTTTGTGAAAATATCCACTAAATGAGGGAATAACATGTGTGAGGGTACCCCATGAGAGTTCCAAATGTGTGTGGGTAGAAAATATATCCAACAAAGGGGGTAAAATTGAAAAAAGTTGAAAAAAAAATTTTTTTGGACTTAGACATTTTTCCGTTGTTTATCAGACTTTCAGATAGGGGAAATGTCAGTGAGCATTCCGATTTCAGTTCCAGAGCGATTTGCCCAATGAGTCCGTGATATTTAGTCGTTTTCAGCTAATATTTTGGATTTTTGAAATTTCACTTTTTTGTGAAAATATCCACTAAATGAGGGAATAATATGTGTGAGGGTACCCCAGGAGAGTTCCAAATGTGTGTGGGTAGAATATATATCCCACGGGGGTAAAATTGAAAAAAGTTGAAAAAAAATTTTTTTGGACTTAGACATTTTTCCGGTGTTTATCAGACTTTCAGATAGGGGAAATGTCAGTGAGCGTTCCGATTTCAGTTCCAGAGCGATTCTCCTAATGAGTCCTTGATATTTAGTCGTTTTCAGCCAATATTTTGGATTTTTGAAAATTTCACTTTTTTGTGAAAATATCAACTAAATGAGGGAATAATATGTGTGAGCGTACCCCAGGAGAGTTCCAAGTGTGTGTGGGTAGAATATATATCCCATGGGGGTAAAATTGAAAAATGTTGAAAAAAAATTTTTGGGACTTAGTCATTTTTCCGGCGTTTATCAGACTTTCAGATAGGGCAAATGTCAGTGAGCGTTCCGATTTCAGTTCCAGAGTGATTCGCCCAATGAGTCCTTGATATTTAGTCATTTTCAGCCAATATTTTGGATTTTTGAAATTTCACTCTTTTGTGAAAATATCCACCAAATGAGGGAATAATATGTGTGAGGGTACCCAAGGAGAGTTCCAAATGTATGTGGGTAGAATATATATCCCACGGGGGTAAAATTCAGAAAAGTTGAAAAAAAATTTTTTTTGGACTTAGTCATTATTTCGGCGTTTATCAGACTTTCAGATAGGTGAAATGTCAGTGAGCGTTCCGATTTCAGTTCCAGAGCGATTCGCCCAATCAGTCCTTGATATTTAGTCGTTTTCAGCCAATTTTCTGGATTTTTGAAAATTTCACTTTTTTGTGAAAATATCCACTAAATGAGGGAATAACATGTGTGAGGGTACCCCATGAGAGTTCCAAATGTGTGTGGGTAGAATATATATCCAAAGGGGGTAAAATTGAAAAAAGTTGTAAAAAAATTTTTTTTGTACTTAGACATTTTTCCATTGTTTATCAGACTTTCAGATAGGGGAAATGTCAGTGAGCATTCCGATTTCAGTTCCAGAGCGATTTGCCCAATGAGTCCTTGATATTTAGTTGTTTTCAGCCAATATTTAGGATTTTTGAAATTTCACTTTTTTGTGAAAATATCCACCAAATGAGGGAATAGTATGTGTGAGGGTACCCAAGGAGAGTTCCAAATGTGTGTGGGTATAATATATATCCCACAGGGTTAAAATTAAAAAAAGTTGAAAAATTTTTTTTTTTTGTACTTAGTCATTTTTCCGGCGTTTATCAGACTTACAGAAAGGTGGAAATGTCAGTGAGCGTTCCGATTTCAGTTCCAGAGCGATTCGCCCAATGAGTCCTTAATATTTAGTAGTTTTCAGCCAATGTTTTGGATTTTTGAAAATTTTACTTTTTTGTGAAAATATCCACTAAATGAGGGAATAATATGTGTGAGGGTACCCCAGGAAAGTTCCAAATGTGTCTGGGTAGAATATATATCCCACGGGGGTAAAATTGAAAAAAGTTGAAAAAAATTTTTTTTGGGACTTAGACATTTTTCCGATGTTTATCAGACTTTCAGATAGGGGAAATGTCAGTGAGCATTCCGATTTCAGTTCCAGAGCGATTTGCTCAATGAGTCCTTGATATTTAGTCGTTTTCAGCCAATATTTTGGATTTTTGAATTTTCACTTTTTTGTGAAAATATCCACCAAATGAGGGAATAATATGTGTGAGGGTACCCCAGGAGAGTTACAAATGTGTGTGGGTAGAATATATATCCCACAGGGTTAAAATTAAAAAAAGTTGAAAATTATTTTTTTTTGTACTTAGTCATTTTTCCGGCGTTTATCAGACTTACAGAAAGGTGGAAATGTCAGTGAGCGTTCCGATTTCAGTTCCAGAGCGATTCGCCCAATGAGTCCTGGATATTTAGTCGTTTTCAGCCAATATTTTGGATTTTTGAAAATTTCACTTTTTTGTGAAAATATCCACTAAATGAGGGAATAATATGTGTGAGGGTACCCCAGGAGAGTTACAAATGTGTGTGGGTAGAATATATATCCCACAGGGGTAAAATTGAAAAAAGTTTAAAAAAAATTTTTTTTGGACTTAGACATTTTTCCGTTGTTTATCAGACTTTCAGATAGGGGAAATGTCAGTGAGCATTTCGATTTCAGTTCCAGAGCGATTTGCCCAATGAGTCCTTGATATTTAGTAGTTTTCAGCCAATATTTTGGATTTTTGAAATTTCACTTTTTTGTGAAAATATCCACTAAATGAGGGAATAATATGTGTGAGGGTACCCCAGGAGAGTTCCAAATGTGTGTGGGTAGAATATATATCCCAAGGGGGTAAAATTGAAAAAAGTTGAAAAAAAATTTTTTTTGGACTTAGACATTTTTCCATTGTTTATCAGACTTTCAGATAGGGGAAATGTCAGTGAGCATTCCGATTTCAGTTCCAGAGCGATTTGCCGAATGAGTCCTTGATATTTAGTCGTTTTTAGCCAATTTTCTGGATTTTTGAAAATTTCACTTTTTTGTGAAAATATCCACTAAATGAGGGAATAATATGTGTGAGGGTACCCCAGGAGAGTTCCAAATGTGTGTGGGTAGAATATATATCCCACAGGGGTAAAATTGAAAAAAGTTTAAAAAAATTTTTTTTTGGACTTAGTCATTTTTCCGTCGTTTATCAGACTTTCAGATAGGGGAAATGTTAGTGAGCATTCCGATTTCAGTTCCATAGCGATTCGCCCAATGAGTCCTTGATATTTAGTCATTTTCAGCCAATTTTCTGGATTTTTGAAAATTTCACTTTTTTGTGAAAATATCCTCTAAATGAGGGAATAATATGTGTGAGGGTACCCCAGGAGAGTTCCAAATGTGTGTGGGTAGAATATATATCCCAAGGGGGTAAAATTGAAAAAGTTGAAAAAAAATTTTTTTTGGACTTAGACATTTTTCCGTTGTTTATCAGACTTTCAGATAGGGGAAATGTCAGTGAGGATTCCGATTTCAGTTCCAGAGCGATTTGCCCAATGAGTTCTTGATATTTCGTCGTTTTCAGCCAATTTTCTGAATTTTTTTAAAATTTCACTTTTTTGTGAAAATATCCTCTAATTGAGGGAATAATATGTGTGAGGGTACGCCAGGATAGTTCCAAATGTGTGTGGGTAGAATATATATCCCACGGGGTTAAATTGAAAAAAGTTGAAAAAATTTTTTTGGGGGACTTAGACATTTTTCCGGTGTTTATCAGACTTTCAGATAGGGGAAATGTCAGTGAGCATTCCGATTTCAGTTCCAGAGCGATTTGCCCAAAGAGTCCTTGATATTTAGTCGTTTTCAGCCAATATTTTGGATTTTTGAAATTTAACTTTTTTTGTGAAAATAGCCACCAAATGAGGGAATAATATGTGTGAGGGTACCCCAGGAGAGTTCCAAATGTGTGTGGGTAGAATATATATCCAACGGGGGTAAAATTCAAAAAAGTTAAAAAAAATTTTTTTTTGGACTTAGTCATTATTTCGGCGTTTATCAGACTTTCAGATAGGTGAAATGTCAGTGAGCGTTCCGATTTCAGTTCCAGAGCGATTCGCCCAATCAGTCCTTGATATTTAGTCGTTTTCAGCCAATTTTCTGGATTTTTGAAAATTTCACTTTTTTGTGAAAATATCCACTAAATGAGGGAATAACATGTGTGAGGGTACCCCATGAGAGTTCCAAATGTGTGTGGGTAGAAAATATATCCAACAAAGGGGGTAAAATTGAAAAAAGTTGAAAAAAAAATTTTTTTGGACTTAGACATTTTTCCGTTGTTTATCAGACTTTCAGATAGGGGAAATGTCAGTGAGCATTCCGATTTCAGTTCCAGAGCGATTTGCCCAATGAGTCCTTGATATTTAGTCGTTTTCAGCTAATATTTTGGATTTTTGAAATTTCACTTTTTTGTGAAAATATCCACCAAATGAGGGAATAATATGTGTGAGGGTACCCAAGGAGAGTTCCAAATGTGTGTGGGTAGAATATATATCCCACAGGGTTAAAATTAAAAAAAGTTGAAAAATTTTTTTTTTTTGTACTTACTCATTTTTCCGGCATTTATCAGACTTACAGAAAGGTGGAAATGTCAGTGAGCGTTCCCATTTCAGTTCCAGAGCGATTCGCCCAATGAGTCCTTGATATTTGGTCGTTTTCAGCCAATGTTTTGGATTTTTGAAAATTTTACTTTTTTGTGAAAATATCCACTAAATGAGGGAATAATATGTGTGAGGGTACCCCAGGAGAGTTCCAAATGTGTGTGGGTAGAATATATATCCCACGGGGGTAAAATTGAAAAAAGTTGAAAAAAAATTTTTTTTGGACTTAGACATTTTTCCGGTGTTTATCAGACTTTCAGATAGGGGAAATGTCAGTGAGCGTTCCGATTTCAGTTCCAGAGCGATTCTCCTAATGAGTCCTTGATATTTAGTCGTTTTCAGCTAATATTTTGGATTTTTGAAAATTTCACTTTTTTGTGAAAATATCAACTAAATGAGGGAATAATATGTGTGAGGGTACCCCAGGAGAGTTCCAAATGTGTGTGGGTAGAATATATATCCCATGGGGGTAAAATTGAAAAATGTTGAAAAAAAATTTTTGGGACTTAGTCATTTTTCCGGCGTTTATCAGACTTTCAGATAGGGCAAATGTCAGTGAGCGTTCCGATTTCAGTTGCAGAGTGATTCGCCCAATGAGTACTTGATATTTAGTCATTTTCAGCCAATATTTTGGATTTTTGAAATTACACTCTTTTGTGAAAATATCCACCAAATGAGGGAATAATATGTGTGAGGGTACCCAAGGAGAGTTCCAAATGTATGTGGGTAGAATATATATCCCACGGGGGTAAAATTCAGAAAAGTTGAAAAAAAATTTTTTTTGGACTTAGTCATTATTTCGGCGTTTATCAGACTTTCAGATAGGTGAAATGTCAGTGAGCGTTCCGATTTCAGTTCCAAAGCGATTCGCTCAATCAGTCCTTGATATTTAGTCGTTTTCAGCCAATTTTCTGGATTTTTGAAAATTTCACTTTTTTGTGAAAATATCCACTAAATGAGGGAGTAACATGTGTGAGGGTACCCCATGAGAGATCCAAATGTGTGTGGGTAGAATATATATCCAAAGGGGGTAAAATTGAAAAAAGTTGTAAAAAAATTTTTTTTGGACTTAGACATTTTTCCATTGTTTATCAGACTTTCAGATAGGGGAAATGTCAGTGAGCATTCCGATTTCAGTTCCAGAGCGATTTGCCCAATGAGTACTTGATATTTAGTCGTTTTCAGCCAATATTTAGGATTTTTGAAATTTCACTTTTTTGTGAAAATATCCACCAAATGAGGGAATAGTATGTGTGAGGGTACCCAAGGAGAGTTCCAAATGTGTGTGGGTAGAATATATATCCCACAGGGTTAAAATTAAAAAAAGTTGAAAAATTTTTTTTTTTTGTACTTAGTCATTTTTCCGGCGTTTATCAGACTTACAGAAAGGTGGAAATGTCAGTGAGCGTTCCGATTTCAGTTCCAGAGCGATTCGCCCAATGAGTCCTTAATATTTAGTAGTTTTCAGCCAATGTTTTGGATTTTTGAAAATTTTACTTTTTTGTGAAAATATCCACTAAATGAGGGAATAATATGTGTGAGGGTACCCCAGGAGAGTTCCAAATGTGTGTGGGTAGAATATATATCCCACGGGGGTAAAATTGAAAAAAGTTGAAAAAAATTTTTTTTGGGACTTAGACATTTTTCCGATGTTTATCAGACTTTCAGATAGGGGAAATGTCAGTGAGCATTCCGATTTCAGTTCCATAGCGATTTGCTCAATGAGTCCTTGATATTTAGTCGTTTTCAGCCAATATTTTGGATTTTTGAATTTTCACTTTTTTGTGAAAATATCCACCAAATGAGGGAATAATATGTGTGAGGGTACCCCAGGAGAGTTACAAATGTGTGTGGGTAGAATATATATCCCACAGGGTTAAAATTAAAAAAAGTTGAAAATTATTTTTTTTTGTACTTAGTCATTTTTCCGGCGTTTATCAGACTTACAGAAAGGTGGAAATGTCAGTGAGCGTTCCGATTTCAGTTCCAGAGCGATTTGCCCAATGAGTCCTTGATATTTAGTCGTTTTCAGCCAATATTTTGGATTTTTGAAATTTCACTTTTTTGTGAAAATATCCACTAAATGAGGGAATAATATGTGTGAGGGTACCCCAGGAGAGTTCCAAATGTGTGTGGGTAGAATATATATCCCAAGGGGGTAAAATTGAAAAAAGTTGAAAAAAATTTTTTTTTGGACTTAGACATTTTTCCATTGTTTATCAGACTTTCAGATAGGGGAAATGTCAGTGAGCATTCCGATTTCAGTTCCAGAGCGATTTGCCGAATGAGTCCTTGATATTTAGTCGTTTTTAGCCAATTTTCTGGATTTTTGAAAATTTCACTTGTTTGTGAAAATATCCACTAAATGAGGGAATAATATGAGTGAGGGTACCCCAGGAGAGTTCCAAATGTGTGTGGGTAGAATATATATCCCACAGGGGTAAAATTGAAAAAAGTTGAAAAATTTTTTATTTTGGACTTAGTCATTTTTCCGGCGTTTATCAGACTTTCAGATAGGGCAAATGTCAGTGAGCGTTCCGATTTCAGTTCCATAGCGATTCGCCCAATGAGTCCTTGATATTTAGTCGTTTTCAGCCAATTTTCTGGATTTTTGAAAATTTCACTTTTTTGTGAAAATATCCTCTAAATGAGGGAATAATATGTGTGAGGGTACCCCAGGAGAGTTCCAAATGTGTGTGGGTAGAATATATATCCCACGGGGGTAAAATTGAAAAAAGTAAAAAAAAAAATTTTATTTGCACTTAGTCATTTTTTCGGCGTTTATCAGACTTTCAGATAGGGGAAATGTTAGTGAGCGTTCCGATTTCAGTTCCAGAGCGATTTGCCCAATGAATCCTTGATATTTAGTCGGTTTCAGCCAATTTTCTGGATTTTTTAAAATTTCACTTTTTTGTGAAAATATCCTCTAAATGAGGGAATAATATGTGTGAGGGTACCTCGGGAGAGTTCCAAATGTGTGTGGGTAGAATATATATCCCATCGGGGTAAAATTGAAAAAAGTTGAAAAAAAATTTTTTTTGGACTTAGACATTTTTCCATTGTTTATCAGACTTTCAGATAGGGGAAATGTCAGTGAGCATTCCGATTTCAGTTCCAGAGCGATTTGCCGAATGAGTCCTTGATATTTAGTCGTTTTTAGCCAATTTTCTGGATTTTTGAAAATTTCACTTTTTTGTGAAAATATCCACTAAATGAGGGAATAATATGTGTGAGGGTACCCCAGGAGAGTTCCAAATGTGTGTGGGTAGAATATATATCCCACAGGGGTAAAATTGAAAAAAGTTTAAAAAAATTTTTTTTTTGGACTTAGTCATTTTTCCGTCGTTTATCAGACTTTCAGATAGGGGAAATGTTAGTGAGCATTCCGATTTCAGTTCCATAGCGATTCGCCCAATGAGCCCTTGATATTTCCTCGTTTTCAGGCAATTTTCTGAATTTTTGAAAATTTCACTTTTTTGTGAAAATATCCTCTAAATGAGGGAATAATATGTGTGAGGGTACCCCAGGAGAGTTCCAAATGTGTTTGGGTATAATATATATCCCACGGGGGTAAAATTGAAAAAAGTTTAAAAATTTTTTTTATTTGGACTTAGTCATTTTTCCGGCGTTTATCAGACTTTCAGATAGGGCAAATGTCAGTGAGCGTTCCGATTTCAGTTCCAGAGCGATTCGCCCAATGAGTCCTTGATATTTCCTCGTTTTCAGCCAATATTTTGGATTTTTGAAAATTTTACTTTTTTGTGAAAATATCCACTAAATGAGGGAATAATATGTGTGAGGGTACCCCAGGAGAGTTCCAAATGTGTGTGGGTAGAATATAAATCCCAAGGGGGTAAAACTGAAAAAAGTTGAAAAAAATTTTTTTTGGACTTAGACATTTTTCCGGTGTTTATGAGACTTTCAGATAGGGGAAATGTCAGTGAGCATTCCGATTTCAGTTCCAGAGTGATTTGCCCAATGAGTCCTTGATATTTAGTCGTTTTCAGCCAATATTTTGGATTTTTGAAATTTCACTTTTTTTGTGAAAATATCCACCAAATGAGGGAATAATATGTGTGAGGGTACCCAAGGAGAGTTCCAAATGTATGTGGGTAGAATATGTATCCCACATGGGTAAAATTGAAAAAAGTTGAAAACATTTTTTTTTTGGACTTAGTCATTTTTCCGGCGTTTATCAGAGTTTCAGATAGGGGAAATGTCAGTGAGCATTCCGATTTCAGCTCCAGAGCGATTCGCCCAATCAGTCCTTGATATTTAGTAGTTTTCAGCCAATTTTCTGGATTTTGGAAAATTTCACTTTTTTGTGAAAATATCCTCTAAATGAGGGAATAACATGTGTGAGGGTACCCCAGGAGAGTTCCAAATGTGTGTGGGTAGAATATATATCCCAAGGGGGTAAAATTGAAAAAGTTGAAAAAAAATTTTTTTTGGACTTAGACATTTTTACATTGTTTATCAGACTTTCAGATAGGGGAAATGTCAGTGAGCATTCCGATTTCAGTTCCAGAGCGATTTGCCGAATGAGTCCTTGATATTTAGTCGTTTTTAGCCAATTTTCTGGATTTTTGAAAATTTCACTTTTTTGTGAAAATATCCACTAAATGAGGGAATAATATGTGTGAGGGTACCCCAGGAGAGTTCCAAATGTGTGTGGGTAGAATATATATCCCACAGGGGTAAAATTGAAAAAAGTTAAAAAAATTTTTTTTTTGGATTTAGACATTTTTCCGTCGTTTATCAGACTTTCAGATAGGGGAAATGTTAGTGAGCATTCCGATTTCAGTTCCAGAGCGATTTGCCCAATGAGTCTTTGATATTTAGTCGTTTTTAGCCAATTTTCTGGATTTTTGAAAATTTCACTTTTTTGTGAAAATATCCACTAAATGAGGGAATAATATGTGTGAGGGTACCCCAGGAGAGTTCCAAATGTGTGTGGGTAGAATATATATCCCACAGGGGTAAAATTGAAAAAAGTTTTAAAAAATTTTTTTTTGGACTTAGTCATTTTTCCGTCGTTTATCAGACTTTCAGATAGGGGAAATGTTAGTGAGCATTCCGATTTCAGTTCCAGAGCGATTTGCCCAATGAGTTCTTGATATTTCGTCGTTTTCAGCCAATTTTCTGAATTTTTTTAAAATGTCACTTTTTTGTGAAAATATCCTCTAAATGAGGGAATAATATGTGTGAGGGTACGCCAGGATAGTTCCAAATGTGTGTGGGTAGAATATATATCCCACGGGGTTAAATTGAAAAAAGTTGAAAAAATTTTTTGGGGGGACTTAGACATTTTTCCGGTGTTTATCAGACTTTCAGATAGGGGAAATGTCAGTGAGCATTCCGATTTCAGTTCCAGAGCGATTTGCCCAAAGAGTCCTTGATATTTAGTCGTTTTCAGCCAATATTTTGGATTTTTGAAAATTTTACTTTTTTGTGAAAATATCCACTAAATGAGGGAATAATATGTGTGAGGGTACCCCAGGAGAGTTCCAAATGTGTGTGGGTAGAATATATATCCCATGGGGGTAAAATTGAAAAAAGTTGAAAAAAAATTTTTGGGACTTAGTCATTTTTCCGGCGTTTATCAGACTTTCAGATAGGGCAAATGTCAGTGAGTGTTCCGATTTCAGTTCCAGAGCGATTCGCCCAATCAGTCCTTGATATTTAGTCATTTTCAGCCAATTTTCTGGATTTTGGAAAATTTCACTTTTTTGTGAAAATATACTCTAAATGAGGGAATAACATGTGTGAGGGTACCCCAGGAGAGTTCCAAATGTGTGTGGGTAGAATATATATCCCAAGGGGGTAAAATTGAAAAAAGTTGGAAAAAAAAATTTTTTTGGACTTAGACATTTTTCCATTGTTTATCAGACTTTCAGATAGGGGAAATGTCAGTGAGCATTCCGATTTCAGTTCCAGAGCGATTTGCCCAATGAGTCCTTGATATTTAGTCGTTTTCAGCCAATATTTTGGATTTTTGTAATTTCACTTTTTTGTGAAAATATCCACCAAATGAGGGAATAATATGTGTGAGGGTACCCAAGGAGAGTTCCAAATGTGTGTGGGTAGAATATATATCCCACAGGGTTAAAAATTTAAAAAAGTTGAAAAAATTATTTTTTTTGGACTTAGTCATTTTTTCGGCGTTTATCAGACTTTCAGATGGGGGAAATGTCAGTGAGCATTCCGATTTCAGTTCCAGAGCGATTCGCCTAATGATTCCTTGATATTTAGTCGTTTTCAGCCAATTTTCTGGATTTTGGAAAATTCCAATTTTTTGTGAAAATATCCACTAAATGAGAGATTAATATGTGTAAGGGTACCCCAGGAGAGTTCCAAATGTGTGTGGGTAGAATATATATCCCACGGGGGTAAAATTGAAAAAAGTTGAAAAAATTTTTTTTTTGGGACTTAGACATTTTTCCGGTGTTTATCAGACTTTCAGATAGGGGAAATGTCAGTGAGCATTCCGATTTCAGTTCCAGAGCGATTTGCCCAATGAGTCCTTGATATTTAGTCGTTTTCAGCCAATATTCTGGATTTTTGAAATTTCACTTTTTTGTGAAAATATCCACCAAATGAGGGAATAATATGTGTGAGGGTACCCAAGGAGAGTTCCAAATGTATGTGGGTAGAATATATATCCCACGGGGGTAAAATTGAAAAAAGTTGAAAAATTTTTTTTTCTGGACTTAGTCATTTTTTCGGCGTTTATCAGACTTTCAGAAAGGGGAAATGTCACTGAGCATTCCCATTTCAGTTCCAGAGCGATTCACCCAATCAGTCCTTGATATTTAGTCGCTTTCAGCCAATTTTCTGGATTTTTGAAAATTTCACTTTTTTGTGAAAATATCCATTAAATGAGGGAATAAAATGTGTGAGGGTACCCCAGGAGAGTTCCAAATGTGTGTGGGTAGAATATATATCCCACAGGTTTAAAATTAAAAAAAGTTGAAAAATTTTTTTTTTTGTACGTAGTCATTTTTCCGGCGTTTATCAGACTTACAGAAAGGTGGAAATGTCAGTGAGCGTTCCGATTTCAGTTTCAGAGCGATTCGCCCATTGAGTCCTTGATATTTAGTCGTTTACAGCCAATGTTTTGGATTCTTGAAAATTTCACTTTTTTGTGAAAATATCCACTAAATGAGGGAATAATATGTGTGAGGATACCCCAGGAGAGTTCCAAATGTGTGTGGGTAGAATATATATCCCATGGGGGTAAAATTGAAAAAAGTTGAAAAAATTTTTTTTTTGAACTTAGTCATTTTTCCTGCGTTTATCAGACTTTCAGATAGGGCAAATGTCAGTGAACGTTCCGATTTCAGTTCCAGAGCGATTCGCCATATGAGTCCTTGATATTTAGTCATTTTCAGTCAATTTTCAGGATTTTTGAAAATTTCACTTCTTTGTGAAAATATCCACTAAATGAGGGAATAATATGTGTGAGGGTACCCGAGGAGAGTTCCAAATGTGTGGGGGTAGAATATATATAGAATATATACCCCACAGGGTTAAAATTGCAAAAAGTAAAAAAAAAATTTTTTTTTGTACTTAGTCATTTTTCCAGCATTTATCAGACTTTCAGATAGGGGAAATGTCAGTGAGCGTTTCGATTTCATTTCCAGAGCGATTCGCCGGATGAGTCCTTGATATTTCGTCGTTTTCAGCCAATTTTCTGGATTTTTTAAATTTCACTTTTTTGTGAAAATATCCACTAAATGAGGGAATAATATGTGTGAGGGTACCCCAGGAGAGTTCCAAATGTGTATGGGTAGAATGTATATTCCACGGGGGTAAAATTGAAAAAAGTTGAAAAAAAATTTTTTTTTTGGACTTTGGCATTTTTCCTGCGTTTATCAGACTTTCAGATAGGGGAAATGTCAGTGAGCATTCCGATTTCAGTTCCAGAGCGATTCTCCCAATGAGTCCTTGATATTTAGTCGTTTTCAGCCAATTTTCTGGATTTTTGAAAATTTCACCTTTTTGTGAAAATATCCACTAAATGAGGGAATAATATGTGTGAGGGTACCCGAGGAGAGCTCCAAATGTGTGTGGGTAGAATACAGTTCTATTAAAAAGTTTGGGCACCCCTATTAATCTTAAGCTTAATGTTTTCTAAAAATTGTTTTTTTTTGCAACAGCTATTTCAGTTTGATATATGTAATAACTTTTGGACACAGTAATGTTTCTGCCTTGAAATGAGGTTTATTGTACTAACAGAAAATGTGCAATCTGCATTCAAACAAAATTTGACAGGTGCATAAGTATGGGCACCCTTATCATTTTCTTGTTTTAAATACTCCTACCTACTTTTTACTGACTTACTAAAGCACTTTTTTTGGTTTTGTAACCTCATTGAGCTTTGAACTTCATAGCCAGGTGTATGCAATCATGTGAAAAGCTACTTAAAGTGGCCACTTGCAAGTTGTTCTCCTGTTTGAATCTCCTCTTAAGAGTGGCATCATGGGCTCCTCAAAAACTGTCAAATGATCTGAAAACAAAGATTATTCAACATAGTTGTTCAGGGGAAGGATACAAAAAGCTGTCTCAGAGATTTAACCTGTCAGTTTCCACTGTGAGGAACATAGTAAGGAAATGGAAGAACACACTGACAGTTCTTGTTAAGGCCAGAAGTGGCAGGCCAAGAAAAACATCAGAAAGGCAGAGAAGAAGAATGGTGAGATCAGTCAAGGACAATCCTCAGACCACCTCCAGAGAGCTGCAGCATCAACTTGCTGCAGATGGTGTCACTGTGCATCGGTCAACTATACAACGCACTTTGCACAAGGAGAAGCTGTATGGGAGAGTGATGCGAAAGAAGCCTTTTCTGCTAGCACGCCACAAACAGAGTTGGCTGACGTATGCAAAAGCACATTTGGAGAAGCCAATTTCTTTTTGGAAGAAGGTCCTGTGGACTGATGAAACCAAGATTGAGTTGTTTGGTCATACAAAAAGGCGTTGTGCATGGCGGCAAAAAAACACAGCATTCCAAGAAAAACACTTGCTACCCACAGTAAAATTTGGTGGAGGTTCCATCATGCTTTGGGGCTGTGTGGCCAATGCCGGCACCGGGAATCTTGTTAAAGTTGAGGGACGCATGGATTCCACTCAGTATAAGCAGATTCTTGACAATAATGTTCAAGAAGCAGTGACAAAGTTGAAGTTACGTAGGGGATGGATCTTTCAGAAAGACAATGATCCAAAACACCGCTCCAAATCTACTCAGGCATTCATGCAGAGGAACAATTACAATGTTCTGGAATGGCCATCCCAGTCCCCAGACCTGAATATCATTGAACATCTGTGGGATCATTTGAAGAGGGCTGTCCAAGCTCGGCGACCATCAAACTTAACTGAACAACTGGTTTTGTAAAGAGGAATGGTCAAAAATACCTTCATCCAGGATCCAGCAAATCATTAAAAGCTACAGGAAGCGACTAGAGGCTGTTATTTTTGCAAAAGGAGGATCTACTAAATTTTAATGTCACTTTTCTGGTGAGGTGCCCATACTTATGCACCTGTCAAATTTTGTTTGAATGCAGATTGCACATTTTCTGTTAGTACAATAAAACTCATTTCAAGGCAGAAACATTACTGTGTCCAACAGTTATTACATATATCAAACTGAAATAGCTGTTGCAAAAAAAACAATTTTTATAAAACATTAAGATTAAGATTAATAGGGGTGCCCAAACTTTTTCATATAACTGTATATATCCCACGGGGGTAAAATTGAAAAAAGTTTAAAAAATTTTTTTTTTGGACTTAGTCATTTTTCCGGCGTTTATCAGACTCTCAGATAGGGGAAATGTCAGTGAGCGTTTCGATTTCATTTCCAGAGCGATTCGCCGGATGAGTCCTTGATATTTCGTCGTTTTCAGCCAATTTTCTGGATTTTTTAAATTTCACTTTTTTGTGAAAATATCCACTAAATGAGGGAATAATATGTGTGAGGGCACCCCAGGAGAGTTCCAACTGTGTGTGGGTAGAATATATATCCAACAGGGTTAAAATTGAAAAAAGTTGAAAAAAAATTTTTTTTTGTACTTAAGTCATTTTTCCGTCGTTTATCAGACTTTCAGATAGAGCAAATGTCAGTGAGCATTCCGATTTCAGTTCCAGAGCGATTCGCCCAATGAGTCCTTGATATTTCTTCGTTTTCAGCCAATTTTCTGGATTTTTTAAAATTTCACTTTTTTGTGAAAATATCCACTAAATGAGGGAATAATATGTGTGAGGGTACCCCAGGAGAGTTCCAAATGTGTGTGGGTAGAATATATATCCCACGGGAGTAAAATTGAAAAAAGTTAAAAAATTTTTTTTTTTGGACTTAGTCATTTTTCCGGCGTTTATCAGACTTTCAGATAGGGGAAATGTCAGTGAGCGTTTCGATTTGATTTCCAGAGCGATTCGCCGGATGAGTCCTTGATATTTCGTCGTTTTCAGCCAATTTCCTGGATTTTTTAAATTTCACTTTTTTGTGAAAATATCCACTAAATGAGGGAATAATATGTGTGAGGGTACCCCAGGAGAGTTCCAAATGTGTGTGGGTAGAATGTATATCCCACGGGGGTAAAATTGAAAAAAGTTTAAAAAAAATTTTTTTTTGTACTTAAGGCATTTTTCCGTCGTTTATCAGACTTTCAGATGGGGCAAATGTCAGTGAGCATTCCGATTTCATTTCCAGAGCGATTCGCCGGATGAGTCCTTGATATTACGTCGTTTTCAGCCAATTTTCAGAATTTTTTAAAATTTCACTTTTTTGTGAAAATATCCACTAAATGAGGGAATAATATGTGTGAGGGTACCCCAGGAGAGTTCCAAATGTGTGTGGGTAGAATATATATCCCACGGGGGTAAAATTGAAAAAAGTGTAAAAATATATTTTTTTTTGCACTTAGTCATTTTTCCGGCGTTTATCAGACTTTCAGACAGGGGAAATGTCCATGAGCGTTTCGATTTCATTTCCAGATCGATTCGCCGGATGAGTCCTTAATATTTTGTCGTTTTCAGCCAATTTTCTGGATTTTTTAAATTTCACTTTTTTGTGAAAATATCCACTAAATGAGGGAATAATATGTGAGAGGGTACCCCAGGAGAGTTCCAAATGTGTGTGGGTAGAATATATATCCAACAGGGTTAAAATTGAAAAAAGTTGAAAAAAATTTTTTTTTGTACTTAAGTCATTTTTCCATCGTTTATCAGACTTTCAGATAGGGCAAATGTCAGTGAGCATTCCGATTTCATTTCCAGAGTGATTCGCCGGATGAGTCCTTGATATTACGTCGTTTTCAGCCAATTTTCTGGATTTTTTAAAATTTCACTTTTTTGTGAAAATATCCACTAAATGAGGGAATAATATGCGTGAGGGTACCCCAGGAGAGTTCCAAATGTGTGTGGGTAGAATATATATCCCATAGGGTTAAAATTGAAAAAACGTAAAAAAAATTTTTTTTTGGACTTAGTCATTTTTACGGCGTTTATCAGACTTTCAGATAAGGCAAATGTCAGTAAGCGTTCCGATTTCAGTTCCAGAGCGATTCGCCCAATGAGTCCTTGATATTTAGTAGTTTTCAGCCAATTTTCTGGATTTTTTAAAATTTCACTTTTTTGTGAAAATATCCACTAAATGAGGGAATAATATGTGTGAGGGTACCCCAGGAGAGTTCTAAATGTGTGTGGGTAGAATATATATCCCACGGGGGTAAAATTGAAAAAAGTTTAAAAAAATATATTTTTTGCACTTAGTCATTTTTCCGGCGTTCATCAGACTTTCACATAGGGGAAATGTCAGTGAGCGTTCCGAATTCAGTTCCAGAGCGATTCGCCCAATGAGTCCTTGATATTTAGTCATTTTTAGCCAATTTTCTGGATTTTTGAAAATTTCACTTTTTTGTGAAAATATCCACTAAATGAGGGAATAATATGTGTTAGGGTACCCGAGGAGAGTTCCAAATGTGTGTGGTTAGAATATATATCCCACGGGGGTAAAATTGAAAAAAGTTGAAAAAATTTTTTTTTTGGACTTAGTAATTTTTCCGGCGTTTATCAGACTTTCAGATAGGGGAAATGTCAGTGAGCATTCCGATTTCATTTCCAGAGCGAATCGCCGGATGAGTCCTTGATATTTCGTCGTTTTCAGCCAATTTTCTGGATTTTTGAAAATTTCACTTTTTTGTGAAAATATCCACTAAATGAGGGAATACTATGTGTGAAGGTACCCGAGGAGAGTTCCAAATGTGTGTGGGTAGAATATATATCCCACGGGGGTAAAATTGAAAAAGGTTGAAAAATTTTTTCTTTTGGACTTAGTAATTTTTCCGGCGTTTATCAGACTTTCAGATAGGGGAAATGTCAGTGAGCATTCCGATTTCAGTTCCAGAGTGATTCGCCCAATGAGTCCTTGATATTTAGTCGTTTTCAGCCAATTTTCTGTATTTTTGAAAATTTCACTTTTTTGTGAAAATATCCACTAAATGAGGGAATAATATGTGTTAGGGTACCCGAGGAGAGTTCCAAATGTGTGTGGTTAGAATATATATCCCACGGGGGTAAAATTGAAAAAAGTTGAAAAAATTTTTTTTTTGGACTTAGTCATTTTTCCGGCGTTTAACAGACTTTCAGATAGGGGAGATGTCAGTGAGCATTCCGATTTCAATTCCAGAGCGACTCGCCCGATGAGTCCTTGATATTTAGTCGTTTTCAACGAATTTTCAGAATTTTGGAAAATTTAACTTTTCTTGTGAAAATATCCACTAAATGAGGGAATAATATGTGTGAGGGTACCCGAGGAGAGCTCCAAATGTGTGTGGGTAGAATATATATCCCACGGGGGTAAAATTGAAAAAAGTTTAAAAAATTTTTTCTTTGGACTTAGTCATTTTCCCGGCGTTTATCAGACTTTCAGACAGGGGAAATGTCCGTGAGCGTTTCGATTTCATTTCCAGAGCGATTCGCCGGATGAGTCCTTGATATTTAATCGTTTTCAGCCAATTTTCTGGATTTTTGAAAATGTCACTTTTTTGTGAAAATATCCACTAAATGAGGGAATAATATGTGTGAGGGTACCCCAGGATAGTTCCAAATGTGTGTGGGTAGAATATATATCCCATAGGGTTAAAATTGAAAAAAGTTCAAAAAACTTTTTTTTGGACTTAGTCATTTTTCTGGCGTTTATCAGACTTTTTTTCAGATAGGGGAAATGTCAGTGACCGTTCTGATTTCATTTCCAGAGCGATTCGCCGAAAGAGTCCGTGATATTCTGTCGTTTTCAGCCAATTTTCTGGATTTTTTAAAATTTCACTTTTTTTGTGAAAATATCCACTAAATGAGGGAATAATATATGTGAGGGTACCCGAACAGAGTTCCAAATGTGTGTGGGTAGAATATATATCCCACGGGGGTAAAATTGAAAAAAGTTGAAAAAATATTTTTTCTTGGACTTAGTCATTTTTCCGGCGTTTATCAGACTTTCAGATAGGGGAAATGTTAGTGAGCATTCCGATTTCATTTCCAGAGCGAATCGCCGGATGAGTCCTTGATATTTAGTCGTTTTCAGCCAATTTTCTGGATTTTTGAAAATTTCACTTTTTTGTGAAAATATCCACTAAATGAGGGAATACTATGTGTGAGGGTACCCCAGGAGAGTTCCAAATGTGTGTGGGTAGAATATATATCCCACGGGGGTAAAATTTAAAAAAGTTTAAAAAATATTTTTTCTTGGACTTAGTCATTTTTCCGGCGTTTATCAGACTTTCAGATAGGGGAAATGTCAGTGAGCATTCCGATTTCATTTTCAGAGCGAATCGCCGGATGAATCCTTGATATTTCGTCGTTTTCAGCCAATTTTCTGGATTTTTTAAAATTTCACTTTTTTGTGAAAATATCCACTAAATGAGGGAATAATATGTGTGAAGGTACTCGAGGAGAGTTCCAAATGTGTGTGGGTAGAATATATATCCCACGGGGGTAAAATTGAAAAATGTTGAAAAAATTTTTCTTTTGGACTTAGTAATTTTTCCGGCGTTTATCAGACTTTCAGATAGGGGAAATGTCAGTGAGCATTCCGATTTCAGTTCCAGAGTGATTCGCCCAATGAGTCCTTGATATTTAGTTGTTTTCAGCCAATTTTCTGGATTTTTGAAAATTTCACTTTTTTGTGAAAATATCCACTAAATGAGGGAATAATATGTGTTAGGGTACCCGAGAAGAGTTCCAAATGTGTGTGGTTAGAATATATATCCCACGGGGGTAAAATTGAAAAAAGTTGAAAAAAATTTTTTTTTTGGACTTAGTAATTTTTCCGGCGTTTATCAGACTTTCAGATAGGGGAAATGTCAGTGAGCATTCCGATTTCATTTCCAGAGCGAATCACCGGATGAGTCCTTGATATTTCGTCGTTTTCAGCCAATTTTCTGGATTTTTGAAAATTTCACTTTTTTGTGAAAATATCCACTAAATGAGGGAATACTATGTGTGAGGGTAACCCAGGAGAGTTCCAAATGTGTGTGGGTAGAATATATATCCCTCGGGGGTAAAATTGAAAAAAGTTGAAAAATTTTTTTTTTGACTTAGTCATTTTTCCCGCGTTTATCAGACTTTCAGATAGGGGAAATGTCAGTGAGCATTCCGATTTCAGTTCCAGAGCGATTCGCCCAATGAGTCCTTGATATTTAGTCATTTTCAGCCAATTTTATGGATTTTTGAAAATTTTACTTTTTTGTGAAAATTGCCACTAAATGAGGGAATAATATGTGTGAGGGTACCCCATGAGAGTTTCAAATGTGTGTGGGTAGAATATATATCCCATGGGGGTACAATTGAAAAAAGTTGAAAAAATTTTTTTTTTGGACTTAGTCATTTTTCTGGCGTTTATCAGACTTTCAGATAGGGGAAATGTCAGTGAGCGTTCCGATTTCAGTTCCAGAGCGATTCACACAATGAGTCCTTGATATTTAGTCGTTTTCAGCCAATTTTCGGGATTTTTGAAAATGTCACTTTTTTGTGAAAATATCCACTAAATGAGGAAATAATATGTGTGAGGGTACCCGAGGAGAGTTCCAAATGTGTGTGGGTAGAATATATATCCCACGGGGGTAAAATTGAAAAAAGTTGAAAAAATTTTTTTTTTGGACTTAGTAATTTTTCCGGCGTTTATCAGACTTTCAGATAGGGGAAATGTCAGTGAGCATTCTGATTTCAGTTCCAGAGTGATTCGCCCAATGAGTCCTTGATATTTTGTCGTTTTCAGCCAATTTTCTGGATTTTTTAAAATTTCACTTTTTTGTGAAAATATCCACTAAATGAGGGAATAATATGTGTGAAGGTACCCGAGGAGAGTTCCAAATGTGTGTGGGTAGAATATATATCCCACGGGGGTAAAATTGAAAAAAGTTGAAAAAATTTTTCTTTTGGACTTAGTAATTTTTCCGGCGTTTATCAGACTTTCAGATAGGGGAAATGTCAGTGAGCATTCCGATTTCAGTTCCAGAGTCATTCGCCCAATGAGTCCTTGATATTTAGTTGTTTTCAGCCAATTTTCTGGATTTTTGAAAATTTCACTTTTTTGTGAAAATATCCACTAAATGAGGGAATACTATGTGTGAGGGTAACCCAGGAGAGTTCCAAATGTGTGTGGGTAGAATATATATCCCTCGGGGGTAAAATTGAAAAAAGTTGAAAAATTTTTTTTTTGACTTAGTCATTTTTCCCGCGTTTATCAGACTTTTAGATAGGGGAAATGTCAGTGAGCAATCCGATTTCAGTTCCAGAGCGATTCGCCCAATGAGTCCTTGATATTTAGTCATTTTCAGCCAATTTTCTGGATTTTTGAAAATTTTACTTTTTTGTGAAAATTGCCACTAACTGAGGGAATAATATGTGTGAGGGTACCCGAGGAGAGCTCAAAATGTTTGTGGGTAGAATATAAATCCCACGGGGGTAAAATTTAAAAAAGTTTAAAAAATATTTTTTTTGGACTTAGTCATTTTTCCGGCGTTTATCAGACTTTCAGATAGGGGAAATGTCAGTGAGCATTCCGATTTCATTTTCAGAGCGAATCGCCGGATGAATCCTTGATATTTCGTCGTTTTCAGCCAATTTTCTGGATTTTTTAAAATTTCACTTTTTTGTGAAAATATCCACTAAATGAGGGAATAATATGTGTGAAGGTACCCGAGGAGAGTTCCAAATGTGTGTGGGTAGAATATATATCCCACGGGGGTAAAATTGAAAAAAGTTGAAAAAATTTTTCTTTTGGACTTAGTAATTTTTCCGGCGCTTATCAGACTTTCAGATAGGGGAAATGTCAGTGAGCATTCCGATTTCAGTTCCAGAGTGATTCGCCCAATGAGTCCTTGATATTTAGTCGTTTTCAGCCAATTTTCTGGATTTTTGAAAATTTCACTT